>NC_090931.1:1534028573-1534726046 GCF_040938575.1 Ambystoma mexicanum
TCAGAAAAACAGTTGAGCTTGCAGTAGGAGGAACAAAATTGTAGTTGATTGTCCGCCCACTTGACATGAGGGTTATGCTTTCTGAGCCATGTGATGCCAAGAATAACCGGAAAATGGGCAGCTCGAATAATGTCGAACCGGATTGTCTCGGAATGTTGAAATATGGTAACCGATAGGTCCTCGGTGGTGTGAGCAATGGGTCCTGAAGAGAGAGGAGAACCGTCGACCCCTTCTACCTTTTGATCTTCTTTGCGAGGCAGGGTGCGGAGATCCATTCTTTTGGTCCAGATGATGTCGACAAAGTTTCCGGCGGCCCCGCAGTCCAGAAGTGCAAGGCACTCAACTGCTCTGCCGTTGACCTTTATAATAACAGGTAAAACCATAAGCCTGGAATACTCGGGATGTAAGGAACCGAAATTGAAAGAGAAACATAGGGACTGGTGGATGAATCGGAAGTCCCTCGGAACCAGGTCCCTACTGGCGCTGAGGGAAACCGTTTCCCTGACGTTTCTAAGGAAGTTCAGTACATTCCTTGAGGAGATGTTGATCCGACCCACAATAGGCACATAGACCTTTCTCCTTCCTTCCTTCCTTCTTTCAGCCACGGAAAGAGGTCCTCTAGTAGATCCAATTTGCATGGGTTCGTCTGAAGTATGGGAAGGAGAGGAGGAGATGGTGGAGGATGAGGCGGAATCGGAAAAATGAACAGTAGTTCGTTGTTTTCGGCGTTCTGACCATCGCTCCTGCAGTCTATATTCAATTTGTAAGGCTGCGGAAAGCAAATCCGGAAAAGAAGGCAGCCTGGATGCTCTGGCGAGTTCGTCCTTAATTTCCTCCTTGAGGCCTCGCCGGAATATGGCAAATTGTGCCTGTTAAGACCACCCAGCACCCGAAGCCAATCTCTTGAACTCTGAAATGTACGATAGAACATCCGATGACCCTTGTCGGATATCCAACAGGTCCTCGCAGGCGGTGTAGGTCAGTTTGGGCCTCTCAAAGGTTTGCTTCAACAGGTTCTGAAAACCAGCAAAATCGTGTAAGATGGGATTAGCCCCGGTAACCAGCGGAGTAACCCATGCCAGGGCATTGCCGGTCATGTTCGATATCATGAACCCGATCTTAGTCTGGTCGGTGGCAAACAGCCGGGGTCTGAAAATAAAATATACTAAGCAGGCCTCCAAAAACTCTTCAACTTTTTTAGGAGTTCCATCGAACTTCCCTGCCGAAAGAGCCATGACAGGAAGTTCTGGGGATTGTGGTTCGCGGGCAGTAATCATCTGTTTCAAGACCACATTCTCTGCCTTAACAGTTTGTAACTCTTGGGACATTCCCTGAATGGCCTTCCATAGTTCTTGGATCTGCTCTTCTGCCGACATTTCTTCTGATTGGCGTTGCAATCTGTCCTGGCTGGAAGATTCCGCTAACTCCCGTTCCTCCCCACTCTCCTCACCTGATTCAAAATCCTCTGGTTGCAGTTGCCTGTGAGAGAGGTAGTCCTTCTCCTTTTTGTGTAGAACGTATCTGTCTCGAGAGGAAGCCATAGTGAGCGCTAAAGTATAGCAAACCTGGGGCCCCCTTCCCGAGACCAGACAGTGCGAAGGGAAAAAGCCTGTTCAGGCAGAAAAAACCCTCCGAGGAGTGAAGCGGCTTGAGAGGATCCGGAGCAAGCAGTTGTAGTGGCGTTCTTGAGGCAGGTAGCTGATGGGAGCAGGCGAAGCCGGACATCCAAAGTAGAGAAGGAACCGGAGAGAAAGAGAGCCACCGGTAAGAGTACCAGCGGAGAAAACTACTCCGGAGCAACAGAAACCAAGGCGGCTGAATGACAGCGCAGCCGAAGGTAAGGCAGAGAAGGCGGGTGCGGAGGACCGCGCACCGTAAGAGGAAACAAGCCGGAAGGTAAGGAGAAAGTGGGAAAAAGAGGCAAGGCAATGAAAAGGAGGGAGAAGGAAAGGTCGTCCGAGGGAGGCGGACCGAAGGTACAGAGAAGTGACCGAGGCGGTCGAGGCTGGAAAAACTAGCGTGTAAACCCAAAGAAGCGAGCTAGCGCGGTGAAGGGGGTTGCAACGCGCCGATCGCTGGGAGAGGAGGAAAGAAATACTTCCCAGCGGCGCCATGTTGGAAAAGCACTAGACCGTAGGGTGCGTAAAGGAGGAATCATGTAGCGGAACCTCCGCTCGCCCTTCCAGCGCGTAACCGCCAACGCGGATATAAACGCCAAACAGGATGGCGAATGACATTGGAGTCCTGATTTCGCTCATCGACTCCTCCTCAAAAGCTTTAGCAAATTTTAGAAGGAAATATCTAATTCAATGGGCTGATAACACACATAAATACAGTATTTTTGAAAATGGGTTTAAAAAGGGTGTGGGGACCACGACAAATACTGTTACAAACGAACACCTCTCAGAATAAGCAGAATTGCCTATATTTGGCTACCTAAAGTTTAACCTTTGATGAAGTGGACAGAGGCTGCTTATAGTGGAAATGAAGATCTTGGGACATACGGACAGGCTTTTTTCATTCTAGTAATAAGTTGAGAGTGTGGTTTAACTCTGACTACTATTGAGGGAAGTGTTGGTAGACACTGGATTGAGACAGGGGTGTGTTCATGCACCAGTTATATTTCATGTATATGTTTCATATTTGTCTATTGCATTTTTTCATGTCTCTCTCTTTCCACCAAAAATAGGATCTTTAGATGTGAGCTGGTTAGGGTATGCCGATGACATTATTGTAATGGGTATTACCTCAATTGGACTACAGAGAAGGCTTGCGTCAATGTATGGGTTTGTCTGCAAAAATAGGGTCTTGAATATTCCAGAAAAATCCTGCATTATGTGTTTTAATCCAGCAAAACAAAATCTAAAACCTTCACTTGGCGTATTAAGGCAAAACTATTCCAAGTTACAGAGAAAGCTTTGTTTCTATTCGATTCTACCTGCGATTCAATTCTTTAAAGCCAAAGTGACTCCAGCTATCCTTTATGATTGTGAATTGCTTCCTCCGTCCATAAAAAATGGCTGGGCCGAAATCTGGTGTAAAATGAGAGAAATAATACCTCTATCGCAAACTTCCTAGAAGGATGCTTCGACCACGCTCTCCAAATTATGGGACTCCACTAGTTTAAACTCAGACAAGGCCCAGTCTCCCTTCACATTAAAGTGCGAACAATTCCTCAGTGAGATTGAGTGACTTTCTTGAGGTTAAGAAAAGATTGTGCGCGCCCTGGATAGAAGTGAATCAATAATGCACCTTAAACAGTTGATACTATTTTATTGGCGTGATTTATTACAAACCTTATACAACTACACTTCATAATTTAAAAGAGAGAAATAAGCACATCACATGATAAAAATAGTTACATTAACATATAAAATGTTTCACCATCCAATGATAAGCTAAAACTTAAATTCACTTAACAATTCATTTAACCAATCCCCATCATAATTAAAATTCATCCCTAGAAATGCCATTACTTGAACTAATAGCGGCATAGGTTTCCCTCCTAAAATATAATACCAGAAGGAATCCGCAGATAGACAAGTCATGAACGTACATGCTGAAAAACAGTTCCCTTTTCTGCTGAAAGTGGGGACAGCCAACCATTAAATATTTGATAGTTGCAGTGGTTGGTTTACAGACTCTACATATATATCGCTAGTGTGCAAACCCTGAATATATAATATTTCACGTGTATGGATCAGATTGAATCTAATTCATAGAAACGTGGCTATGATCCTGCCATCTGGACATAACTTTATATAATTTGGGAGTTTCTTTTTTTTATCTCCAGATTAAGATCAGAATACAGTGTATACTTGTTTCTTTGATAACACTTAGTGATTCAATCTAAATTGAGTATTTTCCTTTTCACCAGCACAGGATTGTCAAGCAAAACCGTCACCATAATATCTTTGTCTTTTTGGGCAGCCAAACACCACCTATCAAAGCTCACCATAAACCCTGTATTCGAGTCCTCCATTTGTTTTTGGACAGAATGATATAATGTATTCGAGTTAGCATTGTCCACTGTACTATTCAAAACATTGATGCAATGCCCAACTCATGACCCATCATCGCACTTGGTACACAGGCAGAGATGGTGCCTTTCGCCATACCATGCCTTCTAAGCGATCAAACCGTAATTGCCTTGAAAAATAATGTGTGTCTAAACCATGTACGATGGCAGGAACTACCTTCGTATTATAATATTAGTGGACTCAATCAAAATCAACAATATTTTTTACAAATGTAATATAATATGGTAAGAAACGCTCTGCAAGCTGCAATATGTTTGCACGTGTAAGCAGGGGCAGACCTAACTGCATTTATTTGTCTGGATAAGGATAGGGTGGAGTCAAGGTAAAAGCCTAACGTTTTGGTGTCTTTTGAGACTCGTATGGTATTTGTGCCGTACCCAGGATAAGGAGCTCCGTCTTATTGACATTTAGACATAGCTGGTGTTGGGCCATCCAGGCTTGGATGACCAGGTAGACGTCATGGATGGCCTTGGTGTCAGCTAGATAATCACCTGAGATGGGAATGAGTATCTGAGTGTCATCCGCAGTTAGTGTAGGAGACACCCAGATAGTCAAGCACATCAAAGAGTGGTTTCGTAAAGATGTTGTAAAGTGTAGGTGACACGCAAGAACCCTGAGGTACGCCGCAGTGTATAGGGGAGGGGTCCGCGGCTGCAGATGGTGCAAAGACCCTCATGGATCTGTTGCTCAAAAAGGATTTGATCCATGCCGCAGCGGAGGAGGAGAAGTGTGGTTTTGCCGCTGCAATCCATGTAAAGGGGAGCGGGGGACACCCCGCAACCCCTGCTCCCCTTAAATGGTGTAATGGGGTACACCTTTAATGGGTTAAACCACTGCATTTTTGCCGCAATTTTTTGTTCAGGCAACATTTTTGCTGCAATTGTTTTTGTTCAGGCAACATTTTTGCCACGATTTTATCACTGCATACCTCCAGAATTACCCAGATCTGACATACACAGGTTAAAAAGGCAGGGATCCAACAAGAACCCCTACCATAATCCTCTGCCAGTCTGTATAGGTTCTGTTACTTCACCCCTAAAATGCAGTCTTACTTTGATCTGCGTATCCCTGTGGATGTGTACCAGGATGGCCAGAAGTTGGCTTGGAAAATTCAATTTTGGGAATTTGTTCCAGAGCCTTGTCCTGTTCACCATGTCGAATGCAAGACTCATATCCACACAAGCCACATAAAGTGGGTCAGCCCCCTAACTGCATGCTTCTTCAAACAATGAATTAATAACCAAACTATTTGCTAAAAATGTTATAGCTATAACCCCCATTGAACGACAAAGAAGGTTTGCGGCAATGGTTTTGTCAGTGAAAATAAGCTCTCTGTTAATCTAGACAAATCCTGCATTGTGTGTTTTAGTCTGACACAAAAAATTTAAAACTTTCCCTTGGTCTATTAAGGCAAAACTATTGCATGAGTAGATAATATTATTTTACTTGGGTTTCTTTTTGCTCCCAAAAAGCATTTGTCTATGGTGAAGGGTAGGTTGGATGGAAACATCAATGTTTTTATTGCACAAATGAGTAATGTTTGTTTCTATTCGGTTCTACCTATGATTCAATTCTTTAAGGCTTCAGTGACTCCAGCTATCCTTTATGGTTGTGAACTGCTTCCTCTGCCCATAAAACAAATGGCTGGGCCGATATGAGGGCCACATCTGGTGTAAAGTCCTGAAACTCCCTTCATTTGTTCCGGTCAAAGCAATTCAGTGAGAATTGGGACTCCAATCTTTGTGGTCTATTTTCAAATGAAAGAAATGATGCCTCTTTCGCAAGCTTCCTATAAGGGTGCTTCGACCATGCTTTCCAAATTATGGGACTCTACTAGAGAAAAGTCCCTATCTGCCTTCACATTAGTGTGTGAACAATTCCTCCGTGAGACTGAATGACTTTGAGGTTAAAAAAAAAAAGATTGTGTGCGCCTTGGATAGAAGTGAATCAATAATGCACCTTAAAGGGTTGATACTATTTAGGGATTAGGCCCATTGCATGAAAGTATCTACTTGAAAATTCTCTACTCAACCTTATATACTCAAGGCGCCTTCCCGCTCTTTCAGGGTGAAGTTGATGCGATTTAGACTGAATTGTGACCGTACACTTGAAGATATAGCCATGTAAATAGGACTAGATTTTATTAATCGATATTGTACGTTGTGTAAATCTACTGAAATCGAATCTTTGTACCAAATCCGATTAAAAATGTGAGGTTTTACAATCTAGAAGTTTGTTTTATTTTAGTACGTTTGTCCATTCAACTGCTGCTGTTATCTGAAAACGTGTGGCTACGACTCATGAGCACCTTACATTTGTCACATTCTATTGCTCCGTTAGCATTTTTAACAGAGATTTTTAGTCTTCTTGGGGATATTCCTATTCTTGCCAAAGACCTACTGAGCTTGAATGACTGATAGTCGAACTTGGGCTAATATTCAGTTTTTCCTTCTGCCGCTTTTCTGTGAATTGTTTTAAATGAATTCTTAAATACATTTTTTACTTCTATATCTGTATATCTATAATGAACTTTTTTTAATCATATATGTCGTTCTTTTTTGTGTTATATTCGGTTTGTGAAATGTTTCTTTAATCTAACCAAAACACAATAAAGATGAAATGAAATATGTGCCATGTATTTGTATTTGTATTTATTTATTTATATTGCGCAGCCTGCCCACGGGCATCAGGGCGCATGTTTGGAAAAGTAGTTACAGGAAAGTGTTACAGGGCAGTTGCAGATTACAGATTATATACAAGTATTGCGGATTATATATACAGAGTACATCAAATATATACATACATTTTACATGTGGAAGTCGATCAGCTACAGTATCTACAAAGGTAATCGAGAGGGCGCAACGGGCAGCAAGAGTTACAGACGGGTGTCCGGCACATCATCTTGCTCAAGGAGCCATTGTTTAGTTCTTTTTTTGAAGGATTGGAGGGATGGGACGTTCCTAAGAGCATTAGGTAGGGAGTTCCAGAGCTTTGTCGCCAGGACTGGGAAGCTCGAGCCACTAGCCGTCTGAAGCTTGAAACCGGGAACGATGTGTGCGCTTGTGCCGATCTTAAAGGTCTGGATGCTGTGTGTTGCGTGAAGCGCGCTGACAGGTAGGCCGGTGCCGCATTGTTCTGAGCTTTGTGGCTTAAGACAAGTGTTTTGAGGGCAACGCGCCGTGAGATGGGAAGCCAGTGTATGTTACGTCTGGCGGCTGAGATGTGAGCGCGCCTAGGTATGTTAAGAGCGGCCCTGATGGCGTTATTCTGGGTTACCTGCAGTTTATCGATGTTTCTCTGGCTCGTTCCGAGGTAGAGGGCGTTGCAATAATCAATTTTTGATAAGATAAGGGTTCTTGCGAGGATCAGGCAGTTGTCCATCGTTAAAAAGGGACGGCAAGCTGTGATTAATTTACAAGTATACGCGGATGCTGAGACTACTGAGTTGGTTTGTCTGTTGAGGGAGAGGGTGGAATCTAGGTAGATTCCGAGGGTTTTAGTGACATTGGTGACCTTGATGATGTTGCCATCAATGTTGAAGGCCTCATATTTCTTGTCAAGTTTTGAAAGTTTGGACTGAGAACCTAGGATGAGTAACTCCGTTTTCTCATCGTTTAGGCAGAGCCCGTGGTGGGCCATACAGGCCTGGATGACGGAATAGACTGCATTGAGTGCTTTGACGTCAGTTACATAATCACCTGTGATAGGGATGAGTATCTGGGTGTCGTCCACATAATTTGTGTAGGTGACACCCAGATGGTCAAGAATATCAAATAGTGGTTTCGTAAACACGTTATAGAGCGTAGGTGATACGCACGAGCCTTGTGGGACTCCGCATGGAACGTGAGCTGGGTCAGCGGCGGCAAGAGGTGAGAAGACCCTCATGGATCTGTTAGCAAGGAATGAGCCGATCCAGGAGGTAGCTGCGTCAGAAAAGTGGGCGGCAGTTTTGATGTGCTCAGAGAGGATTTGGTGATCAACCAGATCGAAGGCCGCGGAAAGATCTAGTAAGAGTAGGAGCACTTGTTTGACCTTGTCTTTCAGATCTTATATTTGAGTTTTTAGATCTATCAGGGCTGTTTCTGTGCCGTGTCTAGGACGGAAGCCAGATTGCCTGAGTCGTAATAAGTTGTTGGTGTCGAGATAGTCTTGAATTTGGAGATAAGCAGCACGGCCCGGGATTTTAAGGAGGTAAGGCACCGTGGTGATAGGCCTGTAGTTGGTAGGGTTGCTAGGGACTAAGTTAGTTTTTTTGATTAAGGGGATTACCCAAGCATCCTTGAGGTTGTTTGGTACTATGCCGGTTTTGAAGGAGGAGTTGATGAAGGAGGTGATCGAGGTCAGATGCTGCTTCCTTTACAACTGTTGCTGGGCAGGCGTCACCTTGACAATTAGATGGTTTTAACTTCGTCATGATATTTTCCACATCCTTAATGGTAAGTGGTGAGAAGCTAAAGGGTTTGAAGGAGTGTTTAGGATTGGGTATTGCCTACTAAGTCCAGGAGATGTTTTTTTTTATGTTGATTTTAGCTTGGAGTGTGGTGATTTTGTTTAGTAGTGCTTTTTGTATGTTGGCGCACCAATTGGAGTCAGGGGTACATGTCTCAAGGGGGGGCGACAGGGGACTCAAATTCCTTAAGGATTTTAAAGAGTTCCTTCGTGTTGGATTGCGCTTGTATTATCCTGCTATTGTAAACTTCTTTTTTGGCCGCAAGTATAGCTTCCTTGTACGGGTGATGGCTAAGAGGTTAATTTTATTTACTGGCATGGGTGAGCTTCTCCAGAGTGACTCCATTTTTCGTTTATCTTTGCGGAGTTCACGTAGGTGTGGGGTAAACCATGAATTAAGGTGGTTGCGCTGTTTTTCTTTGCGCTGTTTGATGGGGGCAATGGAATCAAGGGCTTTTAACATAGCTCGGTTGTATATATCCACAAGGACGGTAGGGTCATCACAGGTGGAGGAAACCGAATTTAGAAGCGGGAGGATAAGTGGGAGTAGTTTCTCAGGAGTGATATCCTTCTTGTTGTGAGTCAAGGTAGGTGGTGCGGTACATGGTTTGTCTGTGGGTGGACAAGAATTAATAGAGAATGTTATTATATTATGGTCAGACCAAGCACATGGTGACACTGAGATTATGTTTAATGCACAATTCATGTCTGAAACCCAGTCCAAAGTACGTCCCTTGATGTGAGTAGGTTCATTGACGTGTTGGGTAAGGCCAAAGTCGGATAGGACACTGGCTAAATCACAGGCTTTGGTGTCATTGGTATCTAGGTAACCTAAGTTAATGTCTCCAAGCATGATGATTTGGGATTTAGGCTTCGTGTTGGATGCTAAAATGGATGAGATATCCTCTATGAATGTGGAGGTGGGGCCAGGTGGCCTGTAGATGAGGTGCATTAAGGCGGTGTGATTGGGCGAGACCCACGGTCCATTATGGGGGTGTAGGGGACACTGGATGTCCATACACAAGATCCTCAAAGTCACCCACAGTAGCCACTGGGCCCAGTGTCTGTAGGTGGCTTGGAGGATATGGGGTATGGATGAACCTCGTGTCCAGCCAATTCAGCCATAACTTGCATTCCCAGCATGCAATGCTCAAAGTGACACATCAATATGCTGTGCAAAAAATCTCTTTGTTAAAAGGAACATATTAGGTTTTTCATATATGTTAAGAGGAATTTTTACCAACTCGCATTCAATTCTGGAACATCATGAAACATCTTCACTTATAAAAAACAATAAAATTCAGTGAATAAACTCTGTTAAATGGAAGTTATGTTTGTAGTACAAAATTCAACAGTTATGTTAAGCTATGCAAGCATAGCTTGCGTCCCTTCCATACACGCCTCAGACTAACGCACATGACATTGCAGTTGGCTTCACAAATGACATTAAGCAGATGACTTCACCAGGAGACACTTCAGTGAAAACATGACCGATCTACTGTGAATGTGCTACATATGTAGGCCTTAACCTTGAGCAATGTGCTTAAGTTAGTTTTTTTGGGTTTTAGTTTTTCACTGAATGTCATTACTAGAGCAGATTACCCACAATATATCAAAGTCTTTTCACGGACAGAAAAGATATATGTATACACACACACCAAAAGTGCGATTTTATTATGCCGATAGGGTTTACATATGAACATATCCTAATCTGTATGAGGGGGCTAGACAGATAGGCGCCCCTTCGCCCCTACCTGCAAGTCTCTAAGGGGCTTTCAAAGTCTGAATACTTAAAAGGGTGAAAGTACATTCAATACTCCATGCACTCCTTAAAGCTTGTTGAGAGAATGGATCTGCTGCCTGCTTTACAGATGTGGATTACACACTCCATACACTGGTACGGTCTTTCCTTTGTGTGGAACCTAGGATGCACCCTCGTTTTTGCTCTGTTGTCACATGCTTATGTTCTGTGGAACTAGAATCCAGTATGAATTCTTTGATGCACGATTTAGAAATGAGGAGTCAACAAAGCTTTTCTCTCTGTGCATTGATGTGGCTTTTGCTTTGATGCTTGATAAGAGATGTGGAGTCAATAAAGGTTTTCATGCACTCTGTGCATTCATAGGGATTCTCCCCTGCATGCATCCTTCTGTGCTTGATTAGAGCAGAGGACTGACTGAAGCTTTTCGTACACTCTGTGCACTCACAGGGCTTTTCCCCCGTATGGGTCCTTAGATGGATGATCAGAGATGAGGAGCTAATAAAGGTTTTCTTGCACACAATACGTTCATAGGGTTTCCCCCCCGTATGCAACCTTCTGTGCTTCATTAGAGCTGGGGACTGACTGAAGATTTTCTTGCAATCTGTGCACTCATAGGGCTTCTCACCTGTATGGGTCCTTCGATGCTTGCTCAGAGATGAGAAGGCACTGGATTGTTTATTGCACTCTATGCACTTATAGGGCTTCTCCCCAGTGTGGATCCTCACATGGTTTCTCAGAGTAGAGAAGAGGCTGAATCTTTTCTTGCACACTGTGCATTCATAGGGCTTCCCCCCAGTATGGATTCTCTGATGTCGGTCAAGATGTGACTTTAAAGTGAAACGTTTTTCCACAGCACAAACTCAAAAACTTTCCGGAAATTTCAGCAGAGGCATTCGCAATGTTGGTAAAACGCAGCAAGAAAGCTGGATCACCCATGGATCCCTGTCCCCCGGACATCTACAAATCAATCCTCGCACAAGGAACGCTAACAGAATACTACAGAAACCTTCTAAATTTATCACTAGCAACAGGAACCGTACCGAGGATCTTCAAATCGGCATATATCAAACCACTTCTAAAAAACACAAGTGGCGATGTAGAAGACCTCTTGCAACTACAGGCCAATCTCAAACATGCCCTACCCGGCAAAACTCCTGGAAACTTACGTATAAAAACTCACCCAGGAATACGTAGAAAAACATCACCTGCTAGACCAAGCTCAAGTCGGTTTCAGACCAGCAAGAGGAACGGAAACAGTACTACTATCCTTCTGGGACGACCTAAGAACCAACGCAGACTCAAACACAACCTCAGCTCTTATTCTGCTCGACCTCTCTGCAGCCTTTGACACAGTTAGCCACGACACGCTGACCAAAAGACTAGAGGACATGGGCATAACAGACACGGCACTACTCTGGACTAAATCATTCCTAGCGGGCAGAACAGAAACCGTATGGATTAAACCCTTCAAATCCCCTCCGCGAGTTAATGACTGTAGAGTGCCACAAGGATCTTCACTTTCACCACTATATTTCAACATCTACCAAACTCCGGTCATCAAAATCTTCAAAAAATACAACATTACTTGCTACAACTACGCAGATGACACTCAAATCATCTACCAAATCAAAGATTCCGAAGCGGATCATTCAGCCCTAATCGACTGCCTGAAAGAAATCTTCAACTGGATGAATGCCAACAACCTGAAAATCAACCCAGGAAAGACAGAAATCATGATCATATCCAAAGACCAAGAGAACAAAAATCGCCATCCCGTGGCCAACGGAATTGGGAACCGCACGAACACCATCTAAGGTAGTAAAAAATCTGGGAGTCCTGATGGCAAACGTTAGAACTACAAATAAATGCAACAGTGGAAGAAATGCGTTTTCCTCCTCCACACGGCAAGAAGAATCCTACCTTTCCTGTCCTTCATGCACAAAACACTCACTATCGTCGCCCTCATCATGTCAAGAATCAACTATGCAAACAGTCTCTACCACGGAATACCAGAATACCTCTTGAAGAAACTACAACGGATCCAAAATGCTGCAGCCAGACTACTCCTCAAACTATCCAGAAGAGACCACATCACCCCTGCCCTAAAAACACTACACTGGCTCCCAGTAAAACATTGCATCACCTTCAAAACCATGTGCATAACGCACAGGGCTATCAGTGGACAAGGAGCAGAATTCCTACAAATCTACAAACCAAAGAGGCCCCTCCGATCCAGCAACGAAATCCGCCTGGAACTAAAACCATACCTCAAGAAAAAACTTGGAGGCACCTCCTTCTACCACTTAGCCGCAAAAACCTGGAACAACATCCCAAAAGAGATCAGAAACACCGAACATCACCACAAATTCAGGAAATTACTAAAAACCTGGCTCTTCAAGACCTCAGACTCAACCTGAAAATCAAAACAGAAAAAGGGATGGCGTACAGCAAAGGACACCAACATCCCTAGAAACGACAGGGGAAGCTCCCGCAATGCCGGGCAGGCAACGCAGGATAGATTAAAACACAGGTGACACCCATTGAGACAGTCAACTTCCCAGCCAATCCCCTCCTCACTTCATCTCAATTGCTACCATGTACCAAAAATATCAATTGGATTGCACAGACACTGGCAATCACCACACTAGCTGAGTGAGCTGAGCTGAGCACTGGCCACAAGAGCAGGTAAGGAGGTCAGGAGGGGTTGTGATGGAGGCTGGTTGAGGTGGGGGCCAGATCTGAAAGGGACCTTAGTGCAAGATGGGCCCAGATCAGTACAGAGGAGCATCAGGAGAGACTTCACAAGCCCAGCGCCTCAATTCAGGATAGAGATGCCTACTAACCAATTCTACTAACAATTTCCACCTCTGCACACACCTCTCAAACTCCAAACCAAACACAACCACAAACCTACAGCACAACAAACCACACAAACTTCACTACACTGCAACAACAAAACAAAAACACGCAGACCTCCACAACAGTACACAACGACTACCGGCTCCAAACACCCCAAGCCCAACGGAACCACCGGGCTGTGGCCGTCATAGCACATCATTCCTCCCTTGCACTTTTCCTGCTTCCTCCCACTAACAGACCCTCCCTTCCTCTTTCAGAGCCGCCAGAGCGCCAGGGGACCACTCCGGTGGTGATAGTGCGCGGTACAAATGTCCTTTAACATTAACACTGGTATGGTTGCTCCCCAGAATGGATCTTCTAATGAGTGCTCAGGTGTGATATCCGACTGAAGCTTTTCCGACACTCCGTACATGAGTATGACCAGTCACTAGTGTGGATCTTCCGATGTTGGCACAACGCTGAGCTGCAAATTAGATATTTTTCACCGTCAGTACAGTGGTACGGTCGCTCAGTAGAATGGATCTTCTGATGCTGTATAGATTTGACCTCTGAGTGAATCTTTTGCAACACTATGTACACTGGTAAGGTAGTTCTCTAGTATGCTCTTCTGATGCTCGCACAGTGATGTGCTCTGAGTGAAGCTTTTCTCACACTCAGTACAGTAAAGCTTCACTCAGAGCATAATCTCTCTTCAGTGCACTCCGAGATCTTTTCCCCAGTATGAAGCATGCGATACTGGTTTAGAGTTGACTTCAGAGTGAAAGTTGCATCACACTCTGCACTTAAAGGGTCCATCAGCTGTGTGGGTTCTCTTATGAATGATTAGACAGGATCTATTATTGAAGTCCTCTCTACAGATGCCACAGGTAAATACTCTCCTTCATGTGGATTCTCAAATGTATCAGGAGTTGGGAGTGCTCACTAAAGCTCTGATCGCGGTACATACATTTTCCAGGGTTCAATTGCAGGCTCTCTGTTGTGTTAATGGCCCCATTGTCTGTTAAAAGGAGGAGAGGTACCAAGCATTATCATTGGTAATTGTAAAACCTAAATGTCAGTAGACCTACAGTACAGCTGTGAAGTATTATGTCCGTTTCCTTTGCACAAACTGGATGATCCCAAGGAAATCTAGTGGTCTCCTGTCCTTCAGATTACATGCGACATAAAACCTGCAACTTTGAAACCCAAACAGAGTTTACAAGTATAATCTCAAAAAAGGAATGCCACATTTAGAAAGGGTGGTCTCTGCTGTAAAGATGAAACATTGGAGGCAGCAGGTAAGTTCTGCAAGTTCATTTATTAGACATAATGGGAATCGGGCATTGATTCATTAGGGATAGGAGCTAAGGTTAGGGAAGGGAGCGGGGAATAGAGCCCACTGGCTCCCACCACCCAGGCTACATTATTCGAACTGCCACACAAGAACTGACCACCACCTCACACTGTTATTTACCACCTGCAAAACCAACACACTGGTTGACCCACCAAGGGTCACAACATAGGTCATATCTTAGATTGGGTATCCTGCCATAAAGTAAAGACCAGGGATATTTCAGTTTCTCCATGTCCTTGGTCTGATCACTTTTTTACTGAGTTTACAGTGATTGCTGAATTCCCAAAGAAAATAAAACAAAGAGGTGGTATTGAAATTCTATCTCGCAATCTAAAAAGTACCTCTCGTAAAACTGAGCCGTTGCTCTACCCACTATCGGACCTATCTAATTCAACATCTCTTGAGGAATTGTCTATGGCCATCTCCTCTAATCCTATTAACATTGCCAATACCATAGCACCACTGAAGAAAAGGATACCGAAGGCAGAGTGTAAGCGGAATGTTTCTGTTCTCACCAGAACTACAGAGCACGAAAGCACGAACTCTTAAGCACTTCTACACATGGAAAAGCCTCAGAACGTTAGATTCCCTCAGAATGTATAAGAGTGCTGCTAAAAAGTACAAACTGGCAATTTCCGAAGCAAAGAAAACCTTCTTTAATACCAGGATCAGAAATGCTCAGTCGGACACTAAAGAGCTTTTTTGCATCCTAAAGGAACATGAACTAACTAATCATACTGTTCCAGAAAAAAATTATTAAAGATAATACCGTCTGGTGTGGCTTGATGCAACAAGCTTTGCAGGATAAACTTAAGGAAATTATGAATACTATTATTGAAAAAAGTAATAATCTGAGTGAAGAAAATGAAAGATCTAATTGGGCTTATGAGAAACGCCCTTCTATCCATGTTTTTAACTTCTCTGCAATTTCAGTGAAGGAATTAGACATACTAATAAAGCAGCTTAAACCCACTTAATGTCAAAATTAGATGTATCCAACAATGATCCTTAAATCATGCTCACCCACATTTCTAGGGGCAATATGTAAATTCATTACAATCTCTTTGACAACCGGCATGGTTCCTCAGGATCTAAAAAAGGCATGGGTGATGCCAATTCAGAAAAACCTGCCTTCTTACTGAACATTTTAGATCGTGTGGCTTATGAACACATTTCCACCTATCTAAAACCTACCCTGTCCTTAATGATCACCAATCGGGTTTACGAGTGGGATTTGGTACCGAGACGGCACTCCTTGAGCTTAAAACTAAGCTACTCACTCGTATTGACAGGAATGAAGCTTCATTATTAATGCTGTTGGACTTATCGGCCGCTTTTGACCTGGTGGACCATTCAATCATGTCCACCAGGTTAAGGGATGTTGCAAACTTTTCACCACTTGCTACTCAATGGGTGTCTTCCTTTCTCTGTAATTGTGAAAGTAGGGTCTACCTTGGAGAAGCCAAATCAATTCCAACTAAAGTTAGCTGTGGAGTCCCCCAGGGTGCATGTACCTCACCATGTTTTTATAATATCTTTACTGCTCTACTGTTTGTTAGGCTGGCTCATGAGGGTGTCATTTTTACGAACTACGCCGACAACACGCAATGGGTCATTCCGTTAACTGGGAATCATGTACAGGATGAAATAGAAATTAACAAAACATTTGACCTTATTGAGTCATGGATGAATCATAATAAACTAGCACTCAATAAGGACAAAACCGAGCTGATGGTAATTGGATCTACTCGTATGATACAGAAACTGGGCACAGAATATGAAAGCTTTCATATAGGAGCAGAAGTTATTACTCTGTTGCAGAAAGTAAAAACTCTTGGAGTAATACTGGACCAGCATCTCACTATGAGACCTCATATAAGCAGTTTGGTATCATCATGTGTGTATTATATTAAACTACTGTCTCACTTAAGACCTCTGATTTCCCAAGAGAATGCGGAAACGATTGCCAGAGCTATCATCGGAGCAAAAATCGTTTACTGCTCCAGCCTACTCATAGGCATTGATAAGACCAGTCGGAATAAACTCCAGGTCTGCCAGAATGGAGCCGTTAGAGTAATAATGGAGCTTAAACGTAGAGACCATGTTACATCGGCCAGATGGTCCCTACACTGGCTCCCGATTGAAGCGAGAAATTAGATTCTGAATTTTAACGATCGTCCAGAAATGTAGACTGGGCATGATCTGGAATATCTACAGCAGCTATTGGTGACGAGATCTTGTGACAAATTACTAAGATCTAACAATTTTAACTTTTTTACCATCCCAAAACGTTGCACGGCCAAAATGGTGAACACAGCCTTCTCTGTAATTGCTCCTAAAATATGGAGTAATCGTCCCCCAGAGCTAAGACCTCTGGAGTCCATGGAAATATTTAAAAAGGAATTGAAAACCCTCCTGTTCTCATAGGTAACTTATACACTGACAGCTGGAAATAGGACTCCCTTAGGGCCTACATGTATTTATGTTGAGTGTGTCTTGTCACGCCCTAAAGCCCCAGGTTCCATGAATGCACTTAATAAATGTTTTAAAGTAAAAGTAATGTAAAGGCGTAACTTACATCCCACCAGCAAGCCACACCACAATTCGACATTCCCAGACCATCATAACCTACCCAACACCTTCTACCCACGGCCACCACCAGCGGATCTCAAGCCTGGTGCCCCGGAGCATTCCAGCCCCAGCTTGGGGAACAAAATACCTCCACAAACCATCCAAGAAAGCACACACCTCCTGTTCACTACTGCCACTGGCAAACCTCAAACCTGCCACACCTGAGCACAAACAGAGCCCCGCATTGGGCTGGCACGCAAACCTGCTGGCACATTTTAAATACTGAGCAATATCCAAGTGACAACCACCAACTCAAGACAAGCATCACACTGCAACCCATTAGACATACAGACCACGTACAGAAAAACCACTTTCACATTCCAGACACACACAGTCGCTCACCATGCAAAACAGACACACACACACACACCCACACACGCGCGCAACACAGCTGGCAAAGAATCATTTTAAAAAAGTATCTTGACATCCTCGGACCCAAAAAACTGGCCAGGCAATTTGGGAACAAACTAAACTCTCAGCATCAACCTCTGAGACATGCAACGGAGCCCCATCACACCAAGCCACTCCCACAGCAAGATGCACATATCCGGACACACGCACACACAACTCCACACATGGTGAAAGAATAAAATCCCCAAAAATCAAAATCAGATGAAGGCATGCTTCCCCAACCAAACCAGAATTATTGCTAGCAAGACAAACACAAACGTGATCACAAAACTCCCTAAAACGCAGTCTCACCCTTTAACAAAGAGCAAGGAACTGTATTCAACAATGCCACTCCTTTGGCAGCGTCACTCCATCTGACTATCATTCCATCCGACAGCCAGACTCCTTTGACAGTGTTGCACTCACACCATGTGTACCAACAGTAGTGTTTCAGATGTACAAACCAACCATACAATTGGCTAAAAGTGCATGCAACAAAAACATCCTTAAGAGTCATCTCCGGAGTTGCATGTTGCGTTAAAGCGGTCAAGGCCCAACATGTTAAGGAAGCACTAAGCTATGGGTCCATGCTGTGAATCTAGATGGCCCTGCAACTACTCAAAAGGTTAAACTAAAACAGGTTAATACTAAATAACCCCCAGCTGTCACACCACTCCAACACTCGCACATAAACATAACATCACATGTAGTTCAACTGTAAATGTGCGATCCTGCCTCCTTGCAGACTATAGCGAATTGACCAAACCACTAATAAAAGTTACACGTCTCCATTAAATGATGAAGGCTGCCTACAACACCATTGTTCGGGAATCTCTTATCACAGTAGTTTAAACTAAATTGCTGGCCAATGCTGGCAGCAGCACGCTCCTGCAAACTACTCAAATGTACAAATCTAATAGGCTATGAACCTACAGCCTAAAAGCACGTGCACACATCGTGATAAGGAACAAGACTGCATTTTTTTTAACATAGACATTGCTTGGATGCAGCTCATCGACCCACCAGTGTCTGTAATGTGCCCCATCCAAAAATTATTAGGGCAAAACACTTCTCCTTGCACATTTGCAGCCGAATTAAGTCGTGCGTCAGACTAGACTGCCACAAAAACGCTTGCAAACAATAAGTAAGATGATGGCAGGTCCACATAAGTGTCAGAGCCAGTCCCCCCCCCCCCTCAACTTTTGTGGCATGCCAAATTGTACCCCCCATCTTTTGGCTGGGGCAGAGCAGGGCACATTGCAGCCGCTGCATCAATTAAGTAATTGCACAGTGCAAGCCTGGCTGTCCATTACATAAAGCGGGCGGCAGGGATACACCGCGCGGCTCCGTTCCTCACCCTGACTGGTGGCCTGACTCCAGCAGTCACTGCCAGGGTGCTGGACTGGGTGGAATTCATAGAATACATCGATAGTATTCATATGTTCTCATTTAGTGTGTTAAATATATTTTTTTTTTGGGGGGGGGGGGGGGATGCCTTTGTCAAAAGATGCAAAAAGTTACCATTTGACATTATCTTTTGTTATGATCAAGCCATTCTTTATAATTTTGTGGAATTGCATTCTGGTATTAGTAGTCTTCAAGTTGGGGTGAAAATACCACATTTGTACTCTTATTGTTTGACGTATTTCAATAAGGATTCCTATTTTGCTGGAGTACTTTAATTATGATGTGTGTACTTTTCGGGTCTGATTTATAAACAGTATTGCTGAAAGCCAAACGGCATGGTGAGGAGGGGAAAAGGATCAGAGAGCAAATTTGTACAAGGTCCATGGATGTGGGAAGAGAGGTTGCTGGACTGAAGATGATCTCCCTGGCCCTGTGTTGATTTTCAGGGTACAAGTGAAATTACACGTGGGTGTTTTTGAGGCCAGCATGCAAAAAAGGTTGTTTTCTCAAGTTTTGCCATCCAGGATTTGAACCCACCAAATCACATGAAAGTGTCCCCAAAGCACACATCTTGTATTGGTATTTTGCTTTCCATAGAATATTTCAATAGAGATTGCCGGGTTAACAGGTGCACACCTTTTACACTCTGCCAGCCGTGTACTAGGAACATCTCCTCTAGCTGTTTTTTTCTCCGGGCATGGATTGATGATTCATTTTGTAAAGGATAATGTTCATTTCTATTTTGGATTTTTTTCCATTAGGAAAGGCCAGCAGAATTAGATTTGCATATTTCACTGTAGGATATGTTCAGCCCATGCGCCTAGGTTAATGAACCCCCACACTTTTTTTCTGGACTTGACACCTATTGATGATATTTGAAGACCTGTGCAATTGCGTGCTCCGACTGCCTTAGCACCTTTCGGGTAAATAGGCTTTGTTACGATTGCACTATTCTGCAGCAAAAGCACTTTGCCCTGTCTGGCCCAGGACCAATCCCTGCCCTTACATCCTTGGAATGTGCAGTCACCTTAGGTATGTTTGGATTACTTAACAGTGAGCTTCATTACTCTTTGCCCTGCTCTTCCTCGTCAAAGTATTTTCTTTTGAGGTCCCCATCGCTACAAATGGTTCAGCTCACTCGGTCGGCTACTCCAAAATAAGTCTCTCCTGATATTGCTACAACCGTAAAATTAGCATTTAAAATTCAGATTTTGAGAGTCAGTTTATCTGATCCCTTTGGATATTAATAATTTTTTACATAATTTTCTACGAGGGGACCCACACATTTGCCGCCCAGGGCCTCGCAAATCCTAGGGCTGGCCCCGACTGTGGGCTAATCCTGTAGTGAGGGGCTAACTTTTAGAGACTGCGGGAGTTCCGGCAGAGGGGCAAACCTTGTGGGTGCATCTGCATATTCTAATGAGAGTATTCTAGTCAACTCAAATGTTAAAAGCTGTTGACTCTGTGTCCTGAAACACACACTTGCTTAAGAACTTTGAGAATGAGCTGCCTGCTGTCTCCCATGTCCTGCTCACTCCCCTGACATGCAAGTACCAAGTCACTCACTCATGATTTCAATTGCATACAAATTCAGGTGCTAACAATGAAATGCGCTAAATTATGACTTATTGCCTGGCCTTTGTTAAAAAAGTGCTCCCCTCCCCCCAAGCACGGATCGTCAGGTCCTGTCCTGCTATGGCATTGTAGTTCAGCCAGGTCAAGTCAAAGAAGCCCAGCATTTCGGTTGTCAGGGCCAGGAGGGGATAAAGCATGGTCTGCTCAATGGCTGTGAGCCACTGTTTGCATGTGTTTTTGTGTATGTAATGTGCATATGAATGTTGTGGGCACACATTGCATTGCAACGGAGATGCTGGGTGCATTTGTGTGTGCGTAGGTGAGTGTGTACAAGCATATGTGTGTTGACTTTTGTGTCTGAATGAATGATAAATAATGCATGGTTTGTTTGTTCTGGGTGGAATGAATTGTGTGAATGTTATGTTGTTGTGTCACTAGGTGGGTGGCAGGCAGGAATGAAGATGTGTGGGGGCCCAGTTTCAACATGATGGTTGAGGGCCCCCTGCTTAGAGCAAAAACAGTCTGAGGCACCCGTGGGGTGCATACATTAGAATGGTGACAAAGATAAGGTTAATAGTTGCCAATTATCTCGATGCGGCCAGCCAACTAAATACCCACGGAAGAGCTTTAAACCCTTCTTTGACAGCAAGTGGCTGATGTGGAGGAACCAGTGTTAGAAGTCAAAGAGGTGATAACACATTGGTGTATCCTGTGGGAAGAGAAAACACAGTTTGTAATGCGAGCGCTGCAACGTGCACATGTATATATAATGTCGTTATACAAGACCGATGAGTGCTGACTGGCAACATGGGGGCAGGTGCTGTGGGCCACCCCTAAGGCTCGAGGCCTCTTATTTGAAAAGGCTGAAATGCCATGATGCCGTCCATGGTGAATAGGTAGGAATATTTAGTGTGTGTATGTATGTATGTATATGTGTGAGCGCGAGAGGTGCAGCATTTGTTTATGGGCATCGAGAAGGCAAATATGAAATATTACATGGCTAGACTCAGACTGGGATTTTGGGGCAGCCAGTCTAGCCCTTTTTTGCTGTGACATGACTTTATTCTGGGCATCTTGATAAAGCAAGCATGGTATGTGTTATTCATTGGCTAGGCTGGCATTTTTTACTGTTGTCAACGCAGTGAATTGTAAAGACACACTGTGGTGTTATAACTTTCAGAAGACTGGCTTGTCTTTAGAATTACATTTTTTGTTTGTTTTGGTTTATTTTAAAGCTTCACAAAAATCACTAAAACAGAAATGTTTACTTAACATTTTACACTTACATACAAGAATCATTAAAAAGAAAATACTTATAAAAGACATTTGCAGAACATCTATCTTACATTTCTTAAACATAAAACCAATATAAATTCATAACACTTATTTTCATACGTAGTAGTTCTGCCTCCGTATTATATCAGAAGTAATGTACATCATTAGAGCTGAAGTTTTTACTCAACCCTCCAACTAACACTGGTTATTATATTTAACTCAAATCGCAATATTTTCAGAAAAGCAATTACACGAATATTTAATACAGTTGAATTCCCATTCAGCATTTGGTACCATATTTGTTCTCTATTGACAGAGCAGATCGAATTGACAAATTGTTCCAAGTACAAAATTCTTTGAGTAGTAAGAGCAGGGCAAATAAGTATGATATGTTCAAGTGTTTCATCAGTCCCCTCAGTTTTGCAGAATCTGCACCATTTAATTGTTTCACAGAACTTATTCTGAACATTAATTATGTAATTGGTATGCATCATATACATCCTAAAATGCATATAGTCATTACGTATCCTACTTGGATACTTCAAATATCCCTCCATTTCAGGGAAAGATTTCCAGAAAGAATGGGTCCGGCAATAGATTTTAGATTGTGAAATAATAGTCGTATTCTGTTGCCAATCGTCACTTCTCAGTATTTTCTTTATCTTTACAGGATTAGTGAGCAGTGTGGTGGTAGACGCCCCTAGTTTTTGTAATAAATCCTCAACCTCAATTTTCAATTCATTCCTAAAATCACCTGAAGTTTCGACACCCGCAATAGCATATAAATCCTCATCTCTGTTAATTGTGCATTTCCTCCATAGTAGTGTTCTTTTCCATAGTACAAGAGATGTCAAAGATTTAAGTCCAAATTCATATCTAATAAGTTCTATTGGAACACACTAGGAAGTAAAAACAAAATCCCTCTCCATTTAACGGCCTCCACCAACTTTAGATAGTCCATAAATTCAAATACAAAAATTCCAAGCCATATAATAACCTTGGCAGAACTTGTATAAAATTCTCTCAGCGGTTCCATGGAAAACTTGCCATATTTAGTTTCTATTGTACGCATTTGCAGCAATGCTGTTTCAGCCTTGATTTTTGATCAAAGTTATCAACCCTGTTCCAGAAAAATAATATCCCAAATATTTCAAAGCACTTTGACATTTTATATGTTTTCCCTCAAAGTACCATGTAGAATAGAGTTGACTCCAGTTTACTTTTCCCAGACGTAGAATAGTAGTTTTCATAGGATTTATTTTTAAATGTAGCTCACTTACAAAGTTGAAAAATTCATTGATCAGAGGTTGTAAATCAACTTTAGTACTGTCAAGTAGCAGAAAGTCATCCGCATAGGCAATACAGCCAATGCAGACATCTCCCAGTTTAGGTGAACAAGTCCCTTGTTTTTCAGAGCTCTGTCTGCTCCGCTCACATAAAGATTAAACAGGATAGGGGCTAACATACATCCTTGTCTTAACCCATTGGTAATAACAATCTCGGACGACAACAGACCTTGTGAATTTAGATGAACTTTCAATCGCGCATCTGGGTATAGTGCTATAATTATGTCCAGCAGATATTTTGGCATACCCAGATCTCTCAACTTCATCCATAAAGTTGGTCGATCTACCATATCAAATGCTATGCTTAGATCCATTGAGGCAATAAAAATTGGATTCACACCCTTCACCGGTGCTTTAGTCTGCAAACTACGTAGTATCAATCCCTCACAGGCTGTGCCCATATTTTTCTTAAACCCAATTTGTAAGGTCCAGTATGTTGTTTGCAGTAATCCATTTCTGGATATCTTCTAGGATCATGGACGCAAAGATTTTTGAATCTGGATCAGCGATTGCAATAGGTCTGTATCCAACATTTCTTCTCCATCCAGTTGATACCTTCTGCCTCTATGACCAATCAGCAAATTCTTATAACGTTGTTTAACATTTTTGATCATATTCAATAAGCAAGAGTCATGCTTCCCCTTTTTCAGGAGTAGCCGCATCTCTTTCCGCATTGCCGCTTTATGGTTATGTACCTCTGTATCAGTATTGTGTTTGTGTGTTTTATTCATGGTCTTACTTGAAGTAGAGTTACTCTCAATACTTTGAATTGTTTCGCTTATATACGGAGCAAAGTTGTTAACTGAATATCTCTGCATTCGTTGTTCTAACAGCAATGTATCATACTCATGAATCATTGTTGATATGAACCTAATGGTTATATTATGTGTCCATTTCATTCTGTTACCTTTGGGATTAATCAAAACACCTTAGGTGTAATAGCTTACGGGTCCTCTCGGGGTGTTTTTGGCAACGTCAATTGATAACATCCTATGGTCACTGGCAAGTATCCTTCACTACAAAAGTAGACATGCGTTTATTTAGTTCACCTGACACAAATATGTAGTCAATTATCAAAGTAGTTCCCCTAGCATTCCAGGTAGGATGCTTATTTTCAACCAGTTCTAATCCCAAGATCTCTGCAAAGTGTAACCATAAGGCTCCTCTAAGTTTGGTATTCCCCCTCCTTCGAGGTACTGGTAGCCATATTGGTTCTAAGAACATCACCTACTGTCCGATTAACATTACAATCTGCATTTAGATCACCTGCTATAATAATTTGTCCCCCTTCATTGGCGTAGAGCCACTGATCAATCTTCATCCCCAAATGATTGAGTTCTTTCTTGAGATGGTGATCGGAGTACTCCAGTGGGTTCCAGTATAGATTGGCGATTAAGAGAGAAAAATAGCCACCTAAAGCCCTTAAAACTGAAGGTCCCCGTTAAAATAGAATTCAAAATGGCCCGTTCGTCCCTTTTTTCAAACTGAGTTGATTGATTATAGGCTAATAATAAACCTCCCTTAGGACGTCCCTTTGCATCCCCAGTTGCACATATATCAGCCATATTCATTTATTTATTTGTATTTATAGAGCGCTTTGCAGCCCAAAGGCATAGAGGCGCTTTTCATGAAAATTTAAGAAGCCTTAATTGATGTTACAGAAAAATACATTCTTGGTTACATGGCATGTTACAGCAATGATGCAAGAGAGAGAGGCAAACTTAGAAAAGGCATTACGAACAAGATTGCATGGAATACATGTTGAGGAGTCGGACAAATAGCCTAGTTTTGATGGCTTTGCGGAAGGCCAGATAGGAGTCAATCATCCTAAGGTGCGCTGGAAGGGCATTCAAGAATGCAGCGGCCATGGTGGGGAAGCTAGTGCCGCCTGCCCGCACTCTCCTGGTCTTGGGAGTGGCGATGAAGTTGGTGTAGGCCTTCCTTGTAGGCCTAGAAGAGGAGAGTTTCTCAATTTGTGGTGTCGGGTAAGGAGGTGCTAGGTCATAGAGGCATTTATGCGCGAGTGAGAGTTTTGAAGACAATCCTCTCTGACGGGAAGCCAGTGCACCTGCCTCCCTTATTTTGGAGATGTGGTCCTTCCTGGAGATCCCAGTAGCAGCCCTAAGGGCATTGTTCTGGACCACCTGTAGTTTTTACCGGAGGTCCCTATAAGGAGTGCATTGCAATAGTCCAGTCTTGATCCGATGATTGCCCTGGCAATGGTGAGGCAATTAGTTAAGGAGAAGAAGGGTCTCGCTGCATTAAGTAACTTGGAGAAGTAGACCGAAGAGGAGACAATGGCGCTTACTTGTCTATTCATAGTCAGGTTGGAGTCCAGGAAGACGCCCAAGGTTTTGATGGTTTGGGACACCGCGATAGGGACATCAACGGTGAAGGAGCAGTATTGATTATCCAAGTTGCCCAAGATGGAGGGCGCCCCAATCAGCAGGAGTTCCGTTTTATCACTGTTGAGGCATAACCAATTCTCTGCCATCCAGGATTGGATCTTGGAGTAAATTGAATTGAGGGTGTTACTGTCGGCCTCATAGTCACCCGAGAGGGGGATGAGCACCTGTGTGTCATCTGCATAATTGGTATATGAGATGCCCAGGGCGTCCAGGATGTTGAACAGGGGCCTGTGAACAGGTTGTAAAGGGTGGGTGTAATGCAAGACCCCTGAGGGACTCCGCATTTAATGTGACTAGAGGTGGGACAGGCTGAGTCGGAAAAAACTTTCATGGCCCTGTCTTTAAGGAACAATGTGATCCAGGCACACGCCCTAGGGGAGAAGTTGGCCGTTTTGGAGAGATGGTGACAGAGGGTGTTGTGGTCAACCAAATCAAAGATCGCCGATAAATCAAGGAGTAAAAAGAGCACTGGTTTGCCTGCGTCTCTGAGGTCATCCATTTGATTTTTCAGGTCAAGGAGAGCCGTTTCGGTGCCATGTCATGGACAGAAGCCAGACTTCCAAAGGTCCAGAAGGCAGTTGTCCTCAAGGTATTTTTGGACTTGCAGGTAAGCTGCTTTGTCCAGAATTTTCAGAAGGAAGGGGGCAGTGGTGGTGGGCCTATAATTCCCTGGGACCAATGGGTCAAGGGAGGGTTTCTTGAGGAGCGGGCATACCCAGGCTTCCTTAAGGCCAGTTGGAACACGGCCGGATTGGAGTCGAGCGTTGATAAATGCTGTTAGGAAGGGGACCAGGGTGGAGGCACAATCTTTAATGGAGCTGTGCGGACAGAAATCCCCTTTGCAATGAAAGCCTTCCCATAGCAACTTACCTCGGGCCCACGTTTCCTGTATTAGAATAAAAATCATAGGATGATAATTCGTCCATCAATTGATCATTGTTCACTAGATGGAAATATCCTAGAGAATTCCAACTTAGTAGACTCAATTTATCTGGTGTGCTAGAGAGGGTTTCCAAATTCTTTTACAATATTAATTGAATCTCTTTATGAAAGTGCTAACCATATGCAATCTTGTTTGTCCGGGTCCCCTACGTTGTTACAATTTGAGGACTCTTTTGCCGACTGAGCCGACCACTCTACTTTCCTCTTGTCTCCTTCTTTGCCCTCCCCCAAAAATGTTGATGTTATATAGGGGAAGAGATTGAAACCCCTACTCTGCAGCGCCACCACCTCTTTCAGAAGTAAGGACCTCACTAAGGGAGAAGGTATGACCAAACAAACAAAATCATACCTCTGTTTATGAGTGAAGTCGACCAATATTATATCAGCTGAAGATATTAGACTCAATTCTGGGATAGCTGCAAACAAGGATAAGATATAAGACCTATTTAACTATATTCGACCACCCTCATTAAATAGAGATCTCAGGATTAAGCTTGGTTGTTCGTATAAGGCCGGTTTCCATAAATCATAGTCCATGCTCACATTACCTATATACTCCTGTGACCTCACTTCAACATCTGTGCGTACATGTGTATCCTGATTTGTATCATTGGGCACTACCTGCACAGTCTCTTTAGTAGGTTTCCTCTCCGCAAATATCTTTTGTACAATTTGTGTAACTTCTTCTTCATTAAATTGTAATTTTTGTGGTGTGGGGGATGGAATTGCGCTGGACACCATTGAGCTGAGAGACAATCAAAGTAGAGTTTTTTAATGGATTGAAATGAAGAACAGCTGACACGTGTTTCGACTTCAAGGCTGGATGGTTAAACCACATTCAAGTAACATGAACAGCATGTTAAGTGAATTACAATGAACAATAACATAATACATCAGCACATATAGCAATGTGAAATGCAAAATGAAATAACAGATATGTGAGACAATCACAAAGAAAACATTATTGGAGAAAGAGAAAATATTGTATAGTCCAACATAAGAGGAATGGAAAAATGTATAAATAAATAAGGGACATACCATATCCGGTAAGAAGGGTAGAACAGCAGTAATGGATCACTATAAGCACATAACATAGAACAAGAATAGGGAGAATGTACATGAGCATGATTATAATCAATACTGTATCATCTTCAAGTGTAGTTGATGCCACACACACCGCCGCAGAGCCCCCATGCAAATCACGCACCAGCACAGTGCCGTCAGTCCAGAGTAGTAGTGTCAAGAAAGAAAAGTAATCCAATTGGTAGTAGTGCCGGTAGCCATCAAAAGACAAAATGCATATAGATGGCACCTTTGACAGAAATTGCAAAATCAATACAGAAGGTGCTAAAGAAAGTGGCTAGATCCAGGCACAGCGTCCATTGAATAATCGCCAAATCTAATGAAGTGACCAAAGCAAGGAAACCCAGAAACACGGTGTCAAATGTACCATGTGGGTCAGTGTAAAATGATGTAACCAATAAAGATACGCTTACCATAAGGATTTAGAACTGGCCAATAAATAACCTGTTGGAACATGACCAGAAGTGAATTAGTAATGGAACCCAGGACATAACTGGAAGCATCTGGAAAGAAGAGAGCGATAATTATCGAAACTTACCACACTGGAGATTGCTAGTTAAGTACCCGTTGAGGACGTGTTTAAACTTCTTCAATCAATAAAAAACGCCAATTGGCTTGGACAAAAATATATGGCCTGCGAAAATAGCATAATGAATGAGAGATGGGAACATGGAACCATCAGTTGACGGCCATGGGCAAAAGTAACAAAATACTCACATGGTAAATCGAGTATGGAACAAATAGAATGAGACAAATCCAACAAATGCTTACCTAGGTCGCTTTAAAATACTAATGGCCGCCGTGTACGTCACGGAAGTGACGACGGCGGTGGCGTAAACGAATTACGTTGCATGAGTGACATGGATTGTCAACACAGTGACGCCGGCAGAAGTGGAATTCAATTAGGTTGTTCGTATGGACGAGTGACTCGTAGTTCGATACTAATCATTAATCACACAAATATTCAATAATTCATACAAAGTTAAAGTCTTTGAACGTATCGTTGGTTGAATGGGAATAAATGTCAAAAAGTACATAAAACACAGGAGAAAATTAAAACAAAACAAAATCGCAAGGATGACGAGTTATGTCAACAAAGGACCGGGGTACTGCAAAAGTGACCGCGGGTACAGCGGACTTATCATGAATAACTGGACATCGGATACAATTCATTGTGAACACAGATATTCAGTAACTGACGAATAAGAAAAGCAATCCAATGTCGACAGAGTTATGTTGAATAATTCAACCATGTGGGTTAGCACTAATTGCAACGAGTGCTGGCGAGTGAAGAAGCACGGGGTAACCGCAACAGTGATGTATGGCCGCATCAACACACGTGCCTTAGTAAAGGTGAAAAAACACCTAATTGCTGCCAGTAGCTAAGGATTAATTGATAAGCAAATTGATACAATTAAACAGCAGTACATGCAAATTAATTCCAATACAGGCCGGATTCATAGAAAGACATGCATCTCGTGGTCAGATATTTAATCCACGAGTGGTGCATCGCAGTAGACAGATGAGTTTGGCTTCCATCTGCCGCAATTTCAATTGATGATTCCCGCTCCTTTTCCCCTTATGCGCTCTCATTAATCCAATGAAGCGCAGATCAGAGGTTAAATCCAATTGATGTTCTTCTTGCCAGTGAACTGCTAAAGGGGATTTAGGTTCACACATCCGGAGACTGGTCAAGTGTTCTCTAATGCGGATTCGAAGTTGACGTATAGTACTACCCACGTAGAGTTTGCCACAAACACATATGATGGCATACACCACGTGGGTTGTCTTACAGTTGATGAAATCCCGTATAACCACTTTAGATCCAAACGTATCTGTAAAAATTTGACATTTGGGATGAGCCCAAGGACAGTGATTGCAATTTCCACATTTGTGAAAACCAGCCGGTTGTCGTAGCCAAAAGTGGTTAGCCAATTTATTCTCAAAAAATGACGGACTAACCTGTGATTTGATAGTAGGTGATCTCAAAAAAGTAAATTTGGGTTTAGGTGTCAAAAAAGGTTCAAGATCCTTGTAGAGTCTCAGGATGTGCCAATGTTTTGCAACCATTTTGTACAGCATGGAAGAGTCTGTCATAAATGGGGTGACCAGAAATATGTTGTGGGGAGTCTTTAGATTAAGCACCTTGTTCAGGAGGTCAAGCTGAGTGACATTAGTGAATTTGGCGTATGCCTCATCAATGACTGGGCTTGTGTAGCCTCTGTTCAAAAAGCGCTGATTGATGATGTTGCATTCCATGTCATAATCTATAGGGCACGTGCAATTCCACCTTGCCCTATGAAATTCTCCTGTTGGAATATTGTTGATAGTCATACGCTGGTGATTGCTTTGTGCTGATAACATGGAATTAACCTCAGTAGGTTTCCTGTAAGTACTGGTCAGAAGCTGTTGGCCTTCTACAAAAATATGTAAATCCAAGAAATCAATTTGTTTCGAATCACATTTACTAGTTAAGCTAATCCCAAATGAGTTAGTGTTTGCAAAAGTGAGAAAGTCATTAAAGGCATCTTCAGTGCCTTTCCAAATCAGAAAGATGTCATCTATGAAGCGTCGCCAGGTGATGATATTGGAAGCAAACTGGGTTTGGTTCAAGATATGGGTTTCTTCATAGTATGGCATAAAGAGATTGGCCAGTGAGGGAGCAAATTTGGCCCCCATCGCCACCCCTTTCAATTGAAGATAAAATTTGTCATTAAAGATGAAGACATTGTTGGCTAAAACAAATTGCAGAAATTGTTGAAGCATAAGAACATGTTCAAGAAATGATGCCGAGCTATTTCTAAAGACACAGTCTAATGCGAGCAAAGCTAAATCATGATTAATGTTAGTATATAAAGCAACAACGTCAATGGTGGCTAACAAATAGTCTGGTTGCCAAGTGATGGCAAGAATGTCTTGGAGAATATGAGTACTGTCTCTGATGTAAGAATTCATTTGGACTACAAACGGTTTGAGTGCCTCATCCAAATATTTTGATAGGCCCTCTGTAGCCCAGTTGATTCCGCTCATAATCGGCCTAACTTCAGGCAAGACCTCAAAAGATTTATGGATCTTGGGCAAGAAGTACATTGTAGGTAAGGTGGGATCTTTGATCAATAAGAATTCCCTTTCGTCATCAGTCAGATAACCTTTGGTGTACCAGAAATCAATTAACTTAGTTAGATCCGATACAACCCGGTTGCTAGGATTGGATTTAAGAACCAGATAACACCCGGGGGTATTGAGGTGTTTAAGGCCCATAGTAATATAGTCACAAGTATTGAGAATGACAATATTGTCCCCCTTTTCTGCCTCTTTAATCACAATGTTGGTGTCATTTGCTAATTCTCAGAGCAGTTTTTTGATTGGATTTCCAATAGAGTTGGGAGCGCCTATCTAGATGTTGATGAATGTCTCGGGTTAATGCTTTATTGAAAGTCTCAATGACTTTGTCACCAGTAAATTGTGGGGTGAATTTAGATTTGGATTTTAGTTCCCTAAGATCCAAATGGAGTGGATTGATTTCCAAGTCATGAACAACATTTAAAGGGTCACTGCTGGCCTCTTGATCCAAGGAAACCAAGGTTTCAATGGCTCTCAGATCTCCAATACTGAAAGTGCTCGAGGGATCCAGTTTGGGTTTGGGAGTATACATAGTCACCTGTGTAGCAAAGAACTTTTTTAACTTGAGTTTTCTCAGAAATGTGTAAAGATCTACCTGGAAATTAACAAAGTTAGTACAAACACTGGGTGAAAATGATAAACCTTTATTAAGGGCAGTCATTTCATGAGCTGATAAAGTACGTTTGGAAAGGTTGATTACTAGATCAGTATCAGTTATTGTCCCAAATGTTTTTTGGAGCGAGTTAAGATACCCGGACGGGCCTGGTCTTCGTCCGAACTGCCGCTTGCCCCCCCCCCTCCTGCCCCTGGTATGTTTGGAAGAGTTGGAGTAAATACTGTGGGAGTTTTGCTGAAACGAACTTGTTTGGTGTTGGCAAATCTAACGTTTCCCTTCTTGTAACGTCTGATTTCTCCTAAAAAGAAATGTCCCTTTTGGTTAGTTGTTTCAGTAATTGGTGTTACATTTGTCTGTGGTTCACTGGGTTCTGTTTCAGAGTCAGGATCTGAACTGGCGGGAGTGGTATTGGCTGAAGTATTGGCAGAAGTAGGCTTGGAACCAGTGTTGATATTGTCATATTTAGATTGAAATGTGTAAACTCTATCCTGACGATAATCTTTATCATCCCGGAAGAACTTTCTGCATTTGCGCATTTTAATATCATCTTGATACTCAACTAGAATTTTGTGCATCTTTTCAAAATTCTTTTGTTTAGTTTCTTCGGCATTGGGCATTTTAGAGATTTCTTCTTTGAGTTCCCGAATTTGGGCAAGTACTCTTTTATGCTCTCTAGTGGCATGGACAATGAGTAATTCTAACATATTTTTAGAGCTCTGATTAAGGTTATCAACCCACTGTTCCGCTAGGTCAGCATCCTCCTCATTATGAAAATTTTGAAAAGACAGATTACGTAAACCTCTGGGGATAAGATTGTTCTCAAGGTAATTGGTTAGGGAAGCTTGTTCCCAATATTTATTGATTTCTTTTTTCAATAATCTCTCAAGTTTAATACATTTCTGTTTCAAGGTCTCAGGTGCTGAGAAATTGCTTTTGAATGCATTCGCTGTGCTGCCCCTTGGGGCAAATAAAGCCGCTCTGTCTTGGTCTCTATTAGACATATAATTAGCCATTGTAAGTAAGTGATGGTCAGCTGGCACAAGTAAAGGCGACAGGAAAACAGGGTACACGGATTGTGGACTCGCAACACGGTACCTGTGCGCTATTTATCACTGTTAAGGTCTAAAGAAGAATGGAATCCAAGGGACGGTGTGAGCAGCAGTCCAATCCCAATCAACCTGGCCACACAGGTTGATATTATATTAACAATTTTTGTGCTGTGGGGGATGGAATTGCGCTGGACACCATTGAGCTAAGAGACAACAATCAAAGTACAGTTTTTTTAATGGATTGAAATGAAGAACAGCCGACATGTGTTTCGACACTCGGGTCGTCTTTAAGGCTGGATGGTTAAACCACATTCAAGTAACATGAACAGCATGTTAAGTGAATTACAATGAACAACAATCATTAAATTGTATGTTGCCCTGACCATTACCAATTGTTTCCCTGCTATTACCCAAATGCCTATGGTCTTCAATGGTAAGATCTATAGAGGGTTCAAGCTCTGTATCAGAGTTGGAATTTGGATGGGATTTCTTATTCCCTCGTCTCCAATCCTTATGACCTTAACCGGTATTAACCGATTGAGTCATAACTCTTCTTTTCAATATTATCGGACCTAAGGTGGTAGTTATTAATTGCACTTTCTCATCATCAACTTCCAATGTTGTGCTACTTACTTTAGTGTCAGATACCCAGCTGTTACCATTCACAGATATAGGTGTAACCAGTCTGGGAATGGCTGCTGGGTTTTTTTTAAATCTCAAAGATGTCATTCAGACTATATTCTAGGGTTTTAAGTTGCATTTCTATGTTGCAGGGTTCTTTTTTCTTTTTCATCACATCTGACAGTTTCATCGCCCTCATAATATTCATTTTTAGTGGCTTGGTCACTTTTATTTGTTACATTTGGGGGAACAGCTACCTTATCACTAGCTTTTTTCAGTTCACGAGTAGGAGCATTTGACATCTCCATCTCTTGTCTTGCCTCCTCAATTGAATTTTTTAAACCCTTGTCCCTAAAAAAATTCCTCGATGACTTATTCAGGTTTTTAGCAATCAATTTCTTCTGTTTCATCATTTTGTTTTCTTATTTTTTAGATAATTTAACTTTAAAATTAACGGTCTCATCCGTCAAGGCTATCGGTTTTGCGCCAGTCGCAATTACCTCGACAGCCTTACCTGTATGGATCCCTTCTTTAGTTTTGTCTCCAGTCATACATTCATTGAGTATCGAATCAGTGATCAATATTACTTTGCCCAATGCTGATAGGGGGAGCGTTGGCTTTGTTTTTGCTCCCTCAGTCTTATCAACATTATAAGTTTGTTTCTCCAAGTTGGTTTTTGCCATCAAACCCTCAAATTCAGTTGAGACCTTATTCAGCACATCAGACTGTTCGTGTAATTCATAAACAATTGATCTATTAAATATGCCCAGCATGGTTGATAAGTCAGACCCCTTCTCATTCCCATTCCCCTCCTCGACACCCGTCAGTGTTCATAGAGGGACCTAGTAAATTAAAGTCACTGGTTTCAAAGATTTTCGGCGTGTCGTTAAATGAACCACTAGGGCTAGTGCCACCTACCAGCGTAGCTCCATTTATCACTGGACTATATTTGGATTTCTCCTCATGTATTTCATTCGGAGGGTCATCTATGAACAATGATTGTGAAGCATCCTCACTGTCCAGAGCAGTTTTATTGCATTCAATGGATATGAGATTGTTCGAACAAGCCTGTGCGCATTGTAGGAGTTCTTCCTCCTCTTCACAAGGTAAGGGCAGAGGCAAAGCTGCTGCACGCGCCAAACTTGCTTGGCGCGTATTAACAGCTGCAAAAAAGTCGGCCCCTGAATCCTTCCTTATTGATGCCATTTTGTTTTTCTTCATCTTCAATTATAAAGTACTGCTAATATAAGAAAGTAGTGAGGTATATTATCGGGGGCGCTCACTGTAGGTTTTCACAATGCAGGAGTAGAGGAACCACTGTAAAGGACACGACCCCAAAATAAACAAACCACAAGGTTTACACAGAGAATAACTCATGTACTTCCAGTATCAATATTGCGAAGATAATGTAACCAGTCCCCTGCCCCCTTAGCAGCCAAACAGCCTTCACACTTATGGTACACACTTCTGCTGCGTGTGCGCTGGTGCGCGTGCACCACAATTCAAATAGAAGTTCTGGGTGCAGGTGGGCGGGGCCAGGCGGCGCAGAAATGCGGGAGAGCCAGGTGAAACAGGAAATCAAATATGGATCAAGGTAAGTCCACAGGAAAGCATACTCTGCAAAATACTGAGAATGCAGAGTTTAAAGTCAAGTGTCCTTACTTGAATTGAATTCGCTGTGGTTTCGCCTCACATAGATGTAGCAAACTTCTTCCTGTGCATGGGGCCGCTGCAGCAGAGTTCGCAGCCAAACAGCGTTCACACTTACGGTACACATTGCTGGTGCGCGTGCACCTCGATTCAAGTAGAAGTTCTGGGTGCAGGTGGGCGGGGCCAGGCGGCGGCTGAAATGCGGGAGATTTGAATTATGTTCGCTGCGGTTTCGCCTCACATAGATGTAGCAAACCTCTTCCTGCACATGGGGCCGTTGCAGCAGAGTTCGCAGCCAAACAGCCTTCCCACTTACGGTACACACTTCTGGTGCGGATTAAATTTTAAAGATACAGCACCAGTTTTATGCAAGTTGTAAAAGAGTGTCGGCAAGGGACTCTTGCCACCATCCACCCTTCCTTCACCCCGCCCCTTTCCTTCAGTTGTCATGACCCCCCAACATTTTAAGAAAAGTTACTCCACTGAGTGCGCACATCACTTTAACCCATTACAGTACTGATTGCCTGTAGTGGAAGCGTTGCTCTCTTCCTTGGACACCATCAGACATCCCGGCAACCATTCCTGCTTAAGTATCCCAGCCGCAACGCACCCTGCAAATCACACCTCCATGTTCAGTCGCCTTCCATGGCAATTCTGCACACGGGACTCAAAGCCGCACCCTCATTACGCTGAGTATGTGCCAAGAGCCTTCACCAACTCCCTCAGCAGGACCACTGATGTCACCAGTGTCTCCCTGAGCTGCGGCAATAGCGGACCTCCTGAAACCCCAACGGCCACCTTCACTGATCGCTTGCCACTGTGATTAGGTGAATGACCATGGCGCTCCTTGGCCTCTTTGCCAGTAACGGGTCTTAGAGGGTGTTCGCAGACCACCCCCCCGATCCCCTCGTCTTCTCATTCACAAGCAGCATGGACAGAGTCGCTGTCATTGAAACTCTGCTAAGTATATAGACACTGCTCCTTCACTCACAGAGGGGCATCCATAGTGATGAGCGGAGTTCACACCAAGACAGCAGGATCAGATCAAGGGAAGATTGCCATCATTGCATCTCTCCACTCCTTCTCCACTCGTTGGGTGCAGAGCCACACTCCATCCTCCCACCCATTCCAACACTCTGGACTTCGGTCCCAGAGGGCGTTCCCACCACCAGCGCATTGGAGACTATAATAATGGTAAAAGGCGCTGTATAAATGACATCTACAATACAAGTATTCCCACTTCTCTGCAGACATCACTTCAAGTCCAAAAAAAGGAGTTACATTTGTCTGGCACCAGGTGACCAATTGTGACTTTGTTGCCCTTAAAAAAGCCTCCGCATAGGCTTCAGTATTAAGGAATACTAGTATTAGCAAAAACCTGGGCACCGATTCTGGCATGCACGCAAAAATAGAAAAGTGCTCTTCTGTGAAGGAAGAACACTTTTCTTAAAAAAAAAACATTGTTATATTCAGAATGTGGCAGCTTGGCACCAAAGCCTCAACCTTTGTATGTGCGTGATTAATGGCCTCACAACAGCCCTACCAACCATCAGGAATGCAAGGCAGGCGCTGCAAGAACATTCTCCTTGCAAAGCCCTTTTGCAAATCAAAGAAGTGCCTGACTTTCCAGAACTCCTTGCGGTGACACCGGTGCACGTTGCTCCCAAATCAATAGATTCTGCAGCACTAGAGACCCCTGCCAATCCTTCCAGCCACCTCAGACTGGTGGTGCTGTAAAGTGGAGGGTATAATGTCAATTTTCTACAGAAGTTTTTCAAAAGCTCAATCATGCCTCAAGAGCGATGAAACAGATGAAAAAATGAAAGAGGATGGTACAGCCAAACATAAGACTTTAGTCATGAGAACTCTAAAATCGTGCACAACAAAAGCATAATGGCAATAGTACAGTGAGAAAGAACAGGCACATTTAGGACAAAGTTGAAATATTGCAGCTGGCAAATGGTAGGAGTACATTGCCATATTATGCAATGTCTGGTACATGGCATATTTGGGCATCTGATGGTACCTTGCCATCTACTGCGTATATTACTTTTTTTAATGAAATCATATTACTTGTTCTTTCATATACAACTGAACAAAGGTGAACACCTGGCTCTTAAGTCAATACCTGACACAAAAGGAGTATGCACAGGTCAACATCAGAAACAGGAATGTCTCAGCTAAAACCCTGACACTTGTTGCTCGTACATGGACACTGTGAGAGGCATGGTATCAAGAGAGAGAGACAGACTCAAAGATGTTAATATCAAAACCTTTATTAACTAAGGTTCATGGGTTGGTGTAATGCCTAACTGGCCCTAACTTTAAAGGGAGGATTCCCTTAACTAAAAAGTTTCTAAAGCCTGTCGACATCGGACAGTTGAAAATAAAAGTCTGCCTGTGTCTAAACCTATGCTTGCCCTCACTCTTTACAAAATGCAATATTCTCAAATACCTTCAGCATCTTTGCTTCCTTGGGATTCCTTTCCACAAGCTTCAATCCTGTCAACGCTACAAAACAACAAGTCTCCAACTTGGTTAGGCATCTCAGGGTTCCCGTCCCCAGGCGCCTTTCAGTTTCCAACACAAAATTCAGTTTTGTCAGGATGTATTTTGCTTTTTCTTCAATATCATGAAATATTAGGTATTCCACTTTGTTATGCCTTGCAGAGTTCCCTTCCGCAAGTGTAGGTCCATTTTGGTTTCAAAAACAGGTAAAGTTACAGTTCTTTCACTCACACACACTTCACTTGTGGGGTACAATCAGAGACTTTCGAAACCGCATGGTTCTTCGCTCCTCCTATGCTCGACCACTCTGATCTGTAACCCTTCTTGATTCCTTGTTCCTCCTTTTAAACCTTTCACCTTGAGGTGATTCCTGCACCCCTTCTTTCTGGTTTTCCTTTGCTTCTTCCTCCTGCACACTTGCACTTTCCCTTTTCTGTTCCTTTTTTCGACCGTCCACTCTTGCACCTTCCTTTGCTTTCTTATTGTGCCTCTTGCACACCTTACACACTTTCTTGTCCCTTAACGTGCACCTTTGCACTTATCCATTTCTTTCTTGTGCTTCCTGCAAAAACACACTGGGCCTCATTACAAGTATGCCGGTCCGGAAATAGCGTTGCCGGTGTACCCTTACTGGCACCTTTTTCCAGACCAGTGGAGTCCGAGTTGCAACGCCGGTAATACTGGCATTGCAAGAGACTCACAGCATACAGCAACACTGTTGCTGGTATCTGCGAAGACACGCGGCAGCCGTGCCTGTGATACCAGCATGGCGTAAGTAAATGCACATTCCGAGGTGCATGGACATGCAACCACCGGCATGGACATGCCAGTAATGACGTGAAAACGATGCCGGAAACACCGGCATCGCGGACCAGGCGTTAAGTGGATTCTGGTGTGTAGAAGTATGCTGCAGGTGCTCAAAATCAGCACAGGTGGACTCAATGGGCTGTGCCACAGCACAAAAGGACCACTCCCACACCCCTTCCAAAACCAAAATGCTAGCACTAGCTTTAGCAGTACTTGAGCTGGAGGACATGCCTGCAGAGCTACTGATTGAAGAGGCAGTGAGGCAGAGGATGCTGCGGAGGCACATGAGGAGAAGGAGGGCCATCATGGCCCAGCAAAGACCCAATGTGCAGCAGTTTGTACCCCACAGGCCGCCACCAATCCCTCGCCAAAGGACCACCCCATTCACCCTCACCCCCAGTCAGATCCACATCCTGTACCTGCTACACAGGGACCATCACCACTATAGTGGACCTTATAGATGATGACCTGGTAAGCCTCATTAACATCCGGAAAGCCATCCAGCGCTTGCTGAAGGTAGTGTCTGTGCTACACTTTCTTGCCATAGGCACATACCAAAACACAGTGGGGCAGCTGCATGGTATCTCCCAACCCTGTTTCTCCCGTGTGCTCTCCCAGGTGCTAGATGTACTCCTGTCCCACGTACAGGACCACATCACCTTACCACAGACTGCTGAGGAGGTGAATGCCACAAAAATAGCATTCCATGCACTTGCAGGAATGCCTAATGTAATTGGTGCAGTGGACTGCACACATGTGGAGCTGGTGGTCAGGCGTGCTGTGGAGGTAGTGTACCGCAACAGGAAGCTGTTCCATTCCCTCAACGTACAGATGGTGTGTGATGCCCGCCACCTCATCACACATTGCTGTGCAAGATTCCCTGGCTCTACACAGGACTCCATGGTGCTGCGCAACTCCACGCTACCCGCTACATGGCATGACACGCTGGACCAGGTACCTGGCTGCTGGGTGAGTCTAACTACAAGGCCATGTGGAGTGTTGAATTGGGGAAGGGAGGGCAGTAAACAGCACAGCATACCTTGCTGCTGGGTGAGTCAAAATACAAGGCCATGTGGAGTGTTGTTGGGGGGCGTGGGGGGGGTCAGTAAACAGCATAGCATTCCTGGCTGCTGGGTGAGTAACTACAAGGCTATGTGTGGTGTTGAATTGGGGGCGGGGGGATGGTAAACCCCTTAGCATACCTGGCTGCTGGGTGAGCCCGAGTACAAGGCCATGTGGAGTGTTGAAATATGGCCCAGTATGACACCCACGACCAGTGGATGTGCACACTGCATGCATTAATCCATCACAACTCCTACTGCAATTTCCTGAAGCAATTACCAAACCTCAGTGAACGCGCACACAGACCCGGATAGGTCATTAAAAGGCAAAGGTAGATGAGGAATAAGAGCAAGGAACATCATTACCCACAATTGTCACAATAATAAACCTCCAACATTGAAGGGGACATGACCCTACTCAGCATTGTGAAAGCATGAAATACGCATGTGTGTAGGTGTAACTCAAGGTGCAACACAGTAGTAGCATACCAGAGCGCAAGTCCTTGACAGCCGTGTCTCCATGTATGTAATATATACAGTGCATACATAACTACATCTTTTCGGTTCAGCAATAAACCAAAACCACATGTACCAGAATGCACCACACCATAGTGACAATGATAAGCAAAAACACAGTTAAGGAAACCCACAACTCATGATGCTCAGCCAGAGAATCCAGAAGCTGCCGCCACAAAATAATTTGCTGCACACACATTTGACAGGTACACTGCCTGTTAGTACCCGTGTCATGTCTTCATAAGGAACACCTTTAAATGGAATAAGAATAAAATGCTTTTAGACTAAAACTTCCAAATTGAGAAAATACTTAACTACCACCAATATATGATTTTAAGGGGGCGGCACCACCCGATTCACCGTTTCCCATCCCTAAATACCCTCCCCCACCCTTATTGCAATAATGTAACCCTTTACCACACACACACATATTTGATCAATATGTGTTTTCGTCATATGGGTTATGATATAAAAGCATGTCTATGTAAAAGATTCGTAATAAAGAATGCATACTGTTACTACCGCTAAATCACAACTGCATATCATTTCAATGCTAAAAGTGTCAGCTGTACGGAAATTGTTAGAGGTCATGTTGTCTGTGAATGGTCCATGTGAATTCAACTGTACAACACCCCACCAATCCCACACACGCACCATGACAAAGTTCCCTTCGGGTACACAAAAAAACATATGCTATCTAAACTGTTTTGCCTGTGCTTGTTAACACTATACAGCCTGTGCCAACTTGAAATTACAAGGAAATTGACATGTACTCTTTCTGTTGCTCCTGTGCAGGTGAGACTGGGGATCCCCTGATGCCATGGCTAATGACCCCCCCGTCAGGCAACTCCACAACAGGCACAAACAGGCGTACAACACTGCCCGTGTACGCACTCACTGCACCATTGAGCAGACGTTTGGCCTGTTGAAGGCCAGGTTCCGCTGCCTCAGCAGATCGGGGTAAGCCCTCATGTACAGCCCTGAGAAGGTGGACAAAATGTGCTGGCATGTGCCATGTTGCACAACATGTGCATCCGCCGCAACGTCCCCTTGGCCCCGACATGGACATGCTGGCACCAGAGGCTGACGAGACTGATGATGAGGATAATGCACAGCGCCGCAATGGCAATGATGGACGTGCCACACGTGGAGACCTTATTACACCACTACTTTTGAGCACCTGTTACACACACGGCACTGGACATCGTGCACACTGGGCACTGGACATCGATCGCACTGGGCACTGGGCACTGGACACTGTACATGAATAAATGCACTCACTGAAAGATGAATGTCCAGTCATTTCTTTTCAACACCAAATATATTGTGACAAAAATAACTATTTGTGATAGGCCTCAACTACCTCTACGATTCCACCCAACCATCCCACCCAACTATCCCTCCCCACACACAATCTGTGTCCTATTTATGTCCCCTTTTAGAAGGAGGGGTGCGCCCTTCTGCAGGGCGAATCAGCCGCTGCGATCTACGCCTTGGGCTGCTTGGTAGGGAACTTGTGGGAGTGGTGCTTGAGGATGGTGCCAGCGGCAAGGGCATGTGCCGTTGGTCAGCAATTGCCTGCACCAACACGGCTATGGACTCCACCAGGGTTGTAATTGACCCATTTCCCTCCCTCACACGCTGTGCCAGATGGTAAATGCCTTCTGTGGCTCTGCCCAGCATCCGTGAGGTTCTCCTGGATGTGTCCTGAAGTGTCTCCCGCATGAGCCGGGCCTCGTCCAGGTATTGTTGCACCATTGCGTGCATAGATTGCTGTCTTGCCTCCATCCTAGACAGGCGCCCCTCGATATCACGTACATTGCATAGGGGTTGCTGTTGTCTGGGTTGGGGGCTCATTGGGCCCACGGGACTGAATCCCCGAGCATCCACATAGCTATGGTTGCTGAATATATTGTCGACTCCATTATCCCCAATGTTGTTGGGTGCACCCCCTTGCGGAAGGGGTGCAGGTTCCTCCAGCTGGGGTGGTGGATGTGCCCCAGGTGCCTCCTGCTCGGGGGGGTGGATGTGCCCCAGGTGTCTCCTGCTGGGGGGGGTGGATGTGCCCCAGGTGCCTCCTGCTGGCGGGGGTGGATGTGCCCCAGGGGCCTCCTGCTGGGAGGTTGGCTTGGCAGCAGGAGTAGTTGCCCACTCCCGTCTGCTGGTGAATGCGTTAGAATCCTGGGTGGAGGTGGTGGTGGTTGTCCAGTGGCGGGGCCGTGCTCTGGTGGTCCTGGATGTGGTGGGCTGTTCGCCCTCATTGCCAGATGATGTGCCTGTGTGGGACAGAAAGGCAGGGCATCAGTGATGGGTGTGGATTCAGACAGACATAAATGCTAGTACTAATGTATGTGCGTGGTCATGGACATGGTGCACACACATGCATGTGTCGGGGAGGCTGTGTGGGTGCATGTGTGGTTTACGGACATGGTGTGAGCACTGGCTGTTGCCTGGGGTACTGGTGTTTCCCGGTTAGGGTGTCATGGGTGTGTCACACAAGCAGTATGGCATGGTGTTGTGTCTGATTGTGACACGGATGCGTTTCAGATGCGACTGCTGCCTATGGCAGTTGCTGCGTTGATGATTTAGTGGGATGGGAAATGGCGGATAGGACAAGTGGGCCACATGTGTCATTGATGTGTGCATCTTGTCATTTGCTGGTGGTGGAGGTGCTTGACACTGACGTTACTTTGGGCATGTGATAGCACGACAGTGACAACAGCAGTTGTGCAGTGTTAGGGGGATGTGTGTCTGAGTCCTTACAGGTGTATCTTGTGAGGGCGATACAGGGGACCTGTGTGATGTGAGAGTGGTGTATGGATGTGGGTTGCAGGCAAGGTATAGGTGGATGTGTTCAATCACGTTGAAGGTGGGTGCACAGTCAACAGGGCTGTACTGGTGTTGGGTAAGACATACTTGACATGCTGGCCTACTCATTTGCATAGAGGTAAGAAGGTGTGTGATCTGTCATTGGGCTTACGGGTACTCACCAGCCTCATCAGATGTAGGAACTCCAACCTCCGCATCTCCAACTCCCTCGATAGCCTCCAGGTGCAGGATACTGCTGCAGGTTTCTTCCCAGGCCTGGAGTTTGATTGGTGATGCTGGTCCACCTCCCGTGGCCATGCCATGGGCGCGCTGTGCGAAAAGAAGGTTCCGCACCCGTAGACGTAGATCGTCCCACCTCTTGCGGCAGTCCCTGACTGTTCTGGGGGTTGTCCCTACCGCCGACACCTTCCGGGCCACCTCTTCCCAAATGGCCTTTTTCCTTATTAGGGATTGCCGGCGTAGATCGCTTAAGAAGACTTCTCCTGCGTTCTCCACTAGCGTGTCCGCCAGCATGTTCAGTTCAGCTTCACTGAAACGTGGCTTGCGCCTCCGTGCAGCTGGTTAATGAAATGAAATAAAATATTTTATTTATATTGCGCTCGTACACAAGTGTTTCAGAGCACAACCAGGCAAAGGGAGGGGAACAGGGGAGAACAAAAACAACAATCTTACTAGGCCCAGTGACATTGAGAACGTGCAAGTGCATGGGAAAGGGAAAAGTGGTAAAGTGCATGGAAGGGGGAGAGGTGGAATGTGCTGAGCAGAGGAGAGAACAGAATAAATAAATAAGTTAAATAAATAATGGTGGTAGTGCAGCCAGCAATTGGCAAGTGCTGGGTTAAGCAGATAGGGTGTATCTGATAAGCGCAGAAGAGAAGTGGGTGGGGGATGTCGCACATATTTTTTGTGGGAAATAATGAGAACTCTCTGGACCCACTTTCTCAAATGAACCTTTTATTTCTTAAATTGTTCAAACAGTTGAGGACTGGGAAGACAACTTTTTTCCCTTCAATTTGCTCAATGTTGTGCAGCCTTCTATTGGGACCTCTGGAGGCTCACTTACCCATCATGGGCTCAATGTCAATCTGGTATTATTACTGTTTGCTTTCAGTGTCCTGGTGAGAGGTTTGGCCTTTTCTTTTACCCCTTCATGGATCACATCTATTATGCAGGAGTAAGAAGTGAGGATAAAGGATCTCACTCTGTTCAGGGTGTCTCCCCACATGCAGGCTAAACGATGTCTTAGGCGCGTCATTTCTCTCTATTCACACCTCGGATAGATTGTGTTTTCCTTACAGAATCCTGCTTGTGAGTAAAGCCACTTCCAATTGAGGCACATCACTTCAACGACATGCATAGAAAGTCTTACATCCGCCTCTCACACCGTAATGGTTTATGCAGTCATTTCACTTTCTGATTTCATGTTACGTCTCCATATGCAAGCGTGTGTCAGTGTTCGTTCAGTCAACTGATTCACTTGCTGGTTTCATAACGGCTCCGAGGGCAAGCGCGCGTCAGTTTCTTTCACATTAAGTTATAATAGAATTCTCCTCACGGCCGCGTCGCTGGGTTTGCTCAGACAGCCGATTCACTTGCTGGTTTCGTAACATGGCTCTGAGCGCGAGCGCATGTCAGTTTTATTAACATCAGATTATAATGACGGCTCGAGAGTAAAACTAAACTAGACGAATTTAAAGAAGCAGCGGATCGGGAAATCCGCTACTTTGATAAAGCCGCAGCAGCACAACGATACGGGGAGAGTGAGCACCTGGGGAGACTTCTAACCAGGGCGGTGCGAGGCGAACGAGGCCCGACTGCCATCCCATGCATAAAATTGACAAAAGGCAAAGTGACCACGGACAGTACAGAGGTTAGCGGGGCAGTCTGAGTTTTACAAGCAGCTATACCCCCCCCCCAGAGCAGCGACACTGATGAGGAAATAGATCAATATCTCACCAGCATACCAACGACACTGCTTAGTGACGCTATTAGGGAAACCCTTGAAAACCCAATCACTGAGGCCGAGATATCAGAAGCTATAAAATCACTACCCAAAGGGAAATCACTGGGCACAGAAGGCCTAGGAGCGGAATTCTATAAAGAGTTCAGTTCACTTCTTTACCCAAGCTACACGCAGTGTGGACAGAGGCCCTAGAAAAAGGGGAACTACCTGAAACCACCAGAGATGCAGTCATCACGCTATTACTTAAACCTGGGAAACCACCGGATGAATGCGGCTCCTACAGACCACTGTCACTAATAAACTCTGATGCTAAAATTTTCGCCAAAATATTAGCAGCCCGGCTAACCCCGCTGATGCCCTACATGGTCCATGAAGACCAGGCCGGCTTCGTAGCAGGAAGTTCCACGGCAACAAATATTAGACGGTGCCACAAGATCCTGGCAACAATACCCGAAGAAACTCAAGCGGTGGCAGTGTCTCTGGAGATGCAGAAAGCATTAGATACAGTATACCTGCCCTATCTATTTAGAGTACTACAGAATTACAGGTTTGGTCCTAATTTCATCAAATGGATCAAAATATTATACACACGCCCCTATGCCAAGATAAGTATTAAGGACTCCTTATCAGACACACAAACTCCTGGGAGGCACCTGACAAGGCTGCCCATTATCACCGCTACTATTCGCATTGGTGATCCCCTGGTGGACATACTTAGGACCCGCTACAGTACATATGGCCTATGGCTAGAAGGTAAACTGGAAATTATCACATTATAGGCGGATGACATTTTGTTGTACTTAAAGAACCCAGATCGCACGCTTGGCAGGGTTCTGGCGGAAGTCAAGAAGTTTGGCGACTTCTCTGGCCTAAGACTCAATGCTAACAAATCTGAAATGTTCCCACTCACAAAAACAACGGTAGCACCCCACAAACTTCACGGATTCATTTGGAGCCCTATACATATTAAATATCTAGGAACATACATGGCTAGGACTGCCCAATTATCACGCGCTCTAAATTACAACATCATGGCCGACGCATTGTGCGCGAAAATGGCATGTTGGAGCACCCTACCTATTTCAATAATGGGGAGAATCGCCCTTATTAAAATGATAATTCTCCCAAAACTCTTCTACCTATTCAATACAGTTCCGGTGTGGCCTGCTCCAGCACTGTTCACAAAAATAAAAAGTGCCTGCATCACATTCACATGGGGGAGGGGACATTCCAGATTGAGTTGGAGGACATTAACGGGCCCATACCCACAAGGAGGCCTAGCGGCACCTGATTTTAAACTCTCCTATTTATCAGCGCAAGCACACTACGCTGCCAAGTAGGCTACTAACTTCCTCAACCCTAAGGGTACATCACATGAACACTACACACCGGAGCCTAACACACTGCTCCACAATATGACGAGGTCACGCCCCAAACATCATAATTCCATCGACCCTTCACAGGTGACGGATACGGCCTGGGCCAGAATTACCGACTTTTACGGTACAGATAAGTTGCATCACCCGAGCATGCCAATCTGGGGCGACCCCCATATACTGCCTACTTTAGAGAAGGACGCCACTACACATTGGGCCGCCAGGGGCATCGTTCAATGGGGTCAATTGTTCCTAGACAAACGTTTTGTGACCTGGGAGAACCTTAAAGACATAGTAGGAGACGCGCCCAAACACAAACTGCACTATATGCGCATAAAAGCATCAATTAGGAGCGGATGGCCAGCTGTTCCGGAAGAACCAGCGATAAACCTGGGATTGGGATACATGTTCACTGAAAGTGCAGGGAAAATCACGGCATCCACCCTGTATAGGACTATTGCTCAAACTCGCCCAACAGAAGAACATAATGCCAGAGTTAAATGGGAGGAAGACCTGGCGCATCAAATAGAGGCCCACCAAGGGCTGCAGATATGCACACTGACCAAACACATCATGTAATCCCAGGTACAAACATATAGACTATAAGATAGTCCATAGGACACATTAAACCCCTGCTAGGCTCAAGTGCATCTACCCCACAGCTGTGAGTACACGCCCGAGATGTCAATCTGAAGACGCAGATATTTTCCACATGTTGTGGACATGTATAAAATTAAAAGAATACTGGGCAGAGATCTGTACAGCGCTAGATGAAATGGCTGATCAGCCCATCGAGTGGTCACCGCAGTTATGTCTCCAGGGGGCTGTGGGAAAGATGAACCCAACATGGCGGAAACTCCTGAACCTGAACTTACTGATAGCTAAAAGGGCAATACTGCTGAAGTGGAAAAGCAATACACCGCCTACGAAGGCAGATTGGGAAAGGGACATGATATGGACAAATGATACCGAGGAACTGTATGTAGACTCAGTGCAACCCACTTCCAGACCCAGAAATATATGGGCCAGATACAAACAATACCTGTGAGACAAAGCTGAAGCGAAGAACTAGATTGACATGGAATGTAACCTCGTGTGATGTAATGTTTTGAATTCTTAACAATGTGTGTATGCCCTAATTGTGTGAGATTATAAATAAAGGTTATAAAAAAAAACATTAGATTATAATGTAATTCTCCTCACGGCTGCTACGCTGCGTTTGTTTATGCTGTCAAATCCCATTCCGGAACCATGACACGGCTTCGAGTGCGAGCGCGTGTCAGTTTCTTTCACATTAAGTTATAATGGAATTCTCTTCGCGGCCGCTTTTCTGAGTTTGCTCAGGCAGCTGGTTCATTTGCTGGTTTCATAACACAGCTCTGAGCGCGAGCACGTGTCAGTTTCATTCACATTATATTATAATGGAGTTCTCCTCATGGCCGCTACACTGTCTTTGTTTATGCTGTCAAATCCCAATCCGGCACCATGACACAGCTTCGAGTCAAGCGCGTGTCAATTTAATTTGCATTAACTTGAATGGAATTTCTCAGGCAGTACACTTTACAGTCACTTATCTCAGGCAGTTGTCGGACAATGGTAACTCCTTCCTCTAGGTAATCACACGGCTCCTAACCTGAGCCTGTCAGTTTCACTCCAGTCTCCCGTGACAAAAATCTTCCACAACAGGCTCGGCATCTTTGCTTTCTTCCAGCAACACAGTTCAACTTTGCTGCTTTACACACGTCAGCCCAAAGTGGCTTATAACAATTTCCTGACAGAATATTTCACTTGTCAAGGCCTCAGTATGCCCATTCAAAGACCTCCTCTCTTCTCCACCGGCACCCTGTTAACGAACACAACACCCATATAAGGAAAGCCCCTTCACCTTTTTTGAGATCACTTGTTATTCGTTCTGTCCCTTGTCTATCAATCCGCAGGGACACTCCTCCTTAATCTATCGACGCACCCTTTCCTTGCCGCGATGTCCTATGGTGCTGGATTTCTCCTCCTGGCTCACTTTCTCTGGATTAAGCCCTTCACAGACCTCCCCTCCCCCCGTCTAGGCGCTTACGTTCAGGAGGGGCGGGCCACGTGACAAAATCTGCTTGTGCCATCAATCGACAAGAGTGGTGAATGGTTTGGAAGGAGAACGGTTGGAGAGAAAGAAACCATCTCAGTATTCTGGGGTTGGTATCCTTGTTCCTGGCTAGCCAGACTAATGGGAGCGTGGTCTGTCACCAATGTAAAATGACATCCCAGTAGATAGTATCTGAGGGCTTTCACCGCCCATTTGACCGCTAGACACTCCTATTTGGTTGCAGATGCTATTTCATGGAAAAGTCATTTTTGGTTGATGAAGAGAATGTGTCTCTCTGACTCCCCTTGATTTTGGTATAAGAGGGCTCCCAGTCCGGTTCCAAAAGCGTTGGTATACAGAAAGAATGGTGCATCATAATCGGGACATTGTAGAACTGCTTGATCTGTAAGAGCATTCTTTAATGCATTATAGGCGGCCTCCGTAACATCGTATCGCCATTACCGTTTGGCGGGAGCCGAGGATCTTAGTAAGTCCGTCAGCTGGGCCGCTATAGTTGAGAAGTGTAGGATGAATCAGCGATAATATCCGACAAATCCTAGAAAGGCCCGGTCTTGACGGGTGTTGGCTTGAAACTGTAATCTTTGTATTGCCTCCAACTCCTCCTTCTGCAGTCTAATGTTCCCCTGACCGACGAAGTATCCTAGATATTTCGTGTGGAAGTTGGTCGTTTTCTTTGAGTTGATATGTAGACCTGCTTGACACAAGTTCTCGAAAATGGCTTCCAGGTGTTTCAAGTGTTTCTTCCAGGACTGGCTGTATGTTGTCGAGGTAGGCTCCTACATATTGTTCATGACCTTTGAGCAGGGTGTTCATAAGTCACTGGAAGGTAGCCGGTGCCCCATGAAGTCCAAAAGGAAGTACCGTGAATTGGTAAAGACCGGTAGGGGATGCGAAGGCAGTTTTTTCCTTGTCGGCCAGATGGAGTGGAATTTGTCAGTAACCTTTGGAGAGGTCAATGGTGGTCAAATATTGGGCTTTTCCCAGCTTGTCGAGGAGATCTTCAATCCTGGGCATGGGGTATGCGTCAAACTTTAATTTTTTGTTTAATTACAAAGTCCATGCAGAACTTAGAACTGCCATTGGGTTTAGGCACCAGCACCATGGGGGAGCACCAATTACTGTGAGAAAGCTCTATCGCTCCCATCTGTAGCATAGCCTGTACCTCTTGATTGATGGTCTGGACCTGCGCTTCTGGGATTCGTTAGGGGTGTAATCTGACTGGGTTACCTGGGGTAGTCTCTATGCGGTGATAGGCCTGAGTGGTTCTACCAGGTGAAGATGAAAACACTTTTGAGTACTGGTCCACTAAATGCATCAGTTCCGTTCTCTGTGTGGCACTTAAATCTGAATTTATGTTCAGGGCTTCTTTTCCAACGTTGGCTCAACTCTTAGAAAGGTATTCGGTCAGTACTTCTTCTGTGTTGATCATTGCGACCGTGCATGCGGGTGCTACCCATTTTTCTTTAACAGGAAGTGATCATACGGTCCTTCCAAAAAAAAAGTTCAAAGGGTGCAAACCCCATCGAAGACTGGGGTGTGTTGCGTAGGTTCATCAGTATCCATGGTATCAGTCTGTCTCAGTTTCTTTCTTCAGGGTTTGCCGTTTTCCTCAACATTTGCTTAATGGCTTGATTGTATCTCTCCACCAATCCATTTGTTTGTGGGTAATAGACGGGTGTTCTCAATTGCTCAATGTGAAGAGTCTCACACACTTGTCTAAGTACTGAAGATATGAAATTGGTACCCTGGACGGTCACAATTTCTCGAGGAATGCCCATGTGGGCTATAAAAAGGTACCAGTGTGTCACAGATTTGCTGGCAATTGATGGTTCTCAAAGAGAAGGCTTCTGAGTAGCGGGTGGCGTAGTCCACTATCACCAGCAAGTACTTGTGACCCCGGCTAGTGGGGTCGAGGGGTCCTCCGATATCCATTCCTATCCTGTGGAAGGGTTCTAGAATCAGAGGCATGGGTTGTAAGGGAACGTTTGTGATGTTGGCTCTGTTCTTTTTTTGGCACTCTCCACACTGCTGGCAGAACCTAACATTTGGCCATACACTCTAGGCCAAAAATATCTCCCTAGAATCTTTTGGGCCGTCTTTTCAGCTCCTAAGGGCCTTCTCCCACTTGATATGATATGGCATTTATAACGAGCCTATAGACAAGTGTTTCAAGGCGTGACGCAGCAAGGCGGGGGGCAGACGGAAGACTGAGACAATGATCCTACAAGGCCAGATGTCATGCAGATCGCGCAAGTGCAGGGAAAGTGGGGAGGAGAAAAGTGTGGGGTGAGAAGGGGGAGGGGACAGTGTAGTACATGGGTTAAATAGAATAAATAAACAATAAGAGAAGTATAGCCAGCTCGTGGCAAGTGCAAGGGTAAGTGCAGATATCAGGTGTCATGTGCTGGTGGGGGGACTGTAGGGATACAAAAAACAGTCCCCAAGTGCGCAGGTTGCCAGGGAGACAGTGCAGGTGTGCAACTGGCGAGGTCAGGGACATGAGCCCAAGGTCAGAGGGTAGCCAGGTAACCAGTGCAGTTTCAGCCAGGAGATCAGCAGGAGAGATGAGAGAAAGCTGAAGCAAAGAGGAAGTGTTTGAGGTGCTTACGGAACCAGAGATGGTTCTCCTCAAGTTTCAAGGAGACAGGGAGGCTGTTCCAGAGGGAGGCCCCAGCCAAAGAAAGATCTACCACCAACTTGTTGCTTAGAGAAGAGGCTGACGCTGAGGGAGTTGGAGGCGGATGAGTGAAGAGCTCGTGAAGGAAGATATTTAGGAAGAGAGAGTTGAAGGTATCGAGGCCTCAGGCCCCAGAAGGCCCTGTGGACAATGCAGAGGGTTTTGAACTTAATCCTGACAGCCACTGGGAGCCACTGCAGAGATTTCAGTCCTGGAGACATACAATCCCTGAGCTTGAGCCCAAGGACAAGTCTTGCAGTCCTGTCCTGGATGAGTTGTGGAGAGTAGAAGCCAGAGCCATGTAGAGGGCCTGGGAGGGGACAGGAGAGGTAAAGACTGCAGCAGGAGTGGCCAGTTCCTTGCAGATTTTAAAGAGTTCAGCCGAGTTGTTAGATGCCACAGAGATGTGGGCTTGGATGTGAGCTCTCTTCTTGGTGCGGGCAGAGAGCCGGTACTGCCTTTCGAGCAGGCAACAGGCCAGTTTGTCGGAGGATGAACCAGAAACACACCATTTCCGCTCAGCCACCCTGCACTTGCATTTGAGAGTGACGAGGTCTGAGTCGTACCAGGAATTGCACTTGGCTTTGGGCTTCAAGTGGATCATCATGACAGGGGCAAGAACATCGAGAGTATCAGATATAGCAGAGTGGAGCATGGAAAGGGCTTTTTCACGGTGCGAGTCAGCCGAAGGGGGAACGGGAGAGGTGAGAAAGTGGCGCCAAAAACTTGGAGATGGGCCACTTCTAACACAGCTCGATAACATTTGCTCGGCACCAGTAGTTGGTGGACTGTTTCTACCCCAGGCCCTTTTGTTATTCGGTAATATAAGCCCTTGTCTTTCACAAAATAGGGACCCTCTCCTCTTTATTTTTTTTCTGTGGAGGCCCGGGGATGACAAAACACAGGATCCAGCTCCTGAGCCATTCCGAAATGGTCTCCTTGTTTGTCTAATTTCCAGTCTACTGTTATCGGAAACATGGTTTGTTCACACCACTCTTTCTGAACCTTCCTTCTCTCCGCTCTGCTCCTTTTCTCCTTAGCGGGAGGTGCTATAATCTCTTGATCATGAAAGGGAGCGCTCTTCAGCCAGCTTTTCTCAATGTTTTGTATAATGCGGGGATGGTTGGGGACATCCGAACCGACCAGGAGGGACTCAGGCAACACAGGCATCACGGCAGCCCTTACGTCTATTTGTTTCCCGCCAGCTTAATCTGAATCTCTTTTGTAGGATATCTTTTAACACCCCCATGTACACATCTATTTGGAATGCTTCTATCAAATTTAGGGTTGGCACCTACCAGATCATCACTGACTGCAGTTTGTAGGCTTCCGGAGTCAATTCGCGCTCGTGTCTGGTATCCCTCCACCTCTGCATCGCAGGTATACACATAGGGAGATTTCGTGGGTTGGACTGATTCCGAAAAGTCCCCCTCTTTAGGTACCTCGAAGGTTCCGACATCAATGGGTTCCATCTTGTTTCTTTTGGGACAAAGACGGACCAGATGGCCCCACTCCCCGCATACAAAACATTGGGGTCCTCTTGATCCCATGCCAAGTGTTCTACTCTGCATATTTCCTTCGCTACTGGGACGGGTTCTTAGTCCTTCCCACTATGGTCGTTTGATCATGGAGGTAGGCCATCTCGGCATAGTAGTATATCAGCTTGGGGTGCAAGAGGGTCCACTGCTTACTATGTTACTAGTCTAACCTGCCCTGCTTTTTGATAGGCTGAGGCTATATTAACTGCCTCCATCAAACTGGGTCGATGATGTGGTCTCATCCAGCCTTGTATGGATAGCGGAAGTGCTTCAACAAATTGCTCTAGAACAATCCTTTCCGCCATCTCCTGCGTCATGGTAGTGACCGTTTGTAGCAATTTGTGTCTGCCAGCTCTTTTACTCTGTCGGGGGGGGGGGGTTGGGGGTTTTCATCATGTAGCAGTTTAGTTTCTCTAAATTGTATTCGGTAAGCCTCTTTTCGTGACCCAGTCTCTCTACAACCACTCTTTTCATGTCCACATATGTAGTATCTATTAGTCGAGGCCTCAGTATGCCCATTCAAAGACCTCCTCCTCTTCGCCACCGGCACCCTGTTAATGAACAACACCCATTGGAGGAAGGCCCATTCAACTTTTTTCAATCACCCGTTTTTCGTTCGGTCCTTTGTCTACCAATCCCCAGGATCTTCCTCTTGAATCTATCCACGCACCCTTTCCTTGCCGTGATGTCCTGTGATGCTGGATTTCTCCTCCTGGCTCACTTTCTCTGGATTAACCCCTTCACATGTGTACAGATACAGACCCCAGTGCAAGGGGTGGCCCAGAGGCAGTACAGAAGGGTGGCAGGGTGAGCAGGTACCTGGGCCCGAAGGACAGAGGGTGGTCAGGTGCACGATGCAGAGATAAAACAGATGAGCAGGGGAGAAGAGAGGCAAAGGCAGAAGCGAGAGGAAGGTCTTGAGGTGCTTCCAGAACCAGAGATGGTTCTCCTCAGGTTTCAAGGTGGCAGGGAGGCTGTTCCAAAAGGAGGCCCCAGCCGAGGACAGAGATCTACCCCCAGCTCATTTCTTTGAAAAACGGCTGACCTTGAGGGAGTTAGAAGTAGAGGAGCGAAGGGCTCGAGAGGGGAGGTATTTACAGAGTGATAGTTGAAGGTATGCCTTGAGGACATGTCTGGGGAACTTTGTCAGTGCTTGGGGTATGACTATGACTCCTATGCACTGAGGATTGCAATGGACTGTGTTTTGTTAATGGTCGCCGGTACATTTCCTGTTCCGGCAATCACGTTATTTCTGGTATCGGTAACAACAGTGCCGGTATGTCTGGTGGCGCAGAGCCGGAATCGGAGTTAGTGGCAGCAAGGCTGCCGGTATGTTTTTTTTTGGGGGCCGTTTGGTGGCGTGTCCGGCATGCCAACATGGAATCAACTGTTGATTCCAGCAGCAGTGCCAACCAGACACAGTAGCACCGGCATGCCGGTAATTCCGATTTTCTAACGGCAAGCTTGTAACGAGGCCCAATGTCCTCTTTACAGTGCACGCTTTGCAAAAGTCTTTATTCCACTTTTTTCCTTCTTGACATGCAGCTATGCAGTTCAAATGCCTTTCTTTCGCTTTACTTTTCTTCAGCGCTGCTAGCGCAACTTTCATCTTTCTATTTCTCTTATTCTGATTATCCCTTACACTTTTTTGTCCTTTGTACATTTTTGCTCCATTTCTGCTTCGTGACGCTTTAACACAGTGTCTTTCCCTATCTAGATAAACAGGGCTGAGATCAGGGTCTCGCCACCTAGCCATCAGACACCCTTGGGACCGGCAAATGTCCCAAGGGAAGGAGCCGGAGTAAAGGCTGATTTACTCCGGCTCCTTGGAGGCACTGCTCCGCAGCCACGCTGCAGCCCCTCGCAAACACCGGGCCAGCGTCTCAGTACAGTTATCCTCCAGGCTTTCACTCCTACTGCTCTCTGCTCCATGGCTTCTCGGGTCCAGTCGGCATCGTCAGCTCGCTCGCCGCATTGTGAAAAACCACACCTTTTTAGCTGAAAAAAAACAGTCAAGTAGAGTCAGGTGTGGGTGGTCATTATTAAATGCCTGACCCTGCTTGACTATTAGTGTTTAAGGGAAAAGGGGGTACTGGGCTCGAAAGGCTGTTCTCCCAGGGTGTTTTGTGCGAGAATGCGTCAAAAACTACAATCCCCATGAGTCTTTTGGGCAGCAGTTGGCCTGCAATGAGGCAGGTGCAGCCAACTGCTATTTAAGAAATCTTTCGGCCCGTGCTGCCTGTTGGTGCAGGCACGGGCCGGAGGGAGCAGGTGTGCAGACGATGCGCGTGGAGGACCCCTTCACGCACTACCCGGGTCTCGGGGAGAATTGATGTGAAAGCAGGTCCATCAGTGAAACACTGAGATCAAGCAGCTCTCCATTCCTCCCTTGGATCGAGCAGGAGCACGGCAGGAGACCGTACAACACAGGAGTATCACTGCCTGGGGAAGTGCCAGCGAGACCCCTCAGTTAAGTGATGAAATGAATGTATGCTGTGCACTAGCATGTTTTCTTCCGTTGTGGGGTGCAGTCCGCATTGTTAGGAACTCTTGAATGAACTTATGCACAACAGCGCTGAATTACGTGCGGCTTAAAAAAACACACATGGGTTGCGCCCAAGCAATATGAACGCATATTAAGTAGACCGCTGTTTTATTTACACACTCAGCTAGAGTGAGGGCAGAGGTCAGGGCATAACGTGAAGTAACGCTATGTTTGTTGTGGCTGCTCATTGTTTAATTTCATGTTGTATCAAGTCATTATCTTTCCAAGCCAATTTCTGTGTCAACAATATGTTCTGGAGCCGCAGTAAGAGAGGGTGAGGCACACTCAGGGGGCATTATTAAAAGAAGTAACTGTGCCTGTATATTCGTTCACTGTGCATGAGTGTTACAAGTATCATGTTACATTTCATGCATGCTTAATGTGCTTATGTTTGTGGCTCTTAAGAAACGTACACGAATGCAAGGCAGAAAGTCGGTACTCTAATTAAGAAGGGTCCTGACTACTTGCTTAGGGTGTGAGGCAAGTTTATGTTGCATGTTCTCTGTCATGTTATGTTATCCAGTTCCCCTTTTCCGATTACCCTAAACACTCCCTACCTATCCACAACCTCTCCCAAACCCTCCTTCCCCCTTAGGCTGCCTCGGGGTACCTGTGTGTATATGTGTATATCAATCAGGAGCCGTGCCAACCAAGGTGCGAGGGGTCAACTCCATTTGGATTCCGTGGCTAGGAAGGAGTTGTGTGATACTCCAGGGGTGTGACATAGTGGGACAACTGGAGTTCTTTCTACAGTAGGGTTCCCTTACTTTCCACATGTTGTTTCTATTGGTAATGTTCCCGGTTCCCTCCTCCTCGTCCCAGTATTGGTTGAAAATGCAAAGGGGGCGATGGAAGGGTTTTGTAGGATAGATCTATTTCTCGCTACTCTGGGAATCAACAATGGACATAGGGAAATCTTCTAGCCTGGTTTTCCCTCAAGGGGATGGTTGGCCCCTTCCATATTCCTGATGGTGGATTATAGAAACATGACTTTTATAGAAACATGACTTTTGATGGTATCACCTGTTACCTAGATTGGTAGAGGATGAAGGGATATTAATATCAGACTTCTGTCTTTGCTTTAGTTGGTTTTTCTTCCCTCCCTGCCTTGGGCAATTGACTCCGATTCCTCCCCCTTGCGTCATGGATGACAGGATAGGAATTGGGGAAAATTAGACCTGGATAATGGTGACGGAATCAATGTATCCCATGAAATCGTATGGGACTTCTTCCTCCTCTTCTATCACCCCGTCAGAAAACAGTGTCTCGCTTGGGGTATTCCCACGAAGGCAACCCCGGATTCCCCTACCCAGGTTATCCTCCCTTGCTCGTCCACCCAGAGGTTTGGGATCCAAAAGTGTTGGCCCTCCACTGGCCACCTGAATAGAGGACTCTCTGGTTCTTAATGGGAGAATACCCCTAAATCTCTCACAACACACACAGGTCCACACTTTATTGTAATGAGTGCTCCTAAATCAGTAAAAAGGTCAGGTTATTCAGATGTTTGGGAAATGGGAGAAAGTATACGCAGCCTTCTTTTTTTTTTTACACCCTACAATATCTATCAGTGCAAAATGTTGGATTACGGTTGTTTGGATTTTAGTAAACTATGTCACAAAATTGGAATACTGTGGTTTACTCCTCACCTGCAGCCAAGCTTCCAATCATCCTTCCCTTGGAAATCTGAGAATCTCCGGCAAACATATCTTCCTCGACTTCAACTTTTATCAACTTCTTAAAGTCCTGATGTTCTCGGTCAGAGTCTTTTTCCAGGTGTTCAGGTTTCACCAGGGCCACTGAATTCTGACAATCCTGGGCAGGTGGCTCCACTCCCACTACAATCTTCACCCAATCCTCTGGGATCCCACAATTCTTGGAAGAAACATCTTCCTCTTTTTCAACCTTCACCTTGATAACAGGGTGCGGACAATCAGTGAAAGGCAAACCCTCTTCTACTTCAACCTTCACCCAATCCATTGAGTCTTGACAATCCCAGACAGAAGGTTCTTCTGCTTTTTCACTTCAGCTGGTCCATGGTGACCTGGGAATTCTTAGCAGATGGTGCTATGCCCTCTTCAACTTTCAGCAAGACTATAACAGAGAAAGTCAAGAAATGGAAAGAGAGTGAGAAAGAGGGAAGACAGATGTTAACCTAAGCAAGGAATCTTCCTTTCAAGCTTGCTTACTGCCAGCTTTGTTTCATGTAAACCACTTTCACAACAAATTATTTTAAGTGCATTTGGTTTTTACTATAAACCTTTTACACTATTACAATAAACAATGCAAATCATCAAAATACATACCATCACTACACAAAATATGAATACCACATTATTTATGTCAAAACATCCTTAAAAAGAAAAGAAATCACAATAACAATTCGATGCATATTAAAACAGAGTGACAAATTCAACTCCTTTAATCAACATCAGTCCTCCTTATTTAGGAGATTCACAACCGCTTTCCAGATGTCAAAGAAGCACCTGTAATAACTAAGGACTCTGCCATATAGATACAAGACCAACATTCATCAGTTGCAATTTGTGCAGGGGAACTAACAAATGTCATGTATTCTTTACAATAAAATGTGTCTAGATGGGGGCAATCTGCTAAAATATGCAAAGACGACACTTCCTTTCTTCATAGGCTATACCATGCCATGCCCCTGTGCACTCCTACGTAGTATGGATATTAAAATGCAAATACATAATATAAAGTCCACGCTCTGCACAGCAATACTTTAATAACTAACCATAGGGTTGACCCAACACAAAACTTTGCCCAATTTACTAACCATACCTCTTTTTACACGAAAGTGCAGCGAGATTCAATGCACGGTCCTAATCGGAAGCTTTGATTTATAATTGCAATAAGAAAATCAGCAAGATTAACATGGTGCTTGTAATGAGAATAAGAGATATGAGTAATTCCATACAGGTGCTTTGTAAGTCTGACTACCACTTATTGATGGCATTAACTCCAGTGTTCCACTCTTTAAGACCTAAAATCTTAGATTAATCCTCAAATTAGTACTAACCGCATAAGCATAAATGACATCTAATGAACTCTGCAATCCCGCTGGGGTGCGGTCCAAAATCACTATCATCTGCAAAAGAAAGCCATGATATACATTCAGTTCCTATTTTAGGGGGAAAATTGCAACAGTTCTTAAGTGCAGCAGCCAATTCAGCGATGTATAAATTATAAAGAAAGGGGGCCATCAGATACCCCTGTTTGTTTAAGGCCATGATCAATGTCAATTGACTTAGAGACTATCTGTCCCTGTTCCAATCTGGCAACTACTGAGGTTTTTGAACACATCTGTTTAATAAAATGTGACATAATGGGATTGACGCCCCACTGTTCAACCATGATCCAAAGTCTAGGGCGTACCACACAATCGAATGCTCCTGCATAGTCTATATAACACAAATAGAAATTTGAATCAGTGATCTGATGGGTATCTGCAATCATATATTGGAGAGCCCAGAAGTTATGGACAGTATTTAGGCCATTTGTAAAACCAGTCTGCCGCTTCGTGATCGAGTTATGCTCCTCCCACCATTTAGTCATTTTACCCAACAATAAAGACGAGAAGATCTTGCAACTAGAATCTGTCATTGCCAGCAGATGGTAATTATGGGGGGGGGTCTGTTCTCAGCCACTTTTTAAACACTGGGACCAAAATAGATTTCTTCCAACTAGGCGGGATAACTCTCACACTCCAAATGGAAGTAAAGATCTTGAATAACAATTGCGCCCAGTAAACAGGAGCTTGTTTAATGACGTACGTTTGCATTTCCATCCAGGCCTGGCACCCCCGATGCCTTAAGCCCCTTAATTACATTCACGATAACATCCATATAAAAACATATTGTATCCCTATCAGTAGTAATCAGATTTTCCACTTTATTCATTTTTCCATCAAGTTAATAGCAATATATCTCCTTAATGTATGCCTCCCAACAGGCCTCCAACATGGGGTTCACTTCAACTGCCCTGCCCTCAGTATGATGCTTCCTATATAATTGCCACAAAATGTTTGTGTTGTGTGTATTCTTAACATCCCAAATGTTAACTACCCCTATGCCCCCCCGTGAGAGTGTGTACCCCCCACCCACCTCAATGCCCCCCGTGAGAGTCTATGTACCCCCCACCCACCTCAATGCCCCGTGTGAGTCTGTGTACCCCTTACCCCTTCTCCCACCCCTATGCCCCCCGTGTGATTCTGTCCACCCCCAAACACCCCACCGCCCCTGTGTCAGTCCACCTTACCCCCCTCCTTCCTTTCTTTCCCTCCTTCAGTTAATTTCCAGCTGTCTTGCAGCCTTCTTGACCCCCCCTCCACCCTTAAACCATATCTCAGCACTTACTCTTATCATCGGTCCCGTCCCTTGACCATTAATAACAGCTTGTCCGTCACCCCTTTTCCCTTCTTGTCTTATCCTTCTTCTCCCTCCCCACTATTCTTGAACAGTCGTTGACCTTTAATGGATAGTCACTTGTTTTGTTCCTCTCCATTCCCCTTCTCTTCCTCACCCCCTTACCTCCCCTCCTTCTTGTCACTCTTGCACTGCAACAATTGTCATCAGGCATAGTAATGTTACTGCTAGTTTTGGCTCTTTCCCCCCCCCCCCACCTCTCCTTTATTGTTCCATGCACTTGTACTATCTGTTATGATTTGATAGTTATTTTTCACATTCTGCTCGGTTTCAAGGACTTGTAAGAATGTAATTGTATTCCCCCATGTTCCCTCCCTACTTGAAGCGCTTTGAAAAACATTGTGTATAGGCGATATATATGAATAAAGAATCAATGAACTGCCAGTTAGCATTGCACACGTTTATATGACATCAACCAGTTTTTATAGTGTGTGCACTGCTGTGCACTCAGCGTTCATTTATCTGCAAAAATGCAGATTTCCACATCTTTTAATCTGTCGAAGCAGTATGTAGCAGTCTTTTCATTCTAATAGCAGAATAATATAAGTTATTATGCTTATTACAATTTTACTCTTCATTGTCAATTACAATTTTACCGATTAACTCAGTATAAATATCCACATAGTCACAGAGATGCGATCCAGGCGTAAGGACCTAGTTACTCATCAATTTACAATGACAACTCTTTAGATTAGCCTCTGTCTATGTAATCCTATTGCCCTGAGACTTAACCATATTTTGCTGCATCACATACTTACTCGCTTTACCCATCGCAAGAGTTAAGTATAACATAGTACGATCACAGTATGGAGCATGTTATACTTTACAACAAGCTTCCTTATCCCTGCGTCCATAAATCAATCCGGGACAATACTTACCCATTTGTCCAAGTGTTAATGCCAACCCTGCCCACAAAAACAAGATAGTTGTTTTTGTACTCCCTTGCCTCGTTGCGCTCTGAAACATGTGTACGAGCGTGATACAAAATAAAATATCAATACCATACAGGGCAATGGGCTTACATAATCCAAATCAAACCTGTCTAGGAATTCAAGCCATTTCCAGCCATTATTGCACTGAGGACTACTATTCTTCTCCCGATTAATATTCCTGTGCACATGTTTTGTCATACCACCTACACTCACCGAGTACTGTACTCAAATAAGCCAGGTCACAGTACGAATTAAAATCACCTGCCACTATCATGTGAGCCTTCACGGTCCACACCATCATAATCTTACCACATCGGTAACTCTGACGATTTTGCAGGAGCATGATGCTGGAGGTAAATCCCCCATTCCAGGGCCAAACTCGTAGCATGGCGGAGCGGCAAAAGTGACAGTAAATACGTTGCCACCACTTTTTCCCCTGCACCCCCATACTCGGAATGAAGCCCCCAGTACCTGCAGCGGAGTGAACTGGGTTGGCTGTTAATCCAAGAGAGAGCAAGGGGAAGGAAAGTATTACCCTCGACACAGTGTTGTGAACATTGATCTTGATAGTCACAGTATCTGGCCATGTGGTGCGCCAGTTTGGAAGGGAGTAATTCCCCCTCCTGTTTGTGGACCCTGAAAAACCAAGAGAAAGGAGTCATTCTCTTAGCAGTGTGAGAAGATGGAAAAGACCTGGGGAAGGGAGATATTCCCCCAGGGGTTGGTGATCATTGTGAGGGAGTCATTCTCTTGACAGTGTGAATTGCACAGGGAGGCAAGGGAAAGGAAGTCACTTACCATGGTATTGGAAAAACCATTGAGAAATCAAAGGAAAGTTAGGGGAGGTCATCCCCCTAACACGGTGAAGACACAAGACTTTGTTGTGTGCCTTGGTGGAGCCTCAATACAAGGAACCCTTTTGAGACTGTTTGATTTGTACCGTTTTGAGAAGAACATTTCATTTGCCTCATCCAAAAGTAAACTTTGGGCTGTCGTCCAGAAGAGAGTCATTCTTCTGGACCAACAAAATCACCCCTTTTCCCTTAGTTAATTTAGAATGTAAGGGAAGGAAATAGGTTTTGACACGACGGTGGACTATTTGGTTTTAACTGCCCTCCTGACGGAATCCTTAGTTTGTTTGAGACAGGGGAGCCCCTCTTAGTAATAGGGACAGGTAGGGTTTTTTGATCTTTTATTTTTGATCTAATAAAATTCTATAGCCAAAAGCATGCCACCTGTGTGTCCGTCTCCTACATGTACACCCTGTGAGGTAAAGCAAGACTCGGACACAGCGCCATAATGTTGATTGCTATAAACTTTTATTAAAAGAAATGGGTTGGAGTAAGGTCTATCTTTCCCTAACTCTTGGAGGGGTTTCCCTGCCTCAACAAAACTAACTACGGTCTGTCAAGATGTTCAAAGTCAGTATCACATCCTATTTCCAAAAAACCCTGCTGACCCTCACATGCTAAACCTATTATAAAGTGCAAAAGGGCTAAATGTTCTCTAGCTGCCACTTGCATCTGTAGTTCACAAGCTGAACTAAAGGTTCCAAAAGGGCGTCAAAGAAGTAAACAACCAAACGTTCCAGCAACATTGGAAGGGGTTCCCGTCCCCCAAGTACCTTAGTTCTTTGACAGTTCAGAGTCTCATATGCACAAAGAAGGTGCTCGCCTCCTCTCAGGCTTTTCTGTTGATTGGCCCCTAATCACCTTAACCCAAAGCAGGCCCAGCGCTTAAGGAACAAGTCCACGTTTGTAGGTAAAGCAAGTTTATTGTACAATCGTCCGGGGATGAGCCAGATGACTGTAGAGTCAAACTAACCCGAGTCCCCCCGAACCACATAAATTGACACATTATATACATTTTTGCAACAGTTAAAACACTCCCATATAGTTTATTACAATCCACCCCCCACATGTGATTGGACAAGGCATATACGAAAGAAATCCAATCTTTCTCCAATTCTCATTGGCCATAATAATCTTAACTTCCATCTTCAGATCATATTCATAGCATACCCCTTTTATAGATTTGTCTGTGGTAGGTCATGACATCATCATACGGTTACACATTCACATACAAACATAATTCATTACAAGTACCAGCTAATATGAGACCTCAATCATAAATGTAATTTGCACATGGTTTGCACAGATACTTCAAACGACATGAGAGAGAGCAGAATAAAAAGGTTCCCTTTGAACTGCCGATAACCGTCTCACCCACCCCAGTGTTACTGGTAACCAGGAACATTATAATCAAAAGGACTACCATTTCAACACACACAGCACACCCTGAGAAAACAATAAAAACCCCCCGAGTATCGGTCACTGTGGCCTGGAGCTGAGCCTCACCCTGTGTTTATTGTTCATCAAAACAAATGGTCGGACCCCTCTGCAAGCTGTCATGCACTTAAGTGATTATATCAGCTTTCTGTGAAAATACCAGGGCATAAACCCTGTTGCCGTCTGCCAATCTGCTCGGTTAATCATTAGTCCTTCTCCAGCCTTCAACCTTGCAAAACTAGATTTTCCCAGTCACTTAAAATTCACTGCATGAACTGCTGACTGCAGAGTTTTAATACATTTTTAAAAACCCACTACATATAGATTTATAAACTCAATGTGCATGTATCTCAGTGTGCATGCATGTTTAATAAATGTCATGTTTTGTTCACAGTGGGTTCTCTATGGCGTCTCCTTCTTAGCATGTGCATTATGAAAGTCCTTTTAGCCCAGCTGCTAGGCACTTCATCGCACACAATCTCTGGATCATGTTTATATTTCATTTAGCGATTGGAAATGTATCTTTCTACACACGTGTAAATCCAATATGTATCAATCTTGAACACAAAATAACACTTAAAGTAACGTATCCCGTTCACATTTACCCACACTGGATACATATATAAAACTGCAACCTTGCATTTAAGTCAAAAATATGGCGTGCGCAACATGAGCCGTACATATCAGTGGGATATTGCCTGACCACCCCAACATTATCCACCACCTTAAGCTATATGGTAAGGATTTTGTATCAAGAGACCGTCCTTTCTTTCCCTTACACTCGCTTCCTTCCAAGGGACTTGTTTCCCTTCCCCCAAGTTTCACACATTTACAAAGTTTCTTTACTTCCTGCTCTGGCTTGCTTTCCACACAGTCCAGGTGCGAGTCTCCTGACTCATGAACAAAAAAAGGCCTGGTGTACTCTCCTGCCAGGACTTGGTTAAAACTTGACTATTTGTATTTTGGGTGCAGGTCCCGGACCCGCACCCCAATTGCCTGGTATCTCCCGCCAGGACTTTGTCAATGTTTTAATACTCATATATGTTCATATTAGTTTCCATTTGAGTATTTTTTGCCTGCCTTTCATTCACAACTTCATGTGCTTACTTTCAATTGGTGTGCATTGTACGACTTGAATCGCCCTGGTGCCCCAAACTCCCTCTGTGGGCTCATCGGTCTCTCCTGGCTACTTCGGCGTTCTCCATGATCTGCATGTTGCCCAGTTGTAATCACCTTCTGGCCAGCGTCGCGTAGGCTCCCCAGTCCTTGACTGCAGCAGCTCTCCCAGTAGTCTCTCTCTTGCTCCTTACGTCCGCGTGGCGGAACTGCGGTCTCAGAGCTTGCTCTTCAGACACTGCCACAATCTCACCTTCTCTCCGGTCTGCTATGCGTCCCTCTGGTTTCCCAAATGCCCTTGGGTATGGCGCATTTCTTACACTCTCCGTTCCAGCAATGCCTTCTGCTTGCGCCAGCAGCTTCCTCTGCTCCAGGTAGGCATGCAGCGAACCCCGGACCTTCTTTGGACAGCTTCTCTTAAGCGCTTCCCTGCAGCTGGCTTCTCACGACTGTCCTGTTACGCATCAGGAGCAGTGATTCTCCATTTTCTCTTTGGTTTGGTGCTTTTGAATGTCCCGGCACCTATCACATGATCATAACACCTAGATCACATGGTGTGCTTCTCAGTTTTATTGACCTTCATTGCTCTAGTCCTCTTCTTCATCTCAGTACCGTCATTCACACTGGGATATGTATTAATTTTGTCATCAATCATGACCAACTGTTTTAGTCCCAGACTACAGTATGCCATTGGTTTTCCCTAAGGAAAAGGGGGAATACCATGTTCTATCTAGCAATGCTTCTTCATTCCGCTTAGGGTAGTCTCACCTCATGTGGTCCTCCATCAGATAGCCACCCCCAGGGTCAGGTAGTTTCTGCCACATGTGGGGAAGATTTTCCTTTGGGATTCAGCAATGACTTTGCTAGATTAGTCACAACCCTTATATAAGTTTCCTGGAGCACAAAGACAATCGCTGGAGGACAAAAAAAGATAGTCCATCAGTATTAAATAAAAATAAGATCGGTAGCCAAAGACGACAAGTATCATAGAAATGACTTCTGCCCATATTGCTCCTTATACGTATTTCTGGATTGTGCACTCATCAAACTGAACCTCTCACTAGCATGATACCACACATTCATCTTTTCTCCAGACCTCCACTTCAAAATCTCTACAGAATTTTCCTCCTATGAATACTTCCTGCAGACAATCTCAAAACAGGTGCAAAATGAACAATACATTCCACAATTATAGGAGATACAAATTGCACCAGGGCCCAATTACTAGAGCTGTACAAGTCGGGTAGTTCAACTGTCTCAATGTCTGCTGCAATGATGGACATCAGCTGTGGCACAAAATCTAACAGCTGTAGTACCTTGACCCGGTTAGAAAAAGGGGGGGGATTTGGAGGCGTGGCCAAGCAGCACCTAAAATGATGGCTTAAGTGAGAAGCTCTGTCTGACATAGATAATTCCATAAATATGGGCACTGTTTCTTAACTCTACTATTCTTAAAGCAGCAACCTGGAGCATTAAACAGCGGATCTTCCTTTTTGCTAAGTTTCTGAGCTACGGTGGTTAATGAGTTCTCTTATTGTGCTATCGGAGGCTCCGCTTGTGAGAAACCATTACATCCATGCCTCTAGAAGCTTGTCTCCTCTGTGTATATTGCCGAACTTTGCGGATAAGTTTAGCCACTGCAGACGAAGGAGAATATTCATTGGCACCCTGTTGTACTCCGGTATGGTTCGGGACAATGCATTATTAATGCCAGTAAGCGTCTCTCATTTCAGCAGTGTCCCTCTTCTGAGGGGACATTCCCCAGCCACTTAATGTATAATGTTTTCCGTGGTTCGTTGTTTTTCACCGAGACACGGCCTCAGAGAAAGTGTTCCAGTTACTTCTACTTAATCCATAATTACACCTTCTGCCGATTGCTCTCTCAAACACTGTCCTCTGGTGTCCTTCTCCCTCACTCGGCCGTCTGCTTCCCATCCCTCGGTGTCACAGATAACGTTACACCCTGGCTTCTTCAGCGTTTCATTGGCCTACTCAATACTGACACCCGGTGTTGAAATAAGATATTGCTTGCCTCTTATTAGTTTTGTCTTTTATATTTCTGGCTTACTATTAACTGCTTTTCATTACAAGTATGGCTTATAACACCAAAGCTTCACCTATATTGGATTATTCTTGTGTAGAAGAGGAGCTCAGCAGTATTCACTCCTCCATTTCCACTCTTGATTTCGTTCCTCCAACATTCAGGAAGAAATCAAAGGCTTCAAACATGAGATTAAAATGTTCTCAGGCAGATTGGATGAGGCTGAAGAAAGAATTTCATCTGTTGAAGGTAGGGTAGAAGGTCTTGAAAACATGCAGCAGCAAACAATTCTCCAATTGGAGCTTGATGTCTCTGAATTGGAGGACAAAAATCAGAGAGATAAGCTACGCGTCTACGGGATACCTGAGAAAAAAGTCCCGGATTACCCTATACATTTTCTTACTAAATGGATTCCCTCAACTCAAGGCATCACTTTTTCACCTCCATTGGAACTACAAAGAGCTCATCAAATAAGGCCTCGTTTTTCTACCAACAACTCTACGCCTAAACCTTGTATTACTTGCTTTCTGAGACATCAGCAAGCGCACCAAACCTTACTAGCTGCCAAGAACAACTCCTCTATTATTTTTCAAGGTCAAAAGATCTTTGTCTCCCCACATTTTCCAACTCAGAAAAGCCAAAGGAAAATGATTTCTAGATACAAGACCCCTCTTGAAGACCCTTGGCATCAGATACAGACTGCTTGAACCTGTGAAAATGATAAATGGCCCGACTAAATAATTCACCAAACACTGCAAACTATCTACTCTGATGGATATTTCTTCCTCTTCAGATTCAACATCCTGCTCTTCTACACCAGACCCTCACCAACTACCTTCTTATAAACAATCAAAGAATCAACAAAGCAAGTTTAACTCTATACGAGGTAGATCTGTTTCATCTATACCTTTGGCTTCTTCTGCCAATCCTAGTTGCTCTAGAGACAAATCTAGATCACATATTAAAAACACAGAACCTGCTCTTGCTGCCTTACAAACTCTAACACAAGTTTACTCTCTTACAACGCTCTGACTTGGTTTGCTCCTTTTCTGAGCCTATTTAATTCATTATGTTTACTTAGCTTTTATATTATAGGTTGGTTACCTTATATGTTGCCATATTTTTCGTGTAATATTGTTAGTTATCTTTATCTCCTGTGTACTAGCTTTTGTTCACTTTTGCTTTGTTCATCACTGTGCTCTTGTATCTCCCAGGATATACCTTTATTGTCACTCTATGGGATTCTCATTTTTCCTACTTCGACTTAACAACATTTCCACATTACTTTTCATTATATGTCCTTCTCCCTGTTGTCATGTTCTCATCCTTCTGTACTTCCCTTTAGATCCCAATATTGCTACAATACATGGAGCTCAACGCCCTGCTTGTTCTCCAAATACTGTAACGCCACACATTTTATCAGGTTGGTCAATTGCTTTCACCCTTTGGTCAATGATCTACAATTTATTTTATAACCACTAATGTCTATTAGGTTTGTCACATGGAATGTCAAGGGGTTAAATCATCCCATCAAATGCCATAAAATGATTACCCAACTTGCAAAATTCAAAATTGACGCTGCCTGCCTTCGAGAGACTCACCTGAACTCTTGACAACGAAAACTACAACATTATAGCTTCCTGAATTAGTCGCACCCTGTTTTCAAATGCTCTAGATAAAAAGGGCGGTGTCTCTATTTTGATTAATAAGTGCTCATCCTTCTCTCTCTCCAATGAAGAAAAGGACCCTGAAGGCTGTTGGATCTTTATTGATGCAATTCTTAAAAGCCTACCAGTAACCATAGCTAATGTATATGGCCCTACTGCTCCTGACCCCCTTTTCTGGACCAACTTTAAACTGAAACTTGTTCAGAAAAACTCAGGTAGACCTATTTTGTGTGGAGACGTTGCCAAGTTTTTGACATCACTCTGGATTGTAAATCTATCCCCAACTTTGTTAACTCCAAATCTCGCAAGAATTTTCTCTATATGTTGGACAACCTTAATTTGATTGACTCGCGTTTGTGTCACCCAGATGTGAAAGACTTTATGTTTTATTCCCAAATCAATCTAGATAAGGCTACATTTTATTCCCCCATCAATCTTTTTCTAGATTAGGCTACATTTGTGTAAACAGGTCGCTAACTCCTTTAGTTATTAATTAGAAATAGGTTCCATAACCATTTCTGATCATGCTCTCGTCTTTACCATTTTAGATTGGATACCCATGCCTAAAGCCTCCTCAAGATGGAAATGTAATGGGATGATACCTTCAGGATACCTTGTTCGATTGAAAAAACAAAATCGTTTATTGAAGATTTCTTTCTCCACAACACCCAGAGCATACTTCCATTCACAACAATTGGGATGCTTTCAAAGCCTCCCTACGTGGGTTTATTATTTAATGTTCAGCTTTCAAAAATCGACAATCTGAATCCATTCATAACACTTTATTTACTTCCATTAAGGATCTCAAAAGGTCTTATTATGCCAACCCTGATCCTATTATTGCAAAAACACTTAAGAGTAAACATATTGAATTTGATAAATTGTGCACCGACAAATCTGAAAAAATTCTATACTTTGCTCTATATCTAAATTATATAGTGGCTCCAACCAAGCCGGAAAAAAGCTGGCCTCTTATTCAAAAAATAAGAAAGAAAAATTGTTCATCACCCACATCACTACTTCTGATGGAAATATATGACTAATCAAAATGACAAACTGGGCCTTCTTAGACTTGTATTCTAACCTATACTCTTCTGATCCTTCTATTGAGGAGCCTGAAATCAACTCCTTTTTTGAAGGAAATAAGAAAAACCCTATTGATCTTTCTTCCCTTGCTACACCTGTATCCTTATCTGAATTCAAACAAGCTATATTACACCTTAAACCCAACAAAGCTTGAGGCCCTGATGGGGTTTCCACTGATTTTTATAAGGCCTTTATTGATGCGCTCTCTCTCCAAAAACTTTTCTGCAAAGTAAGTAGCCTTGGTTCCTTTGGTGAAGCCCTCCTAGTCTTATTTCCTAAACCTGATAAAGATCCCTCACTTGTCAAAAACTATAGACCTATTGCCCTTAACTCAGATTCCAAAATATTTGCTAAATTCTAAGCTAAACATCTACAAAAGTATCTTCCTAAACGTATACATACTGATCAATCAGGCTTTATTAAAAGATTGTTACGCTTCTAACACTAGAATACTCTTCAATATCTTCTCACATTCTCAGTAACCTAATTAAGCCTTAGCTCTTCTTTCACTTGATGCCGAAAAATCGATTGATCGGGTTTCTTCTTGCTTATTCAACATTATTCAAATGTTATACTCTTCTCATTAATAACTCTCGTTCTCCCGCTTTTCAAATAAACAGAGGTATCGGGGACGTGGCCAGGAGTGCCAGCGATGTGGCTGCTACTCTGCCTCCATCCGGGACCCGCGGCATCTAACGATAATCTGACCCTCTCCGCTGTCAGACAAAGCTGATCTCTGCAAGAACGGCAATAAGAACGGCAGTGGCACCTCTGACAGGTTGGAGGGGCTCCTAGACCCCTGGGGGACCCTGAAACGAAGAGGACTTTAATGCGCCCCCTAGCCCGGAGTAGCGTGTCCAAGATGGCAGGCGGGAGAGTCTGACTCCGCCCAGCATGAGGGTACTGGGAAGGAGAGCTTTTCCAAAATTTGCGGCAGCTGGAGCGAGGCCCGGAATGGAGGCGAGACGAAATTACAGCACCGTGAGCCCTAATGAGAGCCAGCAGCAGAGCGCTATGAAAAGCACCCCCCCACACTGGAAGCGAAAGCCGAGGCTCGGCGGCCCCAGGGAGCCACAGACCCTCACCACTACACGACATCCGTGATGAAGGAGGAGGTCCGTCGCACCAACGGGGTGGAATCCACCCGACTCTCCAGGAGGGTGGCGGACTGTGCTCCTGAGATCCCGAGCCAGCTGACAGCTGCAAAGCCAAGCACTGCCCGAGCCTTCTGGAGTTTGCCGCAACGCGACCCTCCACCAGCAGCAGCCCGGGACTCCCGACGATCGTAATGTGAGAGCCCTGCCTCAGCAACATCTACGGCTCGGCCAGACCCCGAATCCCCATTCCAGAGATCCCCCGACATAGCACGCTCAGTGCACCTCCAGAGGCGCCTGCTGCTGGCCGCTGAGCTTGGAGAGGCGGTCAGGCCAGCAACGCCCGAGGGGCTCCGAAGTCAGCTTCCTGGCAGCATGAAGGCAACTTAACCCACAGCTTACCTCCAGCGGCAGCACCCCGATTCAACGGCAGCACCCGGGCAGTCGAACTACTGTGCTGCAGGTGCTGCCCAGGTCTTCGAGCAGCGCCACTGTCAGACGCCACCATTCCTACTGTGGGCTCTCGCTGGGCCCTCCGATCCGGCTGTTCCTGGGGCGCCCCGGCCCAGTCCCCTCATCCCATCGACGACTCGGGACCTATCACCGGCTGCAATACCCTATGAGCCTTCCCCCTGGGCCCGCCGGACATTTCCAGCCTGGCTGCTTCCTGGGGTGCCCCGGCCCGCTTTCTTCCCCCTCATCCTGCTGGCGAGCCGAGGCTCAATCTGCGTTGCGAGGAAAGTGCATCCCACTCCCACCCAAGCCCAGCTGGCAGCATGGGGGGCCCCCCCCCGCCTTGGAGGGCGCTCGACAGCCTGCCCTATAGTGCACTTCACTACTAGCTACCAAGCCCCTAGCAAGCCTGAAGCTTGGAGTCCTACTTCCTTAAACCTCTTAGGGTTGACTTCCGACTGCCAGCAAACCTTAGCTAAGGCTTCCCCCATAACATCATCTGGCAACACAGGTGCCCACAGGGCGAGCCCCTCCGACAACGGAAGCCCCTGCTGCACACAAGAGACATTGCGCACTCAGCCTGGCTACCCCATGCTTGAGTCCGAGATGAACAAATAGCCACAGATCTGGCGTGCAGTTTCGGGGAATATCGTCCTCTAAGACCAGCCGACTTCATCAGCCGAACCAAAACTGGCGCAAGAGGTCCCGAGTCGGACACCAAGAACGATGGTGAAACTTGTTAAAGCTGCCAAAAGCTCAGACATTTCCACCATGCTGCTGGCAGTGGACAAGGCAAAGAAACCGGACAACCCCAAACTCACCCCACAGAAGACCCCCGAAGAGCAGGGAAGATTAGCAACCAAGGAGGATATTCAGGCCTTCATGCTAGACATTAAAGCAGAGTTTAGATCCTGCATGGCGGAGTTCTCCACGAAGCTAGAACAAACAGATTAAAGAGTCATGGAGGCGGAGCAAAGGCTGCAGGAGTTCGAGGACCTAATCCAGAGTCACGATGCAACGTTGATAGAAATGCAACGCACGATTCAGGCTCTGCAGAATAGGAGCGAAGTGCTGGAATTTAAGCAGGAGGACCTGGAAAACAGGGCGCGCCGAAACAATATGCAGATCCGAGGGGTCCCCTCAACGGTACAGGACAAAGACTTGCCGGAATATATAGGAAACTTTTTCCAATCCCTGCTCCCATTCACAGACAAGGCCCAACTCATCCTAGACCAGACCCATAGGCTGCGCCCAAGACGTGGGGTGGATTCAGACGCTCCACCAGATGTGATAACTAGGGTCCACTTTTACACCACCAAAGAGGCCATCTCGACAATAGGGTGCACCAAGGATGAGCTGTCCTTTCAGGGGGTCCCACTCCAGATTTACCAGGACCTCTCCCTGATAACTTTGCAAGTAAGAAGAGCCGTCAAACCCTTAATCCTATTTCTGCAGAGCCAGCAGATCTGTTACCAATGGCTATTCCCCACTGCCCTCCAATTCACTTATCAGGGAATCCAATGAAGAATAAGCCGCCTGGAAGATGCAGCGACTATTTTGCACCCGGTCTCTCCGGGGAACTCACCCACCCCTAGCCCACATCGCCCACCGGAGGAACCAAACCAGTCCTCTCAAACAGCCTCAACCTGCCTGATCCAAGGTGCAGAGGCGCCGGAAGATGAGATAGAATGGCTATGACCTATGGTCGTGAAACGACTGACAGCGGAACCAATTAGGGATACAATAATGCTGCGGGCACAGAGCGGTCCATACCCCACTCCGAGGTGTATGCAATCATTACACCCTTGGAGGCGAATTCAGATATGTTATACTGTTATGCTGGGAAAACAGATATGGCCCTGTTGGCCATAGGAGATGCCGAGCTGGAAAAATGGGCCTCCCACATCACCACAAGTTCACTCTCCCGTTGGAGAGGTTACAAAACCCAGCCACAGGATAACTGCACCAACGCTAAGCCTGTATATGATAACTGAGTGCCACCACCCACCTGCCCCCACAGGATTAGCTCCGAGAGCCGGAGGAAGCTCGAGAGGCCCCCCTCCACATCAAAAAGTACTCATATGTGCATAGAACTTATTCTCGCATTGACCACATGTTGCCCTCCCCCCCACCCCCCCAAGTCTTGGCTTCAACAGATGATGTGACCATTGGTCCTAGGGTGCTCTCAGACCACGCCCGATCACTTTAACGTTTAGAGCCCATGTCCCTGGCGCCGCTCCGAGGCGCAGGTGGACCCCCTATGGTCCGATCTTGGGTGACATGTCACTGAGAGATGCTGTGGCGAAATCTATCAAGGAGTTTTTTTTAAGGAAAACAAAAGTGAAGATACCTCCCCAGCTAATACTTGGGATGCAATGAAGGCGGTGGTGAGAGGGGCCCTAATCTCTCAGGGAGCAGCTTACCACAAACATAAGCGGCAAGCCCGCCAAACGCTGGAAGAAAAAGTGCAGGAGGCAGAAACAGTTTGTAAAGCCAAAAACTGGACCCGAGAACATACCGAGACCTACGGGCAGCCCGGAAGAAGTTAGAAGCTCACTTTGCGGAGGATACAGCCCAGCTCCTAGCCAAAACAAAACAAAGCTACTACGCCAAAAGTAATAAGGCAAACAAATTCCTGGTGGAGAAACTAGCTAAGATCAAGAAGAGGAATACTATCCTGGACATACGTGATCCTCAGGGTAGCGTCCAGTTTGCTTATCATGACAAGCTACGATTGGCAGTGGCCCACCTAACAGAGACAATGTCAGCATCCCCGAGATCGCACGAGGAGCAACAAACCTACTTAACAAGACGCAGTCCTTCCTCATATCACAGCCACGTTGAGAGAACTACTAAAGGCCCCGATCACATGCAAAGAGGTTGATGCGGCCATCAAGAGTCTCAGACCCAGGACTAGACGGGTACTCAACATGATTCTACAAAATCTTTCGCCCCCAGCTGCTGACCCCCTTGACAATGCTCTTTAATTCCTTCGCCGCCTCAGGGACAATCAACCTGTCAATGCAAGAATCGATCACAGTCCTCGCCCTCAAGCCAGGAAAAGACCTGAGAGACAACGCTGCGTATTGGCCCATCTCCCTACTGAATCTGGACGCTAACATATATTCGAAGGTTCTGGCAAACCAACTAGCGAGAATACTCCCGGACATTGTAGACCCAGACCAGACGGGAATCATAATGAATAGAGCAACCGCAGACAACATTCGCATAGGCCTAAATTTGATCGAGGTTGCAAAGTTAGATTCACAGAAATTAGCCGTAGTAGTCCTGGACGCAACCAAGGCCTTCGATAAAGTGGATTGGTCGTTCCGCCAACTCACCTTGGAATCCTTCCATCTTGGGCCCACCTTTCAAAGACTCATCCTAGCGAACTACCAAGCCCCGAAGACCCTGCTTCGGGTCAATAGCCTACTATCCAGTCCAATTCCTCTAACATGTGGAACCAGGCAGGGATGCCCCCTCTCCCCTCTACTCTTCGCCCTAGTCATGGAACCCCTAGCCCAACAAAACCGCCTGAATCCTACAATTGTAGGCCTTCATGTAGGCCCCTCTCAACATAAGATTGCTCTGTATGCGGATGACGTGTTGCTAACTATAACGGACACCTGTGAGTCACTGAGGTCTTCCCTAGCAGAAATTCATAGATTCGGAAGGGTATCAGGATTCTCTATTAACTTTGCAAGATCATCAGCCCTGGGGATGGGGCTGGAATCAGAAGACAAAGTCCTTCAGATCCCACTGCACGATCCAATTGAGCAAAAAGTCGATTCCCTACCTAGGGGTCCAGATCCCTGCTCGCCCGGAAGACACCTATCGGAGAAACTTCCCTCCATTATTCAAGGACTTAGAGAGAGACCTCGATCGCTGGCTCTCACAGGAGATTTCGCTACTAGGTCGCATCGCAGCCTGTAAAATGAACCTCCTCCCATAGTTCCTCTACGCTTGCTCAGCCCTCCCCATCATTATCCCACGCCCCCTGCTCCAGCGCCTCCAAAGGAAGGTTATCTGGAAAGGCAAAAAGTCGAGGATCCCACAGAGAACTATGCTGAGTGGCCCAAACCTAGGAGGCCTGGGGGTCCCCGATCTCCATAAGTACCAGATAGAGGCGCAGATAGCTCACTGAAGCATGGAGCATCACCCAATGTGGGCAGAGATTGAACAATCCCGTTTAACCCTTCCTTTCCGCTTCCTCCTGCACCTTCCAGCCTCCCTGCGTAGGACATGGCCAGCCACCTTGTCCTACACCAAACACACCTTAAAAACATCGAGCTGACAGCAACAGATCCACCGGACCAGGGACGAATCTCGACGCTCTATAGACTACTGCAGACAAACGTTCTTGTCGTTAAAGCTATCTATATGCCACAGTGGGAAGCAGACTTGGGACACCCGATACAGGACCAGTCCTGGGCAGACATTTGGTCAAGGACTCATTCGTCCTCCTTCTACATCACCAACCGGGAGTGCGTGCATAAATTACTTCTAAGGTGGTACTACCCGCCACTCCGACTACATCACTTTAACCAAGCCCTGGACCCCCTATGTTGGCGCCGCTGTGGTCTCCCGGGCTCTTACCTGCATATGTGGTGGTCATGCCCGATGGTTGCAAACTTCTGGTACAACGCACAGCCACCATAGCAGACATCACCCATGTAACGATGCCTTTGGAGCCAGGACCTATTTTGCTAGGAGTTCCGATCACAGGTATATATCCAAGATTTGGCAAGAAGGCGGCCCTCATAACTCATCTTCCCTGGCCGCTAAGATCACAGTGGCGTGCACCTGGAAATCCCCAGAGGGACCCCTAATAATCCTGTGGTGGCTAAAACTTTGGGACAGCTTCAAAGCGGAGAAGATCACAGCAGCAAATAGGGGCCTCCTTCACTGCTTCACAAACATCTGGTCACCCATGATAGACTACGACCAGAGCTACCCAGCGCTAACATATAAACCATGCTTAGTGGCTAGAGCCCTGCTAGCCGAGGACAAGGAGCCGGTCCAAAGATCGGAGGAGCTAGAACGTGATGGCAACCAAGGGGTGGAGGGTGGATGGGGAGTTTAAGGGAATGCGAATATAAGGCTTAATAAGTAACATGAACCTGAATGTCTGTAATGCACTGTTCTCCTGTGTGCTGATCAAAAATAAACAAGTTAAAAAAAATAAATAGGTATCCATCAAGGATGGCCTCTCTCGCCTTTATTATTTAACTTAGTGTTAGAACCCCTCCTACAAACTATAAGATCAAATGCTGTGTAAGGAAGGCATGGTATCAAAGACAGACAAGTGACCACGATTCAAGGGTGTTTATTGAACTGTAACAAGGGTGTGATAACGCCCATCTAAACCTAAATCTAAGATGGGAGCAAGCTACAACCATCAAATAATAATTATGCAGTCCTAGTGGAGTCTCGTCAAAGGGCCTATATTAAAAAAGAAAAAAAAAATATTGCCAATCCTTACCGCTAATTTACAAATAGTGTCGGGAAATGTTCATAAAAAGAAAGAGGTGTTCACAAAATGAGAAGTCAGGATGTTCAGTCCGATGGCCTCTGTGAGAAACCTGAAGGTGTCTCCCTGTCTAAACCTCAAGGATCCGTTATCCATGTGGCCAGGACACGGCCATCGCTATTTGATCCAGTTGCTGGGGATGGACCATTGAGGGAACAAGCACGGCAGACAGCACAATGAGACAGCTAATCAAGCGCGGTAGTTCAAGAGAAGGAGAAAGGTGGCAGGAATTGAGAGGTCGGCGAGGAGAGATGTGACCTTTACCTTTTCGTCCCAGACCCACAGAACCTTCATGGAAGAGAGCCGAAGACTGCAAATAGTGCAAGTGTCTTGCAGAAGATGTCAACGGTACAAGCTTACATCGATTAGCCGGAGCGAGGGACGCTCCGGCGCCGTGGTACCGGCCTTGACTGCAGAGAGAAAAGCCCAGTGGTTCATCACAGCCGGTGAGTCGAAGGGGAAATGATAACAACCCGGCTGTATTGAGTGAGAATCACAAAGTGGAAAGTTTTGAACCAAAGTTCAATGAACAATAAAAGTACTGTAAAGAGCGAAAAGGGGAGACCAGCTGCAGAGGGAAACCGGCACCACGTGGGTGAGTAACTCAAGACACTCTTGTCGATCCCCATGCGAGTGAAACTACAATTACCAGAAGGCCGTAGAAGGGCCAGCGAAATAGGTCCAAGTGGTCATACCACCAAAAGACTGATCTACAAGCACTGTGAAAGAAAGGGAAATGAATCCCGCCAACACTGAACCGAGTAAAAAACATTGAAAGTAGAGAGGGGTCAGCGCCCAGAATAGGGGCACCAAGGGGTGAGCCACTATCACCCTGATCGAAAGCCAGAGTAAACCCGGTGAAGGGGGGGCTAAGAATCGAGAGGGGTCGGAGCCCGTCAGAGGGGGGATCCAAGGGTGAAAGGTTGTCACCCCAAGATTGAGAAAAGTGAGAGCAAAAAGAGAAGCAAGAGCGAACCCGAAAGAGGGATGCCAGAGAAGAAGGGTCCGAGCCCATCAGAGGGAGATCCAGGGGTGAAGCCATCAGCCGAATACTGACAGTCAAGAGGGTTGCAAGCCTGAAGAGGGAGATCCAGAGGTAAAGCTATCATCCACATTTCAGACATATAAATTGAGGAATACGATACGTGGTCAGCATCCAGAAGAGGGGGACCCAGGGTTGAAACCATCAACCTATCTGAACTGTGGATTACAATTGAGAAGGGTCAGCGCCCAGAAGAGAGGGACTCGGGGGGGGGGGGTGAATCATTATCACCCCAACAAACTTCATTTGGTTAAAGGGACTTTTGTTTTTGTTATTTGAACACATCAGTCCCCCGAAGGCAAGAGACTTTCAAAGGAAACAAGACTTGCCGATCGATGGTGCTGAGAACTGCCACTGGAATTGTTGTCTTGTGATGGAAAAGCCTGAGACTGTACTGTGCTTGAAGCTCCAACCTTACACCGTGCACAAAACGTGGGGAAGGAAGGCAGGCCCAGGCTACCGCATCCTGACATATTATTTGAGAACACTCTTTCTTTTCTTGAGAACTATCCCACACCCCTTTTTGTATTGGCAATAGGTTTCTTAGTATAGGCCCTTTTTATTTGACACGCCACTACGACTACCTTATTTTTCATTTGATGGTAAAGGCTTGTTCCCATCTTAGATTTATGTTTAGATTAGGTGTTTTTCCATCCTGCATACAGCATTGTTATATAAACACCCTTGAACTGTGATCATTTGTGTCTGTCTTACTTGTTGCCACCATGAGTTCCTCACACCTTCCCTCCCTGCATTTTCATCACGGGACAAGATGGTTCACTCGAGCACAGCACACTCTTGGGCTTCTTCGGTACGAGAACACAGTTCTGTTACAACCATCAGGGCCTTCTATGCTCAATCAAAGTCTCTTGATTCAGAGGGCCTGAGGTGTGAAACAAAAAGTTACTTTCAAAATATTCATATAGGTTGGTGACTCACGGTTCACCGTGAATCTCCCTCAGCCAGGCTCGGACCAATTACAGTTTGTATACTTTAGCTATCGAAGACTTACAAATGTGCACAGGGTTTGGCTTGACTCGTTGCAGGACCACTTCGATTTCCCAGTTCACAATTTTTACACTTTGTTGGATAGCATACAGAGTCTTTGAAATTGACACCCACATGGCGCCAGATCACTCTGTATCCGGTATCTGCCTTGGTTTACAAAAGTTGAGGTATTCCTTGCATATTCAATTATATTCGCGTCACTCACCACGCACACCTTGTAGTTTGGTCTTGGCAATTTCTTGATACAATGTTGCTGCTTGCAAACTTGGTTCTAATGCAGAACAGTCTACCATCAGTCTCCCCGACTCACGGGCTGTGCTGAATTTACTGGAGCGGCTTTCTTGTCGGAGCCAAGGGCAGTACCACAGCAGCAATCGCTCCTCCCCACCTCGACGGTCGATGTGGGAAAGCGAAGGGTACTTTCGGCACACAATGCACCTTTCTTCAGCCCTCGAGAGTTCATGAAAGTAGCAGTTTCTTTCCTCTGAAAAGGCCATGGGCAAACCCCTCCTTGGTGCCCTCTCTGATCTCACCGTCTTTCTCCTTGTAGTAAACTGCCATCTCGGAACTGCTGCTTTCTCTTGTGTTTTGCCTTGCTCAGAGTGTGCTTTCATGCGCCGCCTTTTATCCATGTGGGGAAGTGTGATGGAAGTCAGGTGTGTGTAATTAACAGTAATTGCCTGACTCTACCGCCTGACCTTTGTGTTGGGGACATGTCAGGTATACAGCTTGGGTGTTAGTCCGCTGTCGCTCAGGGTGACCTGTCTGTGAGAAAGTGTTTGCCTCGGGAAAGGGGAGGGGGTTGAATTCCTAGGTATCCTACCTGGTAGGATGAGGAAAAGGTGTTATTGGCAAGAGGATACTGCATCTCACCCTCCGGTGTCCCACTTCCACTCCCCGAGAACCCCTCATCCAGGTGATTCTCCTGCACTAGACCACCCTAGAAACTGGATCCAAAAGCGATGGCTGTGTCCTGGCCACCTGGATGACAGTTCCCCCCCGGGGACTAGTGGGTAAAAGATTTCTAAGTTAAGATTTCTGCTTATGCAGATGATATTTTACTTTACCTTTCGAATCCTGCCTCATCCATTCAGCACTTAACTTCCATAAATTACTTTTCTAGAGTTTAAACCTCGACAAATCCCAAATGATGCCTCTCACTAACACCCAAGCTTTCATCAACACCCCACTATCGGCATGACATGGCAAACGTCATACATGAAATACCTAGGGACTACATAGCGCAAAAAAGTATTCACACTACAGTTACCCTCAACACAAACTTATTAATAGAAAATGTTACAAATTTGGTTTCCGGGTGGCCACCTCTGTTCTTGTCTTGGCGGGGATGCCTTGATTCTATAAAAATTATGAATAGCCCTATCATCTTTTAGTATTCATCTATGATTACTGTAGCTATTAAAACTCATTCTCCCAAAAAAAGGACTCTTTGCTTCTCAAATTCTAATGGAACCAAAAAACACCCAGAATTGCCATTAATAAATTGTGACTCCCAAAGCTTGCAGATATTTCCCAATTTCCAACCAGATCACAAAGCTTTTTAAAGCAATGAGTTTCATTAAACCATGCAACGCTCTTACGTGGCTCAATATAGTGGCTAATATTATTGCCCCACTTTCCCTTTCACACTTTTTAATTACATCCTCATGGAATAACATTACTTCATATCCTTCTCTGCACTTTTTGAAATAAACTTCCTGCTAGTGCTTTTTCCTTCACTGAATTAGGGGTTTTATAAGCTCTGTCCTATTAAATCTAACACGATTAATATTTATAGATGGTACTCTTCTGGTATCAAGCTTATTAAACATTTGTTCCTGGAGCTGCACAGCGGCAGCTCCAGGGAGCCCTGGCAGGGTCCCCTTCTCTCCTCAGGGGGAAATTTAACGCAGCTAGTGCTCCAGGTGATATCCATGGCCTTGGGCAGCTGTCTCCCATGTGGTCTGACCGTCCCCAAGCCCAGCAGCGGTTCCAGGGGTCCCCGACCTTTACCAGAGGGAGAAGCTGTAATATAGGCCAGCCGGAGCTCCACAAAGGTGGGGGTTGATGTCCCTGGCCGGCTGTCTCCCATGTGGGTTGACCATCCCCAAGCCCAGCAGCAGTTCCAGGGAGCCCCGGCAGGGTCCCTGTCCTTTCCCAGAGGGAAAAGCTGTAATATTGACCAGCCAGAGCTCCAGGAAGGTGGGGGGTGATGTCCCTGGCCGGCTGTCTCCCATGTGGGTTGACCGTCCCCAAGCCCAGCAGCAGTTCCAGGGAGCCCCGGCAGGGTCCCTGTCCTTTCCCAGAGGGAAAAGCTGTAATATTGACCAGCCAGAGCTCCAGGAAGGTGGGGGGTGATGTCCCTGGCCGGCTGTCTCCTATGTGGGTTGACCGTCCCCAAGCCCAGCAGCAGTTCCAGGGAGCCCCGGCAGGGTCCCTGTCCTTTCCCAGAGGGAAAAGCTGTAATATTGACCAGCCAGAGCCACAGGAAGGTGGGGGGTGATGTCCCTGGCCGGCTGTCTCCCATGTGGGTTGACCGTCCCCAAGCCCAGCAGCAGTTCCAGGGAGCCCCGGCAGGGTCCCTGTCCTTTCCCAGAGGGAAAAGCTGTAACGTAGGCCAGCCAGAACTCCATACTATGCAATTCAACATTCATATTTGCACAACACACTAAATAAAAATACATATACAAAACATTCCATCTATACATTGATAAAAGACAATATTCCACAATTAGTGTGTATTTCTTTTTTTCTTGGTTTCTTGTCTTGGAATGAGTCTAGTTGTTATCCAATGAAATACAGCCACAATTTCCAAGACTCAACAGGACCGACCCTTTGACATGTCCAAGAGAGAGGAAAAGAACAAAGAAAAAAAAAAACACTAATTGTGGAATATTGTCTTTTATCAAATGTTTTGTGTATGTATTTTTATTTAGTGTGCAAATATGAATGTTTTGGTGTATTAGGATAGATTGTCTGTTTGATGGGTGCAAATGAGTTGTCTCCCATTTGCTTGTGTTTTGTCACAGTTGTGATTTTACCCGCATTGAGTTTTTGCTCTCTAGATTAGTTCATGTCTTGCGTCTAATGACTTTGTATCAATTTAAATATATATTTTTGTATACCTTTATAAAAATGTCCTCTGGATCCTCTCTTCAGGGCTCAACTGTTTTGCCAAAGCCACCAGATCATATCCCGATTCAGTACAGAGGCATTCTTGGGCTTTCCACTTATTTGGCCGAGGTTAAGCTGGCTAAATCTTTTTTCTCTCAGAAAATCGAAAATGTCTTATGTCAGCCCAAAGCTCGGTTTTAGATTGTACATTCGTTAGCCTCCTCTGAAGCTCTTACGTCCAGGGTCAAGCCCTCTCAAAAGCTGTGCGATGACCTTGCCTTATTTTTCATCACTAAAATTGAAGTGATTCGCTCAAATATCACGAAATCCCCTGCGATAATGATGCCAGATGCCATTACACCACTACCTGCCCCCCTCACTGAACTTTCAGCCAGTTGGTCTATCTTCCCACTTTTTAGTGAGGCAGAGGTCCTAGCGGCCATCTTGAAAATCAAATCATCCTCTCCTGATGATGCTATTCCTGCCACCATTATGAAGAAGCTCGCCTCAGACCTACTTGCAGATATTACCTCGGATATGAATGACTCATGCCAGTCAGGCCTGGTTCCCTCGCAGCTGCAATCTGCGAGGGTCAATCCCATTCTTAAGAAGCCCACACTTGATCCCACGGTCCCTGCTAATTTTCGTCCTATTTCTTTACTTCACTTTCTGTCCAAACTTTTGGAATCTCTCATCACTCCCCTCCCGTCTTCTTTTTTGGAATCCTCCAAAAATGTTTAACCCTACTCAGGCTGGCTTTAGGCCAGGGAGAGCCACTGAAAGCGTACTGGTGTCTGTACAAGACGATATGTCCAGACTAGTTGACGCAGGCGGAGTTGGTGCTCTGATTCGGTTGGATTTATCAGCCGCGTTTCACACGGTTGATCATCCTATTCTGCTTCACACGGTTGATCATCCTATTCTGCTCTGACGTTTGGCTCAGATCGGGATATGGTTTACCTCTTTTCTTTCACATCGTACCAAGACCCAAATCATGCCCCCTTTTCATTCTTCTCCCTGCCCCCTCCCTTGTGGTGTCCCACAGGGATCCTCACGTTCCCCAATTTTGTTTAATATATACATCTGGGCACTGGTCTGCCTTATCCGTTCTTATGGCCTCAACTGCTGCTCTTATGCGGACGATACCCAAATTATGATCCGCTTAGATGAAGATCAGGCTGAGGTATCGTCGTGTCTCCATGACTGCCTCAGAGCTGTAAGGGACTGGATGAACCAGAACTGGCTCAAACTTAATGGCGACAAAACAGAGGTATTGGTGGTAGACTGCCCCCCAGACTCCTCACTGTGGACCTCAGCTTTTTGGCCCACTTCGCTAGGCCCTCTTCATAGTGCAGTTAGTAAAGTGAGAAACCTGGGTGTCATTCTCTCTGCCACCCTCTCCATATCCAACCAAGTGACGGCTGTGTGCCAAGCTGCCCACCACCAGATCAGGCTCCTTAAGAGGGCTTTACCCATGATTTCCGAAGCCTTTCGCCCCCCTGTGGTGGGTGCGTTAGTGCTTTCACGACTAGATTATTGCAACTCCTTGTATCTGTCGCAACCGATTGGCCGCAGCTGCAGCACATGCAAAATTTGGCAGGTAGGCTAGCCACTGGCACTCCTTATGGTGCCCACATCTCTCCAGTACTTCGCCGACTACACTGGCTTCCGGTGGGCCAGCGGGTCCTCTTTAAGTCTCTGTGTATTGTGCATCGAGCGGTCCATGGCCAAGGAGCTGAGTTTTTGCAAGAAAAATTCACTCGTTATACCCCTACACAGGCTCTGCGCTCCTCGACTACTAATAATCTTGCTGTTCCCAAGTTCAATCGTGAAAGGGTCGGCGGTAGAGCCTTCTCTATCGCTGCGGCTAGACTCTGGAACAATCTTCCTCCGGCACTAAGAAGAGCTTCTAACCATCTTGGTTTCAGACGAGCCCTTTAGACCATTCTGTTCTAGATCTTTTTCTCCTAGGCCATTCTCTGTACGATCAGCTCTCCCTTTTAGCGCAATGATGCCCTTGGGCGACTGTGCGCTCCAAGTTCAAATAACATAACATAACAATTTCATCCGTGCTGAACTTAGCCAGTACTCAAGCATTCTTTCTAGTAAATTTCGGGGAGATTATTTAGTAGTAGATGTCACTATTTTATTTTTCCTTCGATTCCTATTTTTATTATGTTTTCAGCGTGACCTTTTACGCTTTCCATATGCCTGTTTCAACTGAGTTCTCAATATGGCTTTGCGCATTATCTTCGTTAGCAACATCCTCCCTCAATGCATCCACCCCTTGTTTTATATATATATATATATATATATATATATATTCACAGAGTATCGACTGTGATACTTCCAATAATGTCAACTGTGTCAACAATGGGGTGGAAGCACACTTTTCCAGTAGTGATACATCCACTCCAGAAGCATTAACACCAGCCTCAGTGCTGTTCTCTAATATTAAATCTACAATTCTTGCTATAACCACACTCGGGTCTCTTCGTTTCTTCATCAATGCAGAACAAATGCCAAAAAGGGCGTTTATGGTCCCAGTCATAGCGTTAAAATTAGGTGAGGAATTACAGATTTCATACTGAGAGTACTTATCGCCTCTGAACTGCTAAATGAATCATCAAGCCCATTTGCAATTTTTAATAAAGCTGGAAAAGCCGTCCCGATAATACGGTCATACATTTGTGGCCGGAATAGGTGTACTCGGCTGAGGAAGACCAAGGGGTTCTCGTTGCAAATTATAGCAACGATTAAGCAACAAATTGTCGTCAACTACCAGAGAAAGGCTGCTCTCATTAGACAGTGGATCCCCTGTGACCCCCAACTGTTCATGTTCTGCAACCTTTTCCATTTGTATCATTAAAGGGGAAAAAACATCATCTTAACTTGCTCAGTCGTGTTGCTTGCAGGTTTATCTTTTTTTGGGTGGTGCAAATTCTTAGCTGGAGTGGATTCAGCAGACTTATTAACATGGAATGTCCTGCTCCATAATTGATATAAGCGTTGGTTAGCAGGCATGCTATATCTCATACACAAGTTCAAAGTAAGTCACAAAGTAAACGCTGGCTCCAAAGCTCCCAATATTTAAAATGGCAGAAGACCGCTAGACTGCACTTAAAGCGGCACTTGGGCATCACGCGTACACAGTCCTGATTGTTATCCTCTTCAGGTGGACGGAGATACTTCCAGACTAAACAGGAAACATGTCAGGCTTCCGTGTACACCACCATAGGTAGAGCGCTGCTTGACTGCACTTACATATGCACTTGAGCAACCTGCAAAAATGCATTCTAAGGTGGTCTTCCTCTTCCAAGGCAATGAAGGCAGAGGAAGCACGGGCAACTTTCCCTTTGCCAAGCCTGGTGCAAAGGGAGAGCGTGCCTCCACGTAATCCGTGAACTTAACTTCAATTTCAGAATAAACGATCTTGCCACCCTGCACTAAATTGCAATATAACTTCTGGGTTGATTTATTTTTCATTTTAAACCTCTCGTATGTTCTACCTTCAACAGCCTGCCCTTCCTTTTTTGAAGGTCCCTGAAAAGCTATCTTCCTGGGCCACTCACTGTTTCAAGTGAACTAGATAACAGCAAACATTTTCATTTTTTCCTCAGAAATAACACCTGGTATGTTTAGTTTTCAATGTTATAAAACCACTGTATATTTATATTTTAATTGCCATTTTCACTTTATGTTCAGCACTATCCTGGTTCACAAATCCCACTCGCATCACATATGCATTTTGGTGAAGTTCCCTTTGCAACATTGGGAACAGGAAGAAAGTGCAAGTCTTTTTGCATTGACCATGGTCATGCGGCACATCCTGTGTCACAGCAGGGCAGAGAAACTTTGAGTGGAGTCGACTGAAGGGGAGTCCAGGAGATGCAGCAAAAACCAAGTAGAGTCTGAACAGGAAGACCCAGCAGTAGACATTATACAGGGAACCCATAAGCAGCAAGACAAGAGACACATCCAGGTGGCAGGAGAGCAGGGCGCCGCAGAGGGGGTGGGTTAGGAGCGAGAGGATGTCACGGAGGGCGTCACAATGGAGTTGCGCACCTGATTTGGCAGGGTGATCCGTTGCGACAAAGTGTTGTCAGATGTGTTACCTCTGTGATGCGGGATATCGGCTTTACAAAACTCCAGGAATATACCACCTAACGTTGCCAACCCAACTCCCCACACGGTCACATCACCTGTATTTTCGTGGTGTAGGGACAGTGCGAGCACCGACAGGGGAGGCACGGCAAAAGTAGCCAGGTCTTAAAGCTGGTAGCTTCAAGGCACAGCCCACAGTGGTGGATCCCGAAGCCAAGTGTGGAGGAAGACCACCAGACAGGCAATCAGGTAAGAAATGCAGGAGCAGGCAGAGACTGACAAGCTGACAGGCAGGAGGAAGGCAAGCAAGGGAGGCAGACTAGAGAAGTCAGGCAGGAAGATCAAGGAGAAAGCCAGCCAAGGCAGGAAAAACACTACGGGAACAGCAGCAACCTAGTTGTCTGATGGAGCGCAATAAGATGCGTCTAGGCCATGTGAATGAGGGCTTAAATAGGCCTGTGGCATGAAAGAGGCTTCTGTGTGGCTAGTTGACAGACTCTGCCAACCAGCACCATTGCCGCCACAGTGCGCATGCACGGAACGCAAGAGCCAGGCTCACACGCATGCGCAGGACGGCAGTCATGACAGCGCATATAAAAGAGTGACTATCGGTACCAGGATGGGGAGTCCATGCCAGGAAGGCCAACGCGAATACATACGCCAGGAGACCAGTCGGGGACAGGTAAGTGAGGGCACGATGTGTGGCTTGGGCAGGAGGTGAAGGGGTGCTGCAGTACGCGTGCGTCGTGGGTGTTTCACAGTGGTAAAGTTGTAAGAGCAGATCATGTGACCACATGGTGTAACTGTATAATTCCTGATTGAAAGATCTACATGACCTTCCAGGCCATAAAACGGAGACCGTTTTCAGCAGAGCCATCCTGGACAGAGGTTTGTGGACTGTTAGGGAGAATTCCCATAAATGTGCTAATTCTCTTCACCTTAGAGACCCCAAGCAACTTTGCTGGATTTTGAGGACTTCATTGTTTTACCTGGAAAGAGTGTGAGCTTTTTTTTCCCACTCATGTATTTTGATATGTGTTTTTCAATTGTGTTATTTGATTATGGAGTTTTAGATAACTCCATAGGCATCATCTTTTCATGTGTGTTACACAGCACCCTAAGTGCAGTGACAAAGGGATGTCTTTTAGACTTCTCCAAGGTTTAAATACCTTCTCTGGGATCAACTGTTTCCCAGAGAACGTAAAGTGAAATTGACTTTACTAGTCTTTTTCAAATTCATAGACCCAGCACACACCATCTTACAATGGAGTACTGGAGGGGCTACATAGTATCCCCTGTGTCTAAACCCTCATGTAGCAGTCAAATGCTACCCTTTCCTATTGAAAAGGCTGGTGGCAGTAGTTTTACAACGAACTACCATGATTTTTCCCGACCGTGAACACAGGTAGCTAAAAATCACAGGAGCCATATTTTTCAAGATGGCGCCGTAAGCCCCTTTGTTTAAACAGGTCCTGGCTTTTTTTTGCCATTTCTTTTTGGAAAAGGTCCTTCTAGTGTTTGTCTCTGCGTGCCAAACCAGGTTTGGTCCCTTTGTTGGTGTGCCTTTGGTGGACTTCAGGACTGAAGTCCGCCCTTGGCGTCTGAGTGTCTGGGGTGGGCAGGAAATGAGGGAGGTGCCAGAAACTCCCTGTGCTTAGTCTCCTAGAAGACCCAAATGCACTCTGGTGTGATGGGCTGGCTGACTGTCCGGCAAGGACAGCCACCCTGCTGGGTTAGTGACAGCTAGGCTGGAATGAAAGGGAGACAACTGTTTAAAAGGCGAGTCTCGTGGACTGGAAGGCAGAGTCGACCACTGGACCGAAGACGAGCTGGAAGAGGACGGCTTCTGCAACTCCTGGACCGTTGGTTTACCCAGTGTAGCCCTGCTGCAGGTCCGAATTGCCAAACTTTATTCGACAGAGAAGCTCCTTCAAAGACGGCTTCTTCCTTTGAGTTGGTGGGACCAATCAACCCATAAGACACCTGGACACCATTCTCAAGGCTTGTTAGGAAGTAACCAGGGAGAGGGGCACCAGTTTGTGCCTTTGAATCTACAGCTTCTGGAACTTAAGTGACTCCATCTTGTTTGCTTTCTTCAACGGTCCTGTGCAGTGCAGGAGTCCCACAACGTCCTCCCTCTTGTCCCCATGACTGAGGCTCAGGAACAGCGAGATCTGCAGGAACTGCCATGAACCACGACTTCAGCAACATTGTTTCTTCATATAAAAGGTACTGTTCCAAACCGATTGAGAGAACGCCACTCTCGCGGTGAAAGTTTGTTAAACTTTCCCAACTTGCAGGCCTAATCAGCTTGTGACCCCACAAATGATACTTTTTCACCTAAACTACTTCTGAGAACTTTTGCAAAGACTTTACCGTTTAATACCAGAACTGCTCTTTCCTATCCAGAACACTAGCCCATTAACTTTGGCCTGTCCTATTGACTTGAATTGAACTATTCTGGTGAACTGAAACTATTTGCACTGCCTAGAAAGTAGATGTAATCTATTCTACTTAATTTTGTCCTTTTTGCTCGCTGCCAAGTAACTGAACTGCCATTTGGCTCCTATTTCAGGGGAGCGCAAACTGTCTCAAAAACTTAGTTTTGTATTGTAGTGTATTGGTATATAATGTTAAGTTGTCTTATTCTAGTGAAATGTTTTCTAAATGACTGTGTAATAAATTAATAAGTGTTTTACCAAGAAACCTTGAGTGTAAGTGTCTACTTGAACCACTGTGACTGAAGGTTCTCAGTGTAACTACTTGTACTGCTCCCATTCACTCTTGAGATAAGCCTGGCTGCTGAGCTCGCTACCAACAAACTGTGTGGTACAGACTTATACCAAAAGGTTGGTCTTGCTTACACCTGTAGTCCTAATTGTGTGTGGTGGTCCCAGAGGGTACTGCATGCAATTCTGCCCAACACGGACAAGAGCAATTGTGGAGAGGTAGATGAGAAGAGAAGGCCAGGGGAAGAAGGAGACAAAAAACCCAGTAAAGCCATTTGAAAAAGGAATTACTGAATGCTGGAAAGTGAAGGAAAAGTTCCTGGAGCCAACCGATTTTAATTTAAATGAGATACTGGTCCGTGAACTTTGAAATCCAGTTCCTAACTGCATTTTATGAAGAGCCTGAGAGAGCAAGCATTCTCAGTCTATACTCCCAGACTGTGGAACCACATTCCTATCAGACCTGCCTTCACCTTCATGCAAATCAAAAAAGAACCCAAGACCCCCCTCTCTTCAAGGAGTACCTTCTTCTCACCCCATTAAAATAAACTCCTACACAGCCTATTATTCCTGCCGACGACTACCCCTTAATGCCAACATACTTTTCACAACCGACCCCAATTGCTGGCCTGCTGGTAAAAGATCCTTTATTATATGAACATCTAATATATGTCTATAATCACAACTAGTGTACAGTGCCTTGTTGCTACAAAGCTTAGTTTGCACCCAATAAATAAAACACACAAACAATCAAGTCCTAACAACACTGAAGAAAGAATGAATGGTGGCTACTTCAGCAAGATTACAGCTCAGGACCACTGCACACCCTTTCTGACCATTGGCGGAATACCCAGCCAAGTCGGTTTATGCCCAGAGTCAGCTGACCTGTCGCGTTGCACTGCGGACAGAAATAAAGGGTGTAGCATGATTAGAGAGGGGTCTTTTGCTGGTGAGAGGCCAGTGGTAGAAGCACCAGTGAAGGGTACAAGAGTCGTGGTAACGCTGAGCAACAAGTCTCTAGAAAAAGTCGGTGGAAAACCAGTACGACAAGACCATGCTGTGAGTTCTCAGTGAATGTGGCTGGGAGACCATCAGCTGTATCGCAAAAGATTAGAACAAAACCCTCCCTGATGAGAAGGCAACAAGGTGAAGAGGGCAGAGCATGAAGCACTGGGGAGAACTGCTGAGGTAGAGGAAGCCAACTGAGCAGGTCCTAGCGTGGAGACTAATGGGCGAGAGCAGACCGGGAGATGAAAGGATTAGGAACCAAAGTTCAGAACTGGGTCAGGCGTTGAGACCCAAGGACAGTTGAAAAATACAACATTGATGAGATGGTAAAAAACAACCAAGGGTAAATGTTGATGTAGGAAGCCATAGTGAGTAAAAATGCTGGAACTTGGCCTGTGAGATCCTCGGACACAGAGAAGGGCAATCTGAGTTTCAGCATGTATGCTCAAAGTGCAAATTCCTAGCACACAGGAATCTCTTGCAAACTCTTGAGAATCAAACTTTTGAAAAACAAAAAACACATGCTTGGACTTCGGAAATAAATTCTTTTTTAAAGACCCCAAGAGAACCCTAGCGACGTCTTGATACTGAGTGGTCAAGGACCTACCTAACAACTCCAGAGAAAAGATGTTTTAACTTTTAAAGCTCCAGTCAAGCCTTTTCAAGATGGGGGGGATGGAGGGACAAGGGCTGGTATGGACTTACTGAATGCCACCATGAGACAAAAGGCACTCTGGGACATTGCACAATGTTGTCACGTTGAGTAGTGGCCCAACCATCACATGGATCAGCCCAGAAACATGCAGGTCTCAGTGGCCCCACCCTGACCTAAACAGTGGCCTGATGTTATAATCACTCATTAACAAATAACACCTTGAGGTTACCAATCCCAACCCTAGGGTGTACTTTTACCTAGGTTCATGTACTGTTGTACATGTACAAGAAATGCTTTAATTTAAAAATGTACCCCCAAACCTCAAGTTAAAAATATTATGAGCAAATTCATTTGAATGTTGGGAGTGTTTCATTAACACAAACTAATAGGGAAAAAGGAACACCTCCCTCCAAATAGACTTCAACAGGAACACCTTCCAATTCAGAGAATTCCACCATAAAGCATAGAGGTTATATGATATGATATTTTATTTATATCGCGCCCATACACAGGTGTTTCAGAGCACCCATACACAGGTGTTTCAGAGATCCAGTCCTGTCCCAAGTGGAGGACTGCTACAACCGCGCATATATTGGGCTTCCCAAATACTGCGACATCTTACATTTTCCCAAAATAGAGCCCAGGTGATCGCGTGGCTGAGGAGATGGACCCTATCCCCGCGACATCTCTCCAATTTACAGAGTAGAGTTCAAGATTCTATGAATTCTTCAGAGCCTTAGGAAGCAATGGCCAGATTCATTTGGCCAAAGGGTTTAAATGGTGCGAGCCATCCGAGACCCGTGCTTTTTCGATTCAGCATTCAGGTCTTAGAAATGGCTGAAAAAAATGGTTCAGGGCCATTCTACAGACCGATCCATGTAACGGGAGGTTAAAGCAGTGGCATTGATGTTCTAAGTGCTTAACTTTCAATTTGAGAGGTTATAATCTTAAGTAAACCAAGGGGGGTGGGGGGCAAGTTCTCATTATTTATTTATTCGTATTTGTTGAGCGCACAGCAGCCCTTAGGTATCGTGGCGCTTGTTACAGAGAATGCCAATACTTAGTTACAGAGATTGGAGTAGAGCTTAGTTGCAGACAGGTAGAAAAAGAAGACAAATCAAACATGGTAAAAACTTAACACCAGGGGATTCCAAGATGGCGGCCGAACCGAGTGGACGTGCGTGAGCGGAGCTACGTCCCTCAGCTCGGGCCACAACAATGAAGCACCACACATAAGCGCTCACTGTGCCCAGCGGAGTGCTGCCTCCCCCCAAATTCAGGCGAGAAGAGAAGTCCCGAGTAGCGAGGACCTCGCACAAATTGCAAGCCTTTCCAGAGACGCCGGTGCGGAGGACGGGCGAGAGACACGCAACAGACGGGGGAGCCAACCGCCGACGGAGCCCCTCCACCCCACGCGTGCAGCAAGGAGAGAAGGGCCGATCGACGAAAGGAAGAAGCAGAGACTAGACGAAGAGGTCCGTCTTAGAAGACACAGGAGCGGCTCCGGAGAACTCCCAAACACAAACGGGGAAGGCGCCAGCCCGACACAGAGTGCCCAGCCGTAGACGACGCAGCAATCCAGGCGAAGCCGGGACCCGGAAAGAAGAGGCTGCCGCAGTCGAAGCGGGTGAAGACCTGCTCTCAGACGACCCCGATCGGAGGAGCGAGGGAGATCCGGCCGTGGCAACAATCCACCGGAGGACGGGCTCCGCAGAAGCGCCGGACCCACGGACACTCAGGTATGAGGTGGGGGGGAGAGAGCCTAACATCGGCAGACCACCCCCCCAGAAAATACAGAAGCGCTCCAGGGTACCACAGCGGGCAGGGAGATCCAAGTAGCAAACGACCCCGGCGCCACGAAGAGGGGAGAGCAAGGCCCTAAATATAACTGATCAAACTACACACGCAGCGGTAGGCCGGGGCCTACCCCCGCGCCAGTAAAGTAACACCGCTAGGCCGCGGAGCGCCAACCCAGGCCCCCCCTTCGAGACTCATACCCCGCCAAAAGCATCGGGGGGTGCTGGCCCTCCACTTCGCCAAACGAGGGGGAAAAACCATTGAATTAAGGGATAACGAGAAGGACAGAACATACGCGCAAAATCTCCAAATAGAAGGGGCAGCATCGAGAAGCAGATTGGCGAGGGCCCACTCCGACGCCCCAGAGAGCTCTCGAAAACAATAAAGAACCCCCCCCACACAGATCACGCGTAATACAGGATAAAGGGTTGCAGAAGCAGACACCCCCACAACCGCAAAGGAAATACACGCGGACCAGCGCGGCAATTCAAATCAACACAAAACATTCACGAAACAAACAGCCAATGGCCCCCTAAAACACATACATGTCAAAAGGCAGGACCAGACACGGAGCTCAGGCAGCTTTAACGAGCAATAACAGAACCAAACAGGCTCAGGACCTAATCCAAATCTGGGGTGCAGGAAAAATAGCGCCAACACAAACCGACAAACTAAGAAACAAGGGGGAAAGCACGCCAGACCAAGAAGGGAAAGCAGGCATGGCCTCGAAGGACGATATGAAAACCTGGTTCAAGGAATTTCAGGAGCAATTCATATCCACAACCCAGGCACAATTTGAGAACATGAAGGGGGAAATGAAGTAAGCGGTCCAAGAATTAAAGAGGGAAATAGGAAACCTGGAGGAGAGAACGGACACTTAAGGGCAGTACAAAACATACACGAGGAAACTCTCCAACATGCAGAAGCGCAAGACAGACTAGCGCGACTGGCGCAGGAACTAGAAGCACAATGTGAAGACCTGGAAAATAGATCCCGGAGGTCGAATATAAGGATTAAGAATATTCCGGAAACGGTGGAGGACAAGGACCTTCGCACTGCAACACAACAGGTTTTCAAAGAAATACTCGCAGATGACACCGGGGAAGAAATCCAGATAGACAGGATACACAGAGTGGGCCCAAAAAGAACGGGCGAACCCGGAACCCGCCCGAGAGACGTTCTAGTGGCAATGACACAATATATGCAAAAGGAACAAATCCTCAGGAAGGCTAGGTCAATAGAACACATAAGAATGAACGGCAAAGAAGTCCAGCTATATCAAGACCTGGCACAATCCACACTCAGAAAGAGAAGAGAAATGCTCCCAATAACAAAACTCCTAACGGAAAAACAGATACGCTACAAGTGGACCTTCCCGTTCGGCCTACTATTTACATGGGAGGAGCGTCAACACTGCATCATAACTTGCAAGGAAGGCCTCAAGATCATAGGTTGTCAAGAACATGAGCCAGATCCCCCAAACAATGGAGAAACAAATAGAAGGAGAGAACCGAAGGGATGGCAGACGGAGAAAAGAAAGACAAGACTCCAATCCCGCAGATAAGAGGGAAAAGGACATGGTCTCGGACACGGATGACAGACTTAAGTAAAAACAGAGGGGGCCTCAAGGAAAAGAGCAATGAAAAGGAAATAATCCTCCGTCTGGGCAGGAGCCCACTTAAGGACACGGCAGAGCAGGGGGACACCCTTGGAATCCACAACTCAAGCAGGGTTTAGGACCCCCTGCGGAACTGAACACCCGAGATGTTAGAGGGCATGGGGCAAAGGCGGAACGCCCGAGCAACCATAGGGCCCAGAGCCCTCCTCAGGGAAAAAGTTGGGGGGGTAGGGGGGAGGAGTTGTTGGTGGAAGTTCAGAGGGAGATAGACACAATCACCGGACCTAAAGCGCAACACCGCGACCAACGAGAAGAGCCCCACCTGCAGAACCGACCCCAAAAGAAAAGATGTGGATAAAAATCCTGACGTATAACATCAGAGGCCTGAACACGGCAGTAAAAAGGATAAAAAAAAATTTAAATAAAAAAAAAAATTGAAAACTTCCTGCACAGAGAAAAGTTTGATATAATAACGTTCCAAGAAACAGGAAGACCCTAACCCGCATAAGAGGCTTCAATCAAATACTCCAATCCAACGACACGAAAAAAAAAAAAAAAAAAAAAAGTATGGAGTCTTGATAGCCTTTGCCAACCACCTCAACGCACAAATCAAAGACAATGGCGGACAAAAACGGTAGATACCTGTTCACAGTGGCCCAGTTGGAAAATAGACTACTAACCATAGCAACCATATACGCCCCAAACACGGGCCAGGATGGATTCATCAAAGAAACGATTAACAAATTAGAAAATTTCGCAAAAGGTGAAGTGATACTAACAGGGGACTTTAACATTGCATGGAATCACCTGGTAGACCGATCAGACCCCAAACACACCCATCAAGGGACGCCTTCATCAGCACTAAAACAGATCACGAACAGGATGGCACTAGAAGACGTTTGGCGGAGACTCAGAGGAACGACCAGTGGATACACGTACCACTCGCATGTACACAATACAAGCTCCAGAATAGACTACATATGGGCCTCGGTAGCTTGATGGGCGAGATCCAAGATCTAGAGAAAGGACAAATATCTCTGTCAGACACCCCCCCCCAATTATGGATCACACTCCCCAAAATACGTAAACGGTCAGGTCTCTGGATACTCCCCAGAGATACTCTACAAGACCCGGCCCTGAAGGAAACAATAAGGGAAAAGATAGTGGACTACTTCGAACACGACGACACTCCAGATATATCACCAAGTACAATTTGGGAAGCGTTTAAAGCGGTGATAAGAGGTGAAATCATAGCACTAAAAGCTCAAAAAGACAAACAACTCTACAAATGGGAAAGCGAATTAGAAAAAAAAAACTGGAAGAGATAAGAGATGTTCAAGAACACATCCCTGAAAATAAAGAGCATACCGACACGTCCAGAGCCAGATTGACACGCTCAGAACTAAAAGAGCGGAAGCACAACTTCTCAACGCAAAGCACTGGTATGCAATGAAATCAAATAAAGCAGACAAACTACTGGCAAGACAATTAAAGGGAAAACAGCAAAACCAAACGGTGCAAACACTGAAAGACCGGCAGGGGTCAATAAGAACGCAATCGAAAGATATCAAAGAAATATTTAGAGACTATTACCAGGAACTCTACACATCACAGAACCCGAACGCACAGGAACAGGCAGCCTTTCTAAAGGAAGTCACACTCCCAACCATAACAGCAGACGAAAAAATAGCACAGGACGAACCAATAACACCAGAAGAGGTCGCGAAGGCAATCAGAGACCTTCTCAGGAATAAATCTCCAGGACCGGATGGTTTTACAGCTGCCTTTTACAAAACATATGCGGGAACATTGACACCTATCTTTACGGCTCTCTTCAAAACCTTCAAAGACACTGCCAACATCGCTCCCTCCATGAACGAAGCAAAGATCCTAGTCTACCACAAGAAAGAGAAAGTCCCAGAAAACCCGAGCTCCTATCGCCCAATAGCCCTGATTAATATCGATGTGAAACTCTACACTAGCTCGCCAATAGACTCTCACTAGCTCGCCAATAGACTCTCACCACTACTCCCGAAGTTAATTCATCAAGAACAAGCAGGATTCATCCCGAAGAGGAAAACCCATGATAACATTAGACGAATAAGTCATCTTATAGAGAAAGCCGGAATCACAAATATCCCCTCAGCAATACTATCAGTTGATGCGGAAAAGGCCTTTGACGGGGTAGAATGGACAATGCTCTTTGCGACACTGAAGAAAATGGGCATGGGCAACTCATACATAAATATGGTTCGGGCCAATTACAATTGACCAATGGCCAGGATAGCAGTGAATGGAGAACTTTCGGACCTGATCCGAATTGGAAGAGATACCAAACAGGGTTGTCCTCTATCACCCCTGCTCTACGCAGTCTTCCTCGAACCACTACTGGCAAAGATCAGAGAGACACCCACGATAAAGGGCATGGAACTGGGTGGACAGACCCACAAGACAGCGGCATACGCAGATGATAGGATGATGACCCTAACAGACCCAATCAATACACTCCCTCTCCTCATCCAACAAATCAAGGAATACGGCGCAATCTCAGGCATAAAAATAAACAGGCAGAAATCATCAGTGATGGCTCTGGCAGGAGACAAACGTGCAATCTACAAAAAGACTAAGGATCTCCACTTGCAGACAGCGGAAGACGGGGTGAAATACTTGGGAATCACCCTAACGGCCACAGTAAAGAACCTCTACGCAGGAAATTACACAGAGCTAATAGTAAAAGTGAAAAGAGACCTAAACAGATGGAATCCATTAGCAGTCTCTTGGTGGGGCAGAATAACAGTTATCAAAATGACAATACTCCCAAGACTTCTCTACTACTTTCAAGCACTCCCGATTCGGATACCGCCGACATTCTTCAAGACCCTAGCCAAAATAGTCACAAAATATATCTGGCAAAACAAAACACCTAGACTGTCACAACAGGCGCTCACGGCACAGAAACTAGACGGGAGCATGGCACTCCCTCACTTCAAGAAATATTACGAGGCCGCCCAATTATGGGTGCTGAACGAATGGATCACCAACACGTCGGACAAGTGGTGGGAAGCGCAGGATAGAGCTGTAGCCAGGTCTGATCTGCGTCACCTACTATGGAGTAAACCCGAGCACAGACACCAGAACATCAAGATAAGTGAGATCATGAGCTCCGTAATGAACGTATGGGACAGATCGACCAAGAAAGGAATACTCACAATAGATCAAGCCCCTTTAATTCCAATCCTAGACAATCCAGACTTCCCCCCCCCCCGGGATGGGAAAGTGAGCATTCCAGAAATGGCGAGACCTTGACTGCACAAACATAGGAGACATGCTGAACGGACAACGAATAGAACATTCAAAGAATGTCAAGACTTTCTGGGCCTCACGGAGAAGGACAGATATCAGTACGAACAACTGGCTCACAACTCCAAGAATAACACAGGCATTGACAAGAACACTAACACCGTTCGAAATGTATATAATGTCCCAATCCGGCGAAAGGAAATTTGTCTCCACCCTATATAAGTTCCTGAACGCCCAGACGGAAGCCAAGACGTGGCAATACATGAAGAAATGGGAAAAGACCCTAGGGAAACAACTAACGAGGAAACAATGGATTTACCTGTGGCAATTAATCCCCAAATGGACTAGGTCGATCCAGACGAGAGAAGCCTGGACGAAAATAATGATACAATGGCACCATACCCCGGAAAAACTGGGTATGGGTATACAAAATGTATCCCGCCACGCAACCAAATTGCTGGAGGGGATGCGACACAGTAGGGTCATGGAGACATATATGGTGGGACTGCAACCATTCTGGTCAGAGGTGAAATCACAAATGCAGAATCTCTTCAAAGAGACGGCAAACCTAGGAGAGGAAATCTGGATGTGCGGCATGTGGGACCCTCGAGACAGGTCTCTCACAAAGACACAAAAAAGAAACTTTATGGGATTCCTCATAGCAGCATGGCTAGCGATAGCTCAAAACTGGAAACGAAAATCACCTCCAACCACTCAAGAATGGCTGCACAGGATATGGACATATGTGGCAATGGAAAGAATCACATACAATATACAAGGAGACAGACAGAGATTTGCAACAGACTGGGGGGATGCGATAGAGTATTTACAAAGCGACCACATGCTCCAATGGTGTCCACATAAACTCTAAATACTGGACTTGTTCACAGGATAACTCTGAAGCGGGAAAAGAGACTCAGTGGGACACCGAAGAACGATGCAGCTGGTACAGGGGGAGGGATGGGGGTTGATACGGGACACTGTTGAGTCTCCATGTTTATGTTTAAAGAAATGCCAATAAAAATACTTTTTTAAAAAAAACTTAACACCATACATTTTACACAATATACATAGTGCAATGAGAAAAGATGTGTGGGGTGAATGAGATGTCAAGGGTGGATGGCAGCAGCAAAGGGAAGGAGTTCATTGAATAGGGCAGTTTTCAAGTGTTTCCGGAAGGCTGTGAGGGATGTCTCAGCTCCGAGGGCAGTAGGGTGAGAGTTCCAGATCTTAGGGGCAAAGAACGGGAATCCTAGTCCCCCTGCTTTGGCCCTGTTGATGTGCGGGATGTTGATTTGATTGGTGTAGTGTGTTCTGATAGGCCGGGAGGATGTGGACAGTGCCGATTAAGTAAAGGGGCTAAATGCTCAGCAGCAGGGTTCAGCTGGTCTGTCACGTGGAGATAACTTTCCACTTCCAAGCTTTGGATCTTAACTTGGGTTTAGAAGAGGAAAGACGCGCAGAGGCAGTGATGCAGACAATGCGTTCTAAGGTTGCAGAGGTGTGCCCTTATGCGAGGAGGAGAAAAATAATATCTTTGGAATAACCATCCTAAACTTGTAAAGCAATGTCCTGCAGGCTCTGGCGTTCAGCTCGTGTCATTCTGAAGTCTTACTGTGTACATGTGTATTTCCCTTTATAGATATAGATTCGGAAGTATCAGACTGAAAAGTGATGCGAGCTCCTAGGCCAGTGCTGAATGGAGAAATGATACCAGAGCACAGACATAGTAATATCTCTGTAAATGATGCGCCCACAGCACAGGGGGGTGATTTACACTCCTTCAGCGCCTTGTTCTGCTTCCAGTTATTCTGCCACAGGGGCACTGCTGGGGGTGAGAGGCAGGAGGAGACACATCTGCAGCTCCAGGGAAGGAACTCTGTGTCTGGGTCATGTTGGGCAGGGGATGGAGAGCCCATCTGGATCCAGTGTGCACTTTCCTGAATGCAGGGATTACTGAGCAGGAAATGTGGGGGCTGGGCTCCGACATGTAAACATGGCCCAAATAGGAGGAAGAGTTCGGCCCCGAGCGAGACCCTGCCGGGGGGGACAGGGGGGGCTCAGCGTCCCCGCCCCCCCTCCCCGGCCTAGTGAAGTCCAGTGCCCGTGTGGGAAGAGTAATAATAATAGGAGTAATCTGTGGGGCTGCTGGCTTTGGACCCCGGCCCGTGTAGGTATGGTGGGAGGTGGTGGGGGGCAGGTCGTGTTTGGACCCAGGGCATCATCATCATCACCCTCCCCACCCCCCATGCTCCGGGTATTGGAGGCTGCGTGACTTTGCCACACTTGAGGGGGCGTGACCTCGGGGGCGGGTTCAGGTGGTGGACACGGAAGACGTGCCAGTCCGGGGGAAATATCTCCTAACACCCCCCAGAGGTTTGGGAGCGGCCGGCACTTCTTACCCCGGTTTCCAAAAGTTGCTTCTCCCGCATCTTCACCACCGGAAGTGACGAAAAAGAAGCCGCCAAACTCACGGCGGTTTCCTGTTCCGGGTCAGCGGAGGCAGCGGCAGTACAGGCAGGGCGGAAGTGTGTGGGTAGCAGGGAGGAGGGAGTCTAGCTATCCCTGTCTAATGGAAAAGGGCTGGTGCAGAATCCCCCCAACACACTCTCAGAGGTGCAGCCAAGCTTGCCTAACAAGTGGGGCCTGAAGCTAATGTAATGTCGCATCTGTAAATGCCCACACAGCATTGCTGAGGAGGCATTTACAGACTGTGGGTGGGCCTGGCCCACTCAGGCTACACCCTGTCTAGCCTCTGCCCACTCTCCAGCCAATGAGGACGCCTGTGAGGGAAATAGCCAGTACTGTTTACTAAAATGCCACTGCACTCTGATTCCTCCCACCACTAATGCCCCCAGCCGCTCACATGCCTACCATCTCCCGCCTTCCCTTCACCCTCACATTCTTCAATGTACTCCCCTACCTGACACCGCCCGCCCCCAATGTCTATCCCCACTCCACACATCCAATCCCCACACCATGACCCAGCTTCCCCATCCCTGCCTCTCCCATCTCAACCTCCAACAGCTAATTTCCCAGTCCCTCTCACACCCCGCCCGCCCCCATGTCTATCTTCACCCCACACATCCAATCCCCACACCATGACCCCAGCTTCCCCATCCCTCCCTCTTCCATCTCAACCTCTAACAGCGCATTTCCCAGTCCCTCACAACCCGCCCGCCCCCATGTCTATCCCCGCTCCACACATCCAATCCCCACACCATAACCCCAGCTTCCCCATCCCTCCCCCACATCTCAACCTCCAACAGCTCATTTCCCAGTCCCCTCTCGCACCCCGCCCCCATGTCTATCCACACATCCAATACCCACATCATGACCTCGTCCTCCAACAGCTCACTTCCCAATCCTCCCGGCTCCCAAATAAATCAAGGAGTTACCCACTGATGTGCAAGGACCACCTCGCCTACAAGGTACAGCAGTCACAGTAGAGGAGACCCACAAGTAGCGTGACCCCCTCGCATCTGTGAAGCCTTCTGTCTGCCCGCTCCAGCTTGGGAACAGCGATGCCTCTGTGCACGTAGGTGTGCAGGCAGTTAAGAAAATTATCCTGCACGCTAACCCTACTGTAACATCAGACACTTTCTTCTGTATTTAGCACTCGTTTATCAGGGATTGCCAGGGCACATAAACACTCCAAGAACGACACGAGGCAGATTGGAAACAGTGGATCTACGCTTACACATAGCGAAGCAAAATTGACAACTATGCGAACGACTGCCTACACTGGTACAACGCGGACAAACTTTCCTCACGTATCCGGCAAACAAACTACATTGGCAAATTTATATAGCTATCTATAGTGTGACCCACAGTCATACCTGCCTACATTCCCAAAAGCAAAACTGAGGGAATGATGTCACCGATGCCCCCCCTTCCCCAAGCCCTGACCACTTTCAAAGAAAACAGCTGAAAGACACGTGAACACGCAAACAAAAGAAAAAGAGCAGTATTTTTTTTTGCGTGTGCGCAGATGTAATTCTTTTCACATCAGGAGATGCTGCTACCTGGGCGCTGGCCTTCAGATCTGTCGCAGAGCCTTATTTTCCACCCACATCTCGATGTGATTGGCCACAAACGGTGTGTGTCTAGTCAATCACATCAAAGCGTGGGCGGATTTCTTTGAATTGCGGGTAACCCCAGAGACTCCACACTCTTCTTTGGAGACACAGAGAAGAGCGTAAAAACCCAGAGTCTCTGGAGTGAACCCGGAGACTAGGCAGGTTTGCCCACAGTGTGGATTCAGATTGCGAAGTGCCTAAGGACGTGTGGGTCACCACTAACTGGCCCGCAGGTGTGGATTATTAGTAGACCATGGATTCAACGCTGAATAGTCAGAGATTTGGCTGCCGGGCCTGTTTGTTTACGAGGCTATGACACCACCCGGTAAGACTACCATCTGCATAGATTCTGTGGGACACTGAGATGCTGCCTGGTAAGATTATAATTGCATTCACCTGTGGGTCTAACCATAACTTGGGCAAGTAAATAAGTACAAAAATGCCAACATGCTGTGAGAAACTTCGGGGTATTCTCCCATGTAGATCCTGAGAATGCTTTATTCAGGTGGCCAGGGGAAGGCCATCGCTCTTGGATCCCAACCCTGGGGGTGGACGAGCGAGGGAGGATCACCTGGGTAGGGCAGTATGGGGTTGCGCCTGTGGAAGTTTCTCAGGTGAGACACAGTATCCCAACAGGACAGTAGGCAAGGAGGAAGCCGTCATAGGATATGCAGGGTCATTATCCCTGATCCAAGAGGGAGGCATAATTGTCATACCAGAACAAAAACAGACAAGGAGAAGAGCCAGATGACACAAACTTGTAGCTTTGACCTCAACATCTATTTCTCTTCCCCTGTTTTAGACCATAGAGTGTACTGTCAAAACCAGTGCTTTCATGGTACAATGCCAAGAGTACGGAGTTACCTAAAGAAAGGGGAATCACCCCAGTCATATAAAAAAAAAGGGCCAGGGATTTCCCTCTCTCCTCTGTCAATCACTGTATAAGAATATCTAAATATCAATTTCTTTCTTGCCCTGTCTCCCCACCCCATTTTCAACATGTTCTGGGACGAGGAAGAGGTGATAGAGAGTAGTAAGGATTACTCACGGGAATACAAGTGTAAGTCAGGAAGAGGCCTCCTACATTTTACCACTAGGCTGTCCCACTAATAGAGTCAGGCACTCCACCTTAACCATGCACACCTGACTCCACTTGACTCTCAGTTAAGATATAAAAAGGCAGTTCTGCTTAAGAGAATGAGCGAGCTGGTGTTGCTGATTGGAAAGTGGAAGCCAGGAAGCAGGAGGCTGCAGCAATAGAAGAATGGAAGATCCAGAGGAGAGCCAGACACCGAGACGCTGACCTGGTGTCAGAAATGTGGCAGCGTGGCGAAGGAGCCGGAGTGAGGTGTGCTGCAATTTGTTGGCCATGTCCAGGACTCATTCCCCTGGGATGTGTGCCGGTACCAGGAGTGTCTGAGGCGCAGGTGGTGAGACCCTGACCTCAAACTATAGATCGCGAGGACCTGCTAGCCAGCCTTGTTCTACCCGGATGAGTTTCGGAAAAAAGGAAAAGAGAGAAACTCAGTAGCATGCGGGTGGCTGGAGCAAGACAAAAGTGATGAGAGCAGCCCATTGGTTGGAAAGAAGAAAGAAAGCGAGGAAAACCAGAGAAACAGTGCGCTGGTGGCATGAGGACCGAGAAAGACAGAAAGAGAGAGTGAGCGACCCGAAAGCAGGATAAAGAGAGTGGAAAGCAGAGAGGGCGCACGTGACTCGAAAGCAGGAAAGAGGGTGCAAGCAACCCGAAAGTAGAAAAGGAAGGTGCACGGTCAAGTGAGAACAGAGTGCCAGGGGCACGGCAAAGCAAGAGGACTGTGCAAAAGGCACAATAAATGTAAAGTAGCTGTATGTGTGCACAGCAAAAAGGAAAGAAAGTTGGAATGGGAAAATTTTGAAAGCCTCTGACACTGCCCCATGAAAGAACTATGTGTTGAAAGGTACATCTTGGCAAGGTGAACTTTTGTTTGAGACCAGAGGAGCCTAAGCTTGGGGGAGGGTACCCTGAGAGGCCCACAGAGACATTTTTGAACTTTGCAGGAGAGGCCTAGACTTGTGCAAGGGAACCCTGAGAGACCTAACAGGAACTGTGTCTTTCTGTTTGGAACGAAAGCTTGGGGAAAGGAGACCCATAGACATTGGGAACTTTATTGACTTGCTGCAAGAGCCCTACATGGAATGTTCTGAGGTCAACCCCTTTGAGTTGAACTATTTTTGAAGCGGGGAGAACTGCACTTGATGGTAAGGCTACCTGAAACCAGTCTTGGTTTGTATTTCTTTTTGAGCCACCATTTTTACTTTAAGAAGACCCCAAATCACATTTTCTTCAGGAGTGAGGGCAAGCGTAGGTTGTGAAACAGACAGACTTTGGTTTTGGACTTACAGACATTGACAGCCCTTAGAAACATAAGTTGAGGGAACAATCCCTTTAGAGTTAGGGCCGGTTAGGCATTACACCAACCCAACAACGTTTTTCAATAAAGGTTCTAAAACAGTTACTTTTGAGCCTGTGTCGCTCTTGAGACCATGCCCGTCTCACAACGCTCTAATCAAAGAGGGGAACATTATAACTTAAGATCCAAGCCAAAGGGTAAAAAGAATAAATCTGTTGAAAAAGGACAACCTGGTGAACTATCTTCCAGGGATGATGGCAATGCATCGAGGGTCAAGGGACGCAAGGGGGAATTCACCAACTTCTTTGACGTAGAGTTTCATGCTCCGCCCACTGCCTCAGCCCCTTTTACTGTGAGTGATGGAAATAGAGAAAATCAATCAAGACTCTCAAAGACCAATAATAATTTGTTACTCAAGCTTTGGTATTCGCCCCAAAAGACCATCAGTGGTCACACTGAGAAGTTAGCGGAAAGTTCATTGGAGCCGGTGCAGCCGCAAGGGGACACAGAGAGCACCCATGAAGTCTGCTTGACTTTCAGCCTCCCCTGTACTTTTCACTGTGGTAAATGAGGAGGTATCTTTTATGTAAAGTAGCAAAGCATCACACTCTGATAATATAACAAATGAGTCGATTCAGTTTGCGGTCAAAGTGCTATTGAAGTTGTGTAGTAAAATAAACAAGTCTGTGAAAGTGCGAGGGGGGGAATCTTAGCACGATATAAACGTCTGCCTTTGAATGTGAATAATACTTCTGCGCATGGAACAATATTAGAAGAACCAACTACCTGCAGGGCAGCACCAATTCTGTTGCAAAAGGAAAATGCTCAATGTGAACAACTCCTGAGTTCCTCCTGAGTATCTGAAAAAGGGCTTAGTGCTTCATACCCCCAGTAGGAACCTTCGTTCAAAGGGTAAATGCCTGTTGATCGTCCCCAAGTTTAAATTGAAATCTGGGCTGGGCAGTTCCTTTTTGGTGCAGGCCCCCAGCTTGTGGAACAGTGTTCCGGAAACACTCAGAACCGTTACCAACCTTACTGTTTTTACGAAAGGGTTGAAGACTCATCTTTTCAGATGATGAAATGGGATACGGGGGTTTATGACCACCTCATGGCTTAGCGCAGACTTTCCTATTGTATTGTTTTGTTTTTCGTTGTTTGCCTAAGCGCCCTGATGCCCACGGGCTATCGGCGCTATACAAAAATAAATACATGCATACATACATACAACTGCCTGCGGAAATGGCACCCCTAGACTAAAGCAACAGCAGCATCTACCTTACTAGCAGGGAGAGGAGGAAGAAGAAAAGAGAGGTAGCGCAAAAACGAAAACAGACGCTGCTGAGGCCGGCTGAGGATGCACAGAGACAGAAGAAGGTGTTGGTGCCAAACAGGGGCGGTGCCTCCAAAAAAGCTAGGAAATGTGCAGTCAGAAGACAGAAAAGAGTGGGGGAAAAAAGGATGGCGTTTTAATCAACTGTCTAATCAAACCACAGAAGGCCATCCATGATTCTGAAACTGAGGGCACTTAAGAGGAGAGTAATGGGAACTGCATATGCAGCTTGGCAGAAGAATCTGTTGTGATGGAAGCGGGGTTCACCTCCTTGCAGAAGGCAATAGGGAATGTCGTAACCCACGAGGTTGGGGCACATAACTATAATCTAAATCAATCAAAAGTTGTCCTGTGTGGTAGTAAAGTATTTAGGATTCATAATCTGTTTCCTAATAATTCAGACTACTGGCTAAACAGGTTGTCAGTATTAAAAATTATGGCCTTAATGGGCCCTAATGCTCCCTATGCAACAACAAGATGGCCCGCGGAGCGACGCACCACCCTTGTCTCCTGATTGGAGGCACTCTGCAGTCCTCTGCTTGCTGATTGGTCCGGCCTCTGGGCAAATTGCAGTTCGGCTTTGAGCAGGGATGCAAAGCCAGTCTCAGCATCAAGGCCCAGCAGTAAGGCCATTTGGCCTGTCTTTACCTGGGAGAGAGGAAGAGGAGGATGTGCCTTTCTCACCTTGGCACCCTTCCTTTGCTCATTGACCTGCACTCTGCTGCTCAGACCCGGAGCAAAAAGATGGCCGCCCGAGCGACACACCACCTTGCCTGCCCCAGGGCTCCTGATCGGAGGCACTCTGCAGTCCTCTACTTGCTGATTGGCCAGGCTTCTGGGCAAATTGCAGTTCGGCTTCGAGCCGGGAGACGAAGCCTGGTCCAGCATCAAAGCCCAGCTGTAAGGCCATTTGACCTGTCTTTACCTGGGAGAGAGGAAGAGGAGGATGTGCCTTTCTCACCTTGGCATCCTCTTTTACTCATTGACCTGCACTCTGCAGCTCGGAGCCGGGGGAACAACAAGATGGCCGCCGGGGAGAACGCACCGCCATGCCTGTCCCTGATCTCCTGATCGGAGGCACTCTGCAGTCCTCTGCTTGCTGATTGGCCAGGCTTCTGGGCAAATTGCAGTTCGGCTTTGAGCCCCGAGGCAAAGACGGTCCCAGCATCAAGGCCCGGCTGTAAGGCCATTTGACCTGTCTTAACCTGTCTTTCCGGGATGCCGGATGAGGTGAGACCCTAACTGAAGTAAGATCTGCATCCTCTCCTGCAGATTCGCCAGCCTGCCTCTCTTTCCTACTTCTCTTCACCCCGTAACAGTCTACCCTCACCTACACCCAAACACCACTTCCGGACTTCTTCACCATGGTAACGCAGTCACTGCACTCTTTTTCATGGACTTTCTGTGTGCACTTCACTTGCTAAAGATAAGGTGACCAGCATGCTCAGATTTATTACCAACCATTGCACTTTATCCCAAATGATTGCAGGTCACCTACCCGATCCTGACTTCGCTCTCCCCTGTAAACAATTTGTCGTTTACCCAGAGTCCCATGCCTATGGATAAGCTCACCCTACCTCGCCCCTCATGTCTGCTCCCTTAATGCAGCACCTGCAACAGCCGTGAGGTTGGGGCAGCTTGACTAAATCACTATTGTTACCGATCTCACCCACCTACCCAGCCTGCGCTATGACCAATTTTACCTACCTGTGAGTAGTTACCTACTAGGACCCACTCTGCCTTGCACTGTGTATGATCACTCCTACCTGACTCCACCTTCTATGACATACTCTCAGACTCTGACGGTTCAGTATTTTCAACAGTACCCGTTGTGATGCTGGAAATGCAGCGGAGGAACAGGGCCTCCGTATCCTTGTCCTTTACTGCCTTTTATCATGTGTTCTGACGTGTTTTCCATGCAGGAGTTCATGTGGGACTCCTGGTGGTGCAGCTCTCTCTTTTGGTTTTGGTGAACAGACCCATGGGATACCCTTATGGCACCGATGGGTGGGAGTACAACCATGTGCCCCTAGTGTATGTTTTTGAGCACCCGTGGGTGTGACTGAAGGGGTACCTTTGACTGTGTTCCCTCCGTACCCACGTTCTCCTCACCTGGGCTTTCCGAGTCGATGGTATCTTGCAGGCCTCGACGTGCCAGGTAGTCTCTCTCTTTCCTCTGGTGCGAGGGCTTGTCACGGAGAGAAGCCACTGTGGCCGCTGGGTGTGAACAGCGGCACAGCGACCCCCTCTCCGGAATCAAACCAGAAAAAGCAGGGAAAAACCCACTAGGGGAAAAAACCCTGATAGGAGGTGCCAAGACTGTTCTCAGAAGGCCAGCAGTCCACCGATGAAGAGGAGGAAGCGAAGGATCACCAAACGCTGAAAACGTCCACTGTAGCGGTCGACCTGGAGAGAGGCGAGGGAAACAGCAGCTGGGAGGTCCGGACTGAAGGTAGAAGTCTTCCGAGAGGCACTGCGGAGGAACACGGGAGCACGGGAGAGAAAACCCCGCGATGACCAGACTCAAGAGCTAGGTGAGAGGACGAGAGGGAGAGAGAGAGAGAGAGAGAGAGAGAGAGAGAGAGAGAGAGAGAGAGAGAGAGAGAGAGAGAGAGAGCACGGCAGACGCCGCCTAAAGGGGGTCGGCGGATGGCAAAGGGAAACAAAGTATGGAGGTTACTGGTGACTGGACACCTATGAGAAGTAACCGCGTGGGGGTAAATATTAACCCCTAGTAGAATCCAAAGCGAGGTGCAGAGGAAGAGCGAAGGACCCAGAAACGAAGTAAACAACGGAGAGGGGTTGCAACGCAATGACCTGCCGGGAGGCAGGGATTTTATACTCCCGGCAGCGTTGCGTCTCGCGTTAGGAGCTGCGGCCATAAACACAAAAAAGGGACTAAAGCAACCTTCCCCCATGACCTCTCAAACTCCAACGCGGAAGTAAACGCCAGTCACGGCGATGGCCGCGACTGCGAGTGACAGTATGCCCCCCCCTAGAGTGCAACCGCCCAGGCCTACCTGGGTGCAAGCGATGGAACTTTGCCAACAGTTGAGGGGCATGTACATGGGAAGCTGGCTCCCAGGAATCCTCCGACCTTGGGAAACCCTTCCATGACAGGAGGTATTCCAACCGACCATGAAGGAATCTGGAATCACGAATGGCGGAAACTTCGTATTCCTCCTGGTCGGTTGTAGTGACAGGTAGTTTCCGGCGGAGAGACCGGTGATTGGGATCTGAATAGTAAGGTTTAAGAAGAGAGGCGTGAAAAACAGGGTGTATGCGTCTGAGAGACGGAGAGAGTTGTAGGCGATAGGCAACTGGATTGACCTTGGAGAGGATGGGAAAAGGTCCCAAGAAACGAGGAGATAGTTTAGAAGGCCTTGTCCATCTGGGAAGGAATCTGGTGGACAACCACACTTTGTCCCCCGGTTTCCATGAAGGTGTATCCCTGCGGTGTTTATCGGCCTCGGTCTTATTCCGCCGTCTGCAATCCGCCAAACTCGTTAATGCACTGTCCCTGGCCTCCTTGAGATTACTTAACACCTCTTCTGCAGTGGGAGAGTTGGAGTAACTGGGTACCTCGGGCATTAGATAACGCGGGTGAACGCCATAGGTACAATAAAAAGGTGATAGGCCAGTGGCACTGTGCTTGGAGTTGTTGTACACGAATTCCGCCGTAGGGAGTAGAGAAACCCAATTATCTTGGCACTGGGAAATAAAACATCGCAAGTACTGCTCCAAAGTTGCGTTGAGTCGCTCCGTTTGGCCGTTTGTCTGGGGGTGAAACCCTGAGGATAGGGCCCTTTCCATCCCCAATCGAGTACATAAAGCCGTCCAGAATTTGGATATGTACTGGCTTCCTCGATCGGATATCATCTTGTCGGGGAGACCATGATGCTTAAAGATATCTCGGGCAAAGGTTTCTGCCATTTTGGTGGCCGAAGGGAGTCCTGGAAGAGGAGAGAAATGGGCTAGCTTGCTTAGAGAGTCCACTGTCACCATGATACATGTGCATGACTCGGAGTCGGGAAGCTCCACTATGAAGTCCGTGGAGATGAGACCCCACGGGCGAGTCGGCATCTCTGCTTGGGTAAGAAGTCCTAGGGGCTTCCCGGAAGCATATTTGACACTGGCACAAGTAGGGCAGGTCTTTACGTAGTTAAACACGTCTCTCCTGATGTTGGGCCACTGGAACGATCTCGAGATGAGTTCCAACGTACCATTCCCGCTTCGGTGTCCACCTAGACGTGAGTCGTGACACCATTTAAGGATTTTCCGGCGCAGTGACCCCTCAGGAATATACCACTTCTTCTTGTAGAAGACCCAGCCGTCTTTGATTTGGAAAGGAGAATCAACGGAAAAAGAGAACTGGGGAGCCTCTTGCGCAACGGCAGCCTTGACCTCCTGAAGGAAAGAACTCACTGTGGCTAAGATCCGATTTCTGTGGAATAACGGCTCAGACTTGACCGCTACCGTTTCCAAGTGGGAATCTTTGCGAGACAAAGCGTCAGCCAGACGGTTGAGAGACCCAGGGATGTACGTGATCTGGAAGTCGTACTGCGAAAACAGGTAGGCCCATCTAGCTTGTCTGGAGTTAGAACATTCCATGTCCTGTAAAGCCTTGAGGTTTTTGTGGTCAGTGCGAATGAGAAACCGATGACGGGCACCCATGAGAAGGTGCCTCCATTCCTCACAAGCCAATTTCATCGCCAACAATTCTTTCTCCAAAACCGAGTAGTTGAGCTGGCTGGGAGAAAGAGTCTTAGAGAGATAGGCGACCGGATGCTCCACCTTGTTGAAAGACTGAAGCAACACTGCTCCTACAGCGATAGCGGAGGCGTCCGTCTCCAGAATAAATGGAAGAGTTTGGTTTGGATGCTGCAGAATCGGGGCAGAGCAGAAGAGGGTTTTTAGATGACAGAAACTTCTTTCTGCTTCAGTAGACCAGGAAAAAGGATAGGCCGTCTTCTTGAGTAGGCGGGTGATGGGAAACACCACCTCTGAAAAGTTCGGAATGAATCTTCGGTAGTAATTTGAAAGACCCAAGAACCTCTGAACCTCCCGGACAGAGGTCGGGGCCGGCCAGCCAAGAATCACTTGCATCTTGTCAGGATCCATGGCGATCCCTTCTTCTGATAGCACGTATCCCAGATAATGTACCGAAGGTACCGCGAAGCTGCACTTCTCCTCTTTGACCAGAAGATGGTTTTCCTTAAGACGCTCCAAAACTCGTCGTACTTGTGCTATGTGTTCTCTCATATTAGGGGAAAAAACCAAGATATCATCTAAATAGATGATGACCGAGATGGAAAGCATGTCGGAGAACATCCGGTCCATGAACCTCTGAAATACCGCAGGGGCGTTCACCAAGCCAAACGGCATTACCTTGTATTCATATAGGCCCAGAGGAGTACGAAACGCAGTTTTCCATTCGTCACCCTTGGCTATCCGCAACAAATGGTAAGCGTTTCGTAGGTCCAGTTTGGTAAAGATTCGAGCACCTTGCACTGCCTCAATAATATCCGTGATTAGGGGCATCGGATACCTGTCACGGACTGTCACTGTATTTAGACCCCTGTAGTCGATGCAAGGTCTAAGATCGGTGGAATCTCTTTTCTTTATAAAAAACAAAGGGGCTCCTGCTGGAGACTTGGAAGGTTGTATGAGACCATTCTCCATGTTGGTATCCAAGTATTTCTGAAGCACTTGTCTCTCGGTCTGAGTGAGGGCGAACATCCTTCCGAATGGCACCAAGGCATGGGGCTCCAGGTCGATAGTGCAGTCCTCTGGCCGATGGGGTGGAAGTCTGGCATGGAGGCACTCCTGAAAAACGTCTGAAAAATCTGAGCAGAAATAGGGTAAAGCATGGATACCTACATGATTATTGGGAAACACCTTGACTGGCTGAAGATCAGCCCGACCTTCCAGAGAACAACAGTTAGTAGCGCAATATGGGGAACTGAAGCTTATTTGGTTCTCGGTCCAATTAATCAGAGGATTGTGTCGTCGGAGCCAGGTAATGCCCAAGATGATGGGAAAATGAGCCGCTCTGATAATATCAAAACTCAGGACTTCCTTATGTTGGTTGATCGTCAAAGTGAGTTCCTCAGTGGTATGGGTGATAGGACCTGAGGACAAAGGCGAGCCGTCTACTCCTTCCACCTTCTGACCTTCTGCCCGGGGAATTCGACGGAGGCCCACCTTGTCAGCCCACACGGTGTCAACAAAGTTCCCTGCCGCGCCACAGTCCAACAGAGCCAGTGTCTCCTCCTGATGGTTTCCGAGGTTGAGTTGTACTGGAATGACCATTAGCCTGGAATCTTCCTTAGACTCGGAAGAGGTCACTGACAGAGAAACATAGGGACGATGGAGATTTCTTAAAGACCCTCGGTCGTTTGTCCCTACTAACGCCGAGGGTAGTCGTTTCCCGACCTCTTGTTTGACAGTTCTGTGCAGTCTCTGAGAAAATGCTGCTCTGATCCGCAGTAGGCACACAGTCCTTTCTCTCTTCTGCGACGTCTTTCAGCAGCGGACAAGGGCGCCCTGGTAGCACCGATCTGCATAGGTTCTTCCGTAATGATGTTAGTAGAGCGACCAGGGAGAACGGGTACAGAGGGGTCTGAGTTATGGCCAGGAGTCCTTTGCTTACGACGTTCAACTCGTCTCTCCTGAAGGCGATACTCGATGTGAAGAGCAGCAGAAAGTAGATCTGTGAAAGTAGGAGAACGAGGAGACCTGGCTAGCTCGTCTTTAATTTCTTCCTTCAGTCCTCTTCTGAAAATGGCATACTGGGCTGTCTCGGGCCATCCGGCCCCGGCTGCTAATGTCTTGAAAGAGGAGATGTATGATAACACGTCTAGCGAGCCTTGCCTGACATCCAACAGGTCTTCGCAGGCTGTAAAGGAGAGCTCTGGTCGTTCGAAGGTGTGCTTGAGAAGATTCTGAAACCCCGGATAGTCCTGCAGAATGGCGTTTCCGCTAGTCACCAGAGGGGTGGCCCAGGAAAGAGCGTTTCCCGTCATGTTGGTTATTAGGAAACCCACCCGGGCCTGATCTGTAGCAAAGGTACGGGGTCTGAACGTAAAGTGAACCAGGCATGCTTCGAGAAACTCCTTTACCTTCTTTGGGGAGCCATCAAATTTCCCCGAGGACAGTGCCATGGGTGGCAATTCCGAGGGAGTAGGTTCCCTAGCCGCAACCATCTGTTTAAGCAAAGCGTTCTCAGTCTTGACCCCTTGTAGCTCTTGGGACATCGCTTGGAATGCCTTCCAGAGCTCTTGGACTTGTTCGTCAGCTGACATCGTGATACTCTTTGGCGTTGCAATCTGTGACTGAAGGGGTACCTTTGACTGTGTTCCCTCCGTACCCACGTTCTCCTCACCTGGGCTTTCCGAGTCGATGGTATCTTGCAGGCCTCGACGTGCCAGGTAGTCTCTCTCTTTCCTCTGGTGCGAGGGCTTGTCACGGAGAGAAGCCACTGTGGCCGCTGGGTGTGAACAGCGGCACAGCGACCCCCTCTCCGGAATCAAACCAGAAAAAGCAGGGAAAAACCCACTAGGGGAAAAAACCCTGATAGGAGGTGCCAAGACTGTTCTCAGAAGGCCAGCAGTCCACCGATGAAGAGGAGGAAGCGAAGGATCACCAAACGCTGAAAACGTCCACTGTAGCGGTCGACCTGGAGAGAGGCGAGGGAAACAGCAGCTGGGAGGTCCGGACTGAAGGTAGAAGTCTTCCGAGAGGCACTGCGGAGGAACACGGGAGCACGGGAGAGAAAACCCCGCGATGACCAGACTCAAGAGCTAGGTGAGAGGACGAGAGGGAGAGAGAGAGAGAGAGAGAGAGAGAGAGAGAGAGAGAGAGAGAGAGAGAGAGAGAGAGAGAGCACGGCAGACGCCGCCTAAAGGGGGTCGGCGGATGGCAAAGGGAAACAAAGTATGGAGGTTACTGGTGACTGGACACCTATGAGAAGTAACCGCGTGGGGGTAAATATTAACCCCTAGTAGAATCCAAAGCGAGGTGCAGAGGAAGAGCGAAGGACCCAGAAACGAAGTAAACAACGGAGAGGGGTTGCAACGCAATGACCTGCCGGGAGGCAGGGATTTTATACTCCCGGCAGCGTTGCGTCTCGCGTTAGGAGCTGCGGCCATAAACACAAAAAAGGGACTAAAGCAACCTTCCCCCATGACCTCTCAAACTCCAACGCGGAAGTAAACGCCAGTCACGGCGATGGCCGCGACTGCGAGTGACAGTGGGTGGCCCACAGAGCGGGGTACGGGCTGGTGGCAGCTCCGTGCTGAATTGACTGGTGCCCTGAGCATCCTCCATTTTGGAATGCCCAGACCCTGTCATTGGAATCTGTAGATTCCTGATGGAGACAAGATGGCCCCCGTGGCCTCTTGCCATCCATCGCCTGTTACTTTAATCTTCCCGAAGTCCCGGGAAGCCCTGACTCTGTCCCTTCCCCCTGACTGGCTGTTGGGTTGAAGTTCCATATATGGTAGTGTGGGAAGTGCTGACCAGACTGGCTGGAGCCTTCCCAACGACCGTATGTTGTGGGTACGCCTGTGGGTGGGACCTGGGTGAATGGAGTGTGTGACGAATACGCATTCTGTGTTGTGGATGTCTAGTATCTGGTGTTTGACACAATGACTGAGACAGCCCTGCCCGAAACTGGTATGAATGCAGTGTGGAGTGTTGAATGGCTGGGTACTTGTCCCAATACACATATCTTGTTGTGAGTGTCTGGAGAGAAGTGAATGGCCTGAATGCACTATGCACCAGATTGGCTGCCTGCCTGCATGAATGCCCTTCTGACCGATTGGTTGCCTGAGTGTGACCCAGCAGAATGAATGGGAGACCAACTAGTATATCTGTGGGCCTCTCACTGCTAGAATTCTTGTTCAGAACTGAAGTCCACTACAACGAGTAACTGGAGTAAACCTGAAGCTTAACCTGCTGGAAGAGAAGAATTTCTGTTGCTCTCCTTCACAATCTGAAAGCAGCTCTGTCTCCAAGGACTGACCCAGAGAGCACCTGGTAAGGCGCCCTCTTCCCGAGCTATGAGGGATCATCATGCCCCAGCTGATCTTTGCTAAAGCTCCCTAGTAGACAGACCAATGACAGGCTGCCGACCCGAGACAGGGACTGCCGCAGAATCCCAAGGAGAAGCGCCCGGACTGTTGTCCGCCACTGTCGACGACTGCCGTCGCCAACCAGAGCCGCCGTGCTCCTGTTTTGTCACAAGTCTCTCCCCTTCTCACCTATTTCTCTTTGCTTGCGACCTTCTTGGATGTGACTTCGTTCTTTCGCACGGTCCGGGATTTATACAGGCCCGTGTGCAGATCTTCAGATTCCAGCGTGAGGATTGCAAGTCCAACGCCAAGTAGCGTTCAAATATCCAGGACCGGGAACCAGGAAGGAAACAGTATCCTGACTCGGAGGTACGCTCTTTGTCTAATTTATACTTACAAGCACTGTGGATCGTGCCTTTTCTGCCAAATTTGTTCTTTCCTACATCAACCAATATGCCACCTCTGCGTCAGACTCGTGCTTCTGCACCTTTACAGTCCTCTGTATTAATCAATAATCAATGGTGCCACTAGTTCCTATTGGAGACACTGGGTGACGACAACAGTGATTCCATTACGAAAGAATGGGATTGAAGATGGGAGTGCACCATTACACTTGGCGGACCGATAGAGCTAATAAATAAATGAAATACCTCACACGCTGTTGGACCAGATGGCATGAGCAATGCCCTACTCAGAATCAGTCTTCAGCTCTGGGCTGGGGCACTTTACAAACTGTTTAATGCCAATGTCCTCGTAGCAGGCCCTTCGCTCTCCTTCCCTCCCGCACCCTCTTCCTGATTCCACCGCCCTCCCGCCTCCCGCCCCGCCCTCCGCCCCTCCTATTGGTTAATGCATATTCCGGTCCGAGTCTACTGACTCGCGTGCCCCCTCCGACTCCATTTCCATCCAGGAGCTCGGTGAGTGTTTGCAGGCATAAGCGTCTGAATCTTAGCCCAATTGCGGCTTGATTTGCTGATCCCGTGTCCTTGTTGCATGCCCCTCGCTCTCCTTCCCTCCCCGCACCCTCTTCCTAATTCCACCGCCCTCACCCGCCCTGAATGGCCCCTTCGAGAGCGCCCTCTTTCATTACTAGTCTTCCCAGGGCAGCCCTCTGCCCAGCAGCCCATCTGCTAAGGACCCAAGGCAAAGGATGGCTCCTTCAGTGACGGCTCCAGGTTGTATCTGCAGGTATCAGCAGGTGAAGCAAGAAGCCAACAATAAGTAAGTGTGGCAAGGGCGGGGACAGAAGCAATTACTTCACGCCATACTACCCTACCACTCAACCCTAGAAGCCAAAACTATTGTAAAAATGTACATACCGTGGTGGCATTGCATTTAGAAAGCCCGCCTAACAGCATTGCTGTGATACTGTTGCATCGAGAAAGTGTACCTAAACAGCATGTCTGTGGTATAGCTGCACTTAGAAAGGGGAATTCAGCGTTGAATTTAGAAGTGTGCCTAATAGCATGCCCTGGTTGACTTTAGAAGTGTGCCTAATAGCGTGCCTTGCTTGAATTTTGAAGTGTGCCTAATAGCGTGCCCTGGTTGACTTTAGAAGTGTGACTAATAGCGTGCCCTGATTGGCTTTAGAAGTGTGCCTAATAGCGTGCCTTGCTTGAATTTAGAAGTGTGCCTAATAGCGTGCCCTGGTTGACTTTAGAAGTGTGCCTAATAGCGTGCCTTGCTTGAATTTAGAAGTGTGCCTAATAGCGTGCCCTGGTTGACTTTAGAAGTGTGCCTATTAGCTTGAATTTAGAAGTGTGCCTAATATCCTTGCTGTGCAAAGTTGAAATTAGAAGTGTGCCTAACAGCGTACCTTGCTTGAATTTAGAAGTGTGCCTAATAGCGTGCCTTGCTTGAATTTTGAAGTGTGCCTAATATCATCTCTGCAAAGATGAATTTAGAAGTGTGCCTAATATCATCTCTGTGCAAAGTTGAATTTAGAAGTGTGCCTAATAGCGTGCCTTGCTTGAATTTAGAAGTGTGCCTAATAGCGTGCCCTGTTTGACTTTTGAAGTGTGCCTAATAGCATGCCCTCGTTGACTTTAGAAGTGTGCCTATTAGCGTCCCGTAGTTGAATTTAGAAGTGTGCCTAATATCCTCTCTGTGCAAAATTTGAATTTGGAAATGTGCCTAATAGAGTGCCTTGGGTGAATCTAGAAGTGTGCCCAATAGCATGCCATGGCTGACTTTAGAAGTGTATCTATTAGCGTGCCTTGGTTGAATTTAGAAGTGTCCATAATATCCTCGTTGTCAAAACTGAATTTGATTGCCTAATATCATCCCTGAGCAAAATTGAATTTGGTAGTCTAATATCCTCTCTGTGCAAAATTGAATTTGGTTGCCTAAATATCCTCTCTGTGCAAAGTTGAATTTAGAAATGTAAAGTTGAATTTAGAAGTGTACCTAATAACATGCCTTGCTTGAATTTAGAAATGTACCTAATAATGTGCCTTGCTTGAATTTAGAAGTGTGCCTAATATCATCTCTGTGCAAATTTGAATTTAGAAGTGTGCCTAATAGCGTGCCCTGTTTGACTTTTGAAGTGTGCCTAATAGCGTGCCCTCGTTGACTTTAGAAGTGTGCCTATTAGCGTGACTTGGTTGAATTTAGAAGTGAATTTGGTTGCCTAATATCCTCTCTGTGCAAAAGTTGAATTTAGAAGTGTATCTAACAACATCACTTTGGCATAGCAGAATTTAGACAGTGTCCCTAATAACGTCACTGTGCCAAAGTCTAGAAAATCTGCCCTATAGCTTATCTGTGTCATAACTGCATTTAGAAAGTCTGCCCTATAGCATATTCTGTGGCATAATTGCACTTACAAAGTCTGCCCTATAGCTTACCTATGTCATAACTGCAATCAGAAAATCTGCCCTATAGCATATCTGTGTCATTATTGCAATTGAAAGTTGCAGTTAGAAAGTTTACCCTATAGCATATCTTTGTTATAACCGCATTTAGAAAGTCCTCCCAAATTGCACCTAAAAGCGTATCTGTGGTGTTGTTACTTTCGGGGTTCTGCCTAATAGCATACCTGTATCCCAGCTTGCTAGAAGAAAGTCTACCTAACAGCGTAACTGCGCTATAGTTGCAACTAGATACTCTGCCTAACAACCCATCTATATCACAGTTACTAACCATGAGTGCACCCAATCCACCAAGGTCTGCCGGTAACGACCCCCGTGCACCTTCCTCCACATCCCCTCCCCATCCCCTTTCAAAACACCAAGCCAGAGGGGCACGTTGGCGAGCCATCCACCCTAAGACCATTGCTCCTCTGAACCCCTCCACCGATCAGCCTACTATGATCATACCCGCTCCCCTCACTAGCCTCCCAAGCACACCCTGCCCAGCAATTATGCACCACCCGCTTTTCCCATCAACCCCCACCATCATCCCCCGACCACACTCCTTCCCCTTGCTAAAAACTTCATGCCTAGCCCTAGCAAGAACAGAAGCCCCATCCCTCTCCCCCTCTGACCTCCCCTACCCTCTCGCACACACCAATCGCATCAAAGACACTAAAGAGGAAACGTACCTGGTCCCCCTCAATCTCTCAGCACTCATCGCCTCCTCTGTCTCGACCCACCACCTCATCCCCCAATCACCACCTTTCCCCCATGCCTCACCCTGCCTGAAACCCCTCTCCCTCGATTTCTCACCGACCACAACTGAAACTCCTAACCCCCCACATCCCACTGTTAGGCAGAATCCTGTGCAGTGCCCTTAGGGACCACTACACACAATTAAGACTACACGTGGTAATACAAGTTCACCTTTGGTACAAGCCTGTACTACTATGTTAAAGTGGTAGCAGTAGCAGAGCAGCCAGGCTTATCTCAAGAGTATATGAGCAGTAGCAAAGATTACACAAAGGGACCACAATTACTATGACTCAAGCAAACAATGACTCAAGGTTTCAGGTAAAAAATATAAGTAGATTTATTTTTAAACCATCTGTTATAAAACACAACACTTCTGTAGATTCAAAACCACACGTAAAATACACTACAACAACCAATTCTCTTGGCACTGAATAACCCAAGGTAAGTACCTTATGTTTTAGCGGACCGGTGTTGGGAAACAAAAGACGTTACCGAGAATGCATGCAATCACTTTTGACAGTTCGTCGTATTACTGAAACGCGTATCCGCGGCGAGAAATATTACCGGGGCAAAAACACACTTAGCACCTGGGCTAACCAGAGAGAGTTGGGGGCAAAAATCATATGCAATACATTTGTCAGGGCAGACAGAATCAGAGAACACTCATTGACAGAAATACAAGAGTCAGTAGGCCGGAGCCAGTGTCAAGTGGAACCGGGTTCCTGTTGTCGAGGATCACACAGTCGGACAGTTCAAGATTCAACGTTGCCAGGAGTACTTAGATATTGTCAACAGAGGAAGCAAAAGTTATAAGAAGGAGGGAAGACAAGGGCAAGCCTTGGATGAAGAGAAAGGGATTCACCATAGCTCCTCAAAGCAGAACACAGTACCTTATTCAAGAAAGAAGCTGGTGCCACAGCAGTCGTTCCTGGTAGTTTCCTGCAGACCCACGGTTCCTGGTGCTTCGGTCGTGGTGACGAGAAGGAGGACGTCTGGAGGGGTCTGCACTACGCAGGGATGAGGCCAGCAGCAGCGACGGTGAATAAAAGGTGCGCTCCTTAAAAACATGAGAGGCTCTACAGATGGCTATCCGGACCACTACAGCCGGGTGCAGCGATTTCGACCAAGAAGGGAATACTCTGGCTGTGGAAGATGAGCTGGTTGACCCCACCAAGCTCAAGGGAAGAAGACTCCGGACCGGATCTTCTCTGGTCGTCGAAGGGTAGATAGCTCAGGACTGCAGCAGGGCTTCACTGGGACGGGGTAGTTGCAGCAGCCATCTTCTTCTCCCCTTCTCTTCGGTTCCTTGTAGTTCCAGTGGTGACTCTGACTTATAGCCCAAGAGTCCTGCCTTTTATGTGAAAATCCCCCATTCACAAAGCCTGGCTGTCAATCACGCAGCAGGGGGGTTGTCCAGCCCGGAAAACCACCTCAGCCTATCATGGCAAAGTGCGACTTGGGTTTCCTAGGATACCCTGTGCAGGGGGTGACTACACCCCTCCCTCACATTCAGCCCACCTAGACACCCAGGCGCTAGAGGTGGGCTTCTTGGCAGAAGCCCACCAAAAGTCGGTGAACAAAGAAGGCAAACCTGGTTTGCCGTGCAAAGTAAAACACAAGTAGGACTTTAACAAAAAGAAATGGCTAATTACCCGACCGGAGCCAAAAGAAAGAGTATTTGGTCAGGCGGGTTTATGTTTGAGGCTAATATAATAGCCAAACACAGTACCACGTTTATATAGTATAATCGCGGTAGAAAAGTTAGGGTAGATAACACTGCCACCAGCCAAATCTAAATGTTAAAAGAGCAAAACAAGGCTCTAGGAGGTACAGATAAAAAGGGCTAAGAATTAACCCTTTCCAATACTCCATGTAAAATGGGGTGTACTGGATCTGTGGTTAATTGAATATGTAAAGTTAATGGCAACTTTACCCTTTTCTGTGGGACAGTAGTCAGCCCCAGAAATGGAGTCGGTGGGAAGTCTAAAAGACAACCCTGTGTCACTGCACTGAAGGTGCTGTGTAACACACAAAAGAATGGGGCTACTGAAGTGGTGTACTCCAGAGTCCACAATCACAAAAACAGATGAAAGACACATGGCAAAACATGGCGAGAGTGGGGGAAAAGCTCTTACCAAGTGAAAAAAATAAACTCCAGAAATCCAGCAAAGCTGCTGGGGGACTCACTAGGTAAGGGACATTAGCCACTGAATGAGAATTCTCCCTAACACCCACCTTCAAATCCCCCGTGCCAACCCCAATCATCCGAACACACGCGTCCATCCACTCCCACCCGAAAGCCACCGACTTTTCTGCTCGCCCACTCTTCCCATCGACCATCAACCACCCCACCCCTCGCGCTCTCCAGTTTCCATCCTCTCCACCCCCACCCCCCATCTCTGCAGCTCCGACATCAACCTCATGTACCAAAGTGAATTGCATCCTATTTAATGCCCGATCCGTAGCAAAAAACAGATACAGCATCTTTGACCTCTTCGCCTCTAACAAACCAGACCTGGTCTTCATCACCGAAACCTGGTTCTCTGACGACTTCGCCCCTATCGCCAATTAAGCCTTCCCCCCCGACTACTCCCTCATCCCACTGAACTGTCCCTCTAGAGGAGGAAGAATAGCATTCGCCTTCAAGTCTCACTTCCACGCCTCAATCATTGACAACCAACCTTCCATTCCTTCCTGCGGATCCCTCTCCCCTTCGTTCTCCCACAGCTTCCTAATAATCTATAGACCCCCTGGCTACGATAAACAATTCTCAAACAACCTCTGCGACTCTATTGCCACCCTTCAACTAAACCATCGCAACCTCACCCTTCTAGGAGATTTCAACATATGGATCGACATTCCCACCAACCCTATGACACACTCACTGGTTGACGGCCTAGACACGATTAACCTCCAACCCCACATAAATGGCCTGACTCACTATAAAGGAAACACTCTTGATGCCATCTTCAGCTCCCACAACCGGATACATCTAAACCCGCCCACCCCTATAATCTTGTCCGATCACTTCCTTGTTTCTCTCGCCATTTACTCATCCGACCTGCTCCCGTACCCAAACCTGAACCTCCAAATCCACGCAAATGCTGGAAGAAACAAATAATCCTTCCTGACCTAGCTGACACACTCCTCCAGTCTCCTCCACCTACCTGCCTACTCAATAATCAACTAACTCCCGACGCCTTTGACTCATGGCTCAACACCTCACTAATGCTGCTCATATCCTCTTGCAAACCATCAGCCCACCGTGGCCTTTTCCCTAGATGGTTCACCCCTGAATTGAAGATCAGTAAACAACTATATAATGTAAGGAATCCGCCGACCTTGCACACGTAGTGTAGCCGAGGAATTCCTCAAGGCAATAGAACTCCTGTGTGTAGTCGAGGATAAACACACTGGGAGAGATATTGACCAGAAGATGGATACCACTGTAGCTCATAGAGACAGGAAGTTTCAAGATGAACCCACAAGACGTTCCGATACAACACAAGGACTGTATCCCCGGGATCTGCAGGATAATATAAAAATGACCACCAACAATAGTTTCAGAATACAACTCGCCTCAATACCCAAAAAGGAAAGACACACTAACTTGGACGTGAATCTGACGATCTATGGATATCACTAGGAGGTAACCTCAGGAAATCAATAGCTTCCTATAATACAATATTTGCCAAATCAAAGTCCAGACCAAAAACAACAATGTAGGAATACTTGCAAAACAGAGTCTTACTAATGATGTGGGGTTAATACTCACCAATGTCCGGAAGATGAGAGTTGAAGCACTTCTTGTCCACAGGAGGAAACAAATAGCCCCAAGAAATGACACTAATCGTGACCAGTCCCTAGTTCCCTTAGGGTCACAGAAACCGACGGCATGAGGACGCCTAGCCCTGAGGTGGTCAGTCTCTAGTCCTCACGGAACCACCGGACACGACGGCACGAGGACGCCTAATACAGGTAGGTACTCCTTTAGTGGACCAGCAGCTAGAATGTAACTCAATGTTCCTTACAAGTGCATGAAATGTGATTTCCAATAGTAACTTGATGGATTGTGAGAATAGTCGTGAGACTGTGGGAGGATAGAATATTGGTAACCTATTACTCCAAAAATCCAAATAACATGTAGCAGGTCAGCAGTAGCCCAGGTAAGAAGCAAGGCAATAAGGGTAGGAAGCAATCGTAACAAAGTGTAGCAGCAAAACAAAGGTTCAGCAATATGCAGGCAAAAATGCCAAGACAAAACGCAGACCGAAGCAATCCAGGAAACAGGCAGCAGGTCGTAATTCCAAGCGGGCAAAATGCAAAGACAAAACGCAGACTGAAGCAATCCAGGAAACAGGCAGTAAGTCGTAATTCCAAGCGGGCAAAAACAAATCAGACAAGGGTCAGGCAGGTAGGAATCCGTGAAGCATAAAGCAATCCGTAGTCAAAGTATACCAGAAATTCTTCAAAGACAAGACGGGACGAAGCAACTCAATTAGGAGCACCGCTGCAAATTCTGGCATCCCTTACATAACATCACGTGACAAGAAACAACGCCGTGTACATGCGGAATGCTTCTGACGTCGGCCCAATCACCATGGTAACCTGCAACGCTCCAGGACACGAGTCCTGGCTGTAAGAAAGACGCGTTGCGCCAGTGAGCCTGAACCAAGAAAGGGGGCAGTTTTACTGTGAACTGCATGTACCGTCCTAGAGGCTTTTCTGACAGCACCAGGAACATTTGCAGTGAATACCATAGGAAGTGGTTTCCTAACATATAAATACCTAGAACGCAAATGGCGGAAAGACAAAACTCCCCAGAGCAGATCCACCTTGGCCCGGCACCTTCATCAGTACAAGGCCGAAATCCAGAAAGCAAAAAAAGCCCATTACAACTCCTGAATCCTAAACTGTAATAACCCCAGCAAACAACTTCACAAAATCATCACCGAATTCACTAAACCATCATGCACCACCTCCATCCCGACCCCCCTCACAATCGCTGTGCGGCTCACTCTCTCTCCACTTCTACACCACAGCTCTCGAAAGAACAAACACACTAACCAACAAACTAGCTCTCTTGCACCCACCAGGCAACCCACCCCCCATATCGGCCAACCCACTGCTTGCGACCACTAACCAACCAACGTTCGACTCCTTTAGTCCAATATCCCCCGACCAATTTCTCAAACTTCTCTCTGCCCGCAAACCATTCGGCTCTCCGCTAGACCCTTGCCCGGCCACAACCCTCAAAGAAATTTTCGCTACTACCTGCGCAGGAGAACATGCAAGATCCATCATAAATGACTCCCTTTCCTCAGGAATTTTTCCCGATGCATTCAAAACGGTTCATGTCAAACCTCTAATAAAAAAACCTTCCCTTGACCCTCTCGAGCCCAAAAACTACCGTCCCATCTCAAACACCAGGTTCCTTTCCAAACAACCGAACCGCCTACTCCCAACTAAATGTCTTTGTCGAAGCCAACAATCTCCTAGACCCCGCTCAATCAGGTTTCAGAGCCCGACATGGAACTGAAACCACCCTAACCTCAACCTGGGATGACCTTAAAAACACGGCAGACTCCGCGGGATGCGCCGCATTAATCCTTCTTGACCTATCTGCCGCCTTCAACACAATCATTCCTCCTTGACCGCCTCCATTCCCTAGGAATTTGTGGAATCGCTCTCAAATGGATAGCATCCTTCCTCAAAAATAGGAACCAAATAATCCTACTCTCCACCTATTCCTCCCAAGCCCGGCCAGTTGAAACGGGAGTTCCACAAGGAGCATGCCTATCAGCCATCCTGTTCAATATCTACATGGCCACCCTCACACGAATAATTCGTTCACACAACATCCTGTGCTACAACTACGCTGATGACACTCAACTAATTCTAAAACTCCTGAACTCAAAACCCAACTGCCGACCTGACCTTGCTTCCTGCCTCCTCAGCATAGAGCTCTGGATGACCACAAACCACCTCTTGCTAAACCCCTCCAAAACCAAAATCATGGTATGTGGCAACACCGAACTTCTTCCACACCCACTACCCTGGCCATATGCCATGGGCAACTCACCGACTCCTCTAATTCAGTAAAAAACCTTGGATGCACCCTAGACCCTGACATAACACTCTCGCGCCAAGTCAACAACATCTCAAAGTCCTGCCACTACCACCTTAAAACTCTAAGGCGCATTTTTCCATATCTCTCCTTTCCCAACAGACTCTCTGCGGTTCAATCAATTGTTATATCAAGACTAGACTACGCTAACCCCCTCTACCTCGGAGTCCACACATACCAACTGACTAAACTACAATGAGCACAAAATGCTGCAGCTAAACTGCTAGTAGCGCTCGGCCCGAGACACCACATCTCCCCAGATCTCAAAACTCTGCATTGGCTTCCGGTTGCCCGACGGGTGACCTTCAAAACCTTATGCATTTCTCACCGAGCATTGCATAAAACCGAACCTCAATATCTTCAAGACAAACTAAAACCCTATCACCCTGCACATACTCTAAGATCAAGCTCAGCCGGCCTCCTAGTCATACCAAAAACAAACTCAGTCAGGTTAGGCGGATCATCATTCTCGGCCTTGGCCCCCACGCTGTGGAACACACTCCCACCCCACATCTGACTCACTGAAGACCTCATGTCTTTCCGCAAATTACTGAAAACGTGGCTCTTCCCCTAAAACCAACCCTGAACTCAACTAACTCAAACTGGATAACAGCATCTCAATGACTTTACCAAATGCTAGATCATAAATAGCAATGCAACATCATGATCCGAGCGAGAAATCGAAAACTAATAACCTCTATTGTTTAGCTAAAAAGGACAAACAAAATAGAATGAGTAAAAAAGGATCAAACCTGCGAAGTAGATAAAAGGAATAAGTTGTACGAGAGCAGTAAAGTGGATGAAATGAAGGCAATAGACAAAATAAATGTAATGGACAAGAGGATCAATGTGGACGTGAGGAATAAAGTGGATAACATCAATTAAACTAAACGAAACTACTATATCTTAAACAACTATAAAACAAATAACAATACAACATCAAGATCCAAGCGAGAAATCGACAACTAATAACCTCTAATGTAAACTAAAAGGGCAAACAGAATAGAATGAGTAAAATAGATCAAAGCCGTGAAGTGGATAAAAAGAATAAATTGTAAGAAAGCAGTACAGCGGTTGAAATTAATGAAATGGATGAAATGATTGCAATGGACGAAAGGAACAAAATGGACAAAAAGAATGAAGTGAAGAGGATGGAAAGATTAATACAGGAGACGGATGAGTGCACAGACAGATGGCATGGAATGTATGAGTGCATGGTATAATTGGAAAGTACAGAATAGCCGATTCGAGTACATGAGACAGGTGTAGTGCATGGGACAGATTGTTAAGGTGTGAGTCACGAGAATGTTGCATACCTGTATGTTTGGTTGATCTCGACGGGGCAGCCAGACTGACAAGAAGAATTGGTGACATGAGAAACCAGCCTCTCCTCCACCCAGAATGGGTACTGGGTAAAAGATGGACCGATTCCCAACGTGACAAGCTGCTCTCTCCTGATTACCGTGACGTCGGGACTGTGCAAGCACAGGCAGCAGAGGCTGAAGGAACAAGTTCTTGAAGTGATGGAACTCCAAGGTCCAGGAAGGACCGAGACGAGTGAGGGAGCTCAAGAGTCCAAGGATGGCAGAGGCGATCACCAGGAGAAGACGCTGATGCAGTGGTGCTCAAGAGTCCAAGGAAGACAAAGGCGTGCACCAGGAGAAGACACTGGATGCTGTGGTGCTCAAGAGTCCAAAAAATGGCCGGTTATACACCAGGGAGATGCTGGATACAGAGGTGCTCAAGAGTCCAAGGATGGCTGAGGCGAATACCAGGAGAAGGCACTGGATGGAAGACCACAGAGCACAGGCTGGCACGAAGCTGGAGAAAAGGGAAAATCAAGGCAGGACTGCCTAGCCTGGCTAAAGGAGGTGAAACCTGGGATGGTGGGAAAACTGACGTGGACCAGGCTAGGAGAGGAGTCCAGGAAGGCAGGAAACCCCAGCAAACCAAAAGGGAACGAAGGGAAAATCCAGGGGAAGCCGGGGAAAAGCAAGGAGCTGGCAAGGAGAGGACAAGGGAAAAATCAGACGAGGAGATCCCCAGGAAGACTGAGCAGAGCAAGGCTGGCACAGGAACAAAGGGGTGAGTGAGTAACACGATCAGGAACAGAACGCGTTGAGACACGATCTGCTCCCGATCCTCACTCTCCCTTTATGGGCCGCCGGCGCCCGCGAGGCCTGTAACGCAAGCTGATTGTTGCCGGGCACCGGCGGACCCAGAGCGAGGCTTGGGCAGCAAGCCCCTCCAATCACGGGTGCACCAAACCACGGCGCATGCGCGGAACCGTGATCGCGGTCTCCTGTGCATGCGCCGAGGAGCTGCAGCCCTGGTCCCCGAAGCTCTCCATCCGGCGCCTCTCCAAGCGCGGAAGCGCGAATAGAGGCGCCAGGATGGGAAAGCGCGTGCGACGAACCCTGGTCTCCCGGTAAGCGTGACACTATGCCCCCTCCCAGGAAGGCCCGGAGCCCCAGGTTTCCAAGGAAACCGACGGTAGAACTCACGCACAAGACGTGGGGCGTGCACATGCCGGTAAGGTTCCCAAGTGCGATCACAGGCCGGGTACCCCTTCCAATCCACCAAAAAATGGAGCACCCCCCTGCGATAGCGAGCATCGCATGTCTCCTGAACCTCAAATTCGGGGACCCCCTGTACTAGAACAGGAGTCGGGCGAGGACTGGCACGACCATAGGGGTCAACAACATAGGGCTTCAAAAGGGAGACATGAAAAACAGGATGAACATGCCAGGAACGGGGCAGCTGAAGACGAAAAGCCACAGAGGACAGGCGCTTGGTGATCCTAAATGGGCCAAAATACTGGGGAGCCAACTTAACTGGTAAGTTGCGAAGTGGCAGATTTTTAGAGGATAACCAAACCCTATCCCCAACCCAGAAATCAGGTTCCACTCTCCTCCTCCGGTCAACCTGAGACTTCATATGGTCTTGGGCAGCCTCCAATGACTTGCGTGCCAACTCGTGCTGCTGTTGGATAGCCGAAATCAGGGCATCAGCGGAGGGAACCGTACTGGACAGCACAGGATGGAAAGGCAACAATTTCGGATGCTGACCCGGCGAACAATAGAAAGGACTGGTTCCGATAGAAGAATGGGTGGAATTGTTGTAGGACACCTCAGCAAGATCCAAACATGCCATCCAATTGGACTGCGTGGCATTTGCAAAACAACGGAGGTATGCTTCCAGCGTCTGATTCGTTCTCTCCGTGAGACCATTGGACTGTGGATGATAACCAGAGCTCAGAGCTCTGCGGATACCAAGATGGCTACACACCTTGCTCCAGAAAGAAGAGAGGAATTGAGCACCACGATCAGAAATGATATTTTCAGGAAGGCCATGCAGCCGATAAACTTCATGCAAAAAGGCCGTAGCCATCTGGGTAGCAGTAGGTATCTTCTTGAAAGGAATGAAATGGGTGTACTTAGTAAAACTGTCCACAACGACCATTATACAGGTGTACCCATCTGAGGGAGGCAGATCAACAATGAAGTCAGTGGCGATGGTGTGCCAAGGATATGGTGCCAACTCCGTAGGTAAAAGTAATCCCAAAGGCCGTCTTCTGGGAACCTTGGATTGAGCACAAACCGGTTTTTAAGAAAGGGAAAAGGGGGGGTCCTCTTTGTGTTTTATAGAGGGGCCTGAGTCTGGAGGACGAACTTACACTGCAGAAAAAAGGGGTGGACTCTGGCTGCCTCTTCCTCTGAGATACTAACAGGTGTCGCACTGGCATACATGAAACCAAGTCTACACTGGTAGGTCTTGTATTTCTTATAGTATAACCCAACAACCATTTTTCACAGGTGCTAAAACTTCTTTATTTAACACACACCAAAATTTTTATAATAAATAGACAAACTAAAAGTCCACTTTCACAAATTGCATTTCCATTATATTGTATCGGCATATAATGTCAACAACACATGATTGTTAATACAACAAGGTTATCAAGTGCAATATTACTGCTCATGCACTGAAAAAGAGTCGACACTCAAATGTGTTTCCAGCTATGTAACAACGCAGGTGTTGATGGTGGGTTGTTCTATAGCTTTCCTCAGGACTGTAAAATGAGAAGGAATCGAGTAGTCTTTCGTCTGTTGCTCAGAACAAACTGTGGATATGGAACAAGAAAAGGAACGTGTGTTGTTTAAAAGGTTCTACTAGATAAGTAACTAAAAAACATGATGCAGAGCTCAGACATACCTGTCTTCAACAGTATTTTGCACTTTGTTGTCAATTACATGACACAAGTAGGACACTTTTCTCTAACACATGCTGTGTCCAACGTGTTGTAGTGGATGCCTCTTCTGCAACTCAAGAGAACGATCTCTACTTGGTCTGGCACACTCGGATCCGCCATTCCCCACGCATCATTTTGCCCTGAGACAAATTAGATTCCAAAATCATTGTTGGAATACTCAGAGACAGTCAACAATATTTTAACGTAGGTACCGATTGTCAGACTGAGAATCTCTCTCTAGGTTTCACCAGCCTTCTAATAACACCAAATTCAGATTACAAGTGCCGATTCACCCACTCGAACTAGAGCATCCAACATCCCTCGCGAAATGACACTTACCTCTGCTTGCTCTAACACCGTATTGGAACTCTGCCTCTGGTAGGAATCGACTTTATTTCCCATCTATAATATTTATCCTCTGATTTCTTCACTTATAAACTGTCTCTCTGATTCAATTCCTCCAACCTCCACACCCATTACCGAAGCCCTTAACTGCGCCTTCCTATCGTCGGTGCCTTCCTGCAACTGCATTCTGCTGAAATAATACGCTCATCCCTCCTCAAGTCATCCGAAAGGCAGACCCAGGAATTTATACTTACAACTCGTCTCTCAGTTTAGCACTGACCTGCTGGAAGCCACTATCAGGAAAACAACCGTTGTCTACAATACCTGTCGTCATAACTCAGCGCTCACAAGTTTCAAAGGGTTTTATCCCCCTCAAGGGTTATCGTGGTGATTTCACTCAGTGCCTATTTTTCCAGGCGCTGAGAGAGACGGCAGGTGAATTTCTCATCTCTGCAAGCAGTACAGAAGATCAGGTTGGTGAATACCGGTTACTCAACTGTTGTTTACTGTGTTTGTAAAGCAGTTAGTGAGTAATAATATAACAGCCCTCCCATGGTTCACAGGACCAAGTTCATGAACAGTTGAGAAGTCTTCCGAAATGTCTTTGTGTGTGCCACGTAAAACTTCAGAGCACGAGCAACGTCCAACGAGTGCAAGGCCCTTTCAGCCGGTGAAACCTGGAGAAAAACAGGTAACCCCAAAGGCTCGTTTAGGTGGAATTCCATCTGAACCTTCGACATAAAAGAGGGGTGCATCTGCAGCACAACCCCCGATTCGTGGAAAGTCAGGTATGGCTGTTTGCATGATAGGGCCTGGATCTCACCTACCCTCCTCGCAGAGGTGATGGCCACAAGGAAATCTGTTTCCACGAGAGGAATTTGAGGGGGGCCTGATGCATAGATTCGAAGGAGGCCCCCATGAGCCTCATCAGCACCATGTTGATTTCCCACGCTGAGGCAGGAGCCTTCACCGGCGGGAAAGATCGAAACAGGCCCTTGAGAAGTTCCTTGACGAGTTGATGGGACCAAAATGAAGATCTTCCTGGAGACCTGGTGTAGCGGGAGATGGTCACCAGCTCTACCTTGATAGAGGCATGCACCAGTCCAGCCTTGGTCAAGGATCGCAAGTATGGAAGAATCTGTGGGGTTGTGACCCTCAGAGGGGTAATCTACTGAGACCGGCACCACGTATCGAAGCGCCTCCACTTGTGACCATAGCACTTCAAAGACGACGAAGCCTTGGCATTGAGGAGGACCTCCCTACAGTCTGCAGGCAACTCATATCCTCCAAACTCTAGAGATGCAGGAGCCTAACCGTCAGGTTCAGTGATCCTGGGTCATGATGCAGGATTGCGCCTCATTCTCTGGTGAGAAGATCCGGAACCACTGGAAGCTTGACCGGAGGAGACGCAGACAGGCTGAGAAGGTCCGGGTACCAAATCTGCTGCGGCCACGCAGGGACGATGAGTATCATCCTGCATTGACACTGTCTGAGTGTGTTGATGACTTGTAGCAGGATAGGCAACGGAGGAAAAGCGTACAGAAACAGGTCTTCCCATGGGAAGGAGACCGTGCACCCCAGGCTCCTCGGTTGGTGGAATCTGCTGCAAAAGTGGCATTTGGAGTTTGCCACAGTCGCAAACAGATCGATCTGGGGCACGCCCCATGATGAAAATGCGGTCCAGCTGGTCTTGCCGAAGTTCTCACTCATTTCAGGAGCAAAATTCCCTGCTGAGGGACTCTGCGATGGAGTTCTTGACTCCTGCTAGGTGAAGAGGAATGAGGAACATTTCTTGTCCAACTGCCCAGTGCCACAAGTCCTGTGCTTCCTTTCGAGAGTGGTGGGGATCGTGTGCCCCCCGGTTTGCTGATGTAGAACATTGTGGTGGTATTGTCCATGAAGATCCTCAACTCCTTGCTCTTCAGAGACAGAAGGAATGACTTGAGGGCCTAGATCACTGGCCGTAGCTCCAGGATGTTGATATGGAGATCCTTCTTCTCCGGCAGCCACAGGCCTCTGGTGTGCAGATGCCCGGTGTGTCCCCCCCTGTCCTCAAGGGAAGTATCATTGATGAGCATCTCCTGGCTTGGAGGGTTTTGAAACCCTGTGCCTCAGGTGATGTTGGAGCGGACGCCCCACCACTTTATCGCCTGACGGAACTCCTCGTCAAGCGAGATCTTGCCTGCAAAGCTTCCAGACACCTGTATCCAGCGAGCCTCCAGGAACTCCTGCAGAGGTTGCATCTATAATCTGCAGAGCCAGATAAGGTAGCTGCAAGAGGACATCATGCCGAGCAACGACTTGAAGGTTTGCGCCGTAGCGGTCTTCATCGACAACAACTGCTGCACCTTCCCTTGAATGGCTACTACCCTCTCCGAGGGTGACACCAGGCAGGATACCGTATTGAGTCTGTCTCCTAGGAACAGTGCGTTCTGCGATGGTGTCGAACAGGACTATGGATAGTTGATGGAGAATCCCAGATCCATCAGCAGCTGGACAGTTGCCTCCATGTGTCCAACGGCCAACTCTCACAAGTGGGCCTGGGTGGGCCAGTAATCGAGGAAGAGGTATACGTGTATACCCCGTAGATGCAGATGGGCCGCCATTGGTGCCAGGCACTTCATGAACACTTGGCGGGCCTTGAACTGGTAGTGCTGTCCCTGCACTACGAAGCGTAGAAACGTTTGGTGTTTCCTGTGAGTGGAAGTATGCATCCTCCTTGACGCCGCTGGATCTGAAGTCTCCTTTTTCCAGTTGGCCGAGCACGTGTTGCAGCGTGACCATCCTGAATTTCTGGGACTTGAGGCATTTTTTCAGACGTCGCAGGTCCAAAATGGGCCTCTAGCCCCGGTCTTCTTTCTGACCAAAAAGTATCTGGAATAGACTCTGGAGCCCCGGAGTCGCTGAAGAACCAGCTCCATCACCCCTTTTTGCAGCAAGGCCCGTACCTCCTCCAAGAGCTGAGGGATGTGTTGCTCCTGCCGGGCTACCGGAGGTATCCGCAGACACTTGCGCTGAAACTTCAGGGTATGTCCTTGGGCGAGAGCATCCAGCAACCTTCTGTCAGTGGTGATCTTTTTCCACTCACTGACGAACCAGTCAGCCAGCTTCCCGCAGGGGAGCATGGGTGTGGGCCCGGCGTCCTGGTGAGTTCAAGCTTGCTTCAGCATGGTGCCTCCTTGGGGGCGACAGTGATGCTGTCCTCTGCCACCGTAGGCCTGGGAATGGCCTCTGTAGGCTTCCTGAGTTGTGGATTTGGAAGGCTGACGGCACGATGAGGAGAAACCTTTCGAAGACCTGCTCGTCTGACCTCTGGAGGTAGCGAAAAGAAGAGCAGTGCTGATGGAGGGTACCCAGGGAATGGGCCATCTCCGTATCTGCCTTCATGGCCTGTAGGGACTTGCCAATGACTTTCCCGAAAAGGTTATCTCCTTCCAAATGCATGTCCAGTACCTTCGCTTGGACCTCCTGGTGGAAATTTGTGGCCTTTATCTAGCCTTGGCGATGAAGGCAGACACCATTCCCCATCTGCTGGAACCCTGTGTCGGCAATGTCCAGTGCCAATGTGATGGCGTGATCCGACGCTACCTCCCCTTCCTGGAAGTGAGCCATTGCCTCCATCTTCTTGTCATGGGAAAGGACCCTGCTTGTACCTTGTACCACAGTTCCCTGTCATACCTAGCTAGGATCACCAGTGCATTGGCCGCCTTGATGGTGAACACGGAGGTGTAAATCACCTTCCTTCCCATGGCATCCATCTTCTTCCCCTCGCTGTCCAGAGGGACTGAAGAGGACGGGTTCACAGACCGTTTCTTCGTGGCTGCCAAAACCACCGGATCCGGGGATGATTGCAGATTCCAGCACCCGGCACTTCTTCTCCAGCCTGTCCCGTTTGGACAGAGCTATGGAAGGGTTCTTCAAGAGGCCCAGGCCCTCCTCCCACACGTCGTCCAGAAGGGGCACTGCCATGATTGTCTTCCTCATGGCCTTGCCCCTCTGGTATAAGAAAGCCTCTTTCCTGGTTTCTTAAGGCAAAAGCTGGAATAGCTCAGAGGCTCTGGCGATCATAGAATGTAACGACCCCACTTCATCAGACCCACCGCCCGCTGCGACGATATCGTCGTCGTCGGTTGTGGCCATATCCGTCCCTGTACCCATGTCTGGTTCTGTTGGTGGAGAGTTTGCCAGATGCCGATGTGGAGGCTGAAATGGGGGCGTCGGATGATGCTTCCTCTTCTTCGCTGGTGGCTGACCAGGGTCCTGGGGAAACATTGGAACCGGGCCGTGTAGCATTCTCTTTTGGATCTCCGACACCAAGGTGTGGAGGGTCAATAGGATGTCCAGAGACATATCCCTTGGCTGAGCTGGCATGATCGGAACTCTAGACCTGCGCCATTGTCGCCGTCGTAGTCCTCCTCTTCCATGTCCTCATGGACCATGTATAAGGACTCCAGCTCCTTGTTGTCTGTGGATGGGAGTGATCCGGGGCCTCCTTGCCCCCTCCCCGTTTTTTCCACCTTGAGTGGCCGAAACCGGGTTCTGAGATGGCGTCCCCTTCGCCAGAAGACTATGCCAAAGTCACTGCAACGGTTTTGTGTCTCGGGGGCAGGGATACCTTCTGCACTGCGGGGGAACCTTCACAGGGTCAGCCACCATAGCCTTTGTGAGAGCAGCTGCCACCAACTCTATGGTCGACGAAGACTTATGTGCAGATTTGGCCTTCTTGGGCAGTTCGGCCTTCTCCTCCATCCACGGCTACTCGGGCTTCTCCTGCTGTTTAGCGGGGTTGGATGATCTCCTCTTCGAGGAGCTCGATTGCAGGCTGGCAATGGAGGCGGAAGGTGATGTCGATCACACCCTGTCCACTGTGGGACCCGCTTCTGCAGTGGCCCTGGTGGATCCAGACTTGCAGTTCTTGACCTTGTCTTGGGCCCCACGATTGTGGCACCCATAAAGGACTTAGAAGACCGCTCCTCAGACCGGCCAGTCCTGGGTGAGGCATGACCCTGCTCGGAGCACAGGCAGATGCCTTGGCATTCAGCCACGCCACCAGTCTACTGTGCCTATCCTTAGTCGTCTTCTTGGAGAAACCTGAGGCATACCTTGCATTCTCCTTTCTTGTCATCTGGATGCAGGCAGTAGAGGCATTGCAGGTGCTTGTCCTCAACAAACACATTCCGCAGCCGCACTTGGCGTAGGGCTTGAAGAGGGATTTCCCTTCCTTCTCCTCCGACAAGGTCGGCGGGTGTGAAGTAGGCCTGATGGCCTTCTGGAAACTTCGACGATCTTCGCCCTTGGGGGGTGCTGAAATTCACAGACAACGGATCCCCGTTGTCAGCAGATGGAGACAAGAGCACACAGGCTCCTTTGGAACATAAATAGAACCTTTTTTAATCTAAAACATGTAAAGATGTAGAAGTAGCTCGCAGCGCAAACTCAAGGACTCCCAACACTGAAGCATGCAGTAAAAATCTAAAGATGGCTGCTAGAGGAGGGGCTTAGGGAGATGACTGTCATTGGATGGGAGCAGCTTGACCCAGAGGACAGTGATTGGTTTAAAGGAGAAATAGTTTGTAGGAGAAAGGGTGAAAGTAAAACAGTTTTTTCTTTTACCGAGGATTCCCAGCATGACAACGGGGAATATTCATGAGCATGTGAATCCATGCCAGACCCACCACCCACAGCGCCCATAATCTCTCCTTCAGTGCCCACCTTGCAGAACAAAATGAGAGAAAAACATGCAGCTTTTTACTAAGTGGGCTTCACCTTTTACTTGATGGAGCTTGGATTGATTTGGGAAGACTGAGGAATTACTTTTTAAGTTGTTTCCTTGTAATTTGCAGTGCCTATTCTAATATATAATTGTTTGAGTAATTGGAGTTGTGATGACTCCTTTTGTGTTTCAGTGCCTTGCTTGAGCCAAAAGGCTACAGACTAGGAAGGCCCAAAAGGAACATTTGAAAGTACAAGTAGACGCATCCCAGTCTCCTCTCACAGTGATTGCATACTATACGTTTGGGCTAGTCTTAGTTACTTGGGATCTGCCCAACAAGCGACACCCATGAATGCACAAAAATACAAACTTTGATGTTATTGAACGGTTGTTTTTCTGATAATGTGTTCCTTTCATGGTTTACACAAACATCTTCTGCAGACAACAGAAAAGAGGAAATGCATAAAGAATGGATTTACATCTTTTAAAGTGTGTTTTCATTTACAAAGTGTTTTTCTTGTCTACATAACTTTATTTATTAAAAAGGCAACTATTCGGCTCTGTATTCTGCTCCGGCCGAATACTTGTCCAACTATTTGGTATTCAGCCGAATACTTATATCTACTATTCGGTACACCCCTAGTTAGTATGGATGCCAGATATGGGAAGTTTGCAGTGCTCCCTACCTTGAGATTTTATGAAGCTAAGGTAGTTCTGGAATAGAAGTGCAATCATTGTGGGTCTTGGAAACGCTGCCTTTGTTGGAAGCATTAATGTGGCACAGAGTTCTAAGGGAACAGAACTCAGTGCCCCTGGCAGCGATTTAATATGAATTGGGCATTAAACTCACTTGAGGCCAGAGCAAACTGGAGAATGAAATCATTTTATCGTAATATTATCTGCCCAGTAAATAATTCTCTATACTCAGATTTGAAAATATCAACTCGGTCTAATAAAGGGGGCTTTTAAAATGAATTTGCGTAATTTAGCACAATATTACTGAACACATTGGGAATGTTGGAGAAAGATCTTAATGGAAACCCTACACGGGTTCATCAGAGTTGCACGGTTACAATTTCAAGTTACCACCTTACATATGACCACAAATATCAAAGTAGTTGCACCATATTTGTCCATTTAGCAGAGTAGACTGGTTAGAAAGTTTTTTATGAAATTCAGGTGGAACATGTTCTTAATTAAACAAATCTAGGGCAGGCATGGCCTTTGTTGGGACGAACTCCCAGGTATGCCAGAGCGATGCTGGAAGTCCGCGGGCTTGAATAGCCCAACTCCCACCCCATTAAACACGCTGGATTCAGTTAACGACACGCTCAAACTGCGGTTTATTACAAATAAAACAAACAGGGATCGATATCAGAACACAGGTGGATTGCAATACTTCTCTGCTTCTCCTGGCTTGCAGGCCAGTTTTACTCTAAAATCATGTCACTACTTCATTATCAATTAGGCCTTTCTCCAAAAACCTAGCAATGTGTGGGATTGGCCGTCAGGAGTCTAATAATCTATTTGGTCACCTATACATGTTATTCTACTGGCTCTCACGTGTCAGGTGGATGGACTGTCCCATCCCCAATTTACTATTGCATTGTTGCAGAATAGTGGGCCTACCATTGGTTCTTGTTTGTTGCTACCTACCGATTGAGTGCTAAATTGTGATTGGCTAGAGCTGATTCCTCCCCCCCAGACCTGCTACTCGAACAAGTTCTCAGCTTGCAGTGTGCCTCTTCAAGGTAATGTGAACAATTATGTGTTTGTATTGTAACTTGTGTACACTACCTTTGCCTTATGAGAATATTCTCCTAACAGTAGCAACACGTGTTGCAATCAGCGTCTGGCTGCTGGGACTGGCTTCTCTTTCCCACTGTGGAAGACCGTCCATTGTTCCATTCGGCTTTGCCATGTGTTTAGAGACCCCAAAATCAAGCCTTGCAGCTCCGAATTATGAGGATTTATTCAGTTTCTCTGCCGCTGGTCACGTTGTCGTCTGGGGATTGGAATGTCTACATATGTCTTGACCTTGGCCGTGGGTCCTGTCTCACACATCTTGCTCTCTGTCCAGCCTGAATCAGTTCAGCTTATCTCCGCTCAGGGATTTGAGGCCTACTGTAATGTTCATTAACCTTATAATGCGGTTTCTACATTGCCCATGTTATACTACATTCCCTGTGGGTTAGGTATACGTGGTTTGATCAGGTTCCATATGCTCTCCTGTATGTTCGCGACTATTGGCTTCAAGCATCAGCAAGCTCGCTCAGGATCTCATGCCTAGCGGTTTCTCCGTTACTGCATTTGGCTAATGACAAAATAATAAAAGAAATAACAGTATTTATATGGATCTGTCCTCTAACTATAGAACTGTGCACTCATGTTCTTCATGTATGTGTGTGTGTTTATGAGGTGAAGTACGGAATGCACATGTGCTTCATGTGTACTGCTGCTATGTTGCAGTGTCTCTAATGACGTCAGTAGCATGCCTTCTTGGTGCTTAGTCCAGGCTGTCCATATAGGTGTCTCTGACCACAGTCACTGGCTCTTCTCCCACACAGGGATAGATCTGTACCACACCTGGTCTGTATGGCTGACTGAGAGGGTACCTCTGAGTGTATTTGTCAATCATTGGTGCATTTGGAATGCGTCCGAAATAGAATGGGTGGTGCGTTATTTTCTGGCTATCCGTCTTGTCATGAACTTACTGGGGCGGGGTGGTCTCAGGACCCTGACTCCCTCTTCAGTCCCCCTTCGGGTCGACTGGTCAACCACATCCTTATCCGTCAATCCTTTGGCTCTTGGTTGCTATATCTTCGTTATTCCTCCGAGGTGTCCATAGTAATTCACATGATCATCAAAAGTGCATTCCATATAACTGCACACTCCTTCGGGGTTGCAACACACCCACTTCCCTACGTAATACTTTGCATCGAATGGGTTCTCCAACATCATTTCTCCAAGCGGGAACAATTCACATATCGCTATTCTCTCTCTCAGCTAGTTTCTTTCTGCCACAATCTGGTCCTCCGCTCCTCCTATGTTCACATCCATCACGACCTGCATCTATATAGCATCCTCTGCCATCTTTTTGTACTTAAACAAATCCTTTTCCCACGCATTGACACTCCTGCCAGTATCAGTGCTCCCATTATCACTTTTAGTCCATCGGACATCCATGACCATATTTATGCTATCCAGCTCTGGTCCTTTCCAGTCCCCTTCACTTTTTCTTCCATTTTGGCATGCATCTAGGATAGCTGAAATACTGCTTCTGACAGGGTACTGTTGTTTTTGTCATTGCCAGGTGTGAACGTGCAGCAGGAACTCCCAATTTTTGCGCAAATTCCTCCTTCCATTGCTGTGAGCAGATCCAGAACGTATCTATTCTAGAGTGCCACCAACCTTACTGCTCAGAGCTCTTCTTTTATTGCGTTAAACCCATTCACGGTGGAGTTGATTGTGATCGCATTTTTGTAAGCCTGTACAGATGGGATGATTGCGGCAAAGAACAATTGCGTCCTATTGAACAATCTGTGTTCTGCTAGAACTTCATACAATGCTGTCTATGACTCTTCTGACAAGTAAGTACGTCCTCTCTTAACTCTGCTCAATTCAGCAGGCTTCTCGCTATTGCCCGTTTGTTCCTCCACAGATCTCTTCTTCCTTTTGTTAGTGTCCATCTTCGGGAACTCATCGTGCTTCACATCTTTCATGGTATGGCCAATGACGGCATATTGATGTGTACCAATGAGCAAACTCCTCCCCAGTGGGGTGGCAGCTTCTTGTATACCTTTGATCCGCACACCCAGTAGTGGTCCATCAGTACAGCAGTCCCTGCCTTCATTGCTGCATGCATCTCTTTGCTCTGGCATCCTACATTTCTACCAACTTCCACTTCCCATTATTCTGGTACCACAGTGCTGGTGTCTTCAGGGGTATTATTGGCATATGTCCAGTTGCATTCTTCACCCATGTCAGTAACTTTGTGCTTGCATCCTAGACCTTCAGGCACTTGTTGCTCTATTGCTGTACCTTGTTCACTGGGGATTGTGCTAGTGTGCGTGTCTTGCTTCCCACCACCCCATTCTTCCATCCATCATCTGTGTATGCTTGGCCATACACAAGTATCTGCAGCCTTTCCCAGCATCCAGGCTCTCCTCCCGTTTCCTTCACTCTAGTCCATGAGCATGGCAATTCCTTCAGTGTTATAGTCTTTGTTGATCCCTTCTCGGGCCCATCAGTGACATACTGTATAGCTTTGTTCAGCTGCCAAACATTGTTCATCATGTCTAATGTCTTTATATAATTATCTTCAGACAGGAATGTTGTTCGGGACATTCATCTCAATGGTGCAGTTTTCCCCTGGAACCTTCCTCGAGTTGTCACCATCAAGAGATACATCAAGCATTGTGCTCTTGCTGCTGGTCTTTAAGTTGCTATAAAGGTTCTGGAGGCACTCCAGGGAAAGGGGATGAATGAGCGGACTACCAGCTCTCCCCAGTGGTTTCCTTACCTACTTTGGAAATGTGCTTGTACCACGTTATTAGACACTCAAACAGTGTCAGTGAGATACATGTTTACCCCTTTCATGTCTGTGCCAACACTGTGCTTACCTCTTCTTACCGTGTCTGCAGTGCTCTCCTATCTACCTGACATGGTCGTTCCACCTGCTTGGGTTGGGGTAATGATAGTAGAGGATACAGTGGTAGCACTAGCAATGAATGAAATCCTCCAAAATATAAAAGCAACATCTCCACTTGAAATAAAGAGACCCAAGATGATAACCATATTCTGTATTATTTCACCCATCTTTACCTATCCTGCTGATCCTTGTGCAGCCTGAAGATATAGTTGCCCAACTGAAATGCATGAAGAAATGCATAATTGTTTTAGTATGGTAAGTATGGTAAATAGTTGTTAATGTGGAAGACGAACACATCTTCCCACACTGCTCTTAATGATGGGTTTCTCAGTGTGGAGGGAATGGTAGGGTCGCCGTGTTCGAGCTGTGGGTATGTTTGGGCCAAATATTCTACAAAGGCAAGGTAATGCACCCCGGGAGATTGTGCTCTGATTCTACTTGGTCTTCTCACAGTGTGGACAAACTGGTTTTAGAAAGTATCAGAGTGGTGAGCAGTGGGAAACATGAACAATCAACAACAATTACATTGGCTTTCTCGTCGAAGGTATGTAGAGAATAAAATAACAGACAGTGTATACTTACTCTAAGTCTATTAAGAGTCCAGTCCCTAACTCTGATGCCCGTGAGCGAGTAACCATTGAGTATCCTCCACTCGGCAGTGTAAATTCAGAATTGGCTTGTTGCACTTCTTGCTGCTGATCTTTGGCTGTGTTGAACACAGTGCCAGGTGAGGCTGCTGCTTTGTAGGACTTAATGTCAGACATGTGATTCCATACTCCCTTCCAGTTTACCTGCTCGGTCGGCCACCTCCTCCACAGTGTGAGGACAGTGAACCTTAGTGCGTTCCAGCTGAAGATCTTCCACAATAACACTAGGTCCCCCACACCTACTTGTCTCTTAACTTCTGAGTCTCCTGGTGTGTTGTTGCATTTGCTCTCCCCGCTGTTTTCTGCCCCCCCCCCGCAGTCATCCTATCTGGTGAGGGATGAAAGAGGCACTAGCAATCAAGGAGATAATGTATTCATACATCTCTTGTCCTAACTCATGTGCACTATTCTCTCAGTCTTTCAGTGCCCTTGTGGGAGGAGCCAGTGGGAGTTGCATCCGTCGTCCTGTCATTGGACCCATGCTTATTGCACAATGCGGTCAAAGCAAGAGGTAAGCAGTGCAGGCAACTTTTCTTTGTGCTCTGCTGTATTTTGGCTATCACCTCCTTCAGGCTTTCACACACCCAGTTTGCCTGCGGGTGGCACACAAAGGCGAATTTGTGTTGGATACTCAGCAATGTGGTGATGTGCTGGGACATCTCATTGGCGAAGTGAGGACCATTTTCAGACCGCATGATCTCACGCACGCCCCATCTTGGGAACACTTCCCTGACCAAAAATGTGGCCACTCTGATGGCATTGGGATGTGAACAGGGACCTGCCTCAATCCAACTGGAGAATGGGCACACAACCACTATCATGTAGCGGTAACCTTGACACACTTGGATCATGGCAATGTAGTCGACAAGTAAATGCTGAAACTGGCTTAATGGTCGAGGTATGGCTCCTCTCACCACTCTCAAGGTATGCTCTGCTGTATATTGCTTGCAAGTCAAGCAATTACTTACAAATTCAGCCACATGTTCTGCCAAAATAGGACAGAACCATGTCTCTCCAATGTGGGCAGCAATTACCTCTTTTCCTGCGTGTGTTGGGTGGTGCAATTGTGTCAGTGCAGTGTTCAATAATGCTAGTGGCATGACCACTTTCCCTGTGTTATTCTGCCACCATAGGGCATCTGTTGGAGATACTGCACATCCCCTTTTAGTCCACAATTCCTTTTCATCGCTGGGTGCAGCTTCCTGCAATTCCATAATCTGTGTTTCTGGCAGTGGCTTGTGTACCCTTCCTTTAATACCATGTTCCTGGCACAATCTCATGCATTTGAAGCGGTCTCCATTTCCAATAGCTCCCAGAAGTGTGCTGTGCATTGTGCCTCAGAATCTGCTGCTTCTTTTCCCCTTGAGATGTGGTCTTCCCCTCTAGTGTGTTCTTGGCACTTCACTATTGCTACCTGTGCTGGATAATCAATTACTTCGATCAGTTTGCCCAATAGAAGAGGATGCTGTACTGGTGTCCCATCTGTCCTCCTGAATCCTCTCCTGATCCATCGTGACAGTCCTGAATGCACTGTGGATGTCACATAGGCAGAGTCTGAGTATACTGCCACTTCCTTTCCCCTGCTGTGCTCCAATGCTAGTATTAGGACCACTAGTTCTGCTATTTGTGCTGAATAAGGGGATGGTAATCGCACACTTGTCACTACCTCACTCGTCCCATCTTCCTTCACCCTCGCTACTGCAGTTCCTGTATGCCTGACCCCATCTGTCTGGTCAATATTTGATGACCTGTTAATGTACAGCACATCTCCCCCCTCAAGCGCATCCTCATCTACCTCACGAGTGTCACTGAATGCCTGTATGTTTTCTACGCAGTCGTGTACATAGTCTCCTTCTTGAAGGACATCTCCTAGGAAAATTGGGTGTTTGACCGATCCGCACCTCACCATTTGCAGAGATGCATTTGATAGTATCACTTGGTACCCTGATGCTCTTTGATATGATATGATATGATATGGTATTTGTAACGCGCCTATACACAGGTGTTTCAAGGCGCGATCATTGTGTCATCAGTGTGCTCTTTGGCTTCTGCACTATTGCGACAAGGGCATGCTCCATGTACAGCGTGCTACTGCACCCCATGGTGATTACTGCTGACATTTCCACTGCGAATGCAGCAGCTTCCAAAGATTGTTCGCGCTGATAATGTCCTCTGATTACTGGGTCAAGCTTCCTACTGTAGTAGGCTGTAGGTTTATGTCCCATGATTGTTTTCTGTGTCAGTACTGCTTTAATCACCACACCATCAGTGTGCGAGAACAGTAGAAATTCCTTTTTGTAGTCTGGGGTCTCTAGCACTGGTGCTATGCATATTTCCTCCTTCAGCATGTCAAATGCATCAGTCATCTCTGTGGTCCATGTCAATGTCTTGTGTCCCTTCTGTGCTTTCTTTAGAGCGCCCAACAGAGGCCTCGTGTATGTACTGTAGTCATGGCTCTGCAGTAGTTGCACATCCCTGAGAACTGCTGCATTTCTCTCACTGTCGTGGGCTTAGCTGTCTTGCATATTGTCTCTGCCCTTTCTGGTGTGATCTGTCGGCCATTTTTGGAGATTGCCTGCCCAATGTATAGCACCTTTTTCTGACAGTACTGTAGCTTGCCCTTGTCCACCTTGTAGCTCTTGTCAGCTAACACTGTCAACATGTGCACTGAGTCCTTCCTACACTGACCTTCTGTCTTGCTCCAAATCAAAATGTCATCTACCTACTGTAAAACTGTGCTTTCCATCTGTATGTTGGACAAGTCCACATGTATCACTCTGTTAAAGATAGATGGTGACTCGCAGTACCCCCGAGGAAGTCTTGTATGTTTCCACTTCTGGTTTCTATACATAAAGGAAGTCAAATCTTGTGAGTCTGGGTGTAGTGGTAACGAGAAGAATGCAATCTTTTTTTTATTTTTTATTATTATTATTAATTTGATCTAGCTGATTACATCAACTTTTCAAATTTATACAACACTTTAACATTTTCAATTTGCTTAAAACCAACAAGTGACAAAAATAACAGAAGAAGGAGCACATAGTAAAATCTGCTAAAAACATACTAGACTAAATCTCCACGATGATAAAGTATATACAGTTCATATCAACTAGCCCTAGCATACACACATATATGAATGTTTTACCACCGAAACTCATCACCAAATTCAATTCATACATTAATTTCAACGGGCAATATGAGTTCCAGGTAGTGCACCAGGGCCTTTATCACAGAGAATCTCGTCGTATTACATAAAATACCCCATATGTGATTTTCATCAGTTTCCTCGTACAGATTTAACAAGTTGGTAAAAAACCTAGCTCGTATGACCTTCAAATTTGGACATGATATTATCAGGTGTTGGAGGGTTTCCTTCTCGGTACCCATTTCACAAAAAAATCTAAAAAAATTTAGATCAGGAGAAATTATTTTTCGTCTTACCAAGACTGCCCTTGTGAACCATAAAATCAGTCTAAGGCGTAAAATTTGGTTTTGTACATGCCCCGAGGGACATTTCAACAAGTAACCTGCTACTTCTCCCAGTCGCTTGATTATGAAACAGTTGTTATTAAAGTCTTTAAAGTTTGAACAACATGCATAGTTTTGTAGCCATGCCCAACGATTAAACTTAATCTTTGCACAACCTGAATTTTTAAGCAAAAGGTCAAGTGAGATGTCAGCCTCGACCAATGTATTCACAACTAAGTTCCTTCATTTTGATGGAAAGACATGACTTGAACTGGTCAAGTAGCGTGCTACCGTACTCAGAATGTTATTATTTTCGACACCGCATAGGCACTTTCGAAAAAAGGAGCACATTCTCCACTTGAGTCTACTAGATAAAGAATTAATACCTAGTTCGAATCGCAGTAGAGGCATTGGTGTACAATTTGGCAGATGTAAGACTTTTCTCCAAAATTTAGCCTCCAGCTTATCCCACATTTTGTCATTTGTATACAACTTTGACTCGGCACCATAAAGAAGAACAGGGATTACGTTCTGCTCATAAAACATTAATATATGTTTTAGAGTAAATTTCCCATTTTTATGATACAGTATTCTGGCCTGAGATATCAAAGCCAACAGTTCTGACTGTAAGTCAGTCAAATATTTGTTATCAGTGACAGTATTTTGTAGAAACAGCCCCAAATATTTGTATTCTGTGACATGGGCCAAGGCTTCATCACCAATGTACAATTTTCTAGTGATACATTTCGATCTCTGGTGGGGCCTACAAGCCAAAATCTGTGATTTACTCGAATTTACAATAAGTTGGTTTTTGTAACATATTCTGACAAAGCAGATAGCAAAACCTGTAATCCTTTGGGCGTTTGCGAGATAAGAACTAAATCGTCAGTGTATAAGAGCCACGATATACGTTGCCCTCCCAATTCAGGAGCATCAGACTGAATATCGATGAAATGATAACCCCATTTCAAGAATAAAAAATTAAACAGAGTCGATGCTAGAATGCACCCTTGCTTTAACGCTAAAAATGTAGCAAAGGCTGACGACAGTAGACCTTCTAACGATAGTCTAACTCGCATGGAGGTCCCCGAATGCAGCTGCTTTACTAGTTCCAGTAGCGAGGGAGGGCAAGCCAGCAATTTTAACTTTAGGAATAGAAGATCTCGATTTATAGAATCAAAAGCTGACCGAAAATCAATGAAGGCAAAGTATAAACATTGTTTTCGACCAGCATAGTGTGATTTAAGCATATTGAGAGTGATAATATTGGGCAAAGTTCCCAAACTAGTGACAAATCCAGATTGAAAAGGATCCCTCTTAAAGTGGGTTTTAGACCACAAATTTAGATCTCTCAAAATAAGTCGACAAAAAACCTTCCCTGGCACATCAAGTAAAGAGATCGGCCTATAGCTGGCTGGATTGGCCCGATCTCCCTTTTTTTAGATCGGGATAATGATTGATTGTTTCCATGACAGCAGTATTTTCTGGGACCGATTAATGTCCTCAAAAATGAGGTATAGTATCTCTGCCCAGATTTCTGGGAATTGCTTCATGTGCGTATTAGATAACCCATCCGCTCCAGGTGCTCTCGAATGGCTTGCTTGTTTAATGTAGTACAAGATGTCGTCTTTATCATCCGATAAATAAAACTTGAGACTGCGATTCAGGCTCATTTATACTAGCATAAGCCAAGGGAGCAGCAAATAGTTTGGTATAATACAAAACCCATGCAGCTTCAGAGTTTGTACAGCAACCTACTGTCCTGCTACTGCCTGGTTGATGATATTCCAGGACTGGGCTGAATCTTTATCGGCTAAGGATTTAAGCATATTACTGCCATCCATTTGATATAGTTTGGCTCGGTGCCCTCTTGACCAATTTCTACATCTTGTTTTAATCAAAGTTAGGGTTGCCAATCGGGTAACAACAGGGAGTTTATAGGCCTGCCTTTTTTCAGCCCGTACCATTGCTTTTCTAATTCGAATTTCATGATCGCAAATGTGCAGATACGGAGGTTGTTTTTGTGTATGTGTAACTGAGGTAGTTTGAAATAGTTGCATTAGTTTGTGATACACTGTCTCATGATTCTGCTTTGACACCATTTTAAGCTTCAGCTCCGCATCATAATATAATCTAAAGGCTTCTAAAGATGATTCAATCCACCTTACACGATTTCTGGCTACATTTACTTTGTACAAGCCTGTGAGATAGCACAGTTTTTCTTGGGCCATGCCATTGCATGTAACATGTTGTGATCACTCGCTGCTGTATCTATTATCTGAAACGATTTCACTTTATTCAACATGCTAGCATTGACATAGATAAAATCAATAATGCCCCGACTACTCGTCCGATGCCAAGTGGGTCTAGATGGAATATCTCCAGAAAACGAACCATTTAACATAAATAAGTTTCTGGCTTTAATAAAACTTGTCCACTTGTCAAGCCGGCATCTTTCTGATGTACAATACGGACCCAAGCAATGCAGATTTAAATCACCTGCCAAAATGATGGCATGTAACTCTCCATCAAGAATGGCAATATCAATTGCTTTATTCACAGCTGCCATAAAACTATCATCCGAAATCCGCAATGGATTCCAATAGAGGTTTATGGCTGCAGAAGAACATTTTGTACCCACAATTCTCGTCGTTTGCAAGTAGGAATTTGGGGCAAACCAAGGTACAACCTTTAAAGATGACGATTGCTTCATGACGAATGCAATCTTCAAGTCAATGACCATGAAGTAGGCAGCTTCCACTGGAATGCTGCATATGATTGTCGCTGGATTTGCAACCAGAGGATACTCTGCTTCTACAATGTGGTTAAAAGGCCTTAAATCCTGGATAAAACAGCACAACCCCCTTTTGGCCTTTCTCGCCAGGTAAACCGTCGTGTAACATGGGTACTATGATGGCACAAGAATGCCTCTCTCTATTAGTGCTGCAATAGTCTCATAAATGCCCTCCTCTGACTCCTTACTGAGTGGGCACTGCTTCATTCTTGGTAAAATTGCTCCTGGTTTCAGTTTTATCTGAACTCCCCCTATGCTCTGTAAGAGCCCCACATCATAGGGGCTTGTTGTCCATAGGGTGCTGGGCACCTTTGCCAGAGCCTCCTCACAGAATGGAGGTGGGCTTCCAGCACCATTGCCATCCTCTGTGGTACCTCCCTGTAGTGTATCCTTGAACAGCAATGCACACTCATCTCGAACACCATCTCTGTCTCTAACCTCTCCTCCCTGAATAGCTCTTTGTCTGTCACTGTGGTCAACCTGCACCCGTCTGCCACTGCAGTCACTGCTCTCCATGCCCGTCCTGTGTCATCCATCCCATGTACCGCTATCCAGTCTTCTCTGGCTATTACTGCCTCGATTTCCATTGGCACAATGGTTCGTCCAATGGTATCTTAGGCCTGAATAGGTACTCGTTTGGAACCCGTCACATTTTCCCTGCAATGCCTGGGAGCCATGCAATAGCAATATCAGTCACGTACTGGAACATCTCCTCATCCACGGGGCACCCCCCTCTGTACCCTTCATCCACAATAAGCTTGAACAATCTCTCTTAAATTGAGCATGTGTATTCCTGGTGTTTGGCAGGCTATTCCCTTCTCCGTGAATGAAATTGTCATGTTTAGTCTGCTCATAATGTCTCGACCCAGTATGTTTACAGGTGTCTAACAAGAGTAGAGAAAAGGCAGAGATAGATCATGTTCTCCTATAGAAAGTGGGATATCGTCTGTGAAAGGAACCACTTCCTGAGCCCCAGAGAATCATTGAGTGTTCATGACATCACCTAACGATTTAAATGCTCCTTCCCGAAATCAGGACATAGTCGCCCTTGTCTCTACAAGAAAGGAAAAAGTCTTGTCACCTATCGCCACCCCTATGCGAGGTTTCTCCGCAGGGTTGGGTGTGATTGACAGGATGGGACACAAAGTCCGTCTGTGGGCTATCCTATTGAGGGTATAAGGACACTTTATTTCTCACAAAGGGGTTGTTCCCTACCATGGTAACCCCTCCTAGTTGTCTAACGGGAACCGTTGCCATGGAGTCCACGCGTGCTGCTGCGTCATTGCTCTATATCTGTGTATTCCCACGAGCCTGTGGTGCTTGCAAATACTGTGGTACTGGGGCTTGCATATGTGGTATCTGCTGTTGCATCAGTGGTGCTTGTACCTGTACTTATGGCATCTGTTGGTGTGTGCCCTGTATCTGCCATTACTGCTTCTGGTCTTGTGTGTAATAGTCATCCTGATCCCCTAGGTATGGCTGCTGGCCCTGTGATGCCCGATTCTTCTGCATCCCCCTGCTCCAGCACACTCTCGAAATGTGTCCTATCTGCCCACATTTCCAACATTGTGGTGGCTCCCTCCCTTGCCAACTGCCAGAAAAATCCCCTGGGCCCTGCTGCCCGTACCCCCGAAACCTCCTGTAAAGCCCCCTTGTTTGTGAAGCATCTGTGGTCCCAATCTGCATCCTCTCGGTTGCCCCCCTCTTCCTCTGAACCATTTCTGTGTGTTCCCCCACCCTGTGCACCCTCCTCCCCCCATGGGCGGTGTGAAATGCTGCTGCCCTTGTGGTGTTGGGCTGTTTAATACAGCCCTTTCCATTGCATACTTTGTTATTTTATTTTATGTTCTAGCTTTGCTTCGCCTATCTTCCTTTCCTCTGCCTTTTTCTTGAGCTTCTCTTGCCATAGCCTACCTTGGTGAACTATTGTGAACTGTCCTTCTGGCCAACCTTTTGCTTGCATGCCTACCAACTTCCTTAAGTGTTTCTGAACGGGCTCTGTCAGCCCCTGGAATACTATGTGATAGAATAGGGCTCTTGTTCTACCGCACGGTTCTCAAGTTTCTTGAATTTCTTGAATCTCCTGAATGGACTGTATGGGGTCTTCGTCTTCCCTCATTTTCTGTGACATAATTGCCCCAACATCTGATATATTTGGATATTGTGTCCTTAGTATCTATCTATGTTCTTGTAGTGTGCCACTAACCCGAAGGCCTCGGGGCGCACACAGGAGAAAGAAAAGACAGTTGACAAATAACATTAAAAAAAGATGGATTCAAAAGGAAAGAAAGCATAAGAGCACAAAAGAAAGACAGGTATTCATCAAATAGTCCACCAGCAAAAGAGAGATGTAAAATACATACGGTTGGTATTCAGAAACAAATACTCAGATCGCATAAGAAAGAAAATACTTAACCTTTACCTATATCAAACAGGAAGGTTTTTAGTTTTTTCTTAAAAATACTCTGCTATCCACAAGATATTTGAGCATAGAATTCCATAGAGCAGGAGCCCAGGAATCAAAGCCTGTACCCCCAAATCTTTTCAGAGTGGGAGTGCTCGCCATACGGTAGCTCTGCAGTTTACAAACAGCGAACCGTTGTGCGCCGTGTTTTGGGTTGTCACCCCAGGGAACCCTGTCCATATGTCATCAGCAGCATCCCTGAGGATTGCCACTAGTAGCCCCTTTACATCTCCTACTGCTAACCTATTTCCCGCTGTCATCCTCGCCATTTCATAAATCCACTTCCTAGCGCCTGCACTCAATGATGGCAACCTACACCTCACGTTCTACTTGTCAGCATGTTTCCATGGTATGGACTGAGGTCGCACCCCTCCCCTTTCTAGTAAGGGCTTCTGTGTGAATCCCCCCTGCGTGGGCGCCTCTCATCAGCCTAACCTGTTTGTTTTTGCTTTCGATACCTGCATACACATCTACCGGTTCGGATATGGCCCCTCAGACATTGTGATCATGGACCCCCCGACCCTTCCTATTGAGCACAGCTGTCTCCCCCTTCCTTCGTCCAGGGAGATCTCTAAGCCTATCCACATATGTAATGATGTCATTGAGAGTGGGCAAGTCGTGCCTGCTCGTCCAATCTTCCTCCTCCTACTCCATCTGTATGTGTCCCATTCTCCCATGTCACATGCTTGTCTGCACCTGTCCCCGTGGACTGGAGCCGGTGTAGCTCCCCCATCTCGTCCCCACTGTTCCATCCTTCGTTGTTGGATCCCGAGCCCATGTTGCTACAGAAGTCATCTACGAAGCTCAGCCTTTGGCTTGTCATGCCTGTGTTGGGGTTCATGTCACTGTTGATATTCAGCAAGTCATATCTGCTGCCCCCCAACCCCCTAAGCCTGGTTGGTTTCCTCCTGTGGCGCCCCTCTCCCGTATGTTCATGCTATCTGGCTCCGCTCGTCTACCCTCCTCTTGTCTTTCGCATTCTCAATCTGCTGTCCATTGTGTCCTCACAGCCTTCAGTGCCTGCTCGTCGGCCTCCTTGCACACGCGTTCCCTTGTCACTCTATCCACTTGTAACTTCCTCTGTTCTCTCTCGACTAACTCAAGATTTTCCTGCTCTGCTACTTCCCTCCGCCTCTGGAGCTCTTCCACTTCCCTTGTCCTTCTTTCCTGTTGTTTCCACTCCTCTTTTCCTGTCTGCGATCACTTTCAATCCTCTCTTCTCTTTCCCTCTGAATCTGCTCCTCCTTCCTTCTCTATCCTCTTTCTAATCTCTCTTCTCCCCGTCCTGTTTCTAGTTTCACCTCTCCCTCCATCTCCCTCCTATCTGTCTCCTCCCTTATCTCAGCCCAGTCTGATGCTTCACTGCTCCCCTTCAGACCTTCCATTGCCTTAGCCGCCCATTCCGTCTTCCTTTCTAATTTCAGGAGTATTGGTACCCCTGACCATTAATTCGTGGCTATGCTCCCAAGCCTCTCCTTCGCACCCTTCTGCGCCTCGCTGCTCGTCTCTCGTTCAGTAGCTGGCTGCCCTGTGCCCCTCGCCCCCTTTTCCTTTGTATATGGTGGAAGATTATATGTCGGATTTGAATACCTCTGTGCTGCTCTCAATTCCCGTAATGCTCTTACTGCTTTTAAAAAAATATATATATTTGATTGAATTGTAATACAATTTTTCAAAACCGACAATTCAAGTTTCCATTTCATTTCAATGTGTCCCATGTCTTCACATGTCTTAGGGCCTTACTGCGCTCTGCGTCCATGATCATATGCCTCTATTGCCCATCTTGAGCTCCTGTACAAGGCCAATTTGTTTGAAGAATAATACCACCGCCACTGCCCAGACTGTTTTCTCCCCACTCATCAATTGTTTCCACCACTCCTCTTCATCAACTGTTCTTGATTTCCCCAGGAATTTCATTAAATAGGTTTCCCGGGCTTCTTGAGTTCCCCTGCATATCAACAAATTGATTCAACCTGTTTGGCATTACAGTATCACCACTCAATCGAGGATTCACCTCTGATGGCCAAGATTTTGTTGGTCCTTAGAAGGTTCAGTCTGATTCTCAAAAAGGTGTGACCCAGGTGTTTATCAGGGAATTTTTCCAGGTAGCCTCTCACCTCATTGATTCTCTTTGGGACAGTGGCGACGTGGTTGGTTAATTTGTAAGACATTGGTTTATCTTGTGTTCTTATCCAGTCAAGTTCCACTCGTTTGTTCGCCACCTTTGTTGGGTTTTGTATAAGTTTTTCCCTCATCAGAGCTATTTTATCAAGGAGGTTTACACAGCCTTTGGCCCAAGTGACTAGTAATGCTCTTCTTGTAACGGGTACATCCCTTGCTCATCGTCTGTGTCATCTGAGACCACACTCAGAGGGACATGGGGAAGAGCCTACTGCTGGCTCAGCATCCACTGACGCCTCATTGCATCCCCCTCACCCTCCTGAAACATCCTCCAAAGTTTGAACATTGCCATACGGCTTGCACGCTTCTTCCCCTTATAGGCACCCTGTATGTGTGTCAGTAGTGATTGGTGCACGTCTTTGGAGAAACTTCCACAAGGTGGCCATGGTTTAGTTAACTTTCCACTGTGCTTTTCGACCATTCAATTATTTATTTACATATCTTCTCCCTGAGGGGGGGTGGCTTACACAGGTACTGGAGGGGCGTGTCCCCCCGCACTTCCCCTGATACATTGTGGGTGGCTTCTGACTTTACCTGACCTCAAATCGAGAGTTTCGACAATCTGATGTTTAGGGAGGAAGACAATGCAATCGCAATGTTATTGCTTTTACTACGAGCCTCTCTGGTCCTACACCTTACCACTGCGTATTCCGCGCACCACCGTTTTACAAGTTCGCTGCCTCCTGAGGCACACCCACAATTTTGCGCATGTGCCTTCCACGCACCATCACTAGTTCACCTCATCTGCCAATCCCAAGTTTCCAATGCTAGCTCTTCACTGTCTCATTCTCTCCATGTTCTATGCACAAACCTTTGGGTGACGGCACAATTTACTAAGCAGGGCAATGCTGAACAATCAAATACCGCACACACACTGTTGTAGCCCGTTACTCCCAAAATACACAAAAAACCCATATCTGTCTTCCAACTTCTAGGCAGAGTATACCACTATTCCCTTGTGATCGAACTGTACCCGCTGCGTAGCCTAGCATGCAAAACATCTCACTCCAGGAGACATAACCGCATTCCGCAATCTAAGCCAGCTCCCTTGCTAAACCTCATGGGGATACTGTCATCTATGACCTGAGCTAAAATGCCCAACCCACAGGAAATCCACTATTGACATAACATCTGTCATCCGTGCCCGAGTCAATAGTGTAGGTTATTCACAACTGTTTACCTCTAAACTCTAATGTGCCCAAACAAAGAAAAAGGACATCTACTTCTGCTCCTTTTCCTACTAACTTTGACAATGCTATACAATATTTTAACAATACTTCGACGATACTAAACTATACTCCACAACATTCAATACCCTCCCTAACGCCCACAGTTGCCGTTTGACTGGGTCAATACTTACACTCCATGGACTGTTGTTGCTGCTCGTCTGCTGTGTCCCCCAGAAAGTGCAGAAAGTGCCCACTTCCCTGTCCTAGTCTGCCTGGTCTCCTCGCTGACGTTGGGCAGGACATTTTCCAAGCTGGATCCTGACGGCCTTTCCACGGGGTCCGCGTCCCTGTCTTCTTGAAATATGCAAAGGTCCTGAAGCCTCTCAAGTTCTGTGGCAGAGGAGACAACTTTGTGCCGGGCTGATGCAGCAAACCATCAGCTCTGCTACCAACTTGTTGGGAGGAACTTCCAGGTATGTCTGAGTGATGACCGAAGTCCAGGGACTTGGAGAACCAAACTCCCTCCCCAGTATACACAGAAGACTCAGTCAATGGCAAGTTCAAACTGCGATTTATTACAAATAAAACCAACAGGGATAGATATCAGAGCACAGGTGGATTCCAATACTTCTCGGCTTCTCCTGGCTCGCAGGCCAGTTTTACTCTAAAAACACATCACTACTCCGTCATCACTTAGGCCTTTCTCCAAAATCCTATTGATGTGTGGGATTGGCTGTCTAATAACCTATGTGGTCACCTATACATGTTATTCTACTGGCTCTCACATGTCAGGTGGCTGGCCTGCCCCGTCCCCAATTCACTAACTATTACATTGTTGCAGAGCAGTGGGCCTACCATTGGTTCTCGGCCATTGCTAGTCACCCCTGAAGTGCTAAACTGTGATTGGCTAGAGCTGATCTCCCCAGCCCTGGGACTCGAACGAGTTCTCAGCTCGGAGTGTACCTCTTCAAGGTAATGTGAACAATTATATGTCTGTATTGTAAATTGTGTCCACCACCTTTGCCATATGAGAATATTTTCCTAACGGTAGCAATCGGGGCCAGGCTGCTGGGACTGGCTTCTTTTTCCCACCGTGCAAGTCTGTGCATTGTTCCATTCAGCGGTAACACATATTTAGTGACCACAAAATCGAGCTCTGTAGCTCAGAATTATGAGGATTTATTCTGTTTCTCTGCAGCTGGTCCCGTTGTCATCTGGGGATTGGAATGTCTACATATCTCTTGACCTTGGCTGTGGGTCCTGTCTCATGCGTCTTGCTCTCTTGTCCAGCCTGAATCGGCTCAGCTTGTTTCCTGCTCAGGGATTTGAGGCCTGCTGTAATGTTCCTAAACCTTATAATGTGGTTTCTACATTGTCCATGTTATACTACATTCCCTATGGGTTAGCTATACATGGTTTGATCAGGTTCCATATGCTCTCCTGTATGTCCGCGTAACTATTGGCTTTAAGCATTAGCAAGCTCGCTCATGATCTCTTGTGCCTTGCAGTTTCTGCATTTGGCTAATGACAAAATAATAAAAGAAATGACAGTATGATATGGATCTGTCCTCTAACTATAGAACTGTGCACTCATGTTCTTCATGTATTCCGGTGTGTGTTTATGTGGTGCAGTGCGAAATGTACATGGGCTTCATGTCTAATGCTGCTTTGTCGTGGTGTCTCTTATGACGGCAGTAGCATGGCTTCTTGGTGCTTAGTCCAGGCTGTCCCTATAGATGTCTCTCACCAGTCACCGGCTCTTTTCCCACTCAGGGATAGATCTGTATCACACCTGGTCTGTATGGCTGACTGAGAGGGTATTTGTCATTCATTGGTGCATTTGGGATGTGTACGAAATAGAATGGGTGGTTGCGTTCTTTTCTGGCCTTCCGTCTTGTCATGAACTTACTGGGACGGGGGAGTGGTCTCAGGATCCCGACTCGCTCTTCACTTTATTGCCAGTGAGGCTCCGGAGTATAGGTTTTGTGATTTGCCAGAAACTCAGGAATCGCTTAAGATATTTAGTGACAGATTGTGCTGCTCTGTCTGTAAAACATCTGTTATTTCAGCACATTTGCACATATATATCATGTTGGTGCGGAGGTAGAATTTCTGAATTAATGTTTATCAGGCTGCACCACCTCAATGGTTACAGCGTTTGTGGGTTTTATGAAACGTTTACAGATGGAGGAAACGTTATAATCTAGTGATGGCTAGTTTAATAGGAGTCTTGTCTATCAAGTCCTTTTGAATATGATGAAATGTTTTAATTGGATTATGAATTTTTCTTTTGACGGCCAAGATTTTTATGGATTGTAAACTGTCTCTTTTTGAATATGGTGAAATGTTTTAATTGGAATATGAATGTTTCTTTTGACAGCCAACATTTTTATGGATTGTATGAATTGTTAACTGTCTCTTTTTAGATCTGTGATGACATTGATGTATTAAGTGTTGATGTGAATAATTATTCTGGTTTTAGTATCAATTGTAATTTTGTTGTTCTAGAACTTGTCAAAAGTTATTTGATAAACCAAATAACTAATAAAAAATATAGGAGCACTGACCCTACCGTAGATCTATATACTTCCAGTATTTCTCAATTTTTCAACTCCTCTGCTCTCGCGGAGCATTCTTTGGCAGCTCTGAAATTGTTATTACAAGGCCTTGTGAGATTGTATGATTAAATTTGTTATTAAGTAAAGCCGCACTCGTTAGCATTATCAGATATTAAGGCCTCACTAACTGTTCTTATTAATAATCTGGAACCGAACCAGGATCACCACTGAAATACAACCTTAAAAACAAAGGAATCAGATTTCCTGATTGTTGGTAGCCCAGTTTTCATCCTGGCATCAAGAGCCCCAACTAAATTGAAAACGAAGTGAGTTACCTCACTCCTGCCTAAGAAACAATCTACGAATGTAGAGAATTATGCCATGTGGAGTCGAGCTGGCTCTCGTACATTTTTAAGAAATATAAGAGCTTCTAAAGATACTACTTCTTCGTCAGTGCCTTCCTTAGTTAGCAGGAAATAGATTGTAAATGTGGATTCCCATTGACACAACACCATAGACATTACTAACATTGAAGACACTCTGAAATATGACAAACTCTGAGGAAAGCGTCCAGGGTCCTGTGGAATCTGTCGTTTTAAGGGCTCCTAAAGAGAGTCTGAACAGTCTAATACAGGGGAAAATAAAAGGAAGAATTTCTAAAAGAAAATTAAGGACATAAGACGCTTTGTCTGGCACAAATTGAGGGACCCCAACCAGAAATGGCTATAACCCTCTATTAGAGTCGCTGCTATTTATGTCTTTATTGTGCATTTGTAAGGCACTTATAAATCAAGTAAATTGTGTTTCAAAGCGCCCTATATTTATGTTATGTGACATTCATTTATAATGTGCACCTCTACCACCCAAGGGCAGTCTCCAGGCGCTCACATGCATGGCTCTGCATGAAAGAGGATGGGGTCGGTTAGTGAGAGATGTGAGAAACCTAAAGGTGTTTCCCAGTCTAGTTCCTGGGGATCTGTCATCCAGGTGGCCAGGACACGGGCATCACCATTGGATCCAGCTCCTGGGCGTGGACCAGTGCGGGAGGATCACCTGGATGGGGGGTCCTCGGGGAGTAGAAGTGGGACACCGATGGTGAGACGTGGTATTCCCCTTCTTCTAACACCTTTTCCCCATTCTATTACGTAGGATACTCGGAAACTGCACCCCCCCGCCACCCTTTCCCGAGACAAACACTTTCTCACGACACGAAAGACAACAGACTAACACTGTTTACCTAACATGTCCCAACACAAGGGTCAGGTGAAGTCAGGCAATTGACCAAAACCACACACACCTGATGGCCCTTTCCCTTCCCCACAGGTATAAAAGTTGGAGCATGAGATCAATCAAGCAGACCGCACAATGAGACGGCTACCCCAGGGCGGCAGTTCAAGAAGAGGAGAAAAGCAGCGAGAACAAAGGGGCGACAAGGAAGGAAGCGACCTTGCCCTTTTCGAGCTAGACCCACAAAGCCTCTGGGAAAGGAATCATAAGACAGCAAACAATAGCCAGCGTGTGTTGCAGCAGATGTCAACGGTACACAGAGCCATCCTACACTGATAACCAGGACAGGGAGAGACACTTGCTCGCGTGGTACTGTCCTTGATTCCAAAGACAAGAAAAGTCAAGTGGTTCATCACAGCCGGTGAGTCGAAAGAAGAACTGATAAGAAACCACACTATGTTGAACAAGTGTTGCGAATGGCAAATTAAGGGAAAATCAAAGGTACATGGTGGTTATTGAATGGAATGAATAAGCATTAAATAACTTCTCAGATAAACTGTATTGCTGAATAGGACTGGCTAGCTTTTTATGCAATGGTTTTTACAAGGATATAGAGTGCACAGAATTTGTATCTACCGAGACCAAGGCTTCCTGGTTTTAAGAATTTTGATTACAGTGATTTATTAATAGCCCCTTCAAAGTTAAAACCTCAAGAGCCTGTGGCCCAGATGAACTTCGTAATATGACCCTTAAGAGTAATGTGGAACTGTGGATGAAGATTCTTTGGCAACTCTCCTCAGATTTCTAGTTCATTGGAGCTACTGGAGTCCTGGGTTGTTTCCATCATCGTGCCCATCTATAAAAAGGGTGATCAGACATCCCCTTTGAATTATAGACTCATTTCTCTTATAGGCTCCTCCTCAAAAGTTTTAGCAAATTTCATATGGAAAGGTCTAATTCAATGGGCTTACAAGACACATAAATTCAGAATCTATCAAAATGGGTTTTTAAAGGGTGTGGGGACCACAAGAAATGCTTGTATACTCTACTTATTACAAACTAACACCTCTCAGAATAAGCTATATAAGTGGCTAACTTAGATATGCCCTTCACCTTTGAGAAAATGGACAGAGGCCATTTATGTTCGAAATTAAGAGCTTGGGACATACCAACAAGCTTGCAACTATGCGTATCCTTTTTCATTTTAATAAATTGAGAGTGCGATTTAACTCTGATGAACTACTATCGAGGGAAGTGTTGGTTGACACTGGATTGAGACGGGTGTGTTCTTGCACCAGTTATATTTCATTTATATGTTTCTGATTTATCTATTGCATTTGTGAACGCCTCTTTCCACCAAAAATAGGATTGTTAAATGTGGGTTGGTTATGGTATGCCAATGAGGCGGCTTATGGTTAATGGATAGGTTTGTCCATGAATAAAAGCTCTTGATTAATCCAGCAATGGAAAATCTAAAACCTTCACTTGGCCTATTAAGTCAAAACTATTCCACAAGTAGAAAGTTTTGTTTCAATTAATTTCTACCTATGATTAAATTCTTCAAGGCCAAAGTGACTACAGCTATCCTTTATGGTTGTGAACTGCTTCCTCCGTCCATAATAAAATGGATGGGCCGATATGAGGGCAACATCTGGTGTTAAATCCTGGAACTCTCTTCATTTGTTCCGGTTGAAGTTATTCGGTTGGAATTGGGACTCCAATCTTGGTGGACTATTTTCAAATGGAAGAAGTTATGCCTCTACCGCAAACTTCATGTTAAGGGTGCTTCGACCATGCTTGCCAAATTATGGGACTCTGCTAGATTAAACTCAGACAAGGCACTGTCTCCCTACACATTAGAGTGTGAATCATTCCTCTGTGAGATTGAGTGACTTTCTTCAGGTTAAGAAAAGATTGTGTGCTCCCTGGATAGAAGTGAATCAATAATGCAACTTAAACAGTAGATACTAATTAGTTTTTATTTTTTGCTTTGTGTGGTTTATTACAAATCTTATACAAATATACTTCACAATTTAAAAGAGAAAATGGCACATTACATAATAAAAACTAGTTACAGTAACATTGTCGCGCTCCCGGGTAGCTGACGCCTTTGGAGGCAGTGGAGACACCGCCTCCATTGATTGCGCCGTCATGTTTTGCTACACGACTGCGGAACACTATAGTTGCTGGTTCCAACATGGCCGCCGCTGGGAGGCTCTTATTCTGCCTCCTCCGGGGGTCACCGGGTTCAACCCTTAGCGTTATTTTCCTCTTTGGGTTCGTCTCGCTCAAATTTCCCGTTAGCTACTCGCTACTCTTTCCTGCCTTTCACTTACCTTCTGAGCCCTTTTTGCAAACCCCGTTTTCCCTGCGGCGGAGCTCTCTCTCTCCCCCGTGGTCTCTCTCTCTCTTGTTCTCCCTCCGCTTTCTCAGCTTCGCTGGGATTCATCATTGTTTACTCTCAAGGAGCTTTCTTTCCTGTTTTCTGAATTCTCCTTCGCGTCTCGGGTCTCTCTCTCTCCGGTCCACGGCTTGGCTCTCTGGTTCCACGGTGGCCTTCGTTCCCTCTGAGATTAGGCCTCTCCCAGTCCGTCTTGTCTCTACTTGTTACCTGGTTGCTGGGGGATCCCTTTTCTCTGCTGTTTACATTCTGCTTTCCTGCAGAGCTGTCTCACTACCCTTTCTGCTATGTGCCTGGAGGCTTTTTCCCCTATTTTTCTGGCTACTCCAGAAGCGAGGTCACTGGCCTGCTGAAATCCCGCAGCCACAGTGGCTTCCTTCCATGGTAGGCCCTATCTACTAAACAAAACGGATTACCGCCTCAGAGGAAGGAAGAAGATTCCCTCTCCCGAGTCCACTTCTTCAGGTGAGGAGGAAGAAGGGGACTTTGTCACTGAATCTGACGAATCAGAAGGAGATAACATTGTCAAACATATCATACAATGTTTCACCATCCATTAATAAATAAGATAGAAATGTGTATAATTCCTTTAACAATTCATTTAACCAATCCCCATCATAATAAAAATTCATCCTTTAGCTTCATCATGTTTGGAAATGCTATCACTTTAATTAATTGCGGCATAGGTTGCCCTCCTAAAATACGATACCAGAAGGAATCCGCAAATAAAAAAGACACATCATGTAGGTACATGCTAAAAATGTCACAGGTTTCCCCTTTTCTCACATGTTTTCTCTGTTTTGCGGAATCCTTTGTCAGGGTTTTCTTTCGAGCACTTCGGGTCTTGTACAAGCCCGCTCGACCGTCTTCGGATTCCAGGATTCGATCAGCTTCTTCGTCCGGGATCCAGGAAACTCCAGGAAGCTTGGAATGGAGACAGCACACGGAGGCGGTCTGCGCGGAACGCGGAAGAGACAGGATCAAGGAAGGTAGTAGGAAAGGAGAAGGAGGAAGGTCCGGGTACCAATAAGCAACACAGTTCAGGAGTACGATCTATGGAGCACGTCAGGCCACAGCTATCAGTAGCATTGAGACGCGCAGAACCGCAGGGGAGTGGCTAATTCATAGAACGTGCTGCATAGGACGTAAAGGTCGATAGACCGCGTTCCGTGTATACGGCCATGTTGGGTGTACTACAGCGAGTAACCCCCGATGTGCCAGGGACCAGGAAGACCAGAAGGGGCGTGATCGATGGATCATGACAGCATGCCCCCTTCTAAAACCTGTTGCACCGGGTTTACCTGGATGTATTTGGTGGAACCTTCTGAGCAATCTGGGGGAGTTTAAATTCGAGACTGGTTCCCAGGTACGTTCACTGGGTGGATAGCCCTTTCATTCCACCAGGTATTGAAGCCGGCCTCGTCTATATCGGGAGTCACAAATACGACAAACTTCATATTCCAGCTGGTCATCGACAATCACAGGACTAGGTCTAAGAGTAGTCCGGGTGGTTTGGATGAATGGCTTCAACAGAGATTTGTGAAAAACTGGATGTATCTTCTTCCAGGAGTCCGGAAGTTAGAGTCGAAAGGCCACAGGATTAATGATTTCTTTTATAGTGAAGGGCCCATAATACCGGGGAGCCAACTTATTCGGTCTGAGATGTCGGGGCAGAGGTTTCGAGGATAGCCATACTTTATCCCCAATAGAGTAAGAAGGTCCTGGTCTTCTCTTTGAATCTGCATAGTGCTTGGTTTGGAGTCACGCACTCTCAAGATGTTCCTGGGCGCCTTTCTGTACATTGATGAGTGTTTAGATCCAGGAATCGACAGTTGGAACAGGTGTTGGATGTGGAAGAACAGAAGGTAAGACCGAAGGGTGGAATCCTTGGCTACAGAAAAAAGGGCTGGTCTTAACAGCCGAATGATCCGAATTATTGTAGGCGAATTCGGCCACTGGTATTAAAAGTGACCAATCATCCTGGACTTTGGTAGAGAAGCAACAAAGATATTGTTCAAGGGTTTGATTCACTCGTTCTGTGATACCATTGGTTTGGGGATGATATCCCAAGGAAAGAGCTCATTGGATCCCTAATATCCTGCAGAGGTGTTTCCAAAACTGAGAGATATACTGTGGTCCTCTGTCCGATATGATCTTGGAAGGAAGTCCATGCAGTCGGAAGATGTGTCCCAGGAAAATGCCAGCAAGTTCTGATGAGGATGGTAATTTATACAGAGGAGTACAGTGAGCCATATGAGTGAATGGGCCAATGGTGACCATGATAGTGGTATAACCTTGCAGTCTATGGCACACTCTTGCAGTCTTTTTCCTGTTGCTGTAGTGGGAGGAGTGACCCACACAGACTTCATAATCTCTTTTTGGCCGCGGAGCGGCCGCGGAGCTGCTCGCTGAGGTGCTCGCAGTCTACGGCACACTCTTGCAGTCTTTTTCCAGTTGTTGTTGCTGTAGTGGGAGGAGTGACCCACACAGCCTTCATAACCTCTTTTTGGCCGCGGAGCGGCCGCGGAGCTGCTCGCTGAGGTGCTCGCAGTCTACGGCACACTCTTGCAGTCTTTTTCCAGTTGCTGTTGCTGTAGTGGGAGGAGTGACCCACACAGCCTTCATAACCTCTTTTTGGCCGCGGAGCTGCTCGCTGAGGTGCTCGCAGTCTACGGAACACTCTTGCAGTCTTTTTCCAGTTGCTGTTGCTGTAGTGGGAGGAGTGACCCACACAGCCTTCATAACCTCTTTTTGGCCGCGGAGCTGCTCGCTGAGGTGCTCGCAGTCTACGGCACACTCTTGCAGTGTTTTTCCAGTTGCTGTTGCTGTAGTGGGAGGAGTGACCCACACAGCCTTCATAACCTCTTTTTGGCCGCGGAGCGGCCGCGGAGCTGCTCGCTGAGGTGCTCGCAGTCTACGGCACACTCTTGCAGTCTTTTTCCTGTTGCTGTAGTGGGAGGAGTGACCCACACAGCCTTCATTACCTCTTTTTGGCCGCAGAGCGGCCGTGGAGCTGCTCGCTGAGGTGCTCGCAGTCTACGGCACACTCTTGCAGTCTTTTTCCAGTTGCTGTTGCTGTAGTGGGAGGAGTGACCCACACAGCCTTCATAACCTCTTTTTGGCCGCGGAGTGGCCGCGGAGCTGCTCGCTGAGGTGCTCGCAGTCTACGGCACACTCTTGCAGTCTTTTTCCAGTTGCTGTTGCTGTAGTGGGAGGAGTGACCCACACAGCCTTCATAACCTCTTTTTGGCCGCTGAGGTGCTCGCAGTCTACGGCAGTACGCGGCCGCTCCTCGGCCCGATGGGCCCCAAGATGCCATTTGGGGACACAGACTGTGAAGGGCTCTGGCTGAGAAGCCAACGCACCAGAAGCGAAGATAGCAGCCTGGAGAGGCGCAGTCCCCTGAAGCGGAGGACTCGCGCCAAAAAACCGCCCTCTTCAAAAACGGCCACAGATTTTAAAAAAACTTTTCGCTTCCAAAGGCCAAGCGCGACGGCTACCGGACAATTCCAACGAAGTTATGGCCAACGTACCAACCGGCTTGGAAGATAGCCATATGCCTACATTACCAGCGTTATTGCCCACTAGGGAGGGGGTGAAAATTCAACCAGACCTGGCAGAGCAAACAGCGGCTACCCCTAACCAGGTCTTGCCGGCGGACTACACCATCGTCCCCCCCGGACGCCAGCGAACTTGCTTATCGGGGAGGGGGAGAGAACACAGCCAGACCCGGCTGAGCTGACAGCGGCTGCCCCCAAGCAAGTCGCGCTGAGAGATTTTATCAACATCGTCCCCCCTACCCCCAGCGTACTTGCAAACAACGCGTGGGGACTTACCTGCTTTGTTGCGCTTGTCGGTGAAACTTTTGCAGCGGACCCACCCGGCGCTATTACCACTGAGGAGAGGGCTACTGAGGCGGAGACGGGGACTGGAGTGCTCTGTCCCGCTTCGGAGAGTCTGCCAGTTGCGACCGACTGTGGACCGCCTCCTTTCGTGCTTGGCGCCGCCGCCGACCAGGAGCTCGCCGCGAAGGTGGTGAGCCCTGTTGCTGACGTGCCGCGCCCTGCCCAGAGTGAGATGGAAAAGAGGAGACGGACCGGTGAACCGGATCAGGATCCCCAACAGCCCGAGAAGCGGCCTGAAACAACGTCAGACTCGAGCACAATAAGGACACTAAACTCCTCAATGCAAGGCCAAGAAGGCCTCCGAAATCAGCCTGTTTCAGGGAGTTCTGAAGAAGTCCGCGCCACAAAAAACAATAAGGAGTCTCAAAAACCAAGAAGGAACTCCGATCAGGGGGGACACTCAAACTATCACCCCAATGAAAACACAGCCCTCACAGAGGCCTTTGGTAATTACCATCTCGTCAGCTAAACCAGCCGACACTCTGGAAAAAGTAATAACCAAAGTGCAAATCCACCAGCCGCACAAACCCGAGGACTCTCCTAGCCCCGGGACAAATAATGTTGCAGACAAAAGCCTGGAGGATGACTCGTACTCCACAATCGATTACTCTGAAGATGAATTGGACGTCTCAGGAGAGGTAATCGAGCCTATATCTATCCCTTTAAGACTTAACTTCTCGGATCCTATCTCCACGCCGATAGAAGCAGTCTCAGCAACTTGCCTCAACCTCAAGAGCGTAAACTACACTAAGCCCCAGTCCCAACGATGCCCCACAAAGCCATCACACAGAAGCCTGGGGAAAAAACTCAAATAAAAGGCCTAACACCATTACGAACGGGCAAGGCCCCTAAAACACCACTAAGTGGATCGATAGCCAACTTCTTCGCTACGAAAAGCAAGTCTCAGCAAGAGGAAGACAAAGCGGAGATATCGGATGCTGAATTACTAGAAGGTACCTCCCAAGAGCTGAACCGCGAAAATGACAAGGATTCTCTGCGTAAACTCGCCTTCCTGAAAAGATGGCACTTAAAAGTGGAAAGACCTGACTCTGCAAACTCTGCGGATGCTGCTAAGTCTAACCTGCCTCATAGGTCCACGCCAATTCCTTACGACCAATTGCAGAACGCACTTAGCTTGGCCGTAGGTAAACCAACCATGGACCAGGGGCAAAGCGACATTGTACCCCATACGAAGAACCATAGTCAGAAGGATTATCCAAGTAAAATTGCAAAAAACATCAGCGAGCTAGACTTAAGGAGAGAAGCCTCCCCTTTGGATAGATCCATGGAAAAGAACACAGTGAACGCATCACGTCCAAGCTGCGGCAGCCGACGTCTATACCACAGGACCAAAATCAAACCCCTGTCATCAATACCGCAGCAGGTCCCCAATCTCCGTCATCAAAAAGGAAACCAGATCTTATGGCTCTTATGTCGTCATTGACCATAGCCCTCGCTCCGTTCACCAAGTTATACGAAGCGCTTAATGATTCGGCTTAAGACCAAGTTACGCTACTGGCGCAGATGCAAACTCGGCTTTCCTTCATTGAAGGTTATATTACAGCTAAAGTAAACAAAAAGGGATCTCCAAGAGAAGACATACTGACTCCGGGCTACCTCGTAGTACCCACAATGTGCACGAGAAACACCCAAACTGAAGAAACGGTACCTAAATTCTTCAACTTTACAGGGAAATCGAACAAAGAAAGCAGGACAGTGCCTACTAACCAAGAAAAAAACGGGTCACTTGGTCGGCAAGTAGTGTCACCGTCAGAAGCGCCCTCTGTCAAAACCACCATGCGGATAGCAAAAGAAAAAGCAAAACCTTCAAGCACTAAATCACTGCAAACCATTCCAAACAAAAGCACAGGAAAAACGAGTCTCAGATCCCAACGGAAGAATGGATGCGCATCCTGGGCTGACGAACAATCAATCCATAATGATGATGTCAACCGAAGAGGACCTATAAAGGGGAAGACGAGCAATCTGCCAATTAGACTCAAAATCAATGAGAGCAGCCTGGCTCCCTCCTTTAAACAATCCTGCCTACCATTCGAGCCCAAACTAAGTGACCTCTCTCTCTCCGACCAAAGTCTGTACGCACATCCAATACTGAAAAGATGGTCACGGATGATACCGCATGGTCAATTACGGAAAGCGAGCTGATGGACGCAGCGCTGAATGAAACTGAAACTTGGGAAGAACTGGAAGAGGCTGAGAAGAATACACCACAAAAAAGGAAGAGAAACACAATCTCTCAATCCCCTGTGCTAGTTGCCGAATGTACCAATAATAAACAAAAAAAAGAAAACAAAATCAAGGAAGGCTTACCGAGTCCAAACAGCCCAATCTTCCTAACACTGGAGGAAAGAAAGCTCAATCTCCTGGCGAAAAACAAAGCCAAACTATCGTCCCAGAAGCTACCAATTAGGAAAATTGAAAAGACTCTGGAACGATCAAAGTCCAAGCCACGCAGGGCTGCTGGGACCTACCCATCGAGACGAGATGCCCAAAAAGAAAACCTGGAACATCAAAGAACGCACGGGCCGGGCCCTGCTATCTGGTCCAAACCATTGAGACCAGTCCATCAAGAAGTAAAACAGGACCGTCCATTCAAAACTCTAACCCATTGGCGCTCCAGAGTCCAGAAAAGAACCTATAGAGAGGAGCGCTCAACTATCAGAAATCGGAGCCCAAAAAGACACTACAAATCAGAACACCCAGTCAGTCCCTCGTACGTTTCAGGTGATCGACAACTGCCCAAATCTAGAAGGCCTAGATCCCACAAACAAGCGACTACCTTTGGGGAGGATAACAACGACCGTCAAACAAAAATAGACCTTATAAGGCGCTCGGCCAGATCCACAAAGACCCGCTCTTTTGTCCTGAAAAGCATTTGGAAAGAAGACACATCTTTCATCCTCAATAGGAAAACCATCATGAAAATCTTGCACCTGGTCCCGGCGTTATCCATGCTATCGACCGATGACATTACAATTGTGGAATTTCGGGACAAGATGAGAGTCGACAACGTCTACTTACATATATGATCCGAAACCATAAAAGCTGCCTTACATAAGGACAAAGCGCTAGGATATGACCTCACAGACTACATCAGCAAAGAGGGGTACAACCTTAAAGAACAACCCTCAAATCGCCCGGAGAGGCGCTCTCCTGAAAAAAAGACAAAGAACCACGAAACAACGGATCGAACGCCCAATGGAAATCGGCTCTGTTACTAAAAAACAGGAACCAATCAAGAGTTACTACAAGGGAACAGATCGAGGGTCTTCGACCGAGTTCTCTTGAACTAGAAAGAGTACCACCAGGTCCGCAGAAAAATTGGAATATCACTATTGAACAAGACATCGCAACCAAAGGAAAGGAGAAGTCAACCATGGAGATCAACCATCTTGGCACAAATGAAGATTCAAATCGTTGGGCCTGGTTGCCGAAAGCCCTATCAACAAAAGAAAGATCTTAGCAACCAAATCTATGCCAGGATAACAAGGAATGCTCTGGCAAACCACGAACCAGGGAACTCAATTCTAACCTTACCTTGGGATCTTGGAACACCAGAGGTTTCAATCATCTGACGTACGCCTCAGATGTCAACTTAGGATCGTCATATATTTGGTATTTCCAAGAAACCTGGATCCAAAACAAGCCTTCTATAGAGGTCTACGTAATTACCACTTCTGCAGCCCTGAGAGGCGTTTCGGGCAGACCAAGAGCAGGTCTATTATCAGCGCTGCGAATTGGGTCCAACCTGCAGTTCATCAAAGTGCTAAAAGCGGAGTCACATATACTGGCTACTCTGATTCAACGTAGTAGCACCCAACAAAAAGCAACTAAACAAAAGGTAACCACTTACCTACTGGTCAATTTGTATTGGAACCCAACAGAATTTGCAACAGAGCAATTCCTACAAAAAGGTGAAAACATTTTGAAAGGCGCCCTATCGAACGAACTAATCGATTGTACTATCATCTGCTGTGACTTGAACACCACAATCAAGATGAAGGAGCACGACAAGCTCCAATCTAAAACTATCAAGGCACAACTGTCGGAAAACTCACTAGAAAGAGGAAAGAAATGGCCCACCTTGATGAAATGTTTCGATCTTCACAATGCCCACTTTCTTGGCAAAGCAGTGCACCTGACCATTCCGACCTGGGAACTAGCAGGAAGACACGCAACCCTAGACCATGTCTATCTCTCCAGGAATCTCCTGTCGAAAGTCACGGGCTTCAAGGTCATCAGAACACTCAATAGTGACCACAATCTTCTGAAAATGACACTGGCTGCCCCTAGTCTAGAAGCCCACGAGAGTGACGCCGTCCTAAGAACATCAAATATTGAGACCCATGCTAACTCGACACGCCTAAGGTTGAAAGACTCTGCCATCTCGACAATAATAATGGATTACCGTCGTGAAAAAGCTTGGGACAACGAAAAAAGGTCAGGAACCATTACGGACTACTGCCCTTTATTACAGCCTTACCATATCCAAGCAACCGGTATCCGTCCCAAAGGGAAGATCAATCACCGTAACAACGCGACACTTAGAGCAAAAAGGCTGGAGATGAGACGAGCTGTCCGAACGGCAAGACGGGCCCCCTCTATCACCAACATAGAAACAGCCAGGACCTCCACAAAGGCCTACAAGAACTGGCTAAAGGGCTTCAAACTTGAACTATATCAGGAGGACTCGGAACAAATGCTGCGAGTACTGGCCAGCAAACAAACCAAGGCATTTTGGTCACTGGTCAACTCTAAAAGTCCAGCAAGCGATGACCATTTATCATCGAGTGTGCCAGAAGAAGCCTGGATCACTCACTTCTCTGCCCTCTTCGGTCCATCGGTCAAAAGGACGGAACATCTGAAACATCAAGGATCTCGATGGGAGACTGATCCCACACCGACCAACATCGAAGCAAAAATCAAAAAATTAAAATCATCACGTGCACCTGGCCCGGACGGCCTATCAAACATGGACCTAAAATCCAACCCAGATAGTTGGTCCATTTTGATAGCTGAAATTTTCGAATCATGCACAACAGCTAAATCCATTCCGAAGTCCTGGAAGACAGGAAACGTGGTACCTATATGTAAATCGGGCGATAGAAGCGACCCAAACAACTATCGCCCGATTGCACTTCTTGACTGCATCGGCAAACTTTTTGGTTCCTTTCTCCTGGACAGCTTCGAAAAATGGATGCCCTCCACAGAAGGGTGGGATACTTTCCAAACTGGCTTTAGAAAGAATATGAACACCATGGCCAACATATTCACCATCAACATACTGAAAGCCAGAGCCCAGGAAGGGGGGCCATCTCTCTGTATAGCCTTTATCGACTTATCAAAAGCATTCGATAAAGTAAACAGAGAGAAGCTTTGGACAAAACTTACTAACTGGAATTGCCCCCCTTCCTTATTGGAACCAATACAGGAGCTCTACTCGGAAACATCCATGAGAGTGAGACTTAACGGCTTAGGGCAACCCTCCTCCTCAATCAGCACAACTGGTGGAGTAAAGCAGGGTTGCCCCCCCTGGCACCGGCACTCTACAACGCCTACATAGGTGATTTTCAACACACAGAAAGGAAGGCAAAGGCTTTCCCCCCCTCTCTTGGGTCGGAAAAAGTGAGCAGACTGCTGTACGCGGACGACATCATTTTAATAGATCAAACGAAGATCGGGCTCCAACGAAAATTGGACAACTTAAACAAATACCTTCAAGTAAATGACCTAGAAAGTAACACCGCAAAAACCAAAGTGATGCAACTAACCAAAGTGGCCAAACGAAAAACTCCAGAGGCTTGGTTCTTTAACAACACCCGCCTTGAAGAGGTAGATGCCTTCAAATACCTGGGAATCATGTTCAGTAATAAAAAGAACGAGCAGCCAATGCTAAATTCTTGATACAAAGCCAATACCTGTCAAACCAATTGATCATCATGGACAAAAAATATGGCCGCTTTTCGGTCAAGGCGGCGATAAATTTCTACAGGATGAAGGCAGTTCCAGCGCTTACTTACGGCATGGCCGCTGTCAGTAGCGCTCTTGCCCTCGTAGTGTAGCCGAGGAGTTCTTCTCGCCAATCTACCGAACTAGTCAGTACAATCAACAAACAGAACAGTTGATTGGCGGAAAGATGGAATGTCAACGAAGAATCCAGAACCCGATGGAACAGGATACTGGAACGGGATGTCTTCTCAAGGAGTACAGGCAAGACCCCCAGACAACTGCACTTCGAGCAAATATCACATAGATGCGATGTATGCAAAATAAACGCAGAAAGCAGAATAGAATCCACCACTAACCTGTGTAGTTCTTCAGACTCTCCGATTCTCCGAATATTCCCAAGGAAGGAATAAGAAGGAAGGTAGAAGCCAACCCAAGATCCAGAAATGAAGGCAAAGCAAGAAGCAGGAGAGATCCACACTGACTGTCCAAAGAGCAAAACCTAACCCGACGGCACAAGGACGCCTACAAGGTACAACAAGGCAGTCTCTAGTCCGTGTACCAAAGGTGACGAGTTCCAATGAAGGTGGACAATCCTAGCAGGGTAGGACCGTGGACGATCCGAGGGCGAAGAGCAGGGCTGGCAGCAAAAGTACAAAGGAGTGGCCAAAGCAGGTCCGTGGGCGATCCGAGGTCGAAGAGCAGGGCTGGCAGCAAAAGTACAAAGGAGTAGCCAAAGCAGGTCCGTGGGCGATCCGAGGTCGAAGAGCAGGGCTGGCAGCAAAAGTACAAAGGAGTAGCCAAAGCAGGTCAGTGGGCGATCCGAGGTCGAAGAGCAGGAAGACAAGGTAAGAGGGGACAAGATGCTGGAATACAAGAGAAAGCAAGCCGCTAGAATACAAGATTCAGAAGCGCCGGCAAAACGAACAGGCGTGGCTTATATAACAGTCACATGATCACTATACGTAAACTTAACGTGTAGAGGGAAAAATGACCGACGTGAGAGGACGCCATCGTCTCCATGCCAACTTCCAAGATCCCGGCAGACGAGATCTTAAAGGGACCGTAACCACCGTTCGTTGACGAATACAAGAGCCACACGTATTAGTTCTCGTGGAAGCCGGATAACTATGGCGTCCCAACACAGATGGTCTCTGCCGATACTTGACAGTTTCCTTCCCCAAAGAGGCCCCCACCCGCCGTGATCTCCAAAAACGGGACAACAAAACCGGGGCATGTACGTTGTCGCATGGCTCCCAGGTGCGATCCTCCGGACCATAACCCTTCCAGTCAACATAGTAGAGTCTTCTACCGTTCCGAACCTTGGTGTCCAAGATGGCTGACACCTCATATTCCACAGCACCCTGAACCCTGAGAGGCGGAGGATGGGAGGGAAGACGGGTGTTAGGACGGCACGGTTTGATCAAAGACACGTGGAATACTGGGTGTATTTTCCACGACTGGGGAAGAACCAGACGCACCACTGCCGGGTTGATGACATGCGATATAACATATGGCCCAACAAAACGTGGGAGCAACTTCCTCTGACCAGGCAGGCGTAAATTGCGAGAAGACAACCAGACGTTCATGCCTGGGAGATAAACTGGAGCAGGGGTACGATGCCGGTCTGCATATAACTTGGTCCTGTTCTGAGCCTCCAACAATTGTCTCATAACCTGGACATGGGTGCCGGAAATGTCCCTAACACAGGCAAGGGCAGCAGGATTGTGAGCCGGCAGGTCAGGTGCGAGAGGCAAGGAACGCGGATGCTGCCCATACAGGGCAAAGAAAGGAGAAACCTGTGTAGCAGTGTGGAGTGAATTATTGTAGGCAAATTCGGCCATAGACAGTACCGAGAGCCAATCGTCCTGACGCTGAAAGATGAGACACCTTATGTATTGTTCCATAGTGGCATTCAGACGTTCTGTCTGGCCATCCGTCTGCGGATGATAAGCACTCGAAAATCGAGCTTCGATACCTAATGCAGCCGACAAAGCTCTCCAAAAGCGTGAAGTAAACTGAGGACCGCGGTCGGAGATGATTATAGAAGGAAGACCAAACAACCTAAATACGTTCCGCAGAAAAAGATCCGCCAGTTTGGGAGCAGTAGGGATCCCTTGACAAGGTACGAATAGTGCCATTTTGGTGAAATAGTCGATGACCACCCAAATAGTATCAAAACCGTCCACCGGAGGTAGTTCCACAACGAAATCCATGGAAATGGAGGACCAAGGATGATCTGGAAGAGGCATAGGTTGGAGCAAACCCACGGGTTTGCCATGTGATGTCTTACACTGAGCGCAAACCGAACAAGTATTTACGTAATCAGTAACATCCTGTAATAAAGACGGCCACCAACACCATCTTTTCAGTAGATCAACCGACTTCCTAATACCGGGATGAGCAGCCAGAGAGGAGTCATGACACCATTGTATAGCAGTACGTCGCGTCTCTGGAGTAGGCAGGAATATCTTACCCTGGTAATAGGGCAAGGAATTTATGTTCTCCAGCTTGTATTTGGTTACTTCTGACGGATCGTTTCGAAGCCATTCCTGTATACAAGACTTAAGTGACGGACGTAAAGAACAACCACAAACTACCTGAGTGGGTAACAGAGGTACACCAGTGGCGTGAGAGGATTTGGCGGGTCCATGTAGACGAGAGAGAGCATCTGCCTTAGAATTCTGAGAACCAGGACGATAGGAAATAGTGAAATCAAACATAGAAAAGAATTCATGCCAACGGGCATGTCGTGCAGTAGTGCATTTCACTGACTGAAGGGCCAAGAGATTCCTATGATCCGTGAACACCTGAACAGGTACTTGAGAACCCAGCAAATGATGTCTCCAAACCAAGAACGCGTCCCTGATAGCCAACAATTCGCGCTCCGTGATAGTATAATTCCTTTCATAAGGTGTTAATTTTCTGGAATGAAAGGCTACTGGATGTAAACCCGCATCGTCTGGGCAAGGTTGGGACAGGATAGCCCCCAAGGCCACATCCGAAGCATCAGCCTCGACAATGAATGGTTGGGTTGGGTCCGGATGCTGGAGCACAGGTGCCGAGGTGAAGGCGGACTTCAGAGAGTCAAACGCCTGTTGAGCCTCCCCATCCCAACGGAAAGATCTCTTGGAGCTAGTCAGAGCCGTAATGGGACAGACAATGGTTGAAAAGTCTTGAACGAAACGCCGATAAAAGTTTGCAAAACCTAAAAAGGATTGCAACGCCTTCAGATTGTTGGGAACCGGCCAATCCAGAATAGCAGAGACTTTGGATCTGCTCATCTTGACTCCTTTGTTGGTGATGTTAAAGCCAAGAAACTCGACCTCTTGTACATGGAAGAGACACTTTTCCAGTTTGGCATATAAATGGTTGTCCCGCAAACGTTGTAAGACTCTACTGACCTGGACAACATGGGTTTCATGGTTGGGGGAGTAAATCAAAATGTCGTCTAGATAAACGATCAGAAATTGATCCAACATATCATGAAAGACTTCATTTATGAAGAACTGGAAAGTGGCGGGGGCGTTACTCAGGCCGAAAGGCATTACAGTGTATTCGTATAGACCGTATTTGGTTTTGAAGGCGGTCTTCCATTCATCCCCTTCTCGTATGCGTACAAGGTTGTACGCCCCACGTAAGTCTAACTTGGAGAAGACCTTGGCTGAGCCGAGCTGATCAAGCAAGACTGATATCAGAGGAATCGGGTATTGGTTTCTGACCGTAACAGCATTCAAGGCCCGATAGTCGATACAGGGGCGAAGGTCCCCCTCCTTCTTTGGAACAAAAAACAGAGGGGAAGCTGCCGGAGAACGCGAATGCCGAATGAAGCCGGATTTTAAGGATTTATCGATGTATTCCTTAAGGATGACATCCTCCTTGGGTGTTAACGAATAAATCCTGCCAGATGGTATCTTGGCCCCAGGAATCAATTCTATAGGACAATCAAAAGGCCTGTGGGGTGGAAGGATTTCTGCCCCACCTGCGTCAAAGACATCCCGATATTCTCGATACTCTGAGGGCAATTGAGTGTTAAGAACCGCTCCTATCGTAGAGGCGGCATCCATGAGAGCACGGCTTGGGCTGGGGGTTTTCTGAACTGATGTCAAACAGAACTGGTCACAATGTTCTGAGAGGAAGTTCACTTCCCCCGACTGCCAATCCACCAAGGGGTTGTGTAGTCTCAACCAAGGAAGTCCCAGGATGACTTTAAGCTGTGGGGCGGCAATCAGGTCAAAGGTGATCTCTTCAGAATGCCCACATTCCGTCCTCATGACCACAGTAGCAGTACGTTCAGTCACTAGACCAGAAACCAGGGTTGAGCCATCAACCGCATTCACGACCTCGGGGCAGTCTTTGGAAACGATCTGTATACCCAACTCTCGAGCATAATCACCATCAATATAGTTCCCCGTAGCACCTGAATCCAAGACAACTGGAACCACCCGTCTACCGAGGGAGGTGGAATAGAGAGTGACGGATAAATAATAAGGTGTAGACATGAGGGGGTTGCTGTAAGAACCACCCGGCAACTGAACCCCTTCTATTGCCGGGCTTTCGCGTTTCCCTGTTTCTTAGCAGGTTTCTTAGTACATGATCGTAGTAAATGATCTGATGACCCACAATAGAAACAAAGGCCGTTCTTTCTTCTGTGTTCTCTGGTTTCTACTGACAACGGTCCCCGCAATGCTCCGATTTGCATTGGTTCTGAGGACCCGGTGGCAGGACTTGACGTGGCGGTCGTAAGAGGAGGAAGCGGTCGCCGTTCCCCCCTTCTCTCTGCTTGCCTGGAGTCAATTTGAAGTACCAAATCAACCAACTCAGAGAATGCTGTAGGGATTACCGGTACCGTAGATAGAGTATCTTTAAGGGAGTCAGACAACCCTTTGTAAAACAAGGAGGCCTTCTTCTCCTGTGGCCAGTTAGTTTCGGCAACCAATTGATTGAACTTGGCTAAGTAAGCCAAAAGGGTGGAAGTTCCCTGCTGTAAGGCCAATAACTGTAAGTCGGTGGCTTGCGTAGCATAGCGAGTATCAAAAACCCGACTCATAGCCTCAATCAAGGCGTCACAGTCGTACAAGAGGTGACTGCCCTCTTCCAATAGTGGATTGGCCCATGCAGCCGCCGTACCACCCAGGTGTGACAAAAGGAAGGCTGCTTTAGTGGTTGGATCCGGAAACTGTGCTGGCCTACATAGGAAATGCAACCTACACTGGTTAAGGAAGGTTCGATAGGTCTTAGGGTCACCTAAAAACCGCTCGGGTGGAGCCAAGGGAAACTGAGCAGTCATGTACACCGGTCCCGTATCAGAACGGGCGCGAGATAGCCCAGAACCCGAGGCCACAGTGGGTGAAGGCGCCCCAGCCCCGGTGGGCTGAAAACCAACCTGTAGCTCATCAATGCGCCTTTCGGTGGCAGCATGGGCATGAGCCATTTCACTGCGTAAATCCGCCACCAATTGCATTATGGCCGACAAAGACTCGTTGGCATCCATTTATATAGAAGGCTTCTGAATATGTCAGTAGCGCTCTTGCCCTCGTAGTGTAGCCGAGGAGTTCTTCTCGCCAATCTACCGAACTAGTCAGTACAATCAACAAACAGAACAGTTGATTGGCGGAAAGATGGAATGTCAACGAAGAATCCAGAACCCGATGGAACAGGATACTGGAACGGGATGCCTTCTCAAGGAGTACAGGCAAGACCCCCAGACAACTGCACTTCGAGCAAATATCACATAGATGCGATGTATGCAAAATAAACGCAGAAAGCAGAATAGAATCCACCACTAACCTGTGTAGTTCTTCAGACTCTCCGATTCTCCGAATATTCCCAAGGAAGGAATAAGAAGGAAGGTAGAAGCCAACCCAAGATCCAGAAATGAAGGCAAAGCAAGAAGCAGGAGAGATCCACACTGACTGTCCAAAGAGCAAAACCTAACCCGACGGCACGAGGACGCCTACAAGGTACAACAAGGCAGTCTCTAGTCCGTGTTCCAAAGGTGACGAGTTCCAATGAAGGTGGACAATCCTAGCAGGGTAGGACCGTGGACGATCCGAGGGCGAAGAGCAGGGCTGGCAGCAAAAGTACAAAGGAGTGGCCAAAGCAGGTCCGTGGGCGATCCGAGGTCGAAGAGCAGGGCTGGCAGCAAAAGTACAAAGGAGTAGCCAAAGCAGGTCCGTGGGCGATCCGAGGTCGAAGAGCAGGGCTGGCAGCAAAAGTACAAAGGAGTAGCCAAAGCAGGTCAGTGGGCGATCCGAGGTCGAAGAGCAGGAAGACAAGGTAAGAGGGGACAAGATGCTGGAATACAAGAGAAAGCAAGCCGCTAGAATACAAGATTCAGAAGCGCCGGCAAAACGAACAGGCGTGGCTTATATAACAGTCACATGATCACTATACGTAAACTTAACGTGTAGAGGGAAAAATGACCGACGTGAGAGGACGCCATCGTCTCCATGCCAACTTCCAAGATCCCGGCAGACGAGATCTTAAAGGGACCGTAACCACCGTTCGTTGACGAATACGAGAGCCACACGTATTAGTTCTCGTGGAAGCCGGATAACTATGGCGTCCCAACACAGATGGTCTCTGCCGATACTTGACAGCCGCAATGTTTGGTATTCCAGACTCAATTTGGCCGAAACTGGAAGGCTCACTTTGGAAAAAAGTTCTGCCACTGCCTATCTCGACTCCGATAACCCTCATCAGAAGGGAATTGGCTCTTACCTCACTCCAAGGCTCAATATCTCTAAACAGCCTGATGTTCTATAGAGAAGTTAGGTCATCGGTGGAAAAAATCTACACCCTGATTCAGGAAGAAATCGGGAAAGGGTCAAACAAAACGCTAAAAGCCTGGATGGAAAAAAACCAAACGCTGCTAAAGACAATAGGTAGCTCAGAAGAGGAGCTCCTGGATAATCCAAAAAAAAACGCAAAAAAACTGAAAGAGCAGGACTGGTGTGAAACACAACTGAAAGCAGCATATTACAAGGCTACGGCACTTCTTCCACCTTTTGCCCAAAAACTAAATGAGCCAGTCAGCTACCTCTTGAAATTCCCGAACAAATCTGCCTGCTCGACGTTCCTGAGAGCTAGAATGAATACTTTAAAAACCAACGAGGTTCTGAAAATCAGAGGAAAAGCAGCATCGGATTCGTGCCGATTCTGCCGGAACCAAGAGGCCAAGGAGAGCCTAAAACATTTGATCCTCCAGTGTCCGGGAACCAGTGACAAAAGGGGAACCCACTTGGGCCACCTCCAGTCCATTTTTCCTAAACTGGATGAGGACTATTGGTGGTCATACCTAATGAACGGGCTAAATCGAAGACCAGTAAACGCAGTGGCAAATTTTGTACATAGTCTGAAGCTGGACGTCATATGCGACCAACTAGAATGAGCACTAAAGGATTTAGCCCGTTTTGGACAAGTACCTGGACAAATTCAGTTGGAAACAGGCATGCTTCTTTTGTAAAAACTGCTAATAACAGTTAAACACAATAAAAAAATAAACCTCTGGAAGGTGGCAATTCCACAATGAAGTCTGTAGCTATGATTTTCCAAGGTCTTGTTGGTGGATTTGGCTGTAATAAGAGACCTGCTGGCTTTTGGTTCTCATGTTTGTTCTGATTACAGACGGAACAAGATTGAATGTACAGCTGTATGTCTGTCTTCATCTTGGGCCACCAAAATTGTCTTTGTATTAGAAGGAGGGTGTTGGAAATACCACGAGTATCATGGCAGAGATTTATTATCCTTTGTTGTAGTTTCTGTGTGGGGATGGCCAGGTTTAGTATCCTTGAACAAGTATCCGTCCTTGATTCTTAAGTCCCATTGATTCTTCTCTGAAAGTCCTTTCCAAAGTTCCGAAGTCTGAGTTTGCACACAAATCTCTTCCAGGAGGTTGGTTGATTGAGCTACGAATATGGTATGAGGAAACATCTTGAGATACGTTCGATCCTTCGGAGGTTCATAGTCTGGACGACGAGAAAGTGCATCAGCTATTACATTTTGGGTTCCAGGGACATGGCAAATCTGAAACTGATATTGGGCAAAAAAGAAGGCCCACCGAGCTTGGCAACTATTCCTACATTCAAGGGCTTGCAATACTTGTGGGTTTCGATGATCCGTGCGGACATGGACCAGAAATTTGGCTCCTAGAAGTAAATGACGCCACTCTGTGAAGGCTTGGCGGATGGATAGCAGCTCTTTCTCTACGATGGAGTAATGGGTTTCACTAGGAGTTAATGTCCGAGAAAGGTAGGCGATGGGATGCTCCAAGCTATCCTCGAATTGCTGTTTTAGAACGGCTCCAATGGCGTAATTGGAGGCACCTGTCTCCACTATGAATGGTCAATTAACATCAGGCTGAGCAAGAATGGGAGCTTGTGTAAATTCAGACTTTAACTGTTGGAATGCTTTCTCTTGGGCCATGGTTCAATGAAAGGGAACATCTTTTTTCAATAAGGCAATTATTGGTTGGACAATCTCGGAAAAGGAAGGTATGAATTTCCTATAAAAATTAGCCAAGCCCAGGAAGGATTGTATCTGTTTCACTGAGGCGGGGCTAGGCCAGGATAAAATAGCCTTGACCTTGGACTGATCCATACCGATACCATCGGGAGTAAGGACAAACCGTAGGTAGTGAACAGTAGAAGTATGGAAGATGCATTTCTCGGCCTTCGCCAGGAGTTTATTTTCACGTAAGCGTTGTAAAACTGCTTTCACATGTTCTTCATGTTTGAGAGGGTCCTTCGAAAATATTAGAATATCATCCAGATAGACAATCACAAAAAGGAACAGCATGTCCGAGAACACTCGATCCATGAAACGTTGGAACACCGCAGGGGCATTAGCAAGTCCAAAGGGCATGACCAAGTACTCAAAATGCCCAAAGGGTGTTCTAAAGGCTGTCTTCCACTCGTCACCTGCCCAGATACAAATCAAATGATAGGCGCCCCTGAGATCCAGCTTGGTGAACACAAATGCGCCTCTTACTGCCTCCAGGATGTCTGAGGTCAAGGGCAATGGATAGCGGTCCTTGAGAGTACATTCATTTAGACCTCGATAATCCAGACACGGTCTGAGTTCTTTAGTGTCTTTTTTTAGGAACGAAGAACAGGGAGGCTCCTGATGGAGATTTAGATGGTCGTATGGTGCCATTTGCGAGATTAGTATCCAGGTATTCACGAAGGGCTTTCTTTTCTGGTTCTGATAGGATGAACATCCTTCCAAATGGAATCACCACGGAAGGTTCCGTCTCAATTGCACAATCTTCAGGTCTGTGGGGAGGTAAGGCCTGAACAATGGCGGAGGAGAAAACATCGGAATATTCCTGGTAAGCCTCCGGGACCCAGATGATGTTTGAAACTGAGATTGTGTTCTGATGAGTTGTAGGAAATTCCTTAGATGGTGTAGGATCAAGGTCTGGATGTAAGCAGTGGGACATACAAAACTCAGAACCCAGGAACAAGGATCCCGCTGCCCAATTGATATAGGGGTTGTGTCTTTGAAGCCAGGGCATTCCCAAAACCATGGGGTAATGGGCAGACTTGATGATGTCAAATCTTATCCTTTCTCGATGTTGATTTATAGCAAGCTCGATCTCCTTGGTCTGCAGGGTTATAGGTCCGGAAGAAAGGGGTCTTCCATCAATTGCTTCCACAGGTTGCATGATAGTCCGGGATTCATAAGGAATATGGTGTTTTAAGACCCATTCATGATCTATGAATACCCCATAGCTCCACAGTCGACCAATGCCAGGATGGGATAGATTTCTTTCTTAGATGTTGTCAAGAAGGCCTGTAAGATTACCAAGGAATTTTGTCCAGGAGAGTTCAAGGATGGAATAGAGGTGGAGCAGACATCTCTTTCCCGAACCTGCGCTCCGTTTAGGATCGGGAGCTGGCATTTCCCGAGCGCCGTGGGGGGGGCAATCGGACATTCTCTTACTAAATGTTTGTCGGATGCACAATACATACATAATCCAGCATGAATCCTTCGCATCCTCTCTTGTGGTGTAATGGATCCACGGAAGGCCCCTAATTGCATAGGTTCAGGCTCATTGCTTGGAGTAGAAATGCCTTCTGAGCTCGAAGGGGTCCCAATTGGGTTTTTCTAGAGTGGTAACTTGGTTTTCTTCTTTTCTGCCTTTCTCTCCTGAATGCGAAAGTCAATCTGTAGAGCGAGATCCATTAGGGCTTGAAAGGAACCCGGGTGTGCCACTCTGGCTAGTTCATCCTTGATCTCTTCGTTTAGCCCTCTTCGAAATAAAGTAAAACAAGCTTCAGAGGACCAATCCGCTTCCTTAGCCAGCTGTTTGAAGCGCGTGACATACGTGAGCAAGTCCTGGGTACCCTGATGAAAGTCGAGTAGACGTTCCTGGGCACTGTAAACTTGTTCCGGGCGTTCGAACATGGTCTTGAGGGTCTCTATAAAGCCGTCGTAGTCATCCAGGAGAGCATCAGCAGAGTTAACCAATCGGTTGGCCCAGGTCAAGGCATTCCCGGAAAGATGCAAGATTATAAAGCCCACTTTAGTCCTCGGCGTAGAAAAATAATACGGCTTAAATGTAAAGTGGACCAAACGAGAATCTAGGAATCCACAAAGGCTCTTTGCTGAACCGTTGAATTTATCAACGACGCCGCCTAGAATTACACTCTCCTTCGTGGCGGAATCACGGGATAATACCAATTGTTTTAAAGTGGCGTTTTCCGCCTTTAAGTTTTGCACTTCGGTCATCAGCTCTTGCATGCCACGCATAAGATCCTGGACGGCCGCTTCCATGTCTGTATCGGGGTCGGTCAGGTGGCGTCTCAATCTGTCACAGGTTTCCCCTTTTCTCACCTGTTTTCTCTGTTTTGCGGAATCCTTTGTCAGGGTTTTCTTTCAAGCAGTTCGGGTCTTGTACAAGCCCGCTCGACCGTCTTCGGATTCCAGGATTCGATCAGCTTCTTCGTCCGGGATCTAGGAAACTCCAGAAAGCTTGGAATGGAGACAGCACAAGGAGGCGGTCTGCGCGGAACGTGGAAGAGACATGATCAAGGAAGGTAGTAGGAAAGGAGAAGGAGGAAGGTCCGGGGACCAGGAAGCAACACAGTTCAAGAGTACGAACTACGGAGCACGTCAGGCCACAGCTATCGGTAGCGTTGAGACGGGCGGAACTGCAGGGGAGTGGCTAATTTATAGAATGTGCTGCATACGTAAAGATCGATAGACCGCGTTCCGTGTATACGGCCATGTTGGGTGTACCCCAACCCCCGACGTGCCAGGGACCAGGAAGACCAGAAGGGGCGTGATCGATGGATCATGACAAAAAAACTCTTCCCTTTTCTGTTTAAAGTGGGGACAGCCAACCATTAAATGTTTGATAGTTGCAGTGGTTTGTTTACAGAATGCACAAACCCAGAATATATAATATTTCACGTGCATGGATCAGATTTAGGGCCTCATCAAGAGTTGGGAGGTTTCCCCGGCGGAATTACCGCTGGGGCTATTAGCGTTACCGCCAAACCCCCTGGTGCAATTAGCTATTCCCCATTGGGCCCATTCAGGAATTCCCCATTGGGCCCAATGGTTGAATTTTCAGCGCTACTACCGTCTGCTCTCTTAGCCTTACCAGTAGTACAACAAAAGGTACTCACGGAACTCAGAGTCCTTCTACACCGGGTTCTCTTTTTATTCCTCCTGTTTGAAGTAATGGTATGTCTCCCAGAAAGCACTGAAGAGACCAGTGTCTGGACTCCAAGCGCCTCGTGGACGGCACCCTCGGGAAACCCTCTGCGGAATAAAACCCGATGTAGGTGAGACCAGCGATCCTCCAAATCTTGATTGAAGTGGTTCTTGGTGAAGGATGACTGCGTGGACAGTGCTCCGTGCACCGTAGAGAATCAGGTTGGTGCCGTAATCAGGAGTCTCAGGTGGTAAGAGGAGCAGCATGGCAATGGAAACCGGTGGTTGCCTTAATCAGGAGGCTCAGACAGAAAGAGGAGCAGCACGGCAAAGGACACATGTGGAAGGTGACGGAGCCGGAGGCTCTGAAGTGGAGATAGAATTGCCGAGAAGGAGGAGCTGCCCGGTAAGGAGGCAGGAAGAAAGCGACAAGCAGGATGCTCGGCGGGCAGCAAGAGACGCTGAGCAAGGGGCGCCTAACGGCAAGGGGAAGGCCAAGGAGTGGAACTAGGGGAATGGAAGCCTAGAGGGAGAGAAGAGGGAAAGGAGCAAGAAGGCGGATATAACGGAGGAAAAGAATAGTTAGACCGAAGTCTGAAAACAAGAAAAGGTAGAAAAGGTCTTCTTTGCAAGCAAGCGTAATGCTAAAAAGCTGCACAAGGTGTGGAGCGAGTAGCGAAGCACCTACCTGCTCCCTTGCTGGAAAGATATGGCATCTGGTGAGAGGAGGTCGCCATCTTGAGGAGAACTAGACCTGCACTTGAGATTCACAAAAAGGGAACCAAATAGACACCATCTTGGTTTCTTTATCAAGTAATAGGGATGGTGCATTTTCCAATTTCTCCAATACGACCTTTGAGTTTTCCTAACAGCCTGCGGTATTAGCGCAGCGGTAATGCGCCGAAAATTGGTAAAATTGCAGCGATCTGCCCCAGCTCAGAATGGGGAAATACAGGGTCCACCAGAGGTGTAATGGTCCAGCATTTCCCCATTGCCAGGGGCTGGAAAAATGTGCAGGTTTGGCGGCAGCCTGCCAGTTTTACCAGCAAGGCCACCACCAAACTTGTAATGAGGCATAATGTATACTTGTTTCTTTGATCACAAGTAGTGATCCAATCTAAATTGAGTGTTTTCCTTTTCACCAGTACAGGATTGTCAACCAAAACCGCCACCATAATATCCTGGTCTTTTAGGGTATCCAAACACCAACTTTTAAAGCTCACCATACACCCTGTATTTGAGTCCATGATTTGTTTCTGGACAGAATGATATAATGTATTTGAGTTAACCATTATAAGTTTCCTATACAACCATAACATTTTCCACTGTACTATACAAACTGTTGATGCATGGCCCAACTCATGACTATTAATCGCACTCTGTACACAGTTAGGCAGATATATCGCTTTTCACCATATCATGCCTTCTAAGCAATCAAACCCTAATGTCCTTGAAATAGAATTTGTTTCTAAACCATATACGATGGCCGGAACTACCTTCATATTATAATACAATATTAAATAACAAAGAAAATCGACAATATTTTTTACAAATGTAATACCTTTGGGCTCCCAACTGCGTACATTTGTCTTTAAGACTTCTTTTCAAATATAGCCCAAGCATTTCATTGTTTGCACCACTTACAATCTACTCACCCTGTGAGAAACCTGAAGGTGTCTCACTCACTAGTCCCCGGGGATCTGTCATCCGGGTGGCCAGGACACGGCCATCGCTATTGGATTTAGTTATTTAGTTCCTGGGGTGGACAAGTACAGGAGGATGACCTGGATGGGGGTCTTCAGGGAGTGAAAGATCTCTGGAAACTAGCGGGTGAGACACAGTCAAATTTTTCACAAGGAACTGGATTCCCCTATTGCTCCCATGAGATTACACAGAGAGAATTGAGCGTCTTGCGACTCCCCGTCAGTTCCTGTCGTCCTTGTGGCGAGAGTTGTGGTGGGCTAGGGAGTGCCCACCGTGTACTGGTCCATTTTGCACTGAAGCCCCGTCTTCTTTGCTTTGTCCTTCTCCGATTGCACGAGTCGCTTCTTTTGAGCTGTCGTGCTTGTCCTGCACCCTTCAGTCCCCCAGCGTATCACTGGCCTTCGCTGCCTTTGTTAACAAATGTGAGCCGGGCCTCACCACAGTGTGCCCGCCCCGCCTAGCCCCCCAGGACTGCCTGTGGGGGGCCTTGTCACAGAGTTTCTGGATCTGCAAGGGTTCAAGATGTGAGTGGCTGTGCCTGGTTGGCCTGGTTGTCCATGCTCCGCTTCAGTGTGGTTGCCAGAAGCTCCCCCAACAGCAGGCTGTCTCTCAGGATATGCTCCGGTGTCCATAAATGCTGCCACTTATAGGGCAGGTGGGTGGGGAGCTTGTCTCTGATGCATTGTCATTTGCTGGATGTGAGCCAATTCACATTGCAGCCCTCTCCGCTGAGCCCTCCAGCGTCAAACTGCAGGTCGCTTGCCCACGTGCCCCTCCTCCGCCTGAATTTCATTGGGGGGTGTTATACAGAGAGTCAGAGTCTGCGAGGGTCCACTATTTAAGTGGCTGTGCCCAACTGGCCTTGGTGTCCTCCCTCCACTTGTCGCAGTACCATGCGATCCCACAGTCGCAGGTTGAGTTCCAGTATGTGCCCTGGTGTCCCTTAAAGCAGCAGCTTATGGGGCTGGTCTGTGGGAGCGTGGTTTTGATGGCACCTCATGCACCCACCTAGTATATCTGGCCAGCGTGGATTGGCCGCAGCTCCAGTTTATTTCCCGTTACTCTGCAGTGGCACCAGAGCTGCCTGCCTCCTCCTCCTGTGCTCCAACGAGCACACCAGCACAGCACAGTGTCTCCAATGTGCCTGCTCCACACCACAGCTCCCGGGCTTTTTGCTGGGTCCTGCCGGGCCTACGCCGGTTACCATTTGCCAGAATCCTTCTTCGGCCCTGCCCCAGAAGGCCCAGCCACTTGCAGTCACCTCTCCCCCGCCCGGAGACCCCACAGCTCCAGCTCACTCAGTCTCACCAATGAGAGAGGAGGAGGGAGAACCCCGAAGGAGGGGTGGGAAGTTCTGGGTTGGGTCAGCCTGTGCCTCTCTGTTTGGACACCAGCACTGATGGCGTTGCTGGGGTGTCTCCAAAAATGGCACCCACCACTATGTTTTCCCACAGCGGTTGTTTTCCAGATTCCCCTCACTGATTCTTGTCAAGGGCAGAGCGGCTAGTAGCCACTGGCGGAAGCCAGCAAGGGACGGTTATTCCGCTGATTTCATCTGACAGGGAACAGGATTTAAACTGCAGGATATCAGTAGCTTTCACGGAGCAATGGAGGCTCATGTAAACATCTCTCCGCTGTCCAACAGCGTCCCCACACACTGGTCTTACATGAATTTTTGACTTCTGTGTATATCTATAATGAACTGTTTTATCATATATGCCACCTTTTTTAGTGTTATATTTGGTTTCTGGAATGTTTATATAATGTAACCAAAACACAAAGATGAAATTAAATGAAATATGTGCTGCAAAAAAATGTTATATATGTTACAAGAGACATTTTTACCAACTCACATTCAATGCTGGAACATCATGAAACATCTTCACTTATAAAAACCAATCAAATTCAGTGAAAAACTCTGTTAAATGGACGTTATGTTTGCATAGCAAAATTCACCAGTTATGTTAAGCTATGCAACTATAACTCGCGTCCCTGCCATACACTGCTCAGACTAACACACATTACATTGCAGATGGCTTCACAAATGACATCACATATCCTTTTGGAAGCTCTTTTAAATTTAATGCATTGAAAACATGCCAAATCTACTGTGAATGTGCTATATATGTAGGCCTTGGCCTTATGAAATGTGCTTAGGTTTGTTTTTTTACGGTTTTAGTTTTTCACTGAATGTTAAAGGGTTTTATTAGAGCAGAATACCCATAATGTCTCCTTAAAGTCTTTTCACAGGCAGAAAATATATATGTACACACACACACACACACACTCTAAAAGTGTGATTTTACTTTGCCTCTTAGGCTTTACATAATCACATATCCTAATCTGTGTGAGGGGGCTAGACAGTTACGAGCCCCTTTGCCCCCACTTGCAAGTCTCTAAGGGACAAAGACAAAGTCTGAATACTTAAAAGCGTAAAACTACTTTCAACACTCCATGCATTCCGTAAGGCTTGTTGTGAGGCTGGATCTTCTGCTGGCTTTATAGATGCAAACTCCACACTCCATACACTGGTACAGTCTTTCCTTTGTGTGGAACCTAGGATGCACCCTCGTTTTTGCTCTGTTGTCACATGCTTATGTTCTGTGGAACTAGAAGGCGTTTCCCCGGTTTTGAATTCTTTGATGCACGATTAGAAATGAGGAGTCAACAAAGCTTTTCTCTCTGTGCATTGATGTGGCCTTTCCTTTGATGCTTGATAAGAGATGTGGAGTCAATAAAGGTTTTCATACACTCTGTGCATTCATAGGGCTTTTCCCCTGTATGCGTCCTTCGGTGTTTGATTAGAGCTGTGGACTGACTGAAGCTTTTTGTACACTCTGTGCACTCATAGGGCTTCTCCCCTGTATGGATCCTTCGATGCCTGATCAGAGATGAGGAGCTAATAAAGGTTTTCATGCAATCTATGCATTCATAAGGCTTCTCTCCTGTATGCAACCTTCTGTGCTTGATTAGAGCTGAGGACTGACTGAAGCTTTTCTTGCACTCTGTGCACTCATAGGGCTTCTCCCCTGTATGGGTCCTTCGATGCTTGCTCAGAGATGAGAAGGCACTGAATTGTTTATTGCACTCTGTGCACTTGTAGGGCTTCTCACCAGTGTGGATCCTAGTATGGTTTCTCAGAGTAGAGAAGAGGCTGAATTTTTTCTTGCACACGGTGCATTCATAGGGCATCTCTTTTGTATGGATTCTCTGATGTCGGTGAAGATGTGACTTTAAAGTGAAACGTTTTTCACACTCCATACACTTGTATGGTTGCTCCCCAGAATGGATCTTCTGATGGGTGTTCAGGTGTGACCTCCGAGTGAAGCTTTTCCCACACTCCGTGCATGAGTATGATCGGTCACAAGTGTGAATCTTCCGATGCTGGCCCAACGCTGAGCTCCGAATAAAACATTTTTCACACTCAGTACACTGGTACGGTCGCTCATTAGAATGGATCTTCTGATGCTGGTATAGATTTGACCTCTGAGTGAATCTTTTGCAACACTCTGTACACTGGTACGGTCGTTCTCTAGTATGGATCTTCTGATGCTCGCACAGTGATGTGCTTTGAGTGAAGCTTTTCTCACACTCAGTACACGGGTATAATCTCTCTTCAGTGCACTCCGAGATCTTTTCCCCGGTATGAAACATGTGATGCTGGTTCAGAGTTGACTTCAGAGTGAAAGTTGCATCACACTCTGTGCACTTATAGGGTCTATCAGCTGTGTGGGTTCTCTTGTGAATGATTAGACAGGATCGATTATTGAAGTCCTCTCTACAGATGCTGCAGGTAAATATTTTCTCCTTCTTGTGGATTCTCAAATGTATCAGGAGTTGGGAATGCTCACTAAAGCTTTGATCGCAGTACGTGCATTTTCCAGGGTTCAATTGCAGGCTCCTTTTTTTGGTAATGGCCCCATTGTCTGTTAAATGAAAGAGAGGTACCAGGCATTATTATTGGTAATTATTGGTAATTGTGCAACCTAAATATCAAATGAACACTACAGCTGTGAATTATTGTTTGTTCCCTTATACACACTGGATGATCCCAAGGAAATCTAGTGGTCTCCTGTCCCTCAGATTACATGTGACATAAAACTTACAACTTTGAAATACAAACTGAGTTTACAAGTGTATAATCTCCTAAAAACAAGATACTTACGAGTAGAAATGTAGTGGTCAGTCCCCATCCCCTGCTTTACAGTGGATTTCACTGAGGTGATTAGGGAAGACCTTGGTACGAATCAGACTTTCACCACATGACAGGGACTCTTTGCTAATACTCATTTTTAATTGTACCCTGTTGAGTAAATAAAAAGGCCAAATCCAAGGTCTGGGTCTTAACCACAAATCTGTTTTGCTAAAAGTACATTAGTAATAAAAAATACTTGAATTGAAAAAGAAGAAAAGAGCAACATGAAAATATGTCAAGACTGGTAATTAGAACTGTCTAAAACAAGTTTCACCAGAATACCGAAGAAATCAAGCAAAAACTGAAAGTTTATACAAAGAATCAAAAACATACATTATTTAAAATTCATAGAGTTGAGAGCATTATGTTAATCAAAAATGTTTGCAATGTTTTTTATTCATGTTTAATGGGTTGGGCCAGTAATGACAGAACACACACACAGTTATCTTTCTTTGTGCTAGAGGGGCTTCTGGAAGAGCTGAGATATTTGGCCTCATTACAAGCCTGGCGGTCCAGGAATAAGAGTGCTGGTAGCAGCGTACTGGCACACTTTTCGGACTGCCAGTCTGTAAGTATGCCTGCACGTGCCTTTGATCCCGGCAGTTCTGTACTGCTGGAGACACCGGCCCATGCAGGCATTGTTTTCATGGAAGCACCGTTGCTGACAGTGCCAGTGCTTCCATTTCCCCATTCCCGTGGAGTCCAATGGGAGTCACGTGAGACTTCACGTGTATGGGGACACTTTCCGCCGCCTGACATCCTGGGCCTCTGTGACTTGAAATGTTCTGGTGGCACTGGGGTATCAGGCGGCGGAACAGTTACGAGTTCGACAGCAACCTGCCGGTAGCACAGGCAGGTAACCACCAGACTCGTAATGAGGCCCATTGTTGTCCATTTCTTGGATTTTTCTATGGATTTGAGATATTTCAAGCGACGACTCATGAATTAAGGACACAGAGTTTTCTTGAAGCAATCGAGGATTTTTACATTTTGTTTTGGGATCATGAGGTGTTGATGAAACACAACCAGTGGGTTGTGGTGGTAATTTGTTTAGTTTAAGGTTGGGCTATTAGGGGGAGAAGGAAACAGGGAAAGTAAGTGAGATAAAGGGTGGAGAAGCTAAAGGGTTAACATCCATTTATCACTCCCTTTTAGCTCATAGATGGTGTTTTAGCGTCACCAAGCATGGTAAAGCAATTGGCATCGGAGTGTTGGAAAGGGGAGCTGGCATACAAGAAGGGAAACAGCCTGTAGGGGTCGTTATAGCACCTACACACCAAATACAATTGCTCCCATCATAGATTTAGGTTTAGATTAGGCGTTTATCTCACCAATTTTTACAGTTTAATCAACACCCTTGAACTGTGATCATTTGTGTCTGTCTCCACTGTTGCCACCATGAGTTCCTTACACTACCCACCAAATACAATTGCCATGCTAGGACCCACATGCATTCCCGCCCACTTCCAAACCAACTCTCACCTTCTGAGTTGTCATGGTATTTTGGTGTAGAACTCCTGCAGGGTTGCTTATCCCAACATTGCGCTCTTTCTGATATGGCAGGGATTCATTGGCCCACATCAGTGTTCGATTTGGGCTCTGCCATCTGAGAGCTTTCAAGAGCAGCTCTATGTACAGTGACCTGGCACCAGCGGTGCTATGATCTGTGAGGGGTCAGAAATGAGAGGCGGACAAAACATCGTAGTATTTTCACTGTCAGACACCTTTATTAAGCAAAGATGGATTGGATAAATGCATTTCTATCCCTGTCCTAAAGAGAGTGTCCCTACCTAGGAAACTAAAACTAAAGATCATCCTGTGTCAAGTCGTTAGAAACTAAAAACTGTCCTTGTGTCCAAAACATTCTAATCCGACTCTCACACTAGAATTAAAACTAAGGTTGCAAGAACTTAAGTTTGGCAAAAAGTGCTCATAATATAAATAGGTAGGACAAATCCAACAGAACAGTATTGTCGAAGGAAAAACCCTTGGATCCAAAGGGTGGTTCTCTTCCCCTAGATATTTAGTTAGGAAGGCGAAAGTGTCTCTTTCAAATAGTTGCTTCATATTATAAAAGTGTTTTTTGTCCAAGAGTTCCTTCGTTCTTATAATCAGTTGAGAAAGCTCTTGTGTAAACAATACATTCATTGGCGTTCAGCTCTTTCTTGGTTTCTTTGTACGGGAATCATGCATATGAGAAATTCCACACTGAGTTTTCCTTTTAACTTTGTTATTTGGAGGATTGCCTGATGTGTTTCTTTACCAGCATTCCTTCTGTGAGCTCTTCAGATTTCCTGGTGTACTCCCCTGCCAGGTATCTTGCCACAATATTAAAAGTCTTTGTTCAAATTTACAACTTCAAATGCCTGGTGAGTCTGCTTACCAGGACTTCTTTCATGTGTTTCTCAATTTCCCAGGTATAAAGTTCTGTCAGTTGCTTTGCAACATGGTTAAACTTCCTCCTGCAACTTTGGTGGACTTCCTGGTGTACTCCCCTGCCAGGTATCTTCCAACAAGCTTCAAATTATTCTTTACAATTTTGGTGCATCTCCTATTATTCTCCCCTGTCAGCAATCCTCTAGTGGGTTCTTCAGCTCCCCTAGTGTACTCTCTTGCCAGGTATCTTCCCACAATGTTAAAGTTCTTATTCAATGTCAAGGTGCCTGGTATATTTGACTGCCAATGCTCCTTTTATGGACTTTCTAGATCCCTTGGTATAAATCTCTGCCAGGTATGCTGTCACAATATCATACAACTACATATGCTTTTGGTGGATTGCCTGGTATACTCCTCTGCCAGGAATCCTGCGCTGGAGACCTGCAGATCCCCTGGTGTACCTCTCTGCCAGGTACCTTCCCTCCCCCACCACATGCAAACTCCCAGGTGTATTCCCTTTATCTTGTCAGTATTCAAATACACTTCATTTATTCACTTGCTTGCATGCCTGTCGGGATGCCCCGGGGTCCCCAAATGCTCTAGGCAGACTCAGCAGTTGTTTGCAAGCATTCCCGGCTTCCTTTGCAATGCGGACCTATTGCCAGTGTTTTCTGCAGCTTTAGGCTCACCTGCCAGCTTCTCCCTGTGGCTGGGACTGGAGAATGCTGCTTCCCAGTACAACCTACCTCCAGGAGCTTCGATGCGGCTCCCGGTGCTCAGATAGCCCTTCAACAGTGCCCGCTGCATCTCTCCTTCCTTCGTGCACGCCATTAAGTGAACCTCGCGTTTGCAAGCTGCTGCATGGATGTGCCTGCTTTCTTGACTTCCTCCGGCATGGTCCTCTCCCGTTCTGCTGTAGCTCTGAGGGCGGAGGCCAGTTTTAAATGTCCTGTGCACTTGTGGCTCAACCAAACAACCAGTCTTCATATTTCGTTCTTGGTTTCTCTCTTTCCTCCTATTATTCGTCTCAGTATTTGAGACTTTATGGGAGTTGAAGTCCATAGAGGCTATGGAAATTCTACATTGATGTTGTTCAGAAGTGGTATTTAGAAAAACATCTGAAACATGAGATGTTATATGTGTAATGTGTGTAGGTATGAATGGGATTTTGACTATAGTGACAAAAAGGAAAGGGTTTCTGGGTTTTACAATAAGAAGGATTTGAAGGATGACAAGTCATCAAGAACTTGGGAATTGAATTGATATTTTATTTCTATCGTGCTCGTACACAAGTGTTTCTGAGCGCGACAAGGCAAGGGAAAAGAACAGGGGAGAACAAAACAACCATCTTACTAGGCCCAGTCACATTGAGAACGCGCACGTGCATCGGAGAGGGGGAAGGGGAAAAGTGCATGAAAGGGGGGAGAAGTGGAAAGTGTGGAGCAAAGGAGAAACAGATAAATAAATAAATAATAAAGGCAACAAACAATGGTAGTGCAGCCAGCAAGTGGCAAGTGCTGGGTTTAAGGCAGCAGACAGGGTAGGTCTGATAAGTGCAGGACGAAAAAGGGGGGACGGTATGGGTACAGATACAGACCCCAGTGCAATGGGTGGCCCGGAGGCAGTGCAGGAGGGTGGCAGGGATGAGCAGGTACCCACAGGTGCACATTGCCGAGAGAGAACAGATCAGCAGGGGAGAGGGGGGTTGAAGGCAGAAGCAAAGAGAAAGGTCTTGAGGTGCTTCCGGAACCAGAGATGGTTCTCCTCAAGTTTTAGAGTGGCAGGGAGGCTGTTCCAGAGGGAGGCACCAGCCGAAGACAGAGATCTACCCTCAGCTTGTTTCTTTGAAAAACGACTGACCCTGAGGGAGTTGGAGATAGAGGTAGAGAAGCGAAGAGCTTGAGGGTAGAATAAGATCTTCAGTAGGAAGGGGAGAATACTGTGTCTCATTTGATGGAGTCACCACCTTCCCCCAACAGCCATCTCCTCCCATGTGATCCTCCCTCATATTACCACTTCCAGGGTCAGATCGGGTAGTGGCTGCCGTCCCCTGGCCACATCTATGATCCAAGAGGTGGCAAGAGCATCACCATTTATTCACAAAAAGCAGCAGAATGATGGGGCATCACCTGCATCCAAACGTCGGAATGGACAGCTTTGACAATGGTCATGAATATTGCATATCCAATACACACTGTACGGTATTACTATTCTGTGACCATAGGCAGCTCTATTTGCTTCCTCTAGACTTCTCATGAATGCCAGTTGAACTAAAAAGATGTTTATTTGGCCAGAGTGTTGAGTGCATACATGTTAAAACCACATTCTTACCTTCACCTGTCACACATTTGCAGGCAATACAAGGGAATTCCTAGGGCTTGTGTTTGGGACGAGGTGAGACACCTGGGGGGGTCATTCCAAGGTTGCAGGTAAGGGAAAAACGATGGCGGTAAAGGATTACCAGCATCGCTTACCGCTACGGGCTTTTCTGACAAACCAGACCGCTATTTACGGCACCGTAAAGTACGATGCTGTAAACAGCGGTCAGGGCGCACGCACGCGCGACACACCAAGCCGACATTAGCAGCATGCCGTAACCCGGAGCTGATCCCAAGTAATGTGGACATGCAAATAACGGCTTCCTGAAGGCCAAAAAAGACCTTACTGGCATGGAGAAAATACCAGCATCTCCGAGAAGGTGTTAAGAACCCTGAGCAGTGTTTACAAGTGCCACAGGTGCACACAATCAGCACAGGTGGAGGCAATGGAGTCAGGGCCAGTACAAAAGGAGCACACCCACACACCACACCCCCTCCCACACCAAGATGATACCAATAGTGATAGCCTTACTGGAGCAGGAGGCCCTGCTTGCAAGGCCTCAACAACAACAAGAACAGGCCCCACCACAGAGGAGACACAGGAGGAGGAGAAGGAGGGTGAGACAGACCCAGCATGCCATACCAGTGCGGCCACTGTTACCACACCGGCAGCCCCCAATCCCTCGCATCAGAGCCACCCCCTTCAACAACACCTGAGCAGATCCACACCCTGTACCGGCTTGACCGTGACACCATCACCACCGTAGTGGACCTGATACAAAACGACATAGTGAGCCTCATAGAAATACGCACCACCATTCCCCCGCTACTGAAGGTAGTGTCTGTCCTGCACTTCCTTGCCACAGGCACCTACCAGCACACAGTGGGGCACATGCACGGCATATCACAACCCTTATTTTCCCGGATACTGACCCAAGTGCTGGATGCCCTCCTCAAGCACACAAGGGACTACATATCCCTACCACGGACTCCCCAGGAGATATTTGATACAAAAGTTGCCTTCCATGCACTGGCAGGCATGCAAATTGTGTAGGTGCACTCGAATGCACCCATGTGGAGTTGGTGGTCCCGCATGCCATGGAGGTGGCGGATCGCAACAGCAAGCAATACCACTCCATCAACGTGCAGATGGTATGTAACGCCAGCAAGATCATCACACATTGCTGTGCCCGATATCCAGGATCCACTTATGACTCTTTGGTACTGCGGGACTCCATGCTACCACGCTATATGGAGCAACATGCTGGAAGACGTGCCTGGCTGCTTGGTGAGATGCCTGACCGGGCCATGGCAGTGCATCGGGGTTGTGAGGTGGGTGGCTGCATACTCCACCTGGGTGGGAAGGGGGGGGGGGAGATGCATACTCCATCTGGCTGGAAATGTTGAAGCCAGTGCACGATGTGCACCTCACCTAACACTGTGCCCCAAAGCAAGTGAAACGGCACATGACTACCAAATCCCACAGTGATGAAGTAAGGCCGACACCTAACACTACATGACTAACAGGTAACCTGGTCGCATTCAACAACACATGCACCACTCATCGGTGGCCCTCACACATCGTAAGGGCTTCCAGCACTATGCACTGTATATGCACTATGTCGCTGCCTCCAGCATATCACCACACAGGACAGTCATCCCTGGGCGTGAATTGAGGTGAGCCCAACAGGGATACCACAGCGTGTCACTGGTTCCACACACCCATAGGAGTGCTGCAAGTCACCATGGTACTGATCAGTGCAGAATGTCGAATATGCTACTGACTACAGCCAACACTCCCTACTACCAAATCTCACAGAACACAGCACATCAATGATTTTACCCCAAGACTGCTGCATAGATATACGATGCACGTGCTGCAAGATGTGAGTGCACACCATAAACCATCTTGAAGATGCTATCCCCTCCATCATTCCATTGCACAGGACACATAGCAGGGCCAGAAATGGGGTCAATGCATCCAGGGACATGTGCTTATGGGCAGAAATCACCTGCTGCCATGTAAGACTAGTTCAGTTGTCCACCATGAATGTAAAAACACTTACCTTCATTCCCCTCTCGTGCAGGTGATGGTGGCTATGCCTTGACGCCGTGGCTCATGACCACTGTCTGAAACCCACAGAACAGGCACGAGGAGGACTACAATCGTTCCCATACCCGTACACATGTGGTGATTAAGCAGACCTTTGGCCTGTTGAAGGCAGGATTTCGTTGCCTCAGCCGGTCGGGTGGGGCACTCATCTACAGCCATGAGAAGGTGTCCAAGATCCCCATGGCATGTGTAATTCTGCACAATATGTGCATCCGTCAGAACGTGCCCCTGCCCCCTGACATGGAACTGCTACCACCTGATGATGATGAAGGGGAGGAGGAGGAAGAAGGGGCAGGACAGCATCATGGTGCCGATGCACAGGAGGGACATGCCGTGCGGCAAACATTGATTGGACAATATTTCTGACACACAAGTCAGCAGAGGGTGTGAGGACATCGGGCACTGGGGGTGGGGATACATGTACAATATGCACTGTGCAATAATGAATGACACATGCGCAATGATGAATGTCCACTCTGGTTTTTTTAGATGAACAATCAGTGTATTGAAATTGAAGGTTCAAACGTGAAAAACAAACCCTCCACCACCCTGCCCCCATCACCCCATCCCCCTCCCACCACAACTCCCAAACACACCCTCACTCCCCTCCCCCTCCCACCACAACTCCCAAACACACACTCACCCCCTCCCCCTCCCACAACTCCCAAACACACCCTCGCCCCCTCCACAACAACCCCACACTAGTCCCATAAGGACCATATAGGCCACATGTGGATGGCAGCATTATCACTGTGCGCTCCCAGAGCCAGGGGGAGGCATGTCCTGGCGGCGCATCGTACGTTGGGACCGACGGAGCAGGCTGGTCTGGGTGGAGGAGCATAAAGAAGGTGTGTCCTCCTGCTGGGGCTGTCGTGCAGACGGTACAGCCTCCAGAGCACCTGCTATCCAGCCAAGGACCTCACAGAGCCTGGTTGTGCTGTCTGTAATGACCTCGCCCAGTGCCCTCAGTTCATTCTGCCACTCCTCCCTGGCCTGCCGATTGTCTTGCATGAAGTCATTGATGAGGCCTGTGAGCTGCTGAGTCCGCTCTGCGTCAATGGCTGATGTTGTTGGCCTGCTGGGAATCGGGCTCACATGTCTTTCCAGTGCTTCACTAAGGGAACTGGCCACAGGACTGGCATGTCCCTGTGTTGCTCCTTGCCCCGTAAGCCCAAATGTGTCACTCTCACCAGAGTCACTATATGAGACCTGGGGGTTGGTTTGGGCATCAGGGGTGTGGACGATCTCATATGTGTCCCCCTCAGTTGCTCCACATATGGATAAGAGGCTGTCGGCAACATCGAGGGGGCCCGTGGCTGCATTCTCCCAGCCACACTAGACTCCTCAGAGCACGGCGTAGGGCATATGTCTGCCGCCAGTGCAGGGTGGGGTAGGGGTGGGGTTTGTGCACCCTCCACGGGCCTTGCTGGACCCGGTGGTGTGCCTCCTGGCGTTTTCCTGCTCGCGGGTAGACGGTGGGCCCTGACTTGGCCCCTGGAGGTGCTGGGCTGGTTGCTTGCCTGGTCCTCGCTGTCATGCTCGCTGCCTGTGGGGGTGGAAGAGAGGGACGGCATGAGTGATGATTTGGGAGACAGCATTTGGACATGCCTACAATATCACAATCAGATACTAGTGGGTTATGGGCATTTGGGTGGTGAACGGCACATTATTCTATGCTTGGGTGGTAAATGCATGCATATGTCTTTCTCACTCATATTGGCCAGGTACGGTGCTGGGTTACATGCACACTGTTTACATCAACTGCCCTGTGTGCCTCACGGAATGGGCCTCTTTGTGTGGTATGAGTCATATAGGTTACGGCCTCGCACCTGGCATTAGCCTGGGTCTCACTTGTTACGGCATGATTTAAAGGTGGGGGGAGGTGGCCGACCATGCCGTGAAATCTTGCCCAGCTCTTAGCAGTTACTTTCATAACATTTGCATTGGCAATATTGACTTTGGACACTCACCTCCATCAACGGATGACGTTGCCTCGCACTCCATATCTCCAACCCATTCAATGGCTTCTGGCCTATCATGGCTGCACATGTCTCCTCCCACGGCATTAATTTCATGGGCGAACCTGGCCCTCCTCCTGTCTCCAGGGCCTGGCTTCTATTAGCCGAGAGGATGCTCCGCACCCTCAGGCGCAGGTCGTCCCACCTTTTTCTGCAGTCCTTAGTGGTTCGGGGGGGTGTTGCCCACGGCGCTCACCTTCTGCGCTACCATAGCCCAGATCTCTTTTTTTTTTATTACCGCCACCCTCCGCATGTCACTGCTGAAAACGGTGTTGGCATGCTCGTGGAGGGTATCCACCATCACTTGGATCTCATCAGGGCTGAAGCGCTCCTTCCTAAGGCGGGCAGCTCCCTTTTTTGGTGCTTTGGGCATTCCTCCTTGATTATGGGATGTTTCCTCTGTTTTAAAAGTTTGCCAGGGGTCCTGTCTGGTGAGGATGGCAATGGATTGTGTTTTTAAAGATGGCTGCCGTGCTCCTTCCAGTTCCTGTGCGATGACGCTGTTTCCAGTTTCAGAATTTAAGGTTGACCGTAAATAACGGTGACCGTAAATAACGGTGACCGTTAATGCTGCGTTACTCTAAGGCGGAAATGTTTGCTACGGTGCGATTCATTTCAGCCGTTTTTTGCGCCACGTCGCTAGGTTCATTACCTGCATGGCGCAAAGCTTGTGCCAGCAAACTCGTAATATGGTGCTTTTAGCGGTCTATTGCCAGCTCGGACACGCTATTTACACCATGCTGGTAATGAACAGAATTTACCTCCAAACTCGGAATGAGGCCCCTGGTCTTGGTAATATGATTTTTATCACACACTGCTTTCCGCACAGGACCCTAGCCTGAAATGACCCCAAAAAATCTTTTTTAAAAAGAAAATGGATGGAAAGAAAAAGTTGGCCTGGGATGGTACATGCATGTTTGCGCATATCCCATCCTACCATGGACCTCGCCCCACGTGCGCAGTGTTACGGGCAAGGCTTGGGGTCAGTGGGAGTGGATGACACAAGAAATAGACACCCTGGAAACGTAGTCTCTATCCCTTTCCAGAGAGCACGCTTTCAAGGTTTGGATCCAGTTGCAGGAACAAAACAGGGCTGGGATTATACGAGGTAAGAAGAAGGGCACTGCGGTTGTTTAGGGGCGGCTGGGGGAGCCATGGGGTTGTTTTTGGAGTGGGTGGGGGGGCCTGGTGTTAGTTTTGGAGCAGGTGGGGGAACCCTGGGGTTGTTTGTGGGAACGGTTGGGGGGTCTTTTGAGTTGTTTACGCAGGATGTGGGTTAGGGGGAGTCCAGGGAATATTCAGGGAGTGGGGTAGGGAGGAGCAGGGCATGGGGAGCCCTGTGCAGGGGTGGCTCATCCATAATGGGCGAGGGGGCATCGGCCCAGCAGCCCCCTCGCCCATTATGGAGGAGCCGAACAGACAGCCTTGTGAAACACTGAGCGCTCCCTCAACAACTTTTTCCAGCTGAGGGAGCGCTCCTGGACTGACTGAGCTGTCAAAGAGAAACACCGTCTCAATTTGAAAGTTTGTTGCTCAGCCACACATTCTCAATGAGCCATGCAAGGCTGGGGGCGTTTTGCTTCCCCAGCTGTGGAAATATACATTAAATTAACACCAGTTCTTTCTCTTTTCTGATAAAATGTCACAACAGTTTTGCTGTGGTCCCTCAACAGAATTCCAAAAGACCTTGCTGTGTGTATTAAGTTGGAGGCACTGCTATCAAGTTAGGAAATAGCTTGTGGTCAAAATAGCACGCACAAATACCAGCAGGTGGTGACCCGCGCCCTTGAGCTCAGGCTAAGGATAGAAAAAAACACATGTTGACCCTACCCTTACATGTCTATCTGTATTTCACAATAATTACTCACCGACCTTTCTGTTCACCCTGTCAGTAATTTACCTTTCAAGGACCCTGTGTTATTTACACGTCATGTTAATGCAGCTGAGAAAATAGTAGTTAAGGGCTAAAGATTGCAAGTAAGGCAGAGAGCACTAGCGAAGCATATGTTACTGCCTCTCCCTGCTAGAGTGGTTTAAATAAATGAATCTATGTGACTGTTATTCTGTGAAGGTGTCTCATTCTTGGTTTATAGTCCAGGCAGGAAACTGAGGGGCTCACAGCTTTTCGCTATTATGCACCTTTTCACAAATGGCACCTCCAGATGGGACATCACCGGCTAAATCCAGACGACTATGTGCCGCGGTTGAGAAAAGGCAACAGATATCAAACGACCATGGAGCGTACTGCACGATGTCACACCTCGCCAAATCTTCTGACATGTCGATTTCCCCTGACCAAGGTCCTCCCCTGGAATAGCATTGCTTTAGAGACACAGGCACTGGACAGACGAATGGAAGGGAGAACCTACAGAATAACCAATGAGATTGGAGCTGATTGGAAAAAATGGTATGAATATGCTATATTGTTCTTTAGTATTGCAATATTTGGGGACCACTGTTTTAAGTGTACCCAGACATATTGTGACCTTGTAAATAAACTAAACTAACCTTGTGATCACCGGGGTATCAATGCTCATGTAACATGGGGAATGCTAGCACCAAGTGTTGTGGGTGTAGATAACGCTTACATTAACAGCATGTTCCGACTCCCCCAGAATGGGAATTATTGGTAAAAAAAAGGAATGGGGCTGGTATTTTTTTTGAAGGAATGGCACTGATATACTGCTGACAATCCCAATTTGCAAATTCCTGAGCATGGGACTTTTGACTTTAGGGTACCTCAGGGAAAGGTTAAGAAAAGGGACCAAGGAAAATTAGATCACTTCAGTGGGAAAGATCCAATAAATGGGAAGATTACGCTAGGCAGAAAGCAATGAAGGAAGCACAGTTAAAAAAAAAAGGAAGCCACAATCAGAAAAAGAAAATCTGGAGTATATGATAAAAAGAAGTTAAAAGAGGACTGGGAACAGGATGACAGAGAAATACTTGTGCAAGAAAAAAAGGCTTATGTTGTCCACGGGCCTAAGACAGAGGATTCTGCAACATCTGAGTATTCACCAGGCACCTTGTTGGAACATTTATTGACTAAATGACCTCTTCCGCATCCATATAATATAAATGATAAGATGGACACAATTGGCGATAGTGACAAGGGATCCTCTGATCAGGGTTCCTTACTTCCAGAAACGCAGGTACGCATTAAATCATGGTTGGAAGAATGTATTAGGGAAGGAATGAAAGGACCAGCCCTTGCCTCTTAAGTCATGAAAACTCAGTCCCTAAAAGGTAAATAATATCATTGTGCATGAGTTATCTGGGTTAGTGTTTGAGAAATATAAAAATATAATGGCAGTCAGAAGGGGTCTCTTGAGGAGTGGCCTTCCTGACCAGTGTGAGGGCATAGACTGCCAGAGCAAGAGCTTTAACTTAAATGAATTGGGGTGTGAACAGGAGTTCAAATATTACTTGACTGGCTCGCAAAAGCTTCCCGTCTCCACTCAACAGGCACCTATGGGGGGGAAGTTCCAGGGTTTGCTCAGGCCATCCGACTCACCATGTACATGTATCATGAAATAGAAGAACAAGCTACTTACCCATGTTAACGTTCTTTCAATTGGATGTTCCTCCCACGTATTCCTCACCTTATGATATCTTTCCAGCTTCAGCTGCTTTGGAAAAATGTTCTTGACAGAGGGTGTTGTGTGTTGTCTCATCGAGTTGATGTCCCTTTAGGGCCTCTGTTCGACTGCCAATGTACCCATTAGTATAAGTAGCGCGTGCAGCATCCGTTGGCTTCAGTTCTGTTTTCCCCCCTCCCGTAGAGGAATTACAAGACGTGCCAAAGACTGTAGGCATAAAGTGTAAGGACACGTACATTCTACGGTGGGGTAGGCTGGGATGCGTAATGAGGAATACGTGGGAGGAACATCCAATCGAAAGAACATTACCACGGGTGACTTGTTTTTCTAATTGGATTGTGTCCTCCCACGTATTCATCCTCTTATGGCCAAAGCTGTAATAATTGGTGGTGGGAATGTGAATTTTATTACGTCTTTGGACCCAAATTGTCCTCCTTGATTGGAAGATGAATCTAAATAGTAATGTTTTACAAACGACCAAGTGGCCGCTGCACATATGTCTTTCACTGGAACACCTCTCTGAAGAGCCACAGAGGCTGTCATGCCACTTGTGGAATGTGCTCTCAAACCTTCCGGCAGGTCTTTTGCCCGCTAACCTTTACATTCCATATTAGCCAGGATGATTCATCTGGATAGGGTCTGTTTTGTCACAGCTAAACTCAATTTAGGACCTGTATAGCCAATGAAAAATTGGTCACTGACTCATTTTTGACATTGTTAATATATAAAAGCGGAGAGCCCTTTTCGGGTCCAGCCCATGTAATCTTTCCTCCTCCTTTTCCAGGATGAGCAGGTGGGTAGACAGGTGGTAAAATAATCTTTTGCAAAAAGTGGAAGTCGGAGACTACCTTTGGTAGAAAAGAAGGTTTCACCCCGAGAACAACCTTGTCTTTAAATAAAACTGTGTATAGGGATTTACAGGAAAGTGCCTGCAACTCGCTTACCCTGCGGGCTGACGTTATTGCTATTAGCAAAACGGTTATCAAAGTTAACAGTCTTAATGGGCATGAGTGTATTGGTTCAAAAGGAATGCATGTTAAAGTTTTAACACCAGGTTAAGATCCCATATAGGGATTTGGGATGGAATTGGTGGAAATACATTAGTAAGACCTTTCAGGAATTGAATAATCAGAGGGATTTTAAAATATGAATCCTCCTCTGATGAGCACTTACAAATTGCAAGTGCTGCCAGGTAATCTTTAATTGGTCAATTCGGGAGCCCCAGATTCGCCGAATGTAAAAGAAAGCACAATAGGTGTGTCACACAGAAAAGGATCCACATTCTTATCCCTGCACCAGCTGCTGAACTTGTTCCAATGGCAGCGGAAGAAAGAATTTGTTGCTGGCCTTCTGGCCGAAAGCAAGATCTCCATTATGTTATCCGGGAGGTCCTGATCCTTATATCTCAACCTCTCAGAAAACATGCGTGAAGGCTAAGTGTCTTGACCTCTGGATGGAGAACCCGACCCTCATCTCGCAAGAGAAGGTCCTCTCTTTGTGGAAGGAGGGCAGATGGACATGTCCAGTAGGTCCGGGCACCACGTTCTCCTGGCCCATTCCAGGGCAATTAGGATCATGGATTTCCCAAACTTTCTCAATCTCCTGATCGCGTGAGGAATGACTGGAGGAAATGCGTACAGAAGTGGAAATTCCCAGTCCACTACGAATGTGTCCCCTAGAGCTCCTCTAGAGGGAAATTTACCGGGAGCAGAAACAGTTCGACCTTCCGGTTGACACTGGATGCAAAAAGATCCACTTGAGGGTTCCCCAAAGGACAAAGATCTAGTTCGCACTCGTGCGGGACTGCGCTCTGCCTGCTCAGAGCATCTGCTGCTGCATTCTCCTCTCTGGCTAGGTGAATTGCTGACAGGGAGATTCCTTCTTGAATTGCCCAGAACCAGATCTGCATTGCGTCTCTGCACAGTGGTAGTGACCCTATACCTCCTCTCTTGTTGAGGTAGTACATGGCCACTGTGTTGTCCGTCATTATCAGGACATTCTTTCCCCGTACAGAGGAAAGAAAGACCTTCAGCACTAGTCCGATTGCCCTTCGCTCCAAAAGGTTGATGTGTGGTTTGGACTCTGATGCAGACCAACAACTGCTGATTTTCAGCTTGCTGGCGTGGGCTCCCCACCCCCTGTGAGTGAGACGTCCGTCACTACGGTTATCTTGGCGATAGATGCCAAAAGGGTTCTCACTTCAGAATGCTTTCCTTGTAGGCCCACCACAGAAGGTCCTGTCTGACTCTGCTTGGAACCTGAAGGTCTGACATCCTGCCTGAGAATTGGCACCATTGAGTCCTGAGAACCCATTGGAGAGATCTCATTCTCAAGTGAGCCTCGGCACCAGGAAAATGCAGAATGCCATGAGCCCGAGCAACCTCATAAAATCGAAGGCCAGAAGACACTGTGCACTCTGGAATTTGGTGACCAGCTGCAGAATGTGTTGAGCCATCACCTCGGGTGCCTTTGCCCAAAGTTGTATCCAGTACCGCTCCAATAAATTGGAGGTTTTGTGATGGTATCATGTGGGACTTCTTGTAATTGAGGGAGAAGCCCAGTCTGTGGAGAGAGTTGCATGTTATGCTGAGATGTTCCAGGGCTTGTTCGGGTGAACGTGCCCTGATCAGCCAATCGTCCAAGTAGGGGTAAACCTGAATCCCTCCCCTCTCCTGAGACTCGCTGCCACCACTGCCATTAATTTGGTGAAAACCCTTGGATGGAGGTCAGCTGGAATGGCAGAACTCGAAATTGAAAATGAGAACCACCAACCGTGAACCTCAGGTACTTTCTCTGCTTGGGATGGATTGGCACATGAAAGTAAGTATCCTGAAGGTCCAATGATACCATCCAATCCTCAAGTTGGGGGGTCGGAAGGATCTGAGAAAGGGTAACCAGCTTGAACTTGTCCTTCCTGAGGAACTTGTTCAAGTTTCTTAAATCCAAGGTGGGTTTTAATCCTCTGTCCTTTATGGGAATTAGAATGTACTGCGAGTACCAACCCTTGTTCCTCTCTGCCACAGGTACCGGTTCTATTGGACCTTTCTCTAGCAGGGTCAACATTTCCTGCACAAGGAGCGGATCTGGAATTTTGGAAGAGCTGTAACCCGGTGGATGATCCTGAGGCCTTGTTTGAAAAGGAATGCAGTAAACCCTGGGATTCCCTTTCCAGTGCCCAAGCATCTGAATTAACGCCTGACATTCTTTCAGATGCTGAGAAAGTCTGCCTCCCACAGGGGTCTTGTGGGTTAAGGCCTTAGAGTGGTTTTGAAGCAGTGGCTGAGGGTAAAACTGCTGCTGCATGGGCTGATTTAGCACCTCTCTCTCGTCCACCACAAGGGAATCTTCTCTGACCTCTATGACTGGCCTGTCCTCTCCCAACTGAGGAGTAGAATCAAAAGGACTTACCCCTCCAAGATGATGAACTGGAGTAGGAATGCAGAGGCTGTCTAATGGCAGTACTAAGGGATTTAGCTACCACTCAAGGTATGCATCTTTTCTAGACTTTGATCAGCCTTGCTGCCATACAGCCTTGAGCCGTCAAAGGGCATATTGAGGAGTCTAGATTGCACATCCAGTGAAAATCCGGACTCCCTCAACCACCCAAACCTGCACAGAACAGTGCTAGTTGCCATGGTCCTGCTAATGCTAGCTGTAGCATCCAGACCTGACTGGAGGCATTCACACATTGCCTCCTTACCATCCTTGATAACAGATACAAAGCAGTCTCTTTCTCCTCCTTCTGGGATGTGGTCAGCCGCCATGGATGGGCAGTCCCACAGGGTAAAACATGAATTCTGACGAGGCACAAGTTATGTTTGCTGATTTTGAAGCCATACTTCCAGCAGTAAACATTTTTCTAGCCCTGCCATCCACTCGCTTGTCATCCCTATCAGGAAGGATAGAAGGGTATGCTGATTGTTTAGTCTGAACCACCAAACTTTCCGGTGTTGGGTGTTTTGCTAAATATTCTAGGTCTATGCTGGATGGCCTCTGTTTTTTTTTAGAAGTTCTTACTTACAGCAGCTGCAGTTTTTGTTGTTTCCCAATTAGATGGGACCCTTTTTGTAGGGCAATATGAAAGGGCAAAATTGGATCTCTCTCGGGAACCTGATCCAATATATCAGTTAGGTCATGCTGCTCAAAATATGGTGCAGTCCTACTCCAACCCGCAAATTCAACCACAATGCTCATTAGTCGTCTGTATGAGACGTCTGCGTGGTCAGAAGGATCAGGTTTCCAAAATTCCAATTCTGGAAAGGTGTCTATACCACTGGCCGTTTGCAAGTTTTCATACAAGTCTTTTATTCATAAATTAGCTCATCTGGCACATTTGGGGTACCAAATTGTAGGCCAAATGGTGGTGTATTGTCATCTGAGAGTTCTTTGTCTTCATAAATTGAAGTTAAAGATTTAAACTCCTTTTTTGGTAAGGGTTTTAAAATCTTTTCCTGTGTTATTATGGGCTTCGACAACCTTGAAAAAATCTACGACAACGACTTCGAAGTTGGTGTCGCAGACTTCAATTTTGCTGCAGTCGACTTCGAAACTGGCATCAATGGCTCCAATGCCAGTGGAGTTTGCGAGACCGTCGGAATTGCTGACTTATGCTTCTTCGAAGTAACCTACAAAGGGCTGGATTCTTGGCTTGGCGAAGCCCTCAACGATTTCTCGCCGGATCGAAAGTTCTCTCGATGTAATTTCGGCTTATGCCTCGGACTCGAAGATTCACAGGGTTTAGTCCTCGACTTCCCTTTGCCATCTTTATGCAGATCGACAGAGACATGGCCCTTCTGCTTTTCTTTCGAGGGGGTCGGGCCGCCGCCTCAAAGATTTTTAATATCTCTTTTCGAAATGCATCCCATTTTGCTGGGGAGTCCGACTTAGTTGGACATTTGATTACCTCGGCAGAGGAATCACTAGAGGTTGAAGATGAGCTGTGATGCTGTTTCTTGGCCTTCTTGGAATGATGCCATTGACTTCTCGGTTGAGCTCTTTTAGACCTCTTCCGTTAAGGAGAATTTTGTTTTTTTCGAACTCTTCGAAGGAGACTTCGAAGGTAACCTACCGATCTGCCAATTTACCTTTATGCTCCCAGAGGTATGATGTTCGGTTCTGAGACATCACAGGCATCTGCAGTGGTCGGTGATCGACATTTTCGACCTGCAGTCCTGACATTTCTTGAAGCCTATCTTAGGCATTGATGTAGCCGATGGTGTAGACATTTTAGTTCAGAAAATTTGTAACGAAGTTCAGTGAAGAACCGAAGCGCGCCGCGATTCTTCGAAGAGAATGCTCAGAAAAAACAGAACTGAAGCCAATGGATGCTGCGTGCGCTACTTATACTAATGATGACATTGACAATCAAATGGGGGTCCTCGAGGGACATCGACTCGACGAGACAAGCCACAGAGCCCTCTATCGAGAAAATGTTTCTGAAGCAGGTGAAGCTGGAAAGATTATCAAAAGATGAGGAATACGTGGGAGGACACAATCCATTCGAATGGAGCTTTTGTCTTTTACCAAAGATTTTGCTGACATCAGACAGAACCCTGAACAGTGGTATAATCAGACTAACAGAATTATACGTACAGGCCCATTAATAATAGGGGAAATGAACAAACTTTTTGATGCATATTACATCCTGACATATGGAAGCAGTCTAGGAAACAGAATAGTGACGAACCGTAAATCAAGTGGGAGGATTTGGAGAAAAAGTAAGTAGTGAATTTTAGAGGGGAAGCAGGGTAATTGCATGAGGACACATTGGCTACCTGGGGCTGTTATCAAAAGAATTGTGCAAGTAGTGCCCCAGAAACAAATGAACTGGGATAAATTAAAGACCTGTATGTAGACAGGACGAAGGCGAGTCGGTAGATAAGTAATTTGCAAGGAAAGAAGAGGTTTTCTCCTCTTACAGTGGTATGGATCTAAGGGCTATAGAAGGGCAAAAAGCCTTTTGTCCACACTTTGTGGAAGGACTGCTCCCACACTTAAAAAATGACATACAAACATATGAATCAACATGGCCCATGCAGATTGTGGCTCAAATTGTGACTATGGCCAGATAATATGCGAAATGGCATACAAAAGAAAAGGGTGAAAACGAAAGAACATTTAAAGATTGAAATACTAGTATTAATGCAGCAAGCATTTCTAGAACGAGGCAGAGGTAGAAGTATGTCACGGAGAAGAGGAATATTGAGTGGAATGTATAGAGGAAGAGGGGTAAGTTCTGCTCCAGCATACAGAGGAGGAATAGTGGATGATGTATGCCATTTTTGCAAAAGCCTGTCTCATTATATTCAGGAATGTCCCACACGCCCAGAGGGAAGAGGAAGGTCTATGGGACGAGGAATAGTACAAGGAAGCGAGAGTCAGTTTGATGGTAATAATGTGGGAAACCAGGGACAAGGACAGTCAAATTATTTTGATCCAAGGCAGGGACAGCAGTATTCTGCCAGGTACTATTATGAAGACCAGCCATATCTAGATTATTATGCAACATAGGGATTCCCAGGAGAGGGGAGATGCAGAGTACAAATACCTGTTGACCCCATAGGTCCATGTGTAGAACTTTGCATTGCAGAAAAGCAGCAGAAGTTCCTTTTAGATACAGGAGCAATCAATACTTCTATTTCCCACAAACTAGTGCCTTCAATATCCCTCTGTGGGACAGTTAACACCTCAGGGGGATTTTCTAATGATCTAGTCTGTAGTCCAGTATCAGAGCCCATTAGCTTTCAGATCGAGCCCAATTCCTGCATTGCTCAGTTTGATGTAACAGATAAATGTGCTTTAAATCTTTTGGGCATAGGCTTATTGAACCGCTTACATGCAAAGATTTACAGTGCGCCGGATGGCATCTACCTCACTTGCTCTTACTAAATCTTTCACTAAATGTTATGTTTCAAACACTACTACTTAACCACCCGTACTTGAGAAGGTGGATAAAAGGGTGTGGCCATTAGGTAAAAACTAAGTAGGATTTATGACGATAGATCCAATTCAAATGCACGTTAAAACCAATGCCATACTCCCAAGAATACTCCAATACAAAATATCCCATGAAGGATTAGAAGGGATAAGGGGAGTGATTAAAGATTTACTGGATAAAGGGATTGTTAAAGAAATAGTGGGGAGGCTATGCAACAGACCAATTTTGCCAGTGCAGAAAAAGAGGGATGGCAAGGAACGCTCACTTATTGAATGGAGAATGGTAATAGATCTGCTCACTCTCAATAAACGTGTTGTGCCCCAGTTCCCAGTTGTTCCAGATATGACATCACTTTTTACTATGGTTCGTCCTTCCGCACAATACTTTACATTTGTGGACTTAAAGAATGCCTTTTTCATCATTCCAGTACATGAGTACCTTTTTGCCTTTAGCATAGATGCTCGCTCTTGCACATTTTGTAGAGCACCCCAAGGATACACAGAGAGATCAAGCATTTACAGACAGCCATTAAAAACACAATTGGACACTTTTACCACATCTCCAAGCACTGTGTTATTGCAGTATGTTGATGACCTACTTATAGTGACAGATATCAATAAAGATATAAGAATAAATATTCTCGATCCCAGCAATCCTACCAACTACAGGCCCATCACCACGGTGCCTTACCTACTCAAAATTCTGGATCGTGCAGCTTATCTCCAAATCCAGGACTACCTTGATACTAACAACCTATTAGGGCTCAGACAATCCCGTTTCCGTCCTAGACACGGCACGGAGACAGCCCTGATCGATTTGAAAACCCAAATCGAGGACCTGAAAGATAAGGGCAAACAAGCGCTCCTGCTCCTCCTTGATCTTTCAGCTGCTTTCGATTTGGTTGATCATCAAATCCTCTGCCATCACCTTAAGATTGCCGCTCACTTCTCTGACGCAGCTACGTCCTGGATCAGCTCTTTCTTAGCAAATAGATCCATGAGGGTCTTCTCTCCCTTAGCCGCTGCTGACCCAGCACATGTCCCCACAAGGCTCTTGTGTATCACCCACACTTTACAATGTGTTTACTAAACCACTCTTTGATATACTTGACTATCTGGGTGTCTCCTACACTAATTATGCGGATGACACCCAGATACTTATCCCTATCACTGGCGACTATGTAACCAATGCCAAAGCACTCAATGCAGTCTACACTGTCATCCAGGCTTGGATGGCACACCATGGGCAATGCCTTAATGATGAGAAAACAGAGTTACTCATCCTAGGCTCTCAGTCCAAACTCACGAAACTTGACCCCAAATACAAATCCTTCATTATTGATGGAAACGTTATCAAAGTCACTAACGTCACCAAAACACTTGGAATTTACCTAAACTCCACTCTCTCTCTCTCAATAGGCAAACCAACTCAGTAGTCTCAGCATCATCGTATACTTGTAAACTTATCACAGCGTGCCGTCCCTTCTTGACAACGGACAACTGTCTGATCCTCACCAGAACCCTCATCATGTCCAAAATTGACTATTGTAACGCCCTCTACTTAGGGACTAATCAAAGAAACCTTGATAAACTTCAGGTCACCCAGAACAATGCCATTAGTGCAGCTCTCAACGTTCCCAGGCGCTCCCACATCTCCTCCACCAGACACAACTTGCATTGGCTACCAATCACACATCGCATACCCCTCAAAGCACTTGTTCTAACCCACAAGGCCCAGAACAATACAGCACCTGCCTACTTGTCCACGCGCTTCACACAACATACAGCATCCAGACCCTTGAGATCTGCACAGGCGCACACACTAACCATTCCCAGTTTCAAGCTTCAGACAGCCAGAGGCTCCAGCTTCCCAGTCCTTGCAGCTAAGCTTTGGAAACCCCTACCCAATGCCCTTAGAAGTGTTCCATCCATCCAATCCTTCAAAAATAAAACCAAACTGTGGCTTCACGGACAGGATGCCCTGGCCACCTCACTGTAATCCATGCAGTTGTTACCCACAAACTGGCTGCTCATTGTATATACCGTATATGAAGGCCGCTTGGCCCTTCCGTGCAATGTTCTTATTCATGTTGTAAATATGTATATAATGTACCTATTACTGTAACATGTAACTGTAACTGCCTATCTAAACATGCGCCCTGATGCCCCTGGGCAGGGTGCGCACTACAAATAAACAAAATACAAATACAAAGAATGTGTGGACTGCACAACGCGCCTGCTGGAGCTTATAGCTCCCTTGGGGCGTAAGATTTCCCCAAATAAGCTACAATTCTGTCAGCAGCAGGTCACTTATCTAGGTCATTTACATACTAAGGGAGAGAAAAGATTGCTCCCAGGTCTCCAGATAAGGTGTTTACAAGGCTTTTTTACGCATGAAAATCTTGCAAATAAGACTGCTTTATTGTTTTCCTGGGTACATTTACACACAGGTTTAGAGCAGAGGGCAGTGCAAAGGTCAGGTTAGATGATAAAAATCAAAAGAAACCTCCTAGTTTCTATCCTCATGGATGTAATTGCAAGCCACCCCTGAAACAGAATGTATTTCTCTGAAGCCTTTAAAAAAAAGAAACTGCACACTGTGGAATAGTTTCTTTCCATTCAGCATTAGAAGCACTGTGTATAATATCCTGGAATTTTAGGATTGTATAATCAATAAGATTGAAAACTCATTTGCAATTGAGAATTAATATTTTGTAACAAATTATGCTTTTTTTCCAGTGAAAGCAAACCAGTATTGCACAATTGTATTTTTCAGAGTTCCGGTGCTGTGTGCATAATCATGCAGAGGCAGATCATTTTTACATTGATAATTTAATTTACATTCTAATTATAAGTGTGTAAAATGATGACTATGCACAGTCTAGTTTACATCCATTCAACCTTTCAGTTAATGGGGTACATTATTATAAATGGTCAGTGACCGCAGAGTCTTTGCTCAAGGGTGAGTAATTGTCATTACACTGATCACAGGTGTTCTAGCCTCTCAAATCTTCAAGGCTACAATTAAAACATCCAAAACCTGACTCTCCAGGAAGTGCAAGCGCTGTTCAAAAACAAACAAATGAAAGTTACATTTGTAATTGAAATAGAAACTCAGCAAAACCTGTCCATGCGATAATCCAGATAGGTATTTAACTTCATGTAGTGCCTCAAATGGTTCGTCCAACATCTAGGTACTGTGGTTATTATACCTCAGTCGATACTCAGTTAACCGGCCTCTGAAGGATGTTAGCCAATAAGATAGCTCAGCCAGTTAAGCACTCATTGCTCAATCTGTGTGTGATCTGTAGGTTGCAGGCTCGAATCCCGGCAAGTCAAACTCAGCCTTTCATCCTTTGGAGGTCGATCAAGGAGTACCGACTTTAGTTTGCTGATAATTGTGATAAATATGTTCCATGTGCAGCGCTTGGCCAAAAGCGCTATATGAATAGCGATTTGACCATTAGATTAGATGTAGGATTTAGCATAGTCATTGCCTCGCTGCACTGTTATATCATAACATTGGAATACCATTAGGTAGTAATAGTTTCAGAAAATGAGGACTCATTAAACATCAAATGACAATTCTGCTATCGAACCTCAAAATACACAATACAAATCATGTTTGCTTTACTATGTAATTGGCTAGGTTTTTGTGATTTCAACATTTAAATATATACAGGCGAGATCAAATAGCCAGACCTTAGAGAAATAATGAAAGGTGTATTCTGTCACAATGCAGAAAGCTGCTGTACGGTAATGATTTCCATACAGTTTGTGCATGCGTCGGCTGGATGTCACATACATTTTACTCTCCTGCAAAGGAGAAGTCATTATGACTCTCTTAAAATCACATTTACTCTCAAAGTTTAAAAACAGGGAGTAGAATGCTCCCACCTCAAAATCTTATCTGGAGCACTGATTGCACCCTCAGCGTTTACAAATGATACTTAACATGCAACTATCCAGCACACAGCAAGATATTAGAGGATTTGTGGAAATGTCTTCATGCTGTAGACAATGGATTCAGAACTTTGTTAGCTAAGTCCTTACTGGAACTTACTACTAACACTACTCCTGCACCTCTCCCATGGACTCTGTCTCATCAGGAAAGCTTTGAGGCAATCAAGTATGTGCTGTGTAACTCTCCTGCATTGGTAACACCAGACAATACTAAACCCTTTTCTCTGTGGGTGTGCCTTGTCGGTCCTTACTCAACCACATTTAATTTTCATTCAGAATTGTCAAGGCCTAAGAATGACAACTGTATTCCCTTGTTCCCTTAGCGCGTTGAAGCACTTTACTTGTGTATAAGCGCTTTACAAATAGGCAATTACAAGTTGGGAAAAATAGGCCATGCGCCTATTTTTCGACCACCCTAGACCCAGTGGCGAAAGAGTTGGCACATTGCCTAAAGGGGGTAGTGGCTGCTGCCCTTTCTATGAAACAAGCGGAAACCATGGTATTGGGTCATTGTTTAACTGTTTCTGAACCTATTTTCCAAGCATTTTCATCTGCTTGTGTGGAGCGTGTCCCTCGCTCCTTCCCCGACACCCTTTCGTGTTCCTTGTCCCCATCCCGCCTCCCATGCCAGCTCCCAGGCCCCGATTGGTCCGCCGCCTCTGACCCACACCAAGGGCCTAACCCTCTGTGAACCGCTTCCTGCGCCATTTGAACAACAAGGCAGCAGGTAAGCGTTCTTGTGCTCATGCCCCTGAGCCTATTTTCCAAGCATTTTCATCTGCTTGTGTGGAGCACGACCCTTGCACCTTCCCCAACACCCTTCAGTGATCCCTGTCCCTGTCTCGCCTCCCGTGCCCGTCCAAGGCCCCGATTGGTCCACTTCTCCCATAACCCACACCCGACCTGGGCAGCCTTCCTGCCCAGCAGCCTCTGCGACTAAGGGCCCAAAAGCAAAGGGCTGCCCCCAAAGAAACAGACCCAGGACGTGTCTGCAGGTGTCAGCAGGGGAGGCAGGCACCCGTCAACCAACAGCAACTGACAAGGTAGGCAAGGAACAGCCTCACTGTGAACGACACTAAGTTAGCCTGACTGTACAAGTAAGCATATCTCGCAATTAGCCTGACTGTGCAAGTTAGGCATATCTCGCATTTAGCCTGACTGTGCAAGTTAGGCATATCTCGCATTTAGCCTGACTGTGCAAGTGAGCCATATCTCGCATTTATGTTATGTTATAAAAATGTATAGAGCGCACTACCGCCTAAATGCATCTTGGCGCTAGGGAACCACAGTACGGACCACCTCATTATGCTCTAAAATAGAAAGGTTTTCAAGGACCATCTAAATTCAAGATGATCCGTTTTCTGTTTTAATGCGGCAGGGTGTTCCCACAATTAGGCCGCTGCCACCGAGAATGCACAGCCCCCCAACCTGGCACCCCTATAGGTGGGGATCAACAGAAGGCCAGCTGTCCGTAAGCATAGGTTGCATGCTGGGCAGTAGCGGACACATTTTTCCTGCAGCTAGCAGGCCCCCAGACCCAGCAAAGCCGTGTGAACCAAACACAATGATTTGAAGTCAATGCGCTTGGACACCGGAAGCCAACGCAAGCGTCGTAGGGTGTGGGTGATATGGTTTCCAAAAGGAGAGGCAGTGGCCACCCATGCTTTCAAATTTTGTAGCCACTGTAGACGCTGGATCAGACCCTTTGGCTGGGCTAGACAGAGTAAATTACAATAGTCTATTCGACTAAGGATAAGGACAGATACCACTGGTGGACAAAGATGGGAAGGAATAAAAGGGATCACCTTTCGCAGAATCCTAAGATGGAAATGCCCTGATTTACAAACTGCTGCCACTTGCTGAGTCACAGACAGGGCAGCTGAGAATGCCAACCCCAGATTTTTCACTACAGAGACTAGGGCAGGAAAAGTGCCCTGCGACGAAGGCCAGAAAGCAGGGACCAAAGTAACAAACCTGCTGGTGCATCCACCACCAGCACTTCCGTCTTGTCCCCATTGAGCTTCAGCCAGTTCTGGTTCATCAAAACCCCCACAGCCCCCAAGCACCGGCACCGCCTGGTCAGCATCTAGATGGACCAGGATCTGTGTGTCATCGGCATATGAATAGCACCTGAGGCTGCAGGAGACCCAGAAGAGGCTGAATAAAGATATTAAAAAGTATCGGGGACAAGGCGGAACCCTGAGGGACACCGCAGGAAAGTGAAGAGGGGGGAGAGAGAAATGGGGACAAAGAAATGAGTTGGCCCCTGTCAGCCAGGAAGGATGTAAACCAGGCAGAAGCTAGCCGGGACTGAAGGGTGGAATGATCGATGGTGTCAAAAGCTGCCGACAGCTATAATAATATCAGAGCCCCGACACCGCCTTTATCAACCAGTCTGGTCGTATTGTCCATCACTGAGACCAAAGGAAGATAATCATCATGCACACCTATTTTTCATTCGTATTATATTGCATATGAAAAAGTATATCTCAAGATAATTAGGTCAATGTAGTATACTGTTTGAGGTGCCGGGGAGAAGTGCTCAGCCTTGGTATCTAGGCTGGAATACATACATTGGACAAAAGTTTCCTAAGTAAGGAAACCTGCGTCCCCTGCACACTATTAACAAGAGGCACAAGGCCTGTAAAGGAGTTTTATAGGGTACTGATAGTAACCTAATGATTTTTAACAATTTTTGACAAGAAATATTTCTCTGTTTCAACAAGTTAAATTGCTTTGCTCAGCTCGCAAAGATATTCTAAAATCACCCAATTATTTTTTGACAACTCATCTGTTTATCAAACAAACAGTTATTTATTCATTTTTATGACAACAAATCATAGATCACAATAAAAATGTGGCCCAACGCGTTTCGAGTATCGAAATTCACTCTTCATCAGGGGCAATGTGTTCTGCATTCTTAAATAAATTTCTGAAGAAGAAAATGAATTAAATTAATTCAATAAGTATATTCATGTTTGTACATTTAGAGACACAACAAGGTATTTTGTTAGTCAGATAGTGACACAAAAGAGAAAATATACACAATTCACAACATTATTGCATTTCTTTAGATTATAAATCATTAATCAGCTTCATTGTTCAAACAAATGAAAATGTTTATAAATGCTAGGAGCCTTTTAAGTTAGCAGACAAGACCCAACCATTAGTTGAAATGCTAAAAAACACCCACTGTGAATAAGGTGTAGAACGGTGTGTGAAGGTTCTGATCCTATAATCTCAAATGCAAGCCTAGTTGTTTAAGACATCAGAAGTGAGAATAAGGTAAAGCGTCTGGTTGGACTTACTCAAAAAGAATCATGTATGACTCCACAAACAGTCATGTGTAGCTTCAGTGTGGAAAAGTAGTCATAATCTGTTTTGAAAAAATAGGGAAAGTAAGTGTAAGCTAAAGCAATAGTGTCCAAGACACGTGCTCAATAGAGGGTAAGCGTTGACCAAAAGAGTAATGGCCCAGAGGGTACTTACAGAGTAGGCAGGTAACTGAATGATAGGAGGAACTGGTGTGGCTCCATCCGCATACAGTAGTGGAATGGAGAACGGTCGTGAATTTATGGCCGCGAGTGACGTCATCCGCGCATGCGCGTGATGACCTCACGTTGCGAGTCCTATCATGGATTGGTTAAAAAAATTGTAAACAAGGGCGCGAGTGACATCACCCGCGCATGCGCGCGATGACGTCACTGCGGCCATCCTTCCAGCCGTAACGGTAATTCATGATGAAGGGAACATCAAGAATAGAAGTATGTTTGCATATAGCAGTTAGTTATATATAAATGATTAGCAGAGTCATCCCCCATGTATGCGCAAGACGCCTCTAATGTTGTCATCATTTATGCAAACCGGCAAAAAATTGCTCAAGGCGGCTTATCTGTATCAAAAAAGTGTCTGTATCTAAAGGTAGTGATAAAGTATCTTATCACTAGCGCGTGGCCTGAACCTACTTTCTAACTGTCTATAAAGGTTTAGGGACTATTGTAGAAATGAAATCAAGAAAAGAACGTGCTGGCGAATTTGAAGTAAAAGCACGTGATGAAATGTTCCCGTGGCCATCTTCCTAGCTGACCAGTGAAACTGTCATCATATTGGTTGAGTGTTTAAATCTGTGTTAATAGTAGTGTACATATGACACTATGTGTGAACAAGGTGCCATGGTGCAACATGGAAATTGGAGAAGAAGGGGGTAATGTGGTCTCAGGGGTGAAAAGAAAAACGGAATGAAAAAATTATTGTAATGAAGGAATGAGTCTTAAAAACAAAAAAGGCTCCCCTGCATTTTCAAGCAAATGCATCATTATAGCAACTTAAACTGTACATATGATTCAATCTAACCCAAATGAGGGTGTACATTCTGAAGTATCGAACCCTATACTTGTAATCATTACTTGTGTATCTCTTCTGTTCTCGTTTAGCACATAATGTTTTAGAGTAGGGTTTTCCTCCTATCTAGTGAAGGAGATATATTTTTTAACATGAAAAAAGACTACGGTGCTTGCTACAAATTAAATTGATCAAACAAATTCTATTTTTGGCATAAAAATAACGGAGGTCATGAAATAATTAAAAAAAGGGATACCATGGCTATGCTTACAGATAAGCCTACATGTTCACAAAAAGGGACCCAAATAGTACTCCTCATTCAACCCTAAAGGGTACATGGCATCTAGTTTTTGTATCCAATACAATTCTCTTTGATCTAAAAATTTTTGAAGATCACCTCCTCTTGATAATGGGTGGACTACTTCCAGGACTACAAATCTCATTTGAGAAATGGTATGTTTTTGCTCTTGGAAATGTCTGTAGACAGGTGACTTAACATTTTTTGTTCTTATAGAAGATTTATGTTCTGTCCACCTTTCTTTTACTCTCCGAATGGTTTTTCCAACATAATATTTTCCACAGGGACAACGAATTGCATAAACTACATTTTTAGTATCGCATGTTGCATAGTCTCTCAAATTTATTTTTTTGCCTGTGTTGGGATGTCTCACATGGTCTCCGTTTATGATATTATTGCAATGTTGGCAATGTAGACAGGCAAATGTGCCTTTTTTCTGTTTGGTAAGAGGAGTCTGAGTTGTTCTTATTGGTTTCTCTGCTTTAATCAGTTGGTCTCTGATGTTACGACCACGTTTATATGCCATCATAGGAGGGTCTGGAAAGAGTTCCTTCAAAGTATCATCTGTTTGTATGATGTCCCAATTTTTGTTGATAATTCTTTTGACCTCGAAGCTTTGGCTTGAGTATTTCAACGTATGTATTATACTTTTGCTTTCTTTCTTTGTGTTCCCTTGGAGGAGGTCTTCTCTTTCTTGTAAGTTGGTTCTGACTATGGCCTTACCCACTGTTTCTGCTGGGTATCCTCTTTCCAGAAATCTTTGTTTCATAATGTCATATTCATTCTGAAGAGTGCCTGATCTGATGTTATCCTTTTGAGTCGCAGTAATTGACTGTAAGGTAAATTCTCTTTTAGATGTTTAGGATGAAAGCTGCTGTAATGAAGGCAACTATTTACATCTGTCGGTTTTCTATATATCTTAGTCTTGAGTGTTGTCCCTGATGACAACATTAGAGGCGTCTCGCGCATACATGGGGGATGACTCTGCTAATCATTTATATATAACTAAATGCTATAAGAAATGCAATAACGTTATGAATTGTGTATATTTTTTCTTTTCTGTCATTATCTGACTAACAAAATACCATGTTGTGTCTCTAAATGTACAAACATGAATATACTTATTGAATTAATTTAATTCATTTTTTTCTTCAGAAATGTATTTGTTAACAATACAGAACGCATTGGCCCTGATGAAGAGTGAATTTCGATACTCGAAACTCGTTGGGTCACATTTTTTTTGTGATCTATGATTTGTTGTCATAAAAATGAATAAATGTTTGTTTGATAAACAGATGAGTTGTCAAAAAATAATTGGGTGATTTTAGAATATCTTTGCGAGCTGAGCAAAGCAATTTATCTTGTTGAAACAGAGAAATATTTCTTGTCAAAAATCATTAGGTTACTATCAGTACCCTATAAAACTCCTTTACAGGCCTTGTGCCTCCTGTTGATAGTGTGCAGGGGACGCGGGTTTCCTTACTTAGGAAACTTTTGTCCCATGTATGTATTCCAGCCTAGATACCAAGGCTGAGCACTTCTCCCCTGCACCTCAAACAGTATACTACATTTGACCAAATTATCTTGATATACTTTTTCATATACAATATAATACGAACGAAAAATAGGTGTGCATGGTGATTATCTTCCTTTTGTTACGTTTCCCCTAAGGGGTTGGTATCACTAAAATTGTCACCTGCACCCAAAACAACTAGTATGTCATTTTCAACGATTAGTGGTTTAACAGATAAAACAGCAACCACTTTGGTGTTTTCTGATGAAGAAGCAATCAGGATTTTAGGACTAATTAAAGACACAAGTAAAGAAGTTCCAATAGATGAGAACCCTGACCGGTTGATACAAAAACTTGAACGTCTGATCAGACGGGAGATTTCCCAAAAACTTCATGCAACTACATTAGCACAATAGTTTAAAACAAACGCATCCCTAGAGGTCTAAGGGTTTACCTCAGACCGACTTTGTGCAAAGAAAACAAGGATTTTGTAACCAGGTGGGAGCACATTCTAAACAAATGCTCTTTGGATTTAATCCTACTAACAATTAGCTAAATCAGTAAACAATCTTCAACAGGAAATAGATTAGGTAACAAAGCAGCTATCGAAATTGAAAACGAAAACTGAATTGGAGAAAATTCTAGAGGACACCAATACTAAACTTGACAGATACAAAAAGGACATTGAACAACGTAAGATTAGGAAATTTAGAAGGGACACGTTGGACTATGCGAGAGATATTGTCTACACTTGGCAGGAGTTTTAGTACTCCACAAAACCGACCACCAAGACAACCCCAACAACCAAATAACAACACGGACAGCAGTGAAGTCACAAGTGGTGAATTGGAAGATAGACCAACAACAAGACCAACAAGAGGTCAGGAGATTGGAGGAACAGATTCCACAGAAGAACCATTAGCAGGAGCATCAACACATACTCCACAAATTCCTTTTTTAGGAGGCGCAAGACAAGAAGAGGAAAAAAGAAAATTACGACAGAAAAAGAAATAGACAGAAACTTGGTCGTAAATATCTCATCTAAACCTCTGACTAGGACCCAACTGGAGACATTGAACCTAGGTATTTCATTCATACCTACCACTAACACCTCCTTTTTTGAGGAAGAGGTTAACTTGTTTAAATTAATACGCAAAATGGAATTGAAAGTCTTTTTTAACAACATTAAGGACAATCTACAACCAACAGATAAACACAAATACCTGGAGTTAAAGAACAAAAGTAACTTTCATCCACAAGTGAATCATCCACTGATCAATTTATTTAAACAGAAGACTACTAAAGATTTAAGGCGTATTAAATATGAACCATCAAGAACCAGTAATATCCGTAAACATCAACTACTGGTAATCAAACAATTAGCAGAAGACAACACCTTGACCTTAAAAAAAGCAGATAAAGGAGGCGCCCTTGTTCTAATGGACACTACCTTATACAACACAGGATGTTTGAAACTCCTCAATGACAACAGGACCTACTTACCACTAGATGGTGACCCAATTATCAACATCAGAGACCTTATCAAGAATATAGTCGACAAAGCTACAGATATGGATTGGATTAGTGAGAAAACAGCTGATTTCCTCATACAGAAACATCCGGTGACCCGAGTGTTCTACGGGTTACCGAAAATACATAAAAACAAAGAAGATCCACCCTTTCGACCAATAGTAGCTGGAACAAACAGCATATTCCAACCTCTAGCAATTTACCTGGACACTGCATTACAACCTCTGGTACAAAAAACAATGACCTACTTAAAGGATACAACACACTTCCTGAGTATTGTTAACACATTAAACCTAGTGGAGGAAGAACTTATCCTGTTCACAATGGACGTCAATAGTCTTTACACCTCAATCCCCCACAAAGAAGGTATAGAAGCCATGGAGTGGTTTTTATTACTGAATCCAGAAGTACAGATACAAAAAGGTTTTTGCCATTGAACTGATCAACATCATCCTTTACAATAATTACTTTAGACATAATGGGCAATACTACTTACAAATTTCTGGCACATCAATGGGCTCATCAGTGGCCCCATCGTATGCCAATATTTTTATGCACCAATTCGAGACCAAATTTGTACTGGAAAATCCACTATGGTGAGACAAAATTAAATGCTGGAGACACTATATAGATGACATTTTTGGGATCTGGTATGGCACCGAAAGCGAACTTCTTGAATTTGGAGAATCTCTAAACAACTACAATGACAGAATCGGTTTTACCATGGAGATAGGAAGACCTGGAGTCAATTTGCTGGATGTCACAATTGAACGTTCAGGGACAACACTCAAGACAAAGATATATAGAAAACCGACAGATGTAAATAGTTGCCTTCAACACAGCAGCTTTCATCCTAAACATCTAAAAGAGAATTTACCTTACAGTCAATTACTACGACTCAAGAGGATAACATCAGATCAGGCTACTCTTCAGAATGAATATGACATTATGAAACAAAGATTTCTGGAAAGAGGATACCCAGCAGAAACAGTGGGTAAGGCCATAGTCAGAACCAACTTACAAGAAAGAGAAGACCCCCTCCAAGGGAATACAAAGAAAGAAAGCAAAAGTATAATACATACGTTGAAATACTCAAGCCAAAGCTTCGAGGTCAAAAGAATTATCAACAAAAATTGGGACATCATACAAACAGATGATACTTTGAAGGAACTCTTTCCAGACCCTCCTATGATGGCATATAAACATGGTCGTAACATCAGAGACCAACTGATTAAAGCAGAGAAACCAATAAGAACAACTCAGACTACTCTCACCAAACAGAAAAAAGGCACATTTGCCTGTCTACATTGCCAACATTGCAATAATATCATAAAAGGAGGCCATGTGAGACATCCCAACACAGGCAAAAAAATAAATTTGAGAGACTATGCAACATGCGATACTAAAAATGTAGTTTATGCAATTCGTTGTCCCTGTCGAAAATATCATGTTGGAAAAACCATTCAGAGAGTAAAAGAAAGGTGGACAGAACATAAATCTTCTATAAGAACAAAAAATGTTAAGTCACCTGTCTACAGACATTTCCAAGACCAAAAACATACCATTTCTCAAATGAGATTTGTAGTCCTGGAAGTAGTCCACCCATTATCAAGAGGAGGTGATCTTCAAAAATGTTTAGATCAAAGAGAATTGTATTGGATACAAAAACTAGATGCCATGTACCCTTTATGGTTGAATGAGGAGTACTATTTGGGTCCCTTTTTGTGAACATGGAGGCTTATCTGTAAGCATAGCCATGGTATCCCTTTTTTTATCATTTCATGACCACCCGTTATTTTTATGCCAAAAATAGAATTTGTTGGATCAATTTAACTTGTAGCAAGCACCGTAGTCTTTTTTCATGTTAAAAATATATCTCCTTCACTAGATAGGAGGAAAACCCTACTCTAAAACATTATGTGCTAAACGAGAACAGAAGAGATACACAAGTAATCATTACAAGTATAGGGTTCGATACTTCAGAATGTACACCCTCATTTGGGTTAGATTAAATCATATGTACAGTTTAAGTTGCTATAATGATGCATTTGCTTGAAAATGCAGGGGAGCCTTTTTTGTTTTTAAGACTCATTCCTTCATTACAATCATTTTTTCATTCCGTTTTTCTTTTCATCCCTAAGACCACATTACCCCCTTCTTCTCCAATTTCCATGTTGCACCATGGCACCTTGTTCACACATAGTGTCATATATACACTACTATTAACACGGATTTAAACACTCAACCAATATGATGATAGTTTCATTGGTCAACTAGGAAGATGGCCACGGGAACATTTCATCACGTGCTTTTACTTCAAATTCGCCAGCATTCTTTTCTTGATTTCATTTCTACACTAGTCCCTAAACCTTTATAGACAGTTAGAAAGTAGGTTCAGGCCACGCACTATTTATAAGATACTTTATCACTACCTTTAGATACAGACACTTTTTTGATACAGATAAGCCGCATTGAGCAATTTTTTGCCGGTTTGCATAAATGATGACAACATTAGAGGCGTCTCGCGCATACATGGGGGATGACTCTGCTAATCATTTATATATAACTAACTGCTATATGCAAACATACTTCTATTCCTGATGTTCCCTTCATCATGAATTACCGTTACGGCTGGAAGGATGGCCGCAGTGATGTCATCGCACGCATGGGCCGGTGACATCACTCGCGGCCTTGTTTACAATTTTTTTAACCAATCCATGATAGGACTCGCGAAGTGACGTCATCACGCGCATGCGCGGATGACGTCACTCGCGGCCATAAATTCACGACCGTTCTCCATTCCACTACTGTATGCGGATGGAGCCACACCAGTTCCTGCTATCATTCAGTTAACTGCCTACTCTGTAAGTACCCTCTGGGCCATTACTCTTTTGGTCAACGCTTACCCTCTATTGAGCACGTGTCTTTGACACTATTGCTTTAGCTTACACTTACTTTCCCTATTTTTTCAAAACAGATTATGACTACTTTTCCACACTGAAGCGTCACATGACTGTTTGTGGAGTCATACATGATTCTTTTTGAGTAAATCCAACCAGACACTTTACCTTGTTCTCACTTCTGATGTCTTAAACAACTAGGCTTGCATTTGGGATTATAGGATCAGAACCTTCACACACTGTTCTACACCTTATTCACAGTGGGTGTTTTTTAGCATTTCAACTAATGGTTGGGTCTTGTCTGCTAACTTAAAAGGCTACTAGCATTTATAAACATTTTCATTTGTTTGAACAATGAAGCTGATTAATGATTTATAATCTAAAGAAATGCAATAACGTTGTGAATTGTGTATATTTTCTCTTTTGTGTCACTATCTGACTAACAAAATACCTTGTTGTGTCTCTAAATGTACAAACATGAATATACTTATTGAATTAATTTAATTCATTTTTTTCTTCAGAAATTTATTTGTTAAGAATACAGAACGCATTGCCCCTGATGAAGAGTGAATTTCGATACTCGAAACGCGTTGGGCCACATTTTTTTTGTGATCTATGATGTTGTCATAAAAATGAATAAATAACTGTTTGTTTGATAAACAGATGAGTTGTCAAAAAATAATTGGGTGATTTTAGAATATCTTTGCGAGCTGAGCAAAGCAATTTAACTTGTTGAAACAGAGAAATATTTCTTGTCAAAAATTGTTAAAAATCATTAGGTTACTATCAGTACCCTATAAAACTCCTTTACAGGCCTTGTGCTTCTTGTTGATAGTGTGCAGGGGACGTGGGTTTCCTTACTTTGGAAACTTTTGTCCCATTACTGAGACCAAGACACTCTCCGTGCCTCAGCCAGGACGGAAGCCTGACTGGAAGGGGTCAAAGACTTCAGAAGACTCAAGGAAAGAGGACCGAAGGGGAGAAACCAGTGCTTCCAACAGCTTCATGAAAAAGGGTTAAAGAGAAATAGGCCAAAAGCTAGAGGGGAGTGTATGGTCAAGGGATGGCTTTTTAAGCAGTGGGGTAACCGTCACTTTTAATAGCTCTGCAGGAATGTAGCCCGTCTGACAGGAGGCATTAACCGCTTTGCAAATCCAAGATAAGATGCTAGACGAAATATCTTTCAGGATCATTAGAGGAACAGGATCGGCTGACTTCAGGCACACAATGGCCCAAGTAGAGTGGGGCTCGAGCATTATCCCCAGCCGGGGTTTGACCAAAGGATCAATGCCTACAGAACTTGCTTCAATATTAGAGCAAATATTTTTCGATCTTACTGGTAAAGAAGTTAGCCAACACATCACAGAATTCCTGAGTTGGAATCACTGGCTGGACGAGTCCGATAGCGAGGAAAGTGATTTTACCAACGCAAAATGTTCTCTAGGTTGGCTAAGTGCCTTATTGATCTTTTGGGCAAGAAAAGCTTTTTTGGCTTCCCTAATTAGGGTATGGTAGTCACTAGTTCATTCTTTAAAGACAATATTTTCTTCCTCTCCATAGGCAATGCGCCATTTTCACTATGCCTGCCTCAGACGAAGGCGAGCAGCCTTAAGCTCATTGGAGAACCACAGCTAATATAGACGCTTGCGAGTCTGAATGCTTTTCAAAAGAGCCACTATGTCTGCTGCTCTTTGCAAAGAGCTGGTGAGCAACAAGAAGTCGACTACCGGCGTGGGCTGCCAACTAGTGTCCACAAGGCCAACCAGTGTCTACAGTTTGGCACCATGCCACTTCTGTCGTAGGGCATTAGGTAAAGAGATGTTATGAGGTGGCTTAGGGAGTTGAAAGTGAAATGAGACCAGATAATGAGCTGACCATAATTTACTGACCAGTAAATATCCTGTAGGAGATCCTGTATTTCGGAAATCAGTACATTAACCTCACTGATAGGTTTAACATTGTATACAGCTTTTCTTTTGGTTAACATCCGGCGGGCTTGAGTTCATGACCTTTTGTTTTGATATGATGGCAGATTATAGCACCAGCAGCTAAGCACTCTGTCAAGGGATATATACAATTACTGTGTGGTGAGTGAGGAGTTGCAGGGAACGCCCAAATAGCTTAAAGGGCCGCCTGAGTCAGTCTCATCCCACCTGAACCCCGCTCCACGGACAGTCCACAAACAGTCAGTAATTGCCAGCTTTCTGTCTCCACTCGCTTGTAAGATTCTGCCCGTAATGTGACAGTGCCACAATTAAAGTCAAATCTTGCGTTTTAATATGGTTGCTTAAAAGAACAGCGATGCACTATGAAACCTATGTATTACTGTGATATATCAGCCTACACTGTACACCTGATGAATTTGACAAGTGCTCCAGCTCCGGATCCCGCTGTGTTGGCTCATGGGCTCTTACTGAACAAGAGAGAGAACATATGGAAAGTAAATAATATAACAAATGGGATTGGTCGGTCCTACTTACTCTTTGTTACTGGATTCTTTGTTTTTGGCTCCTGTCTAACTTGACTTGCTCCCTTTGCTTTGGCTTAGCAATCAACCGATCAAAAAGCAGGGAACTAGGAAGAGAACATCCTACAGCATGTAAACACTCCCGCCATTAACCCCCACGTGCTTTGCCGCTGCTGGGTACTACAGAAGGTTTTAACGGCTTCTGGGTAGGACCAGCAAATCAAATGGAGCTTGCCTCCTGTTCCTGGATTCCAGGTGTCTGTGGCACGCAAACACCTGTCCCCGTATTCCCCACAAGCTAATGCAAACGCATCAGCAAATAAAAGGTACTAGTGTTTAAGGATAACAGCTTCCAACTATCAATGATATCTGCAGAACATTGGGCCAGCATCCTGGCATTGCCAAAGATTGTCAGGCACCCTTCGCAGCTAGGGGTGGGAGGCCTACCAGAGAGGAATCTAGAGTCAGTCCTACTCCAGTGGTTGATGGTGCAGCAGAGAAGGAACACATTCCTGCCCCCCATTTGTGCCAGAGTCGGTCTTTGCAGATTCATAGCTCCAGTCTTGCCTCTTGTTACATATTCGGGCCACTGTTAGTTTTCCTTGCAGAAACATCCAGGCTCGAGAAGGGAGAGAACCAAGAAAACCAGCACCACATACTGGAAAGGAGCACGCCGCTAAACAGCCACACTGCCGCAGCGACTCGATTGCAGCACTCTGCTCACCAGCAAGAGGGACGCCAGGCCTGCATTGCTACAGGGTGGAGTCCCACTTTGCGGGACCACCAGAAATTGGCAGCAATCTCGTGCCTGTACACAGCACCAACCAGATAAACAGAGACTGAGAGGGAACCAGGGACTGTTTCCCAAACTCACCAAACTGATCCAGGAATTCGAACTCAGAAACCGCCACCATGTATGCAGAGAAAGTGGGCGGGTTGATCCCCCTTTTCAAGACACTTCCGAGGAAGAGGAAGAAAGGGCCAGATTGGTTAGGGAGAGTTGGCCAATCTTCGCAGAAGGAAGGATTTTTCAATGATTGTTATTACTAGTATTATTAAGCACAGACCTAGCTTCGGAAAGCAATGGAGCACTTTACAATCACAAGGGTGGAGGGGGGGAGGAGAACATGGTGAGACAAGCAGAGAAACAAGGGAACAGGGAGCTAACAGGGGAGGGCTGGCAGTGTGGTAGCAAGGAATCTACAAGAAATCAGGGGAGGAAACCGTGGATACAGATCACCAAGTCTCCAGTAGGGTGGGGGGAGTGGAGGGTGTGAGGACCTAGTTGTTAAGGAGGTGCCAGTCATTGAAGAGGAAGGTCTTGAGCTCCTTCCGGAACTGTAGAAGCGAGTGGTTGAGACTAATGTTTAATGGGAGGTGGTTCCAGACTTTTGGTGCGTAGACAGAGACGGGAAGTGTGGGTGTATCGGATGGGGCCAGAGGTGGAGGTGTACAGTGACCAAGAGGCCAGCAGGAGGATAGCAGGCAGCTCTTTGAAACGTGTTGTAGAACAGGTGAAGCAGTGACCTGTTTGTAAAACATGTGTATAGAGAGGGGTAGAGTAATGGGCCAGGGTTCGAAATTGAGATTCGATGAGCGGGAACTAAAAACCAGCTCCTGGGTGTAGGCAGGAGCTACCGCAGGGGAACTAGGAGCTACCAGAGATGCTACTTTAACTTTTTGTCCATTTTGCATGAACCATTGTGTTTAAATGTGTATTAGATGTGTCCTAATTCATCTTTATTAACCTTCTGAAATACTGAAAGTTAATGTCACATTTACAAGTTTGGAAGGCACCAGTTGGCCCTAGGAGCCAAAAGCAGCTCTCAGTAGTGGTTGGTTTCAAGCTAACCAGGCTCTACTATGCTAGAAGCAGGAGCTAAATAGCTCACAGCTCCCTTCAATTTCGAACCCTGCATTTGCTATTGTGAGAAGACTGGAACAGGGCGAAAGGAGGGTGGGCGAGTATTAGTGAAGGCGGCGGCTGAGTGGTGGTGGGGTCGGCGGCGGCAGAGTAGTAGTGGGGGAGGTGGGGTAGTAGTGGGGGAAGCGTGGTGGTAGTGGGGAAGGAGGTGTAGTAATGTGGGAGAAACCTCAAAGGGTGGAGGCAGGAGGAGTGACACATCTATGGGGCAGAGAATCGGCGGGTGGAGTAAGGGAAAAGAACTAGAGTAGAAGAGAAGAGCGTCCGTGGGCGTCACTGAAATCAGATGAATTCTGCAGAGCAAGTATAAGGCACTAGCCCAATCCCAATTAGGACACTAGCCTTTGGTGAGAGTAGGGAAAGTTAGCAGTCCCTGGGGGAGTCAGTGAGTCTGCAATTAGGGGAGTCCTACTTGGTTTGAGATAGACCTTAGACAGTAGGGATCATCATTCAGTAGCATTAACTGAGGTAACAGACACCTGGGTTAGGAAGGAGGGTTATAGCAAGACGAGGGGACAGGAAACCCTTGCTCTGTCCTTGATACTCAGCGTTTTCTGCACCATCTGTGACAGATATCTCCTTTCCACCGTATTGCTTCATCACAAGCTTTCCCACCACTTTGCCTTGTCGGCTCCCTTTGGCACTTCCTTGTCGCTCTGCCATGCTGTGCGCTATCAACCACTCCACCCGCAGTGCATTCCTTCCCCCTACAGCCACGCTGCTTGTTTGCGGGTCTCTGCTTAAAATGCCCAAAAGGAGTGGGCCCGGATGATTGTGTGAGACAGCCCCGACATAGTCAAGTGGGTTGATTCCAGCACATGGTGATCAGGAGCTCGACAGGGGAGTGGATTCCAGGCTGTGCAGCAGCCAGGTGGTGACATGAATTGTAATTTATAGAGGGGCAAGCTGCCCACTGCCAGCAGGGTACAGTGTCAGACACCTGTGAGCAACATACTGATGCGGTGGGGATTGGGAAGGGAGTTCCAGAGGGAGGGCAATTCAGCATTAGTATTTCATTAACATGTAAAAGTGGCTTAAAATGATTCATGCTTATAAAGCCAGATGACCTCTGATCATAAGCAGTGAGCAAAAGGTGCAATCTAATTTTGTTTCCATTAAAGGTGTTTCATTGTCTCTTCTGTTCCTGACCTTTCCTTGATCTCGTTTTTTCTTCTCGTTACCGCTCATTTTTACAGTCGCTTGCCTTGAAATCCTAATCCACTCAGCCTCCGGATGCCCCAGTCCACCACTTATTTCCCCATTTCCCGTTAGTGTGGCAACATGGCTTCGGAGAAAGGTAGGGCCAATCTATGAATGCTATCCAGCTTGAGAGAAAAGGTAAGCGTCCGTGTTCATCCTGCCACGGACCCCCTCAGACCCATAAAGATTTCTGTCTGGCTTCTAACAGGGTTCAGTTACCGGACTGAATAGTGGCTAAACAAGCTCAAATGATAATAAATTTGAATGCATTTGGCAGGTGTCAGCTGCCAGGGACACCATCACCTTGAGCAGATGATTGGCAAGTATTATGGTTAGTCCACGCAAATGCAAGAAACCTGTAAGTGTTTGTATATTGCAGTTAACTATGATAGTGAGTATGACCCTGTTATCCCGCACCTCCTGTATTCCCTCGACCTAGGGTAGGCGACCTACCAAGGCAATGCCAGAATGAGACCAAGACCTATGCTAGAGGTGTGAGCGAGTTGAGAGGGACCTCCGTACCTGGCATGCATGGAGTCCTGTATGTACCCTGGTACCATGGCAAATCCAGGGAGTTAGCCACCTCCCCCCACACAGGAACCGACCCTTTGGGACTAGGGAGGGGACCCTGCTATGCTCAACTCCCCCTAAGCATGATCTTTCTTGAGACGAAGAGAGACACAAGTCACCATCCCCCACAGACCATACCCTTTATGGGGTATGCAAGAACTAGTGTGTGTAAGAAACTTTTAATACTGGCTGACAAAGCTTCCAACCCCATCTTCATGTCTTCGTCTTTAGGGAAAGGAGCAGCACAGCAGAAAAACTGACCTCCTGAAGGCACGTTAGGCGAGGAACCAATCGGGAAGGAGTATCCATGCAGCCCACAGAGTTTAATTATGCCACAATGCACATTGAGAGGAGAGACAAATATAGAGGAAGAGAGTACTGGCGTATCTGGAGAGAGTGAAAGGTGTTGGGATTGAGAGCCCTGCACCAATTTTGTTGTAGGTCTGTGTGAGGGAGTGCCGTGAGAGAGTGAGAAGGAGATTAAGATCAGGAGGGAGATGGAGAGAGGCGTCAGATCAGGCAGGACTGGGAGTGTAGTGATCGGAGGGGTGAATGGTGGAGTAAGATCAGAAGGGGAGAGGAGAGTAGAAATATGGGGGGTGAAGAGAAGAAAACCTGTGAGGAAGAGTAGACGGGAAAAGCAGAGGGAAGTGATTATCAGGTTTGGAAGGCCATAGACATAAAGGAAGGAGACAGTTAGATGGTCAGGAAACCTCTGGTTGAGTCACATAGAAAGTCCCAGAGGGACAGGGACATAGATGAGGCTTCAGCCTTGAGGCCTCCTCTGAAAGGACTTAGCCAGTATGGGAACCCTGTCTATAGTGAACCAATATGCCATTGAGTCTTTTGGGAATAGGGAACCTGGGTAAGGGAGGTTGGAGCCCCCTTTCAGGTGAAGGGCAAGTGTACAGGAACCGCCCTTCATGCTTACACTTGACTCAGGACCCCAATTGCCTTTACTTGCCGGTTGCATCTTAATAAAAAATGAAGATGTACTCGCCATTAACATGCTCACTGCTAAACTGGTGAGTTGTAAAGTGGAGTAAGTCATCGGTTCAGAATTGCTGGAGCTATTTAGCTCATGGTTTGAGCCTACGAGAGCCTGGTTAGATTGGCATCAACAACTATGAGGAGCTACATTTTGCTCCACAGGCCAAACGCTGCCATACAAACACATCCATATGACATTTAGGAATGTGTATAAATAAGCAGTAGGGCACATCCAGAAGGCATTTATTCATTTAAAGCATACTATATAATTGCCAAAAAACTATAGCCTGCATCTCTTGTGGGGTTACATTTGCAGCTTGCTATGTAATAGCTCCTGGTTCCTAGAGGTAGCTCCTGCTCAATGGATGATGCTGGATACCCAGGACCTGCTTCTAGTTCCTGCCAATCAAATCCTTACCTTGATCCCCATCAGTTACTTGTATGGAAATGCCCTTGTTGGGGCACACACCTTGTAACCACTTCAAATCTCATGCTGCACGACTAGAATGCCTTCACAGCCTCCTTCAAACCAAGAACACACCTTTTCCTACTGCAACAAGGTTGTTCTAACATAATCGTATACCTGAAGTAAGTAACGTGGTCTTCCATAGGGTCCTCTTTTCTATTTTGGTGGCCATGCTGCGTGTAGCCCTTTAATGAAAGAGGGAGGGAGGTTGTTAGTGGGTGCATATTGAAAGAACCCAATTCCCGAGTGCCGCTCTGGTTCTACTTGTTTGGCAGTGGCACTTAAAATTCTATCCACCCAATCAAATTGGCTTTAGAGCGAAATCGAGCACAACAGATAATCTATTTATGTTAACATCAGCTATTGAACATGCGTGGATAAAGAGAGAGAACTGAATGTCAATTGTGTCGATATAGATTTCTCCGCCGCCTTCAATACAGTGATGAGAAATCACCTATGGCGGAAGCTAAACTCCTGGAATATTCCCAAAGGATTATTGAGAATGTTCATGTTATTATGTTCGGACACATGTCCGTTTGCGCCTGGATGCTAAGGGCAGACTCCCATGTATGATGGCTACTAGCAGCGGAGTGAAGCAAGGCTGCATAGTGGTGGCCATCTCATTCAATGTATATTTAGCAGACATGCAGGAAGCTTTTGAGAACACTGATGCGAACCCTGTAAAGATGAGCACAGTGGTGCTTGGATGGTTGGCTTACGCAGATGACTTGGTTATCTTAGATTATACTCCCACAGGTCTTCAGCGAATGCTAGGTACTCTAGCAGCTTACTCTAGTGTCAATGGGTTAACTATCAATATTGCGAAAAGTAAAGTGATGGTCTTCCCTGCGAAAAAAAAAGCTAAGAAATTTGTGTGGAAACAACAATATGAGGTTAGAACAAGTCACTACCTACAAATACCTAGGAATAGGGATTGATGAGAAGTTAATCTGGGTTGACCATTGGATTTGCATTAAAGAACGTTGCCTAATAGCAGTAAATGCCCTCATTGCCTTCACTGGGAGAAATGGGGGATACTCTGTAACGGCGATTCTGACACTATATATTGCGAAAGTAAGAGTCATTTTGTTGTATGCAGTGGCAATATGGAACACAAATATGTTAAGAGACTAGTTGCATTCGAAGCCAAGATGTTACACAAATTAATGTGGTTTCCCCAGAATGTACCTATTGAGTATTTATATCTCGGGTTGGACCTCAAGGGAGTGTTGTCTGCATATCTAAGCCAATCGGTATTGTTATTTGATAATCTCTGTACCCTAACTACAGATACAATTATAGTATCGTATCTTCAGGTGCTTCTGAAGTTAGAGGGCAGCTCGAAGTTTGGAACAGTGGGAATTTTAAAAGCCTTACATGGGAAGTGGTCAGCAAATTATATGGAAACACACACAATCCAGGGGCTAAAGTCCTGGTTAAAAAACAAACTTCAAGCATATAGTTATGACCAATCCATGATCGATTTAGCAACTAAAACACATAGTGGGTCCTATTGCCAAGTAAGGGCAAATCGAGCATCCATACGCAAGTACACTATAGCATATCCATGTATAAGAACATTTTGCACTTATTTAGTAATGAAATTTAACATCTCAGAAGCATTGGAGACAAAGGGTGCGTGGCTGGGCCTCCGCAACGACAGGCGTTATTGTCGACTGTCTGGGAATAACGTAATTGAATCTCTACAACATTTAATAATTGACTGTGATAGTTTACTTTTGCTTCGGCATACGTTTTTGAAATCATATGTGCTGGGCCCAGGGTTGCAGGCAGCAAACTTGTTCAACAAAGAACTTGTGTAATTGAACTTTAAGAAACCCTAGAAAAAGGTTCAGAAGCAGAGTGGTCAGACGTTGCAGGGCGCTCATTCGAAGGACTCCGATTAATTATCTTTTTGGGTCCTATTGTTTTGTTGAAACTACAAGAATCAAGAGGCCAGTGTGAAGTGTCAAAGTGGTCCTAAGAGGGTCGATCAAAACCCCTCGTACACCCTAAAGTCTTTGGCACATTGGAGAAAACCGTGGGAACTGTATATGCCTGACCGGGGGCCGAGGCCCAGACTTAGGAAAAGCAAAGAGCCTAAGGGGACTTAAAGGACTGTCTATTGAACAGTGGCAAGTGTGAACTCGATGGAGGGATGCCAAGAGAAAGCTATAGGAAGAGAACCCGATGAGATGAACATATCTTGAACTGTGTGAGAATGGCTATGTGAACCCGGCTGAGGGATGCCTGTGAATTGAGGATTAACTGTGATATACCCGTGATCATTGTGACGACAAATGTGAACCTGGCTGAGGGATGTCCACAATAGATAGTTGGTGAAAACGACATTGAGTCTGTCGAATGATATGTTTCTTGAGAGAAATGCTGTAGTGAACTCGATTGAGGGAGGCTAACGTTGCAAGAAGGATCAGAGCTCGGCTGAGGGGGATCCAAGGGGCGAAGAGTAATCGCCCAACGTGAAAGGATTATCAAATCAAAAATTTGTTTATTATCTCAGGCAAGAGACTTTTGCATGAAAGAGACTTGGTCCCGGAAGGTCTTGGCATCGTTGAAAGAAAAACTGTAACCTTGTGCTGATTAGGCCCAGGAGTTTGCTGTGCTCCACAGTCCTGCCTTGACCTGTTCTAAACAACCATCCTGACTATCATCTGATAAACACTTCTTTCTTTTCTTGAAACAAGTTTCTTTTAACATTTTAAATTGAATGCAATTGAATTGAGGAAGTTTTCTTTATTGTGCTTGTCAAATTCTCGTATTATTTGTTCTGGTTTGTGTTCGTAATCTCTGTATTTTTTTCTTTTTGGTTCTTGGTTTGCTAATGAAATTGTCCGACATATGTGAAATTCTTGGTGAAATTCTTGGTGTTCTTTATTTTGTAATTCTCTTAAGAAATGTCACAAATTTGGGTTGTTTATATTGATTTTTTTATTGAATCTGCTGTGTCATCCTTCTAATGCATTGTTGGCACGTGGCTTACCTTCTAATGTTGTTTGGTAGCAGTTCCATAATGTTACAGGGAATGTTAGCCTTCGTCTTGTTCCACTACGTGTCAATTGTCCTATCCAATTGTTCTCCATATAGTCCAATAAGTCCGAATTTTCCTCCTCATGATTCTTATAGTATGTACTTTCAATCAAATGTTCGTAAAAATGTACAACATGATCTTTTACAAAAGCCAAGGCAAAAAGTTTTTTTATGTTGTATTGGTTTGAACTGTCCTCTGTATATTTCGTGCTTAACCCCAGTTCTTGTAATTTTCTCCATATGCTCTGTGTAAAATGAAAAAAACACCTTTGTACCCTTGTTTCTTTGTATACTGTTGAAAATGCCTTAATTTGGGCGATTTCATAGTCCATGATTATTGTATTCGGATGGGAATCAGGTGCAGTCTCTTTAATTTTGTCAAACAAGATTCTGTAGGTTTCCTCATTTTTTCTTGGCATTAAAACATATACAAGTGGTATGATTTTGTTATTAATTGTCCCATGAACTATGAAAAATTGTTGAAATGGTTGTGGGCACACTTTAAATGTGGCGTCGCTTTGCCAATGTTGACTCTGACTGAGATGTACAAAGTTGGCAGCAGCCGAAAAAATTATTATTTTTTCATTGTTTATTTCCAGTGTGGCATGATGGAAACTTTCTCCTTTTGCGGTCAATTTAAACACTTCTGGTATTGCCATTCCTGAATACACCATTGGTACCGGTGGTAGATTCTCCTTTTGTTGTTTGGTACGGTTTATTGTACGTTGTATACATTTTTCTCCTGGTAATTGGGCCAATATATGCATTGGTAACTTATCACAGACACTAGAAATCACTGACCCACTTACTTCTCCTTGACTTTCTATTGCTTTTCGTTTCAGTTCATTAATTGTTTTTTTAATGATGATGTTAGTTTGATCTGGTAGATGGTTGTGTTCATTTTTGGTTTTTACATTCGTAGCTGCAGTTATTGCCCTTGCGTTGCATTTTGTTTTCCCGTACTCTGCGCACTTCCAATAAGTGCGTTCATTTTTCTCGGCTTCTTTATAGAAAATATAACCATTATAAATCATTTGTTTTCCTCCTTTTTGTGTGGTGATAAACTCCACCTTGTTCTCCATTTTTTACTCTGAAATAATGAGGAAAATAAACTTTTTTATCAATCCTGTCACATGTTTTTTTATGGTTAATATATATCAACCTTTAGTTACATGTTAGTTATGTTATTATTACCTGTATTATTCTGAAGTAACGCTGTTCAAGTTCCTGCAGTCCGATCTCAAGTGTGGTTCTGTCAGGTAATGACGGTTTTTCACAACCGTTATTCGTTCATTGTTACCTAGGCAAGGTTATTTACTCGTGGTTGTCACCTATGTGCTTAACCCTTTCTACCCTGTTCTGTTGTATACGAGGGGTGTGATGGTGGTTCGTGGGCATGGGGGGGGAATGCTGTGTGGCAGCGGGGTGTCGGCTGAAGGGGGTTGGGGGGGATCCCCCCATATTAAACGGTATTATTTATGACATTTTATATTGGTATAGTACTATTTTTTGTCTACTTATTTTCGACATTTATTTTTCAACATATTGACTCTTTCTGTTATATGTATATTTTTTCGATATTTTTGTTTTTGACATTTTTGTTGTTCGACATTTTTGTTCTCGATGTTTTCACTATAAACCCTTGTATGGGGATACCTGGAGGCGAAGTCTGGCCACTGGACGTTCTCCAGCGTTGTGAATAGATCGATATGTGGATGACCCCATTCTAGTAAGCCGTTGTGTAAAATGTCAGCGTGCAACTGCCATTCGTGCTCTACGGGAGGTTGTACGTTTCTGCTGAGGACATCTGCTAGAAGATGCTGTTCCCCTGGAACAAGAGGAACATGCTGTGTTTCAGCGCCAAATTCCAGCTGGTCTAGCTAGTCTAGACAGACCTGGAGAGTGCGCCCCGCCCAGTTTGTTCATATAAAACAGGGCTGCCGTGCTGTTTGTTAGGACTAGAATGGTTTTCCCTTGTAACTGGTCTTGAAAGGCTTCTAGAGCTTTGAAGACTGCTATAAGCTCTAACAGGTTGATGTGCGTGTTTGCTAGAGTCTCAGTCCACCCGCTGTATGATGGAGATAATGTATTCCCCACCCTGATAGGGAAGTATCTGTAGTAAGAGTGGCCTCTATTGCTGGTGTGATGAGTGATTTCCCCCCTTGACCACCACTACAGAGACAGACTAGAGGCTGCGAGGCAACCACTAGATCGTCCCACTGACTGCTTGAGACCATTGTCGTGCGAGCCACTCTAGTATTGGACGCTAGCAGATGCGGGCATGGGGCACTAGGTAGATGCAGGAAGCCATTATTCCGAGCAGGAGCATGGCCTTGCGTACGGTTATCCGATGACCAGCTATAAATCATGGAATAGCATGTGTTGGAGGGGAAGACAAGACTACACTGTCTTCTGTCTAAATTAAAGCTCCCAGAAATTGTTTGACTTGACTGGGAACGAGGCTTGAATTTTTCTCATTGATGGAGAACCCTAGCAGAAACAGTAGGTTGATGTTTTCTTGTGTGTTCTTGAGACACGCTTGAGGTGTGTCTCCTGTAATTAGCCAGTCGTCTAGATAAGGGTACACTGGAATGGACGTTCTGCAAATGTGGTCCGCCACCACTGCTAGAACTTTGGGGAAAACACTCCACTGAGAATATGCCAAATGGCAGTACTTTGAATTAATAATGAGTGCTCCCCACTTGGAATATTACGAACCTTCGGTGTGCTGGCAACAATGAAATATGATAGTATGCATCTTTCATATCCAGTGGTGCCATGTAATCCCCTTGTTTGAGAAGAGGGATTACCTTCGGCAGTGTAGTCATCCTGAATGTTTGTGGCTTGGCATACTTGTTTGCAGGACGCATATCTAGTACAGGGTGCATTGTTAATTTCTTTTTGGGTACAAGGAAGTACATTGAATAAATATTGCTGCTTATCTCTAGAAAGGGAACAGGCTATAAGGTTCCTTTCTGAAGTAACGTCTCCACTTCCGCTTGCAGGATGAGCTGATGTTCTTCGACATCCTTCAGTGCTTTGGTTGATAGTAACAGGGTTTTAGTAGAAACTTGATGGAATATCCGTCTGCGATAGTAGACAGCACCCACTGGTCTGAGGTGATTTCCTCCCATGTGTGGGTAAATGATGAAATCTCCTACTGGAGATGCATGGGAGGGAACCTTTCAAATTCCACGATCTTTATGTCGTCAGTAGTGACGTATCTTAATAAAAGCATATAGAAGAACAAAATCATCACGTTGGAGCGATTAAGGATTACACCATCTTTTGCTGGTAGCACACGCTCCAAATGGACAATATGCATTTTTGAAACCATTGGTTCTCTCCTGAAAGCGACTATCTAATCTTTATGGTTCAGGAACATAGCTTCTAGATCAGAATAGTTCCTCTGAGTATGAAGGACCATCACTTTGGGGTTGTTAAACTCAGAGTTCCTACCAACCACTTTAAATGTGGAATCTTTCGCATTTTGTCGGCCACCGCACTCCATTCTGCCTTATGGGGCAGATCTGGCAGATAGTTCCGGTTCCCTTTCGACAGAAAACTCCTGACTTTGTGGGTCTTGGAAACTGGGAATCATTGGATTATCACTTTACAAGGTGTCCTCCACTGTATAAGTAGAAAGGTTACTATCCTCGAATTTCTCATCTTCAATCACATCTCGTGATCGGCCTGCCTTTAATTCCTGTTCTCATCAAACTGATCTGGTTTATGGTCAAAAAGCCAGTCACTACTCCCGTTTCCCAGCTGGTCCTAACCCCATCTGTCTTCCTACTTTGCGGCAGCGGCGTTAGATTCCTTAAAAAGGATTTTGCCTCATTTCATTTCTGCCCTTTCAACTGTCCGATGTTCTTCAATTTCTTTTCTTGTATCAAGTCCTTGTACTTCTTATTATTTGATTTCCTTTTCTTTCTTGATTGAAATATTGGAAAAGGACTGGCATCCCCCGTGGATGGTTCCATCAACTCCTGTTTGATTTGGACACAGGCAATACCCTCAGCACCCCTTAAGTTCATTTATGGGGTAACCAAAAGGTGTCCAAGTTGGTAAATTATTTGAATTTGTCGTGTCTACTCCCAATAATGGATTAATCACCAGAGGTGGCCATACCCTTGCCATCCACAAACTTATTTTTTTGGCAAATTAGTCTGTATCAGTGTTTCTGCAGGTCGGGCGATGGCATCCCTCTCCCTCGATGGATTGGTCTTGGAAGTATTCTCCAGGGCTTGAGCCTTCTTAGACAATTGTTGAGCCTCTGTATCTTTTTTCCCCGTAACAAATACATTAATAAAATTAGCAATTCCTTCGTGTGCCTCCGTTCAAATTCCAGCGACTCTTGCAGCTATATATATATATATATATATATATATATATATATATATATATATATATATATATGCACACACGTTGGGGTAGCTGCCTCATTGTCCACTCTTGTCTGTAAGGACGTGATCATTGATTCTATAAATATCGATTTAGAGTGAACCATAGCCAAGAGCGTCACTTGATCTTTAAAGTTCTCATTGATCGAGCCGTACAACTTTATAAACAGAGTCAATGCTGTCATTAAAGCTGACATGTTTGAATGGGCATAAAATGCTGTCAAATTATTAAGCTGTCCACCGAGAGTTTCAGGCGAAAAGATATCATCTTGCAGCGAGGTGGAGGATGATCAAATCCTTTGGCGAGCAAAGCTTTGGCTCTGTGGAAAAGGAAATAAATCGAGCCTGGGGCTGAAATACACATTCTTTTTTTTGCCCAGTTTCCTCATTAATCTCCATTATTGGGGCACTGAGAGAGCTATATTACTTTTCTCAATAACAATCTTCATTCCCGTCAAGCAATTATGCTCTCCTATGATGTAACCTGCCGTTTCCATTTTTAATTGGCTTACTATGGTTGCAGACGTAGATTCCATATTAGACTGGCTACCAACTAGCTGGTGGCTCTGCGTACGCATTATTTGGGGAGGCAACATATGAACCATTAAGTTTTGCTCCAAGGTCACGATTAAGATTTTCTCTTGATTTTCCAATCCCAATGAACCTCGCCACATTCGCTTTTTTTGTGATTTACGTTCTTACACAGAGTGGGCTTGTCGGGCGATATAGACATTTTTCGTTTGGGATGTTAGTGTTGCATCTCCGGTGATAGGCCGGGTTCCAAAATCTCTTGACATTCTATACCAGCCGTCAGATCAGATCGGCCCTCCATGTTACAGCATCTTTTAGATCCGATTATTATTTTAAGCTCGAATCCCGTGGGCAAGCGGTGGAAACCACAGAAGGAAAAGCGGCAGGGAGAGGGCTCTGATTTTTGTTTGCCAAAGGGTTCCCGCCCTCCTGGGTCTTAACTTTTAGCCTTGTTCTTGGGAATGACATCCTGAACAGCCGTCTCGTAATGGGTAATGAGTGGGCACTATAAATAACGGTCTCAATCAGTTCAACAGTTGTAGTAGCGCACCACAAAACGTATCCCTATATGTCTCAGTGTCAAGGTGCAGCCGGGGTTGGCCCAAGGCTCCGGGGGCTCCCAGGGAACACAGGAAACACTCCTGACACTGTGCGACGCTCGCATCAGAGGAGGAGATTTTAATTAATCAGTCACCTCTTCTCTGAAACACCACTGAAAAAAAGACTGTCCACAGTATTACAGCACAATAGCAATTCCGGTTAACCTCCACACTGGAAACGCTCCCGACGCTCCGCATTATCCCGAAAGCGGCTCTTAACCGCCCAATCCCCAATCCGAGCAAATGAAGATTCACTACCAGGCGGCGCCGGCCGTTATCGCAGCAGCCCGACCTCACAACATCGGTCGGCACTGCCCATTATCACAGTGGCTCGGACCTCACACACTCCCAAACACCTTGGCTCTCACAAGCAACTCTATCTGGACACAGGCCTCCATCGCTTTTTACACCATGAAATGTTCACAGGACCAATATTGCACTGGTCATGTATGGGGAAAACAGGAAAATCACAGTCAAAGTGGTTGAGATAGAACGACAACACTGCCGCACTCGGATAGATTAAGACGTCTGGTGGGTCATAAGAAATCGTGCACAACAAAAGCATAATGGCAATAGCACAGTGAGAAAGAACAGGCAAAGTTAGGAAAAAGTTGAAACATTGTAGCTAGCAAATGGTAGGAGTACACTGCTATATTGTGTGATATCTGGTACATGGCCTATTTGGGCATCTGATGTTACCTTGTCATCTACTGCTTCTATGACTTTTTTCATGAAATTCCATTACTTTTTCTTTCATATACAACTGAACAAAAGTGAACACCTGGTCAATATCTGACACAAAAGGAGTATGCACAGGTTAACATCCGAAACAGGAGTGTCTCAGCTAAAACCCTGACACATGTTGCTCGTACATAAACAGTGGACACGGTGAGAGGCATGGTATCAAGAGAGACGCACAGACTCAACGATGTTCGTTTTAAAACATTTATTTACTAAGGTTCCTGGGTTGGCTTAATGCCTAACTGGCCCCATCTTTGAAGGGATGGCTCCCTTAAATGATGTTTCTAAAGGCCGTCGACGTTGGATAGTCCAACATTCTTTACAAAATGTGATAGGAAGTCTTTAAAAAGGAAGAATACTGTAGTTCAACAGAAAATAGGGAACCATGGTTGGTTTAGGCGGTCTTCTCACCAGGTGGGGTTAGGTCAATGTCACAAAAATTAGCTAAATCAAAAAGGGCTGTTCGTAAATCCTTCTCCACAGATCCCTTGCAATATTCTCGTCAGCGTCTTTGGTTCCTTGGGGTTCCCTTCCCCAAGCTTCAACGTGTTCAACAAGTCCCAAACACCACAAAAGAAATATAACCATTCCTTATGAAATTGCTCAGGGTTCCCGTCCCCAAGCTTCAATCCTTTCAACACTACAAAACAATAGGTCTCCAACCGCCTGGTTTTTTGCTCCTCCTAGGCATGGCAACTCTGATCTGTAACCCCCCTCTTAATTCCTGGCTCCTCCTTTTAAACCTTTCACCTTGAGGTGATTCCTGCACCCCTTCTTTCTTGTTCTCCTTTGCTTCTTCCTCCTGCACACTTGCACCTTCCCTTTTCTGTTCCTTTTTTCGACCGTCCACTCTTGCACCTTCCTTTGCTTTCTTATTGTGCCTCTTGCACACCTTACACACTTTTATTCCCTTAACGTGCACCCTTGCACTTATCCGTTTCTTTCTCATGCCTCCTGCACACTTAGCCCCTCACCAACACCGGATCAGCGTCCGGCATGCCTTTCTCCTTCAGGCTTCTACTCCTTGGCTTCTCGGGTCCAGACAGCATCCCCAGATCGCTTGCCACCTTGTGAAAAACCACACCTTTTATAGTTGAAAGAACAGTCAAGTGGAGTCAGGTGTGAGTGGTCCTTATTAAATGCCTGACCGTGCCGGACTCTTTAAGTGGGACAACCTCAGTTTTTCCTATTGTAGGTTTCCCTTACTTTCCGCCATGTTGTTTCTATGGGTAATCTTCACTGCTCCCTGTTACCTCTTCCTCGTCCCATATTGGTTGAAAATGTGGAGGGGGTGATGGAAGGGCTTTGGAGGATAGATCTATTTCTCGCTACTCTATCATGGAATCGACAATGGACAAAGGCTGTCCGCCCTCGAGGGGATGGTTGCCCCTACCATATTCCTGATGATTGATTATACAAACATTAGTCTTGATGGTATTCCCTGTGGTCTAGATTGGTAGAGGACAAATGGATATTAATATCAGATGTCAGTCTTTGTTTTAGTAGGTTTTTCTTCCTTTCCCACCTTGGGCAATTGACTCTTTCCTTGCTCCCCCTTCGCCCATAGATGACGGGATTGGAATAAGGAAAAATTGGACCTGGATTAGGGTGACAGGAATCAATGTATCCCAATAAAGGTGTCTGGGACTTCCTCCTCCTATTCTATCAGCCTGTCAAAATACTGCATCTCGCCTGGGGTATTCCCACGAAGGCAACCCTAGATTCCCCTACCCAGGTGATCCTTCTCTTGCTCGTCCATCCCCAGAGTGATGGCCCTCCCCTGGCCAACTGAGTAGAGGACTCTCCGGGTCTTAATTGGAGAACAACCCGATTTATTTATTTTAAATCTACTAGGTTTCTCACAATACACACAGGTCAACACTTTACTGTAATGAGTGCTCCAAAATCAGTAGGAAAGGTCAGATTATTCTGGGAGAAAGTACATGCAGCCTTCATTTTCTACACCCTACAATATATATCAGTGCAAAATGTTGGATTACGGTTGTTTGGATTTAGTAAACTGTGTCACATAAAATTGGAACAATGTGGTATAATATGTTTACTCCTCACCTGCAGCTAAGCTTCCAATCCTCCTTCCACCAGAATCCTGAGAATCTTCGGCAAACATCTCCTCCTCGACTTCAACTTTTATCAACTTCTTAAAGCCCTGAGGTTCTCCGTCAGAAGCTTCTTCCATGTCTTCTGTTTTCACCACGGCAACTAAACTCTGACAATCCTGGGCAGGTGGCTCCTCTCCCACTACAAATTTCACCCAATCTTCTGAGGTCCCACAATTCGCAGACAAAACATCTTCCTCTTCTTTAACCTGCACCTGGATAACAGGGTGCGAACAATCAGTAAAACACAAACCATCTTCTACTTCAACCTTCACCATCTCCATCAAATCTTTACAGTCCCAGACAGAAGGTTCTTCTGCTTGTTCATTCTTCAGCTGGTCCATGGTGTCCTGGGAATTCTTAGCAGATGGTGCTATGCCCTCTTCAACTTTCAGCAAGACTATAACAGAGAAAGAAAAGAAATGGAAAGATAGAGTATGTGAAAGAGGGAATACAGATGTTAACCTAAGCAAGGAATCTTCCTTTCAAGCTTGCTTACTGCCAGCTTTGTTTCATGTAAACCACGTTTCACCCTATCCATTTTAAAATAAATAAGTGCATTTAGTTTTTACTATAAACCATTTACACTATTAAAATAAACAATGCATATCATCAAAATACATACCATCACAACATAATACAAAATATGAATACATTATATATATCAAAGCATCCTAAAAATCACAATAACAATATGATGCATATGAAAACACAGCGACAAATTCAATTCCTTTAATCAACACACGTCCTTATTTAGGAGGTTCACACCGCTTTCCAGATGTCAAAGAAGCACCTGTAATAACTAAGGACTCTGCTGTATAGATACAAGACCACAATGTGTCAGTTGCAATTTGTGCAGAGGAACTAACAAATTTCATGTATCCTTTCCAATAAAATGTGGCTACACAGGAGCAATCGGCCAAAATATGCCTAGCTGTTTCAACACATTCCTTGTAAAGACAACACTTCCTTTCTTCGTAGGCTATACCATGCCATGCCCCTGTGCACTCACAAGTGGTATAGATATTAAAATGCAACTCATAATCTAACATCTAAGCTCTGCAATACTTTAATAACTAACTAGGGGATTGACCTGACACGAAACTTCTACGATACTTACCATACCTCTTTTTACATGAAAGTGCAGGGAGATTCAACACACAGTCCTAATCGGAAGCTTTGATTTTTTATTTCACTAAGCAAGATTAACAATGGTGGGTGTAACGAGAATAAGAAATGTGAGTAATTCCATACAGGTGCTTTGCAAGTCTAAATACGCCTGATTAATGGCATTAACTCCAGTGTTCCACTCTTTAAGACCTAAAATTTTAGATTAATCTTCAAATGAGTACTAACCGCATAAGCATAAATGACATCTAATGAACTCTGCAATCCCGCTGGGTTGCGGTCCAAAATCACCATCATCTGTATAAGAAAGCCATGATATAAATTCAGTTCCTATTTTAGGGGGAAAGTTGCGACAGTTCTTAAGTGCAGCACCCAATTCAGCGATGTATAAATTATAAACAAAGGGGGCCATCACATACCCCTGTTTAAGGCCATGATCAATGTCAATTGTCTTAGAGACTGTCTGTCCATGTTCCAATCTGGCAAAGACTGAGGTTTTTGAACACATCTGTTTAATGAAATATGACATAATGGGATCGACGCCCCACTGTTCAAGCTGTTCCAAAGTCTAGGGCGTACCACACAATTGAATGCTCCTGCATAGTCTATATAACACAAATAGAAATTCAATCAGTGATTTGATGGGTATCTGCAAAGGTCACAGACGATGAAAAATCTGCCCTACTCAATAAACATCCAATACTATCAACCATGGACGTCCTCCCGAAGGTGCATAAGACGTTTGCAAAAATTCCAGAAGGCTGCGATCTTATGTGGCATAGGATGGGCCACTGAGAGGATTTCAGAGTATATTGATAATGTATTACGCTCATAAGTACCGAAACTGAAGGCATATATTTAAGATAACGCTGAAGCCAAAAGGGTTATAGATCGATTGGATTATGATAACTGTTATACTGAGCAATAGTACATTGTTCAATCATTGACTAATACCCTTCAAACATGGCGCTCTTGGATTAGTGAATGGCAGCTGAGGAAGGACTTCCCTGGTTGCTGTGACAACGAGATTACAAACACATAATGGATCAGCACGCCGGCGTCCGATACTGCACAGCCGACGTGCGGAGATCTGAACTAGCTCTTGTTAGGTAAGACACAGAGGGGACGTGTTTAAACTGGTGGGGGACGCAATGACATGCCCACTCATTTTGGTGAATCATTACACGGACAGGTGTCTGTACAATTTGAGGAGTTTCAGTAAACATATACAAATGTCTCACTAATTGATAACGGTAACAATCACGTTCTTTAACCCCAATGCGGGGCACTGTTGATACGGTATGTCTGTCATACCGTATGTTAAGGGCAATATGTAGGCACCAAGAAATATAGAACAATTACTGAATTTCGATCACTTCACTTATTTGAATCTATTGGTATTAGACATTGGACCGCATGTACACGGTGTGGGCACCAATGTGGATTTAACCAATAGTGACACAGACTTTCACTTTGTTAGAGGTGGGGATTTAACCCAGAATTTTCATCAAGAAAGGTGGTAATCTTTTCCACTTGTAATTAAATTACCAGGATTAGGTAAGCCAAATTCCCATGTGGCAATAGCGCAATCACATGAATATGTAATGTACCAATAGTATTTTTACTAATATTCAACTGAGTCATGTTCAACGTACAGTCTAACAATAAGTAGATGAGGATCAATAGAGCATACATTGGCCTGATTAGCAGTTATTTACAGTTTAATGGATGACTTGAGTGTTTATTATTTTTGACTGTTTGCGCCATTGTGCTAAGTAATTACCTCTAGTCTAAAGAAATCCTTTTGTTTTTTCATTTCTGGTTTTTTCCTCCCCTACCCTCTTTTTTGCTTTATCTTAAACCTCAATGATCCAACCCTATACCCCACCCCTTTTCTCTGTCTCTCCTTGTGTGCATAACTAACCTTATATATGTATTGTATTTGTTATCAAATCTGGTGTATCGATGTATATGATAAGTGACCAGAACATGTGACTTGAACATATGCCCTATTTTGTTTTGAGAAAGGCTCTTGTGAAGCCGAAACACGTGTAAACCACAAGGTTGGCACTACAACATTTTTTCTTTTGCCACAAATTATTTCAATACAATTTCTTTGAAAAAGACTTAAAACAGTGCGGCACAGTTATTGTGTGTGAAAAAATGTTTTGTAACCAACCACGGAGGTAGGGGTTTTGGTTCTGCCGCAACCTTCCACATCAACGCGACACGTCCTTACGGAAGTAACATCAGGTCGCAGGCATAAAAGGTTGTACCCCGGCTTGATCCCTCAATTTTCATTTTTGTATCTGCAAACGCATATTGGAGAGCCCAGATGTTATGGACAGTACGTAGACCAAGTATTTGCGATCAAGTTATGCTCCTCAAAACAATTAGTCACTTCACCCAACAATAAAAATGAGAAGATCTTGCAACTGGAATCCATCATTGCCAGCAGATGGCAATTATGGGGGTCTGTTCTCAGCCACTTTTTAAACATTAGGACAAAAGTAGATTACTTCCAACTAGGCGGGATAACTCCCACGCTCCAAATGGAAGAAAAGATCTTGAATAACAATTGCGCCCACAAAGCAGGAGCTTGTTTAATGACTACGTTTGCATTTAGATCCAGGCCCGGCACCCTCGATGCCTTAAGCCCCTTAATTACATTCACGATAACATCCATATCAAAACATTTGCATCCCTATCAGTCCTAATCAGATTTTCCACTTCATTCATTTTTCCATCGAGTTAATAGCAATATATCTCCTTAATGTATGCCTCCCAACAGGCCTCCAACATGGGGTTCACTTTAACTGCCCTGCCCTCAGTATGATGCTTCCTATATAATTGCCAGAAAATGTTTGTGTTGTGTTTGTATTCTTAACATCCCAAATGTAGCTGCCAGTTAGCATAGCACACGTGTTTATATGACATCAACCAGTTTTTATAGCGTGTGCACTGCTGTGCAGTCAGCTTTAATATATCTGCAAAAATGCAGATTTCCACATCTTTTAATCTGTCGAAGCAGTATGTAACCGTTTTTTCATTCTACTAATAGCAGCATCATAAAAGTTATTATGCTTATAACAATTATTCACAACAACTTTATTCTTCATGGTCAATTTCAACTTACTAATTAACTCAGTATAAATATGCAAATGGTCAGAGGCACACGATTCAGGCATAAGGACACTGATACTCATCAATTTATAATGAAACCTTTGTAGATTATCCTCTGTCTATATAATCCTATGGCACTGAGAATTAACCATAATATTTTGCTGCATCCCATGATACTTCCTTGCTTTACCCATCGCAAGAGAGAAGTATAATATGGTATGATCACAGTATGAAGCATGTTATATTTTACAGCAAGCTTCCTTATCCGTGCTCCCTTAAATCAATCCTGGACGATACTTTCCCATTTGTCCAAGTGTTAAGGCCAACTCTGCCCGTGCAGGGCAATGGGTTTACATAATCCAAATCAAACCTGTGTAGGAATTCAAACTATTTCCAGCCATTATTGCACTTAGGACTACTATTCTTCTCCCGATTAATATTCTTGTGTACATTTTTTGTCATGTCACCTACAATCAGCAGGTACTGTACTCAAATAAGCCAGGTCACAGTAGGAATAAAAATCATCCGCGACTATCATGTGAGCCTTGGGATGCTTGGAGGTCTACCCCATCATAATATTATCACAACGGTAATTCTGCTGATTTTGAGGGAGCATGATGCTGGGGGTAAATCCCCTACTCCTGGGCCAAACCCGTAGTATGGGGGAGCGGGAAAGTGGCAGTAAATCCATTACCACCACTTTTCCCCCTGCATCACCATACTTGCAATGAAGCCCACAGTACCTGCAGAGGACTGAACCGGGTTGGCTGTTAACCAAAAGATAGATCATGGGATAGGAAAGCATTACCCCTGACACAGATCTTCATAGTCAAATTATCTGGCCATGTGATACGCCAGGTTGGTAGTGAAAAGCTAAGAAACCAGGGGAGTCACTCCCCCTGCTGTTTGTGGACACTGAAAAGCCAAGAGAAGGGAGTCATTTTCCTGGCAGTGTGAGAAGCTGAAAAAGACCTGGGCAAGGGAGACAATTCCCTAGGGGTCGGTGAACATTGTTAGGGAGTCATTCTCTTGACAGTGTGAACTGCACGTAGAGCCAGGGAAAGGAAGCCACTTACCCTGGTATTGGGAAAAGCACTGAGAAACACAATGAAAGTCAGGGGGGTGGGAGTCATCCACCTAACACGGTAAAGACACAAGACTTTCTTGTTATGAGCCTTGGGGGAGCCTCAATCCAAGGAACTATGAGATACCTTAATGGTGTCTCACACGCTAGTTCTACGGGGATCTGTCATCCAGGTGGCCAGGACACGGCCATCCCTTTTGGATCCAGTTCCTGGGGGTGGACCACTGCGGGAGGATCACATGGGACTTCCATCACACTTCCCCACATGAATAAAAGGCAGAGCACGAAAGCACCCTCTGGCAAAACACACATGGAAGCAGCAGTTCCAAGATGGCAGTTTAATACGAGGAGAAAAAAGGCAAGACCAGAAAGGGTTGCAAGGAAGAAATTGCCTTTGGCCTTTTCACAGGAAGGAAACCGCTACTTTCACAAACCCTTGAGAATAAGAAACATAAGACCAGGAATTAAAGCTGAAGAAAGGTGCATTGTTGTCGAAGGTACCTGTGGTTCTCCCGCATCGATAGCCGAGGTGGGGAGTAGCGATTGCCGCTGTGGCACTGTCCTTGGCTCCTAAAACATAGCCGCTCTAGTAAAGTCAGCACAGCCGGTGAGTCCTAGAGGCTGATAGCAGACCGACCCATGTTAGAACCAAGGTTGCACGCAGCAACATTGTATGATGAAATCTGCAAAGAACAGAGTGTAAGACGTATGTGATGAGCAACGTGAATATAAATGAATATCCAAGGAGTGACTGAACTTGTGAAACCAAGGCAAATGCCATATACAGTGTGGTCCGGTGCCACATGAGTGCTCATTCGAAGATCTCCGTTAGGTATCCAACTGTGAGAGTGTAAAATTGTTGGACTGTGAAATCGAAGTGGTCCCGCAACGGCTCAAGCTAAATCGTTTGCACATTCGAAAGTCTTCGATACCTGATACGAACTATAATTGGTCTGAGCCTGGCTGAGGAAGACTAGTTGTATAAAAGGGATTTGAGCACGGAAGAGGGGGTTCCGAGATAAATTGCCCGACTTGTCATTGTTTTGGTACATCAGGCTCTCTAAATCAAGATACTTTGATGAGACTTTTTAAATTCAGCATTCAGGCCTTTGAAATTGCAGCTAAAATTAGTTCAGGGATGTTCTACAGACAGATCCATCTAACGGGGTGGCAAATGCCGTGCCACTGATGTTCCAAGTGCTTAACTTTCAATTTGAGAGGTTTATGATCTTCAGTAAAGCAGGGGGGATGGGGAGCAGGGTTTTAAGTGGGTCGGGCCAGCCAGGGCCAAGCCCCGGCAGGCTTCGAAATCTCATTTTGAGGTCGGACCCTGCCGGGGCTCACTAGTCCCCCCCTGAGAGCCCTGGGCACAACATGACAAGGATTTTTTTCTAAACCTTGAAGCACTCGCTCTTGTGTGAGAACATCGGACTTCAAAAAAAAATGCCTTTCACCCATATTGGTGGTGCCTCACCTGCGTGGCATCCCTTCAAGTAAGAGATGCCCATCAGCCGGCGCCATCATTATGGAGAGAAACGCGAGGCCACTGGAAGCAGAGGCCTCGTTTTCTAAATTTTGAAGCTTGCGCGCATTCACAGGAGTTTGAGTCTTTAGGAAAAAGGCCTCCGCTTCCAGCGGCCACACCCTTTCAGCCTTAATGGTGATGCTGCCCCTCCTCAGCTGGCGAGGTGCAGGGCCACCATTAAGGCTGAATAGGTGAGGCGTTATCCCCTACCAAGAAAGCCTATAGAAAATAAATGCAGAAATCAGCCCCCTCTTACCCTATAGGAAGAAGGTGCTGATCTGTACAAAAGGCTGCATGGCAGGGGCGCTAGTAGCCCATTGTGCCTTGGGGTCGTCAAGGGGGCGCGGTCTAACAGGCCATTAGGCCACGCCTCCTTGATGAGCCCCAGCTCATTAGCAGTGCCATTTAAGGCACTGACGGTGAGGGAGTTGAGTTTGTCGTGGAGCAGTGCCGATCAGGTAAAGGGGCTAAATGATTTATTTGAATTGTTCATTTATAAGTCGCTTAATACTAACCAATGGTTTCAAAGCGTGGGATCGGGATTCAAACCTGTGTTGCGCTGCGTTGTCTTGCTTCCAGTGTTCAGCTGGTCTGTCACGTGGAGATAACTTTCCACTTCCAAGCTTTGGGTCTTAAATTGGGTTTAGAAAAGGAAAGAAGAGCTGGGATGCAGACAACGTGTGCTAAGTTTGCAGAGGTGTGCCCTTATGCGAGGAGAGAAAAAAACACTTCAAATAAAAATGCAAAACTTGTAAAGCAATGTCCTGCAGGCTCTGGCGTTCAGCTCGTGTCATTCTGAAGTCTTACTGTGTACATGTGTATTTCCCTTTATAGATGTAGATTCGGAAGTATCAGACTGAAAAGTGATGCGAGCTCCTAGGCCAGTGCTGAATGGAGAAATGATACCAGAGCACAGACATAGTAATATCTCTGTAAATGATGCGCCCACAGCACAGGGGGGGTGATTTACACTCCTTCAGCGCCTTGTTCTGCTTCCAGTTATTCTGCCACAGGGGCACTGCTGGGGGTGAGAGGCAGGAGGAGACACATCTGCAGCTCCAGGGAAGGAACTCTGTGTCTGGGTCATGTTGGGCAGGGGATGGAGAGCCCATCTGGATCCAATGTGCACTTTCCTGAATGCAGGGATTACTGAGCAGGAAATGTGGGGGCTGGGCTCCGACATGTAAACATGGCCCAAATAGGAGGAAGAGTTCGGCCCCGAGCGAGACCCTGCCGGGGGGGACAGGGGGGGCTCAGCGTCCCCGCCCCCCCTCCCCGGCCTAGTGAAGTCCAGTGCCCGTGTGGGAAGAGTAATAATAATAGGAGTAATCTGTGGGGCTGCTGGCTTTGGACCCCGGCCCGTGTAGGTATGGTGGGAGGTGGTGGGGGGCAGGTCGTGTTTGGACCCAGGGCATCATCATCATCACCCTCCCCACCCCCCATGCTCCGGGTATTGGAGGCTGCGTGACTTTGCCACACTTGAGGGGGCGTGACCTCGGGGGCGGGTTCAGGTGGTGGACACGGAAGACGTGCCAGTCCGGGGGAAATATCTCCTAACACCCCCCAGAGGTTTGGGAGCGGCCGGCACTTCTTACCCCGGTTTCCAAAAGTTGCTTCTCCCGCATCTTCACCACCGGAAGTGACGAAAAAGAAGCCGCCAAACTCACGGCGGTTTCCTGTTCCGGGTCAGCGGAGGCAGCGGCAGTACAGGCAGGGCGGAAGTGTGTGGGTAGCAGGGATGGGGGGGGGGAAGAGGTCTAGCTATCCCTGTCTAATGGAAAAGGGCTGGTGCAGAATCCCCCCAACACACTCTCAGAGGTGCAGCCAAGCTTGCCTAACAAGTGGGGCCTGAAGCTAATGTAATGTAGCATCTGTAAATGCCCACAAAGCATTGCTGAGGAGGCATTTACAGACTGTGGGTGGGCCTGGCCCACTCAGGCTACACCCTGTCTAGCCTCTGCCCACTCTCCAGCCAACGAGGACGCCTGTGAGGGAAATAGCCAGTACTGTTTACTAAAATGCCACTGCACTCTGATTCCTCCCACCACTAATGCCCCCAGCCGCTCACATGCCTACCATCTCCCGCCTTCCCTTCACCCTCACATTCTTCAATGTACTCCCCTACCTGACACCGCCCACCCCCAATGTCTATCCTCGCTCCACACATCCAATTTCCACACCTTGACCTCGACTTCCAACAGCTCACTTCCCAATCCTCCCGGCTCCCAAATTAATCAAGGAGTTTGTTGAGATTGGCCTTAGGGTAAAACAGATAACCCTGGAGCCCAAGTGACATAGACAGCTTTACTGGGTACATAGACTGCAGGTAAATACAACAGGGAGTAGATACAGCATACTCAAGACAAGTTCATAGACAGAGTAGCATAGTTCATAGCTAAAGAAGCATCCACCGGTCCCCCTGTGCTCAAACTCCAGATCCCAACTGATTCCCAGGAGCCTTGCATCATAACATTCTCAAAGACCCAACACACCATGCTCAGACACACACCAGCTGTCACCATGAACCAGTAATCAGAAACATCCCCAAAGGAGAATTCATAAGAGCGAGAAGGAATTGTGCTAATTCTTTACACTTTAAGGAGGAATGCCGCCTCTTAACCAACCGATTCAAAGCCAGAGGTTATTCATCAACAAGCATAAACATTGCCAAGGAAAAGGCAGAATTAATACCAAGGAGCCAGACTTTGATCAAAAAGAGTAACCACAGGGAAGACAACAAGGTTCAATTTATTACGACCTACTGTGCCAATAACCATGAGATCAAAAAAATCCTTAAAAAAAGCTGGCATTTGCTTAAACTCGATCCGCACGTGGGGATCTTTCTACATGATTATCCTTCAATTATCTACAGAAGAGCAAGAACACTTTGCACAAGCCTGAGCCCGTCCTTATTACCGGAGAAGATTAAAGAGAAAGCCCAAACCTTGCTAGATGACCCCAAACCAGGGTTCAGAAAATGTGGAACTTGCAGTATGTGTAGATATGCAACAACTAGCACAGATGTACGCAGAGACAACAACAGTATTCTAACTAAAATAAAATAACAGATCAATTGCCGCACCAAATATGTAGTTTATGCTATTATATGCACTTCCAAACTAACATAAATCGGCAGCACAATTAGAGAACTGCGGACATGGATTAGGGAGCACCCAGTGCTTTAAGTGGGGTAAGAAATTGAGGGGGGGCCTTCGTTTGGGGGCGTGGCTTTCATTGTGGGCGTGGCCTAAAAGTGCACAAATCATAGTAAGGTGCGCAAACAAATATATAAATGTATGTGAGCATTTATATGTTTGTATGCGTACTACTATGGTGTGTGTACTTTTCAAGCCATATTTTATAAACATAGCAATGTTACATATTTCTATGTTTATAAAAGGTGGCTTGAAAAGTGCACAAACCATAGTAAGTTACCTCACTATGGTTTGTGTACTTTTCAAGCCACCTTTTATAAACATAGATATTTGTAACATGTTTCTATGTTTCTAAAAGATGGCTTGACACGTAAACAATTCAAGGCATCTTTTATGAAGCGTTGATGACGGATAAAATAAACCGCAAGGTGGCTTTGTTCGTCGACAAAGCTTTATAAAAGATGCCTTGAATTGTGCACGTTTCAAGCCGTCTTTTATAAACATAGATATTTGTAACATGTTTCTATGTTTCTAAAAGATGGCTTGAAACGTACACAGTTCTAGGCATCTTTTATAAAGCTTTGCCGACGGAGAAAGCACCTCGGGCTCTGTGATCTATCTGCTCAGAGCACATAGATCACTGAGCCCGAGGCGTCTTTCACCCTCTGCAAACCCGCGGGCTCAGTGATTTAATCTGCATAGATCACGGAGCCCGCGGGGGTCAGTGACCTGGGGAGGGAAAACAAAGGGACAGTAACTTCCTCTGATGAGGGGTCATCAGAGAGAGTTACACTAACTGACAGAAGTGCCGCCAGCCTCAGCGTCGCTCTGGCTGGCTGGCACTTCTGTCAGCTTGGCCGACATAATGACGGGCGCATCTCCAGTCGCGGCTGCGGCCGCGGCGGGATAATGCATCCCGCCAATGTTGTGTGGGCCGGGGGGCCCCGGCTGGGCCCCGGCTCAGCCCCACTTTCTGGAGACTGCCGGGACCCGGCCCCGGCAGGCCCCGGCCCACTTAAAGCACTGGGAGCACCTCTCAACAATTGGTAGCCAAGACAAGAACTTGCCGTTGGCTGAACATTGGCAAAAAACACACCAACTGCAAGACAAAAAAGACATCAGGTTCATAGGTTTGAAAAAAGTAACTCTGGGACCCAGGGGCGGTAACCAGGAATTGCTTCTTCGCCATGAAGAGGCCAGATATATTTGCCGGTACAGAAGTGTCGAAACAGGTCTAAACACAGACAATGAGATGTCGTACTTCCTGTAATCAGGAACTGAAGATTGTGTAGCAATTACTAAATGTATACAGTCTCTTGTCTCTTGATTATGTTTGATTATGCATTATGATCATTTTACACCATATACATGTTTAATGCTAGCAGTAATTGTCATGAGCATTTTACTAACATAATGAGACCACTAGAACCTTATCAGGGGACTAACATGAGATTTTCAAGTAAACTACTTATTTCTCAGTAAGTAGCATTACTCATGCTAACTACGACTCCCACAATGCATCACTTAAAATTACAAGGATAAACACTAGAGCACTAAGCATGCTAATCCGTTTGCTTAATAGATATAGGCCCTCATCATGCAACCGTTCCGCTCTGGTTTTTCAATTCAAAGAGGACTTAATAAGCCTCTCGATTCTTTATGGAGATGCCAATTAATTTTAATTTTAAACACAGCCCGAGTTATTTGTTGTGCTTACGTGCAGGCGTTCAACTCTCAGTAATATGTGACTGCCACAAACAACAAAACATTTACAAGGACCACACTGCCTGCTATCCCGACAGTATAATCACAAATATCATTTCTTCTCAGGTAGATACGTACATCGTAGCACCTTCCAATATGGCTGCTCGAGTACCCTGAGTATCTTTCCTTCACTACGGACATAGACAAAGGACTTTAGGTGTCACTCATTCCCTTATTGCATAGCAACAAGCAGAGGCAACAACCACATTTCGCCGGAGACGCGGGACGCGAGAATGTTAATTTGGAGGTAAGCCCTGGGGTCCTTAAAGCCCACCCGCTCACAGGACCAACCACAACACGATGCGACTATTAAAGCACATGAATGCACACCAGGGTGATGGTGGAAGTGTCTACTTGAATTGTAGCACAACAAGCATGTTTTGAAAAACTCGCTTCAAACGTGTTTTAGTTATGTCACGGTAGGCTTTCAATGACAGAGAAAACATGAGTTTAATTAAGCACCCACATGCCTTATAAAGCCGGCATTTGCTATAAGAATATGGTAATAATTGCATGGCTGCATTAAACAATTTGTCAAAAATCTGTCAAACAACGTATTTACTTGCAAGTTCCAATAATGCCTCTGCAAATCTGCCAAGCATTGCAGCCAAATGACAGACTTTAATTACGGTCTAAACCATGCGCTTTAGATGCAACGCTAGACATGACTTGATTACAGTATTACTAAAAAACCTAAATACAATTACCTTTGTCTTCCTTCTCCCTTACCCCTCAGTTGGGATTGATCCCAGTTATGACAGTTTCATCTGACCTTAGAAATAAGCAATATTTGGGTAAGAAAGCTTTCTTTTTTACGGTAAAAATAGCTAAAAATAAAAATTAATTCTTTGAGAGTTACTTACCTTTCTCTCTGTTTCATCTCTCCTTACCTCTTTATCCTCCCCCATTCCCACCCCTTTTTCTCTGTGAACTTAAACCTAAAATGGGAATATACACACATGAAAATGTGAATTGTGCAATGTTATTTCCATGATATGCTTATTTCAATCACACCTTTTGTGTTTATTTTCAATGTATTTTGAACGTTTTAATCTGTTTGCCAAAATGGGTGATGGTGCTTGGTGATTATGCAATTGCTATTATCACATATGATTTTACAAACTCAGACATGCTCTGATTTGAGAAAGGCGGTACGCCGAAACACGTGTAATCTATAGGGCGACACACAAAATTTAACAATAAAAACTTCCACAGTATAAAACTCTTTGGTTTCCAAGATCTTTTTCTGGTGCAGTAATAAGGCGTTGCCTTAGCAACTTGGTCTTTCATTATACAAGCGGAGTTAAGGAACTCTAAGTCTCCGCTCTAATGTCACATCAATGCGACAGCTTGAAAATTTACAAGTAATTAGGTTGCAGGGGTCACAAGGTGATATCAACCCAAAAGTTCCTTTGCAAGCCTACATACATACCAATTGTGAATGAGCCTCCAATGATGTCAAGATACACAATAATGGGAAGAGAGGTCGACACTCTCCTCCGAACCAAAGAAGCCGAATGAAGTCGACCCACCCACCGTGGTTGGCACAGGTACCTGATATCTATAATAGACAGGACACCACGTGGCAGCCAGTAGGGGGAAGAGGGTTAGGGAGAGGTTGTGGACATGGTAGGGTGGTTTAGGAACACCGGATAGAGGGTACATGAAAACCTAGGTTGGATAGGACTGGGGAAAGCACAGGGAAAAAACCTACTCTTATTAATAACTTGTAATACCATAACATGAAATGCTTTGATCCCTTGATACCATATGCCGTAATACTGCTCGTAACCTATAAACATATACCTTGAGAACACCTTATTACATGTACCTCAATTACTCTATGACATGAAACAGAAAGCATTTTAAGCAGGATGAAACATACAATGGGAATGTTCCCATGATGAAAGACATAACACATACAAATAAGAACATGAACAATACTTCACATATAAGCATAGCGTTTTGCCAAAAATGCACTCTTTCAGCATTAACCTAGAAATGTGCTAAGTGCTTGTTTAGTAATTTTCTCCACTTGCATAGAGTTAGCAGTCCATACCCGTTGGCAGTAATGTTGGGACTAATACATACATTCACACAATGTGCAAAAATAAAGAAGGGTGAGGCGCGCACTCCCGGTCCTGGTCAATTAAACCTGTTGCAAAAATTAAATAAATAGCTGGGTCAAATCCCAAAATGGACAAGTATTCACAGGGTTAGATCCCTTCTGCTGCAAAACAGGTACTCAGTGTTCACAGGGTTAGATCCCATCAGCTGGAGTTCTGTGGTCTGTAGTAGTTCTCCTGCAAGCGCTTTCTTATCTCAAATAATCATCAGGGAGGCTGTGTTTTCTATCGCAGGTGTAACTAATTAGACTCTAAGGATTGTGGTAGCTGTAGTGAAACATTTTTTTTTTGTTCAGGTGACCAGCAACCAACACCCCTCCAACAGCACAAGTCCTTCCCAAATTTGGGGGAGGGGAGAGAACCATCTTTATGATTCTCCAAAGTGGGGCACAGTCACCCCGTGGCGCTGCCTCTGGAGCCCGGGACTCCCATAGCATTATGTGCAAAAATAAAGAAGGGTGAGGAGCGCACTCCCGGTCCTGGTCAATTAAACCTCTTGCAAAAATTAAATAAATAGCTGGGTCAAATCCCAAAATGGACAAGTATTTACAGGGTCAGATCCCTTCTGCTGCAAAACAGGTACTCAGTGTTGTTAACAACTACAGATAACAGAACTGCAGCTTAAGGGATTTAACCCTGGTAACACTGACCAACTTGTTTTGGGATTTAACCCAGATATATTAAATTTTTGGCAACAGATTAATTGACCAGGACTTGGAGTGCACGCCTCGCCTTCCTTTTTCTTTACATACATTCACACAACCCAGAACACAAGTTTAGTGCGTCCAAAAATGGGAGCTGCCCCAACCCTAACAAGCCTTAAGTCCTTCTGATAACGTGCTCGTGGTCAGCTTGTGCATATTCAAAAGAAATAAAGCCCTTCCCGCACTTATCTTAGGTCCGGGAGGCTCCAGAGCCTTCCCGGACGATGCTTGCAGTAGCCCGTAGCAGCCGCCATGATAATTCCTCTCAAGGCTGCAAACCTGCTCACGCCCGCCGTCTCTGCATTCCTGCAATTTCCATGAACGAGCGGCTCCTGACTTCTCCGACGCAGCTTCATTCTCCAAATCCACAATAAGCCACACCTGCCGTGCGTCTTGGGCCCTTCATAAACCGTTGCTAATCAGGATCAGCTGGCCCATGCCCGCACGTCAGTAAACTACCCAGTCTCCCAAGGGCTGCTGGGAATTGTAGTCTTTTAGTGTTTTAGCCCGTTCTGAGCCCCGAAACACACGTCTGCCCTTATTCCTAACATTACCTCCTCTCCCAGAACCCTTCCCAGAACCTGGCTTATCCGGATGTCGCCGATGAAACTGTTTAACCAACCTTGGAGCATGTACTGCTTCCGCCGGCTCCCAAGAACAGTCTTCCGGCCCATTGTCATGCCCCGCATTCCTATTTCAAGACACTTGCAGATATCTACTTCCAGTTGGAAACTGCCCTGGAGACTGTTTTCAGCCCACGGAATCCGCCGCACTACAAGGTCCAGAATTCCTTCGGCTCGCAGTCACGGGAAACGCCCACAACGTGACTTGCGTTCTGAAACAGATCCCAGTACTTAGTGTGGCGTGTCCTTGTAACGGGTGCTCCTAAAACTGACTATTCAGTTCGAGTACTCGATCTACGATTACCTACGGTTATCTTCCTGTTATCTGATTCCTGACCCGGCTTTGTATCAAGGATTATTCTGACGTCTTTTCCCTCGATTTCTGGCTCCTGGCTCCCTCGGTTGTTTCCCCCTGGTTAACGAACTCCTGGCTTGTATTTTGGATTTGTTCTTTGCCTACTTCCTACACAGAAAGTATACGAACTCTTTACCACAGGAAAATACACGGCGCTGCTCACAAGAAGACAACGCTCTACACACTGAAGTGACCAAACGGACGCTCTCCTGTTTCTGCTGGTCACTCCCTGGATTTGGGACGCTTTGCTGTTTATATTTGGGGTTTATTTTGGACACTATTAGACGCGCCCTCGTGCCGTTCGGGTTAGGTGGATCTTTGCACAAACTTTCTTCTACTGGGACTTCCATTTTCTACCATCAAGCCAACCTCCTACTACACACTTTCAGGTTACGGGACTTCCTACCTATCTAAGCAGGTAAGAGGGGTCAAGAAGGGAACAAGTATTGTATTTTGTACCTTTGGCTGCTATCTTAAACTATCCTTTTCTTTGTTCCTCTAGCTCTGTTGTCGCTGCTCCTGCCTTTCCACTTAAGCCCCTGGCCTGTTAGTTACTACCTTCTACAGGCTGCGCTCTTGGGGGGAAAGTCTTGTGCAAAATCACGTTTCAAGATATCCCAGAACCATCTTGGTTATAATCCAGGTTATCCCAGAGTGAAGAGGTTCCCTAAGCGGAGGCTGATCTTGTATCCTTTAAAAATCTGTATCCTTTTCCTATTGCGTAAAAGTTGTGACAGATTTAGGAGCCTATTACTTTTGCCTATCGGTTATGGAAACGGGAGCGGATCCAATGGCGGCTTTGATACAAGCCTTTGCGACCTTACGCACCGATATGGCATCTGCTAATGCGACTCTCCATCAACGTATGGATGTGCTACAGAGTTTTGTGCAGCCCTTACCCCCCGATGAGGAGTTCGGTGATGCCGCTGCTGCAGCAGCCCCTCCTGTACCCCAGGCACAATCGTCTGCACCCATTGTGCTTCCTGGACCTTTCCCTTTGGCCCCTCCAGAACGCTTCTATGGAGATCCTAAGACTTATCGGACCTTTGTCAATCAATGCCGTTTACATTTTCTTTGTCGACCATTGGCATTTCCTGACGCTGTTACCAAAGCAGCGTTTCTCCTTTCCCATCTGGGAGGAACAGCGGCGGCTTGGGCTAACCCTTTACTCGAAGCCAATGATCCAGCCCTATATAACTTTGATGCCCTTATTCAGTCTATGAATAGCGTATTTGATATGCGTTACAAGGCACAAACCTCAGACCTTGAATTCCTTGCTATCAGTCAAGGCAAATCAGATCTTCTGTCTTACCTCACTCGCTTTAACCAATTGGCAGCAGAAACCACCTGGCCCGAACAGAAGAAGGCAGCTGTCTTCTATAAGGGTCTTTCGGATGAGTTGAAAGACTCCTTATCAGTGGTACCAGCTTTACCAACGGGCTTCCCGGAACTGTTGGACTTGGTCCTACAAGTTGACGCTCGGCTACGGCAAAGACGTGGCGAACGGCGTGTTCCTGACCTTCGCTTCTCAGTCAAAGCAGAAACAACTCCTGCTACTCCCTCAGGAGAAACCGAGCCAATGCAAATAGGGGCCATCAGAGGTCCCTTAACCAAAACAGAACGAGAACGACGTATGGTTAACAACCTGTGTTTCTATTGCGGTCAATCCGGCCATTTCATTCGTGCATGTCCCAAGAGACCTGTTAAGGTAGCGGGAAACGCCAGGACTCGTCCTTAAATCGAGCCCTAAGGATGAGTCGCAATATGGATGGCTCGGACCAGTACCCTTCCTCCTCACACGTCTATCTTGCCATGCGTTTCGTCCTCCCGGGTGTTGAGGCCTTCACCAGTCCAGTTATGATCGATTCGGGGGCTAGTGGAAACTATATGGACATACAATTAGCTCAACACTATGGTATACCTGTGGTTCCGAAAACTACACCTGAGGAAGTACACGCAGTGGATGGTTCTCATCTGGTGTCCGGATGGATAACGGAACAGACTGTCCCACTTCGCATGTCTACCTCGGGAGAACACATTGAGCAAATAGTTTTCGACCTTATTTCAGCCCCGCAATTCGGGATCATTCTTGGTCTTTCTTGGCTCCGGACTCATAACCCAATTATTGATTGGGTTAAACAAACAGTTCATTTTGCTTCTGCGTTCTGTACCCAACATTGTTCTCGAAGCCCCGGTGCGACACCTTCGTCTCCCTGTTTGGCTTTGGTATCTAACATCTCCTCTGTTAATGCCACGCTGGGAGACTCTAATCCCGAACTACCAGCAGTATACCAAGACTTTTCCGATGTGTTTGACAAAGGGTTATCAGAAAAACTCCCTCCGCATCGTTGTTATGATTGTCCCATTGATTTGGTACCTGGGGCAGTAGTACCTCATGGTCGTGTTTACTCTCTGACCCGAAACGAAGAAGAACACTTGAAAGAGTATGTGGAGAAGGCATTGCTTCTGGGACATATTCGACCTTCCCGGTCCCCTGCTGCCTCACCTATCTTCTTCGTACCGAAAAAAGAAGGGGATCTACGCCCTTGCGTGGATTACAGAGCCTTAAACAAGGTAACAGTCAAGAACCAGTACCCATTGCCCCTCATAACGGAGTTGCTTGATAAGATGACATCATCCACTATTTTTACCAAATTGGATCTTAGAGGGGCATATAATTTGGTGAGGATACGAAGCGGGGATGAGTGGAAAACCGCTTTCAAAACAAAGTTTGGACTATATGAGTATTGCGTCATGCCCTTTGGACTTTGCAATGCTCCAGCTACATTCCAACATTTTGTTAATGATATTTTCGGAGATGTACTAGATTGCTATGTCGTGATCTACTTAGATGACATCTTGATCTTCTCGGATTCCCTCACCCAACATATCCAACACGTTCGCTCTGTACTGCAGCGATTACGTACACACTCTCTCTATGCCAAATTGGAAAAATGTGTATTCCATGCATCATCAGTTGAGTTTTTGGGGTTTCAGATATCTGCGAATGGGGTGCTCATGTGTACTTCCAAGGTTAAAGCAGTAAGGGACTGGCCAGTCCCAGATTCTGTAAAGGCACTTCAATCTTTTTTGGGTTTCTCGAACTTTTACAGACGCTTTATTGCCTCATTTTCTGAGATAGTAGCGCCCTTGACCCGTCTCACTAGCCCGAAGATTCCATTCCTTTGGGATTGCAAAGCCCAGTCGGCCTTTGAGGCATTAAAGGAGGCCTTTACTACTGCTCCCGTTCTGCAACACCCGAACCCTTCCCTTCCGTTTATAGTGGAGGCTGACGCATCCGCTATCGCGGTGGGGGCTATTTTGTCGCAGATCTGCCCCACTACACAACAACTACATCCGGTGGCTTATTACTCCCGTAAATTGTCTCAGGCTGAACGTAATTACACTGTTATGGAAAGGGAACTCCTAGCAATTCGAGCAGCCTTTAAGGAGTGGAGACACCATCTTCTGGGTGCTCGACATCCAGTAACTGTGTACACTGACCATCGGAATTTACAGGCCCTTTCCAACGCAAAATGTACCAATGCTCGACAAATACGTTGGCATTTGTTTTTCACGTTATTTGACTTTATAGTCACTTATCGCCCTGGACCTCTCCACGGAAAGGCAGATGCATTATCCCGAGTCGGTGCCGATTTCGACACCCGGGACTCGGTTACCCCTATGCTACCTTCGGGTTCTGTCATTTGTGTTTGTTCGGTCTCCCCCTCACTTCTGGATCAAGTTCGACAGTGGGCCAATGAACATGCCGCTTATCTCGACACCTTGGGTGCCCAGGTTGTCACAGGTCTTCCTTATGTTCATGGTCTTTTATACTTACCTGACAACCACACCAGACGGAAGGCTTTGGAATGGGCCCATGATACCCCGTTAGCTGCACATCCAGGCCAGCTTAAAACCTATGACCTGCTACATAGATGGTGTTGGTGGCCAGGTATGAAAAAGGATACCGCGGCATACGTATCTACGTGTGCAATATGTATACAATGTAAAAGACAACCAGGGAAACCATTTGGTCTATTAATGAACATGCCGCTTCCTCCACGCCCATGGCATACGGTGTCACTCGATTTCGTGGTGGAACTGCCCTTGGTTAAGGGAATGTCAACGGTGCTGGTGGTGGTGGACGTATTCACTAAAATGGCACGGTTTGTACCGTGCTCAGGTATACCTACCGCCTCCTCATTGGCTACTCTTTTTTTCGATCATGTGGTACGATTCTTCGGACTACCCACAATCATGATTTCTGACCGGGGTACTCAATTTACTTCACGGTTCTGGAAAGCCCTTACCCATTCTTTGGGGATTGATGCACGGCTTTCATCATCTTATCATCCTCAAACGGACGGACAAACCGAACGCACAAATGGCACCATGGAACAATACCTTCGTTGCCTGTGTTTACAGCATCAGACAAATTGGTTATCCGTTCTGGGGACAGCGGAGTTTGCTTATAACAACTCTCGACATACTTCAACAGGATGTTCCCCATTTTACGCCTTGTATGGATTACATCCAAGAATACTTCCACCTGTCTTACCTTCCTTGGATCAAATCCCTGCAGCAAAATCCACGAGAGACACTCTGATTGCTATACGGAATTCCGTTATATTACATCTACAAGCTGCACAACTCCGGACAAAGACGCAAGCGGACAAACATCGGTCGCCTGCCCCCTCCTATGTCCCCGGTGATCGTGCCTGGTTGGCAACCAAACACCTCAACATTCGGGGTAAAAGGAAACTCATGCCCCGTTATGTGGGTCCCTACAAGATCCGTTCTTGTCTCAATCCGGTTGCTGTCCGTTTGGACATCCCATCCCATTGGCGGATTCACCCAGTCTTTCATGTATCTCTACTCCGTCCTTTTGTACCTGGCACTCGACTTCCTGTCGCCCCTGCTCCAGTTATGGTACAGGGTGATGATGAATATGAAGTACATGCTATATTGGACTCCCGTCTGCGTCGTGGAGTACGTTTCTACCTGATTGATTGGAAGGGTTACGGTCCTGAAGATAGGACTTGGGAACCGGCCTCGAATCTGCATGCACCCCGGCTCTTGCGGGCCTTTTGGTTGGAAAGACTGCGTGCCCGCAGGGGTGGTCGTCCTTTGCGGGGGGGTACTGTCATGCCCCGCATTCCTATTTCAAGACACTTGCAGATATCTACTTCCAGTTGGAAACTGCCCTGGAGACTGTTTTCAGCCCACGGAATCCGCCGCACTACAAGGTCCAGAATTCCTTCGGCTCGCAGTCACGGGAAACGCCCACAACGTGACTTGCGTTCTGAAACAGATCCCAGTACTTAGTGTGGCGTGTCCTTGTAACGGGTGCTCCTAAAACTGACTATTCAGTTCGAGTACTCGATCTACGATTACCTACGGTTATCTTCCTGTTATCTGATTCCTGACCCGGCTTTGTATCAAGGATTATTCTGACGTCTTTTCCCTCGATTTCTGGCTCCTGGCTCCCTCGGTTGTTTCCCCCTGGTTAACGAACTCCTGGCTTGTATTTTGGATTTGTTCTTTGCCTACTTCCTACACAGAAAGTATACGAACTCTTTACCACAGGAAAATACACGGCGCTGCTCACAAGAAGACAACGCTCTACACACTGAAGTGACCAAACGGACGCTCTCCTGTTTCTGCTGGTCACTCCCTGGATTTGGGACGCTTTGCTGTTTATATTTGGGGTTTATTTTGGACACTATTAGACGCGCCCTCGTGCCGTTCGGGTTAGGTGGATCTTTGCACAAACTTTCTTCTACTGGGACTTCCATTTTCTACCATCAAGCCAACCTCCTACTACACACTTTCAGGTTACGGGACTTCCTACCTATCTAAGCAGGTAAGAGGGGTCAAGAAGGGAACAAGTATTGTATTTTGTACCTTTGGCTGCTATCTTAAACTATCCTTTTCTTTGTTCCTCTAGCTCTGTTGTCGCTGCTCCTGCCTTTCCACTTAAGCCCCTGGCCTGTTAGTTACTACCTTCTACAGGCTGCGCTCTTGGGGGGAAAGTCTTGTGCAAAATCACGTTTCAAGATATCCCAGAACCATCTTGGTTATAATCCAGGTTATCCCAGAGTGAAGAGGTTCCCTAAGCGGAGGCTGATCTTGTATCCTTTAAAAATCTGTATCCTTTTCCTATTGCGTAAAAGTTGTGACACCCATATCCTTTCCATTGGATCAAGTACCATAACCGTTGATTCCTTTTCTTGGCATCCTGAATACTTTTCACTTCATATTCCATTCTTTCATGATGGCTGGAGGTCTCTTAGTCGTCATTCCTGGAGCTGCGGGTTTAAGTAAAGATACATGGAATACTGGATGGATAGGTAAATATTTTGGCAAACGCAATTTCATGGCAGTGGCAGACACACATTTAATTATCTCGTAGGGCCCAATGAAACGAGGTAGAAATTTCTGTGAACCTATCAAGGCTAGATTTCGTGTGGACAACCACACCTTATCCCCCACTGCAAATATGGGACCGGCTTGTCGATGTTTGTCCGCCTGAATCTTATATTGTCTTTTTGCTTGTTCCAGATTCTCCCGTGCCTTTTGCCTGACCTCCGAAAACAACTGCTTTCGCTCGTGTAACACTGGCATGTTGCCTACTTCTGGCAAATGTTCTGGTAGCATATTCTGCACTTGACCATATAAACATTCATTTGGTGCCATTCCCAGGGAGGTATGATAGGTATTATTGTAGGTGAATTCTGCCAACCATAAGGCTTGTACCCAGGAATCTATGCCATCTCCCAAATACCCTTTTAAATATTGCTCTAATGTCTGATTCACGCGCTCTGACTGCCCGTCAGTTTGAGGGTGATAGCTAGTAGAGAGCGCACAGTTGATTCCCAGCATCTGACAAAAGGCACGCCAAAACGTGGAGGTGAATTGTGAACCTCTATCCGAAATGATACACTTTGGTAACCCATGCAATCTGACCACATGTTGCAAAAATAACTCTGCCAACTTTCCTGCTCCTGGTATTCCTACACATGGAACAAAGTGAGCCTGCTTAGACATGAAGTCCACCACTACCCAAATGGTATCAAAACCATTATCAGTAGGTAAATCCGTAATGAAATCCATTGAAATGGAAGTCCATGGTTGACCCGGGGTTGGTAGTGGTTGTAACAACCCTCTCTTCTTTCCATGCTCTGCCTTGTTACGTGCACAGTTCTCACACAACTTTAAGTAATTCTCAGAGTCTTGTTTTAATGTGGGCCTCCAGAAATATTTTCCTAACATCTCTTGCCTTTTTCTCAAACCTGCATGCCCTGCCAATGGAGAATTATGGCACCAGTATAATGCTTGCTTCTGTAATTCCTTGGTGGGTAAATACAGTCTACCCTGATTATAGGGCAAACCCTCCCGTATGGTACGTGCAGGGTTAGTTTTACTCCATTCTTGCAATTGTCTAATTGGTAATGCCTTCTTGACCTGCTCAATGACGTTCTGTGTAATAGATCCAACAATTCTTTCAGGTGAAATAATAGTCTTAATTTCCCCTACTGAATTATCCACATTTTGTTGTCTAGATAGAGCATCTGCTTTTCCATTCTTACTACCTGGTCTGACTGTAACCACAAAATCAAATTCATTAAAATATTGAGACCAACGTAGCTGTCTAGGGCTCAGTGAGTGTGCCGTTTTGAAGTATTGCAAATCTTTGTGGTCTGTTACCACCACCACCTGATGTCTTGCACCCATCAAATAATGTCTCCATTCCACAAATGCTAACCGAATGGCCAACAATTCTTTATCAGTGATGGAATAATTTTGTTCACACCCCGACAATTTCTTAGAGAAATAAGCCACAGGATGCAATATTCCCTTTTCACCCTTCTGTGATAAAATAGCTTCTACTGCCACATTACTAGCATCTGTCTATACCTGAAAGGCTCTCTCTAGATTAGGATGTCTTAACACAGGAGCGGTAGTGAATGCTGTTTTTAATTGTTGAAAAGCTTGTTCTGCCTCCACACTCCATGTAAACCTCACCGCCTTTTTTAGTAGTTGTGTAATTGGAGTAACGATCTTGGAGAAGTTACCAATAAAACGTCTGTAGAAATTGGCAAACCCCAAGAAGGATTGTATGTCTTTTATACATTGTGGAGAAGGCCAGTTCAACACTGCTTGAACCTTTTTTGGGTCCATCACAATTCCGGTGTTTGTCAATATAAACCCCAAAAACTTCACTTGGCTCACATGAAATGCACATTTCTCTGATTTCACCCATAATTGATATTCTTGTAACCTTTTCAATACTGCTTTTACATGTTTTACATGTTGCTCTGGGGAATCTGAATAAATCAAAATGTCATCAATGTACACAATTACAAAGAGATCAATAAACTCATGCAATACCTCTTGCATAAAAAAAACTGAAAAGCTGCAGGGGCATTACACAAACCAAACAGCATGACAAGATACTCAAATAATCCAAACTTAGTTCTGAATGCCGTCTTCCACTCATCTCCCTCTTTTACCCGTATCAAATGGTAGGCTCCCCTTATATCCAATTTAGTATATATCTTGGCATTCTTTACTTGGTCCAACAGAACTGAAATCAAGGGTAAAGAAAATCTATTCTTGATGGTCACCTTGTTTAATGCACGATAGTCTATGGAAGTGCGTAATGTCCCTTCCTTCTTAGGAACAAAAAATAATGGTGAAGAAACTGGAGAAGTAGAGTGCCTAATAAATCCCTTAGACAACATTTCATCAAGATACTCTCGTAAGTGTTCATTTTCTTTTTCCGTGAGGGCGTATATTCTACTACAGGGTAATTTCACCCCTTCTTCTAGTTCAATAACACAATCATAGGTCCTATGAGGAGGCAACTGTTCCGCCACTCTTTTATCAAACACTTTCTCAAATTCCATATATTGTGAGGGAATTCTCTCTCCCACTGCTCCCACCACTTGGAGCCCTGCTACTTTCTCGATTAACAATGATGCGGGGCCTGTTTTGGGTAGAATGTGTTCTTGACACCGTTGTTCATCAAACTTTACTGTTTGTAGTTCCCAATCAATTTGCGGGTTATGCAGTTTTAACCATGGCATCCCCAGTATCAACCCAAATTGCGGGGCTGCTATAAGGTCAAAAGTGATTTCCTCTTGATGAACTCCTACACAAATCATTTCCAATTTCTCAGTTTGTTGTCGTATGGGACCTGATATTAATGGTGAACCATCTACCGACTGGACTCCTTCTACCTGCTGCTTGTCAACTACAGGTAATCCTAACTGAGTAGCCAGTGTAATGTCTACAGAATTACCTGTGGCCCCCTAATCCACCATGGCCATAACCTCCTGTTTCATCAAAGCAAAACATAATGTCACAAGAATGTATATATGTGAAGTTTTACCACCCACAGTATTTGCTATCCATCTGGGGAATGTTCCCTCTAATGGGCCTGACACCTGTGTTCCCCTCAAGGCCGGCCCAATTCTTTTCCAGCCTCCTTCGCACTCTTTTCATCACTCTTCTGAGGGGTATTGGTACATGTCCGTATAAAATGCCCTGCTTGCCCACAATACAAACACAACTTATTGGTCCTACGTTGTTCCCTTTCTGCCACCGACAATGGCCCTCTGACACTTCCAATCTGCATGGGTTCTACTTCACTTGTCCTTCCTCCCCTACTTCTGTCTAGTCGTACAAAAGGCGCTGCTTCCGGTCTCTTTTTATCACCTTTCCTTTCTTTCATGCGATGATCCAACCTCAAAGCTAAATCTATCATAGCAGTACATGTTCGCGGTTGGGGTTCCACTTGCGCAATGACATCTTTGAGTTCCTCCCGTAATCCTTGATAAAATAATACTGTTTGTTTGGCTGCCGGCCACTCAGTCTCTTTGACTAACCTGTTAAACTGAGTTACATACGTTACTAGATCCCGCGCTCCTTGTTTTAATCCCAACAATTCCTTATCCTGAGCTAGAGACACCTCTCTGCGATCAAATAGTCTGCCAAATTCTGCCAAAAACCCATCCCAGTTATATAATAGAGGATCATCTTCCTGCACCAAGGGCATTGCCCATGCTGCGGCATCCCCAGTCAAATAAGAAATTATAAAAGCCGTTCTAACCTGGATAGTCTCGAAGGCCGTGTATTTACACAGGAAATGTAGTCTACATTGTGTAAGGAACATCATGTACTTTCGAGGGTCCCCCGAAAAATGTTCGGGTGCTGCCAAAGGGACAATACTGGGAGGGTGGACAATTACCATGGTATTCTGACTGGAAGAGGCAGCTCCCATTGCGCTAGCTCCTTCTAATGGAGGTCTCTGAGAAACCAAACTTTGTACTTGAGTCTTCAAGTTATCAGATTCTTGTCTTGCCTGAACGAATTCTAACTGAATATCTTGGAGGGCCTTTAGCACATCGGCCAAAGGCGGAGGAGTCGCTTACATTTGGCTTGGGTGGATTAAGTATCCCAATATGGGGGTGGCTTATTATGTCAAGATACACAATAATGGGAAGAGAGGTGAACACTCTCCCCCGAACCACAGAAGCCGAATGAAGTCGACCCTCCCTGATATCTATAATAGACAGGACGCCACGTGGCAGCCAGTGGGGGGAAGAGGGTTAGGGAGAGGTTGTGGACAGGGTAGGGAGGTTTAGGAACACCGGATAGAGGGTAAGGGAAAACCTAGGTTGGATAGGACTGGGGGAAGCACAGGGAAAAAACCTACTCTTATTAATAACTTGTAATACCATAACATGAAATGCTTTGATCACTTGATACCATATGCCGTAGTACTGCTTGTTACCTATAAACATATACATTGAGAACACCTTATTACATGTACCTCAATTACTCTATGACATGAAGCAGAAGGCATTTTAAGCAGGATGAAACATACAATGGGAATGTTCCCATGATGAAAGACATAACACATACAAACATGAACAATACTTCACATATAAGCATAGCGTTTTGCCAAAAATGCACTCTTTCAGCATTAACCTAGAAATGTGCTAAGCGCTTGTTTAGTAATTTTCTCCACTTGCATAGCGTTAGCAGTCCATGCCCGTTGGCAGTAATGTTGGGAATAATACATACATTCACACAACCCAGAACACAAGTTTAGTGCGTCCAAAAATGGGAGCTGCCCCAACCCTAACAAGCCTGAAGTCCTTCTGATAACGTGCTAGTGGTCAGTGTGTGCATATTTAAAAGAAATAAAGCCCTTCCCGCACTTATCTTGGGTCCGGGAGGCTCCAGAGCCTTCCCGGACGATGCTTGCAGTAGCCCGTAGCAGCCGACGTGATAATTCCTCTCAAGGCTGCAAACCTGCTCACACCCGCCACCTCGGCATTCCTGCAATTTCCATGAACGAGCGGCTCCTGACTTCTTCGACGCAACTTCGTTCTCCGAATCCAAAATAAGCCACACCTGCCGTGCGTCGTGGGCCCTTCATAAACCATTGCTAATCAGGATCAGCTGGCCCAGGGTCGAACAGCAGTAAACTACCCAGTCTCCCAAGGGCTGCTGGGAATTGTAGTCTTTTAGTGTTTTAGCCCGTTCTGAGCCCCCGAAACACACGTCTGCTCTTATTCCTAACAAATGACTATATAACATGAGCAAGTCTTGGTAGTTGCATCTTGCTGTGCTGGATGGATGGATGCAAGCTTGTCTAGAATGCATGATGTCAGAGAGAGTGTTGATGTGTGAGTGTGAGAGTGTTGCAGTTGGAAATATGTAACCTAGGTGGTAACAGCAAGCGGGTCTCTCTCTGTAACTGGATTGAAGGACTTACATATAACATACCTGAACTGGCTGATGATATTGCATTACAACAGTAGTAGCTATTGCAAATTGCCTGTACACATTACAGCACAGATTGCTTGGCTTGTTAGGTATTCAGATACGTGTCGGAATGCCACTGGAGTAAGGGACCGCTTTCCAAGGTAGACCTCTGTGGATGTTAACTGTTGGTCACTACGACAGCCAAGCCCACTGCACATGCATCTGGAAGGATTTCATTGTGCTATGCTTGGGCCTAGCATGATCCAGGGCCACTAATGACAGCCAAGCCCACTGCGCCTGCATCTGGAAGGATTTCACTGTGCTGTGTGTAAGGAAGACATGGTATCAACAGTAAGGCAGACACAAGTGACCACAGTTCAAGGGTGTTTACTGAACTTTCATAGGGGTGAGATAAACACCTATCTAAACCTAAATCTACAGGTGGGAGAAAGCTATGACCATCAAATAATAATGCAGTGTTAGTGGAGTCTTGTCATATTAAAAAGGACCTATAGTAAAAACACTATTGCCAATCCTTACTACTAATTCACAAATAGTGTGGGGTGAAGTTCACAAAAAAGAAAGAAGTGTTCACAAAATGATAGGCTGTTGGCCTCCCTTCCCTACGTTTTCAGCACGGTGCAATGCGGTTCACTCGAGGCTGGCACACACTCTGGCTTCAACGGTACGAGGATACCGTTCTATTTTCACAGTTCAGGACCGCCTGTGTCCAAGTTTCTTTGCTTCTTGCAAGTCTCTTGGCTCAGAGTGCCGGGTGTACACAAAACAACACGTAAATGTTCTTTTCCTTGGATCCCCCTAAGCCGGGTCATATCCCTTTCAAAACAATAGTTCAAAATATTCTTTCTTGGGTGACACACGGTTGACCCCAGATCCCCTTCAGCAGGGCTCAGATCCCTTTTACGCAAACAGCTAGAGGCTTAGGATACAGCTGGTCTGTTCGGCGACTCTTAAATCACCAGTTATAATGAGTAAACTATTCCATTCAGTGGAATAAGGTTCGAAAAAAAATATGGAAAAACCCTTTTCAAAAATGTTTGTGTATTGTCGCAGTTCACGGGAATGACGGTAAGCCAAAGGCCGTCAAACCAATAATGAGGAAAAAGAAATACAGGACTCTGCGCCAAGTTATGGTTTGTGTTATTTTCTTTTCTTGTGGTGCCCATTGAGTGATAACACGTGTTTCGGCTCTGCTGAGCCTTTTTCAAGTCCTGGATTTCTTTTTCCTCAGATCCACGTTGGAGCCCCCTCTTCCGGGCTCAGATCGGTTTCAAAGCAATGTCCGAGAGTTATTTCGCGGGTGATTCACAGTTCACCCCTGAATCCCCTCTGCTGGTCTCAGATCCCTTTCTTTTGTTCAATTAGTCTGCCTCAGCCAGGCTCGGACCAATTGCGATGTACTTTAATCTATCGAAGCCTTTCAAATGTGCACACGATTTAGCAAGACCCGTTGCATGACCACTTCGATTTCAGTATTCCCTTTTCTCACACTCAACATCAGTTGGATACCTAACAGAGACCTTCGAATGAGCACCCACGTGGCACCGGATAACTCTGTCCATGGTATCTTTTCTCCCAAAGTTCAATTACTTCTTTGGTTCCAATTATACCCGCGTCACTCATTGCCAATGTCTCACCCACTGTTCTTTTTACACAAAGTTTGCAGCTTGCCACCTTGGTTCAAAACACAAGCTGGTTTGGTATAAGTCTCTCTGACTCCCCAGCTGTGCTTTCTTTTCTGATGCCACATTGTTGTAGAAGCCAACGACAGTAACACAGTGGCAGTCGCTCCTCCCAACCCTGGTTATCGATGTGGGAGTGCCCCGGGTACCTCTGACACACTGTGCAGGTTTGATCAGCCGTAGTTCCTGGTCTTTGGTTTCTTACTTTCCAAGGCTCACAAAAGTAACAGTCTTTAGCGGTCACTCGTACTTCCCTCCTTGTGACTCTCCCTGGTCTCACCGTCTTTCTCCTTATATTAAACTGCCATCTTGGAACTGTTGTGTGATTTGCCTTGAACAGAGTGTGCTTTCGTGCTCTGCCTATCATCAGTGTGGGGAAGTGTGATGGATTTAATGGCCTAACCTTGCCTGTCCATGGTGTCGGGACATGTCAGGTATACGGCCCTGGTGTAAGTCCGTTGTCGCTTACAGTGAGCTGTCTGTGAGAAAGTGTTAGTATCGGGAAAGGGGGGGGGGGCTCAGTTCCTAAATATCCTACTTCCACTCCACGAAGACCCCTAATCCAGGTGATCCTCCCGCACTGGTCCACCCCCAGGAATGGATCCAAAAGCGATGGCCGTGTCCTGCCCACCTGAATGACAGATCCCCGGGGAATAGCGGGTGGGACACCTACAGGTTTCTCACATGTGCTTGGAGCAAGCATGATGTAGGGCCACTAATGACACCCAAGCCCACTGCTCCTGCATCTGGAAGGATTTAATTCTGCCATGCTTGGGCCAAGCTTGATATACAGCCATTAATGACAGCCAGTAAGATATCTCAGGGTACTGTGCACTTATTGCACAGCGGCAACGGGTAGGTAGGCGGCCTGTCAGTGACAGATATGAATTCCATCAGGATCCATTGAGTCCTACATCTTTCCATGTTTGATTAAAAAGGAAGCAGGTCAGTTTGGAACATGTGTTGTTGGAATATCAAGAGTGCCATGGCAGGGTCCTGGCCAGATACCCGGCTGAAGGTACGCTGTTAGGTCATACATGGGTGCGCGGACATTTGCAAATACTTTTATTTGATGTTATCACATCCTAATGGATGTAAACCTAAGGTGGTACTGACTGACACAGAGAAGATAACCTCACCAATCAATGTGCTTCAGTCCATTGGGAGTATGCCCAGTTCTTGTCCACTATGTGGAGGAACTGGGCATACTCGTCAATGTCACCCCTCCTCCCCATAGATGCAGCGATTCTGTATTTGCCCACATGCAACATGTTTTTCTCCTCCCACATGACAAACACTGGGCTCAGACTATAATGCCAGTAATGTCATATTTTAATAACTGTCACTTCCATTGGGGAAAACAAGTGTCACCTCATTGCCTTATACCACTGGTTCCTCCACGTCAGCCACTTGCTTACAAAGAGGGATTAATTGCTACTCAGCGGAGTGAGGGGTCAGAAATGTGAGGCGGACACCTTTTGAAAACAATTTTTCAAAATATTACATTTTATTAACTCAAAAGGTTGGATAAAAACCTCACTATCCCTACCTTGATGAGCATGTGTTTGCCTAAAACAAAACTTAAGGAAACACTCTAACAAATGGTGTCTGTCCCTCACATGTACATACAGCAACTGAACAATGTAATATTTGGCAATTCAGATAAACCAACTATAACAGTTGTGTTCACAACCTGATAACTGTCTCTCTTTATAATCTGGTTGAATTCCCCTTCCCCAGATTCAAGCAGGATTATAGTCAACAGTTCCAAAAGGATAAGGAAATCCTGTCTTGTAACAAAGTTTTACTTTAGTTCTTTTGGCTCCAACTTGACAAGCAAAGTTCGACTCAAATTCAACCACAGTTCAAAAATGTTCACCAAGGTTTTCAACTTTTCACTTGTGACAAAGATCTCAAAATAACGTCTTCTCATCCGCCAAGAATACTTCCATAGTTCCTTAGGATCAACAAAAATGTCTTTGTCAGGATAATTCTGCAACAATTCACACAGCACTTGCTTCAACGATAATAATTTGTCAGGATGAATCTGTTAACAGTTCACAAAACACTTTAGTGGTTCTGCCACTTCTTCAAGATTTGTAACCACACCACAGTACTTCAATAACTTCCACCTGGTGCACTAACCCGCCAGGCCTACTACTGCAAAGTCCTCTGACCTGGTGTACTCTCCTGTCAGGACAGAATAAAACTACTAACTATAAGTACTTCTGTGGTAGAGGTTAGCTTCCAACAAGTTAGCAATGTCTCTTGCTTCACATCAAGTTTAAGGATTTCTTCTGCGAAAACAAGAAATGCATTAGTGCTATTTATTACACACTTGTGATTGCCACACGCAATTCAGGTTATGCGCCACTCCTCTTGACTATCTCCTGCCAGAAGGACAGCCCTCCTGCCACTCTTGTTTCCCCACTTCCATATAAGCCAAATGCTGACTGTGGCGTTGCCCGCAGTGACGGGCTTAAGCGGCGGCGTGACATAGCACGCCGCCGCCTAATGTATAAATAAAGGGGCGTTCCCGGCCGCGAGCAGAGCGACCGGGAAGCCTGAACCGAAAGGCTGTGTCAGTGTCTCCTTTCGGGGCTGGGGCTTACGGGAACGCAGCGGGGGGGCTCAGGACCGCCCCCCAACAGTGGCGACGAGCGAGTGCGGATGCCCGGGCCCGGCGGTGCAGGCTTCCGAATTTTTTTTCTGCATACACGGAGCGCCTGGATGCTCCGTGTTATGCCGTGGCTGCGGCTCGTACACGCGGCCGACGGCCATTTTGTGTGACAGGCCGCGGATGTTCTCCGAGCTCCGGTTGAGAAGGGGAAGTGAATCCGGGCCTAATTTTTGGCAATTCTGCTTGCAGGCAGCTTGATCTGCACACCCATGTTTGGATTGTGGATTTTTATGTAGTTTTGGTGTAACTACGTCGTGTGAAAGCCAGGAGAAGGGTTAATATGGCTTGACCTGCTTAGCCTACTCCATGCTTATGGCTTAATTTTTGGAACTACCAAGATATTGGTGGATGCCAGTGGATGGAGATTGCAATCTTCTTCATCCCTTTCATCATCAAGTCGCTGTGGCTTCTTCTTCGTCCTCTTCATCATCGGGGAAGGCTGGGATTGGGAGCCATTCACACCTGTATGCTGTGGTAGTGGTCTTGGGAGCTGGTGCCCGTCCCAGGTGTGTACTTGACATCGGATGTGACTGTTGAAGGCACTCATACTGTGGGTGGTGAAGCGTGGCTGAGTTGCGGCCCCCAGGGTAACTGGTTGGGGTGCCTGTTCGCTCAGACCTATGAGTGACTCTGGAGACTCGGATGACGGGGTAGGGGCTGCGCCAACTCCTCAACTGCTTGGGCAGCCTCCAGTGAGTCCAATGCAACAGCCGCCACCGGCTCCACAGTTGCCCCTGCCAGGACCTCCCGCAGTGCTGCCAGCTGCCCAACCTGGAATCCCCATCATGGCTCAGGCGAGAGCTCCTACGGCCCACGCTGCTCTGCAGCCCATTCCCGAGTTTGATGCATCAGGGCCACCGTCGAGCATGGGCCCCCGGTGGAGAAGGTGGATGAGTCGCCTGGACATGTATTTCAGAGCCTCTCAGGTGACGGATGATGACAGCAGAGTGGCCACCATGCTGTATTCCGCAGGACCTGTGGTCCAGGAGATATTTGAATCCCTCACACCTGCTAATGCCTCCTATGATGCGGCTAAGGCGGCGCTCCTTGCACATTTCCTCCCCCTTGCTAATGTGGACTATGAGAGATTTGTCATGCTGTCGGCCAAACAGAAGGACGATGAGACACTGGACACCTTCTATGGCCGTTTGCGCCGCCTCTCCCTTGGATGTGCATGGACGGACGCAGAAGACATGATGCGCACAATGCTCATCCAGGCAAACTCGGAAGGCAGGTCCTCAGAGAGCCAGGCATCACTCTGCCCCGCATACTGGAGCTCGGCTGGTGCCATGAGGTGGCAGAGGCTCGGGCCAATAAGATGGAGGCAGGGTCCCGGTCAGTGCGATCGGAGGAGGTGTGTGCTGTGTGGCGAGGCGGCAGAGGCATGAGACGTCCTGGTGGAGGACCCCGTGACAGGGCAGGCAGAGCCACGGAGTCATGCCAGAAGTGTGGATACGACCTCCCTCACCCGACAGAGTGTCCGGCGGTTGGAAAAACCTGTGGTAGATGTGGATTGGCCGACCACTTTTCGAGAGTATGCCGTGCAGCCCTGCCCGTGATGGTGCCGAGAGGCCAGCCAAGGACGTGGACTCCATGCCAGAACCCGCCGCCAAATGTGGCCCAGGTGGATCAGGGAGAGGTGGATCCCCAGGTTGAGGGTGCCGAGGAGGAGGACGAGGAGAACATCTTCTTCGTCTCGAGTGTGGAGGTTCTGAAAAGGAAGAGCCGGAGACAGCCCAGATGTATGGTGGAGGTCAACCACTCCCCAGTCCCGGTGCTCGTGGATACGGGGGCCTCCGTGAATGTAACGGCCAGAGGACATTATGACAAGCTTGATCCCCTCCCGGGTCTGGACGCACCGAAAGCTTGCATCTTTGCGTTTGGAGGGCTGGAACCGATACCACTGGATGGTGCCTTTGTAGCCCATGTGGAGCATGACAGCGCACAGATTAAGGCTCGCTTCTATGTTACCCCAGTGAGTGACAACACCCTGCTCAGCTGTGCGGCCGCCGAGGCCCTGGGGATCGTCAGCTTCGCCTATTCAGTATACTTGGAAGACATCAATGATCTCCTGGACAAGTACGCAGCACTCTTCAGTGGGATCGGGAAGATGACCGGCGAACCGGTTAGGCTTCACATTGATGAGTCGGTCCAACCGATCGCCCTGAAACATCGCAGGGTACCGTTTCATCTGAGAGAGCAAGTGGACAAGGAGTTGGACAGTTTGGTAAACCTAGACATCATCGAAAAGGTGGAGGGCCCAACCCCCTGGGTGTCTCCGATCGTGGTGGCCAGAAAGCCGAAGCAGCCTGATTCGGTCCGCATCTGTGTCGACATGAGGCTCCCCAACAAGGCAATAAAGAGGGAGCGGCATCTCACCCCCACGATCGACGACATAATTGCGGAAGTGCAGGGGGCGAGGTTCTTCTCGAAACTGGACCTCCGAGCTGGTTACCACCAGGTCGTTCTTCACCCGGAGTCCAGGTACATAACGACGTTTACCACCCACCGGGGGTTGTACCGGTACAAAAGGTTGTGTTTTGGAGTGTCATCTGCAGCGGAGGTGTTCCAGAATATCATCAGGGGCGCCCTGGCAGATCTCGAGGGCGTCCTCAACATCAGCGATGACATCCTGGTGTTTGCTAAAACGGAAGTTGCTCACATGAGGAGGCTGGGCAAGACACTGGAACGACTCCAATCTCTGGGCCTTACCCTGCATAAGGAAAAATGCGAGTTCATGCGTACTTCCATCGAATTCTTCGGGTTCGTGTTTAAGGAAGGAGGGGTATCGCTTGATCCAGCAAAGGTCCAGGACATCAAGTCGGCACAGCCCCCAGAGTCAGTGTCAGATGTGAGGAGTTTTCTGGGGATGGTGACCTACTGTGGACGTTTCATCCAAAACCTCGCCTCCAGGTCGGAACCACTCCGGGCACTGACAAAGAAGGAGTCAGCGTGGCACTGGGGCCCACTTGAGCAGGCCGCTTTCGAGGACATTAAAGCAGCCCTCACAATGGAAGACACCATGGCGTTCTTCGACCCAGCCCTGCAGTCGGAGATTGTTGTTGACGCCAGTCCTTTTGGCCTGGGGGCCATGCTGACTCAGGTGGACAGCAACGGGGGAGTTCGACCAGTGGCATATGCCAGTAAAGCACTATCAGAGACTGAGCAGAGGTACTCCCAGATCGAGCGGGAGGCCCTGGCGCTGCTGTGGGGCTGCAGACATTTTCGACTCTATGTCCTGGGTCGTCCGGTGACGGTGGTAACCGATCACAAGCCGTTGCTCCCGATCCTGGTGGGGTCTTCGTCAAAGCCGCCGGCAAGGATTGAGAGATGGATGCTTGCCCTCCTTGAATATTCTGTCACCCTGGTGTACCGGCCTGGGGCCAATAATGCGGCAGACTACCTGTCCCGCCACCCGGGGGTGCGCGGGGGAGAGGGGCACGATGCCTGTGAGGAGGAGGCTGATAGCCATGTGCAGATGGTGGTGGAGGCGGCCACACCAAACGCGATGCCGCTGGCGGAGCTGGAGGCCGCGGCGGCCCAGGATGAGTGCTTTCAAGTATTGAGGCGGTGGCCGGGCGGACACATGATGCCAAAACAACGCTTGAGCAGCTGTGGAAGGTCAAAGATGAGTTGTCGTTTTCGGAGTCGGGCCTTCTGCTCCGCGGTGACCGGATTGTCGTCCCCCTGTCAAAAGTGAGGGAGGTAATCACGCTGGCACACCATGGACACCAAGGCGCGGCCAAGACCAAGGCGCGACTCCGGCTGAAGGTCTGGTTTCCCGAACTAGAAAGGAAGGTTGATGACTTTGTAGCGGCATGCGTGTGGTGCCAGGCAGCCTCTCCTCTGCAACGGGAGCCCGAAATAGAAGTGATGCCTCAAGGTACCCGGCCCTGGGAGGTCGTCCACGCGGATTTTGGATCGACGTCGGTGGGCACCCACTTCCTGGCCATTGTCGACGAATACTCTAGATATCCAGAGGTGGAGTTTGTCAAATCTGTGGCGTTTGAGCATGTGGTGGTGGCGGTGGAGAAGATCTTTGCAGCCCACGGGTTTCCCCACACCCTGTGCTCAGACAATGGGACTCCTTTTCAAAGTGAGCGGTTCTCCGAGCTAATGGAGAGCTGCGGGATGCAGCACAGGAAGGTGTCCCCGCTGTGGCCCCGAGCCAATGGCGACGCAGAGAGACTCATGCGGACTCTTAATAAGACATTCGGGATCGCCCATGGACAGGGTCAACCCCTCCAACGGGCCCTGTACCAATTCCTGCGGGTGTATCGAACCACCCCGCATGCTTCAACTGGAGTGGCTCCCGCGGAAGCGCTGTTCAAAAGATGTCCCCGAGGTCTGCTCCCTGAGGTTGGGGAGAAGGAACCGGGAGTGATTGACGATCAGCGGGTTGCGGCGGAGAGGAGAATAAGGATTGACCAGGAAAACCTACGACGGGGTCTCCGGCCTCAACAGCATGAGCCGGGAGACGAAGTTCTGGTCCGCAACCGACACCCCCACGGGAAGCTCTCGCTCCCCTATGAACCCGAGCCCTTGGATGTGGTGGCTGTCAAGGGGTCCATGGTGACGGCCTCGGATGGGCGGTCTGCCGTCACCCGGAATGTGAGTTTTTTCAAGAAACTGGGTGATCCCCGGACTGACACTCCGCCGGAACCTGACCCACCAGAGGACCCCGGCGCCGGAGACTTCCGGGACGAGGTCCCGGACTCCCCAATCCGGGGAGCCGCAGCTGAGGGACACCACGGGCCGGAGGTAGGCAGGATGTACCCCCAGAGGGCTGGGCGAGGGAAACCTGCTTACCTCAACGAGTATGTTCTTGGACACTTAGCGTGTAAATTGTGAAGCAGGGATCCGGGTGGTTGACAATAAAGGGGCGTTGGGTGTGCAGTGGAGTTTTATAGCATAGTTGTGTGTCGAAACATAATGATCATTAAAAGGACTTTTGTGGTTCCTCCCGAAAAAGGAGGAGTGTGGCGTTGCCCGCAGTGACGGGCTTACGAGGCGGCGTGACGTAGCACGCCGCCGCCTAATGTATAAATAAAGGGGCGTTCCCGGCCGCGAGCAGAGCGACCGGGAAGCCCGAACCGAAAGGCTGTGTCAGTGTCTCCTTTCGGGGCTGGGGCTTACGGGAACGCAGCGGGGGGGCTCAGGACCGCCCCCCCAACACTGTCAGTGGTTTTCTCTCACTCTTACACTTCTTTGACCTTGGCAATATGGGTTTAAGCCAATTCCTCTTATGACCCCCTTTACATATAGGCAATATGTTCTACAAACACTTGTATTCTTTTTTTTTTTTAATATATTTTTATTGGCAATTATTTAAACATGAGCATCGGGACTCAACAGTGTCCCTCATCCCCCCTCAGCCCACCCCCCTCCCTCCCCACCGGTTCTATAGTCTCTGCAGTTCCACTGCGTTCCCAGGGTTTTCCATCCTAGCCTGTGAACATGTCCAGGATGCGAATGTTGTGTTGGCACCACTGCATCATATAGTCACTCTGCAGGAAGTCTATGGCGTCTCCCCAGTCTGTAGCGAAGCTCTGTCTGTCTCCTTGGAGATTATATGTGATTCTTTCCATAATTGCCAGATAGTTCCATATTCTGTGTAGCCATTCTTGCGTTGTTGGAGGAGATTTTTGTTTCCATTTTTGTGCTATGGCTATCCATGCTGCAATGAGGAACCCCATGAAGTTTCGCTTTTGCGTCTTTGTGTGCGACCTGTCTCGGGGGGCCCACATGCCGCACATCCATATTTCTTCTCCCAGTTCGGCAGCTCCCTTGAATATCTCTTGCATCTGTGTTTTCACTTCCACCCAGAATTTTTGTATCTCTCTGCAGTCCCACCAAATGTGCCTCCAAGTTCCCTTGGTGTCGCATCCCATCCAGTATTTCCCCGTCGTTGTCGGGAACATTTTGTGTAGTCTCTCCGGAGTGTAATGCCATTGGATCATCACTTTGGTCGATGCTTCCCTTGTCTGTATCGCCCGTGTCCATTTGGGAATTATTTGCCATAGGTATATCCATTGATCCCTCGCGATTTGTTTTCCTATCGTGGTTTATCATTTTTTCATGTACTGCCAAGTTATGTTTTCGTTCTGGGCGTTCATAAATTTGTAGAGGGTTGAGATAAATTTCTTTTCTCCCGTGTGGGTCATAATGTAGGTCTCGAATGGTGTGGGATCCCTTGTCATGGCCTTTGTTATTCTTGGAGTCGTGAGCCAATGGTGAATCTGTTCATATTGGAATCTATCCTTTTCCGTGAGACCCAGCAGATCTTGGCATTCTGTGAAGGTTCTGATTTGCAGGCTCTCGAACATATCTCCCACTTTTGTGCAGTCAGCATCTCGCCATTTCTGAAATGCCCCTTTTTCCATTCCCGGGGGGAAGTCTGGGTTGTCGAAGATTGGAATGAATGGGGCTGGATCTATCGTGAGGGTTTATTTCTTAGTTGCTTTGTCCCATATTTCCATGGTTGTACCCATGACTTCGCTTATTTTGATGTTTTGATGTCTGTGCTCTGGTTTCCTCCACAGGAGGTGGCGGAGGTTTGATCTTGCGACTGCTCTGTCCTGAGCCTCCCACCATTTTTCTGATGAGTTCGTGATCCATTCATTAAGAACCCACAGCTGTGCCGCCTCGTAGTACTTTTTGAAGTGGGGGAGCGCCATTTCTCCGTCTATTTTATGTGCTGTGAGTGCCTGTTGTGATAGTCTCTGAGTTTTATTCTGCCATATATATTTTATAATTGTTTTACTGAGTGTCTTGAAGAATGATGCGGGAATCCGAATGGGGAGTGCTTGGAAGTAATAGAGCAATCTGGGTAGAATCGACATCTTGATGACCGTTATTCTGCCCCACCAGGAGATGGTCAGTGGGTTCCACCTGTTCAGGTCTCTTTTTATGTCTTCTAAGAGTTTTGTAAAGTTCCCCAAGTACAAGTCTTTTATCCTTGGGGTCAGTGTCACTCCAAGGTATTTCACTCCCCCTTCCGCCGTTTGCAGATGTAGGTCTTTCGTTTTCTTGTGGATTTCGTCTATCTCTCCCGCCAGTGCCATTACTGATGATTTCTGCTTATTTATTTTCAGCCCCGAGATTGTCCCATAGTCGTCTATCTGCTGGATGAGTCGCGGGAGTGTTTTACTTGGTTCCGTTATTGTCATCATCATATCATCGGCATATGCAGCCGTCTTATGCATGTGTCCCCCCATCTCTATGCCTTTTATATCTGGTGATGCTCTGATTTTGGCCAGGAGGGGTTCTAGGAAGATTGCATAGAGTAGGGGTGACAAGGGGCATCCCTGTTTTGTGCCTCTTTCTATTCTGATGGGTTCCGACAGTTCCCCGTTTACCGCGATCCTGGCCGTAGGGGAGTTGTAGTTCGCCCTGATCATTTGTATGAACTCTTTCCCCATGCCCATTTTATGTAGTGTCGCGAAGAGCATGGTCCATTCTACCCGATCGAACGCTTTCTCGGCGTCTAGCGATATTATTGGCCATCTCCCAGCTTAATCTCCATGCTGAATGTGTTGGTAGTCTTCATGACCATCAGTCTGGCTTCAGAGCTGCCAGAAGCACGGAAACTGCTCTCCTGAACATCCGTGAGGACCTGCTCTCGAACCTTGACTCTAACATTCCATGTGTTCTCATTTTGCTTGATCTCTCTTCTGCCTTTGATACTGTCAACCATACCATCCTGCTCAACCGTCTCCGTGATAACCTCGGTATCACTGGTCAGGCTCTGGCGTGGCTGACCTCTTTCCTCTCAAATCAACCCTCCCAGGTCCAACTGGGGTCTTTCCTCTCTGACATCTTCTTCTCTACCTGTGGTGTCCCCCAGGGATCTAACCTCTCTCCCTGGCTGTTCAACCAGTATCTGGCACTTCTCGCCCACCACATCGCCGCTCTCTGCCCCTACTTTCAGTGCTATGCGGATGATACCCAGCTCATTTTCAGGCTACCCTCGGCCTCCTCTTCTCCTTCCCTCATCTCTGACTGTCTTTCTGCTATCCAGGAATGGTGTGCCGCCAACGACCTCTGCCTTAATGCCAGTAAGACTGAGATTCTACTCATCGGCACTCCCACTCCCTCCTTCCCTGCTGCTCTCTGGCCGGCCTCTCTGGGCCCTCTTCCTGCTCCTACCTGCAAGGCAAAAAACCTTGGGGTCATCTTCGACTCCACACTCTCCTTCTCTCCTCAAATATCCGACGTATCTAAGAAGTCACACTACCAGCTAAACCTCCTCAGAGGTATCCTTCCTTTCTTCTCCTTCCCCCAGAAGCTCACTGTCTCTAGAGCCCTGCTTCTCACTAAGCTGGACTACTGTAACAGCCTCTATCTAAATCTGCCCGCCTCTACTCTCCGCCCTTTGCAACTCATCCAGAACTGGACTGCAAGACTTGTCCTTGGCCTCAAGCCCAGGGACCGTATCTCTCCAGGACTGAAATCACTACACTGGCTCCCAGTGACTGCGAGGATCAAGTTCAAAACCCTCTGTATTGTCCACAAGGCCGTCTGGGGCCTTGGGCCAAAATACCTTCAACTCTCTCTTCCTAAATATCTTCCTTCTCGAGCTCTTCGCTCATCCGCCTCCAACTCCCTCAGGGTCAGCCGCTTCTCCAAGCAACGAGTTGGGGGTAGATCTCTCTCCGCAGCAGGGGCCTCCCTCTGGAACAGCCTTCCTGCCCCCCTGAAACTTGAGGAGAACCATCTCTGGTTCGGGAAGCACCTCAAAACCTTCCTCTTGGCCTCCGCTTTCTCTCCCCCTCTCCCCTGCTAATACTACTGAAACTGCACTGAATCTGCAACTGGGCCAGTCACCGTTCTCGGCCCAGCCACTCTCCCCTGCACTGCCTCCATGGCAACCCCTGCACTATGGGACTGTGTCTGTATCCATACAACCCCCTTCCCAGCACTTGTCTGCACTTACCTCGCACTTGCCACCAGCTGGCCCTTGTTATTTATCCTGTATGCTGTATGCTAATAACCCTGTACTGCACTTTCCCCTCTCCCTTTCCCCCATGCACTTTTCCCTTCCCCTCTACCCTTGCACTTGCGCGATCTGAATGACACCTGGCCTAGTAAGATCGTTGTCTGTCTCCCCTTGTTTCCCCCTCTGCCTCGTCGCGCCTTGAAACACTTGTGTATAGGCGCGCTACAAATGCCTTATCATATCATATCATATCATTGCTGATGGGAGTTTCATCATTCCGGCCTTCTCTATTAGATGTACTATGCGTCTGATGTTGTCGTGGGTTTTCCTATTCGGAATGAATCCTGCTTGTTCTTGATGGATCAGCTTAGGGAGCAGGGGTGCCAGCCTATTCGCGAGTACCTTCGTGTAGAGCTTGGCATCCACGTTGATTAGGGTTATTGGGCGGTATGAGTTCGGGCTTTCTGGATCTTTCCCTTTTTTGTGGAAAACTAGTATCTTCGCTTCATTCATGGAGGTGGTGATGTTGTTCGTAGTCTTGAAGGTGTTGAACATGGTGGTTAGATATGGTGTTAGTTGGTCAGCGTATGTTTTGTAGAAGGCCGCCGTGAAGCCGTCCAGGCCTGTAGCTTTGCTCTTGGGGAGGTCTTTTATTGCTTTTGTTACTTCTCCTGGTGCTATTGGCTCATCCAGTGCCGCTTTTTCTGCTGGGGTAACCGTTGGAAGAGTAATATGTTTCAAGAATGACGCCTTTTCCCCCACTCTCGGGCGTTGTGAGGAGTATAGGTTCTGGTAGAAGTCCCGGAATATTTCCTTGATGTCTTTCGTTTGTGTTTTCTTCGCTCCCTGTCCATCCAGCAGGGATTGTACCATTTGCTCTTGTTGCTTGCCCTTTAATTATCTTGCTAGTAGCTTGTCTGCTTTATTCGATTTCATCGCGTACCAATGTTTTGTGTGCAGTAGTTGCATCTCCGCTCTCTTGGTCCTTATCAGATCTATCTGGGTCTGGATGTGTTGGTATGCCCTCTTTATTTTCCTGGAAGAGTTCTTTGTCATTTCTTCTCTTATTTCCTCCAATTTTTTCCCCAGTTCGTCTTCCCATTCATGTGCGAGCTTATCTTTTTGTGCTTTCATTGCTATTAGTTGTCCCCTTATCACTGCCTTGAAGGCGTCCCATGTCGTGCTTGGGGAGACCTCCGGGGTGACATTGTCCCCAAAGTATTCCTCTATCTTTTCTCTGATAGATTCCCTTGCCACTGGATCTTGTATGATGTCTCTGGGGAGCGTCCATCGCCAAAGCCCGGATCTTTTTCTTAATTTGGGGAGTGTTATCCATAGCGGAGCGTGATCTGACAGTGAGATCTGGCCTTTTTCGATGTCCTAGATTTCTCCAACTAGGGTCCCTGTCGCCCATATATAGTCGATTCTGGAACTGGTATCATGAACGTGTGAGTGGAATGTGTTCCTTTGAGTCTTCGCCACACGTCCTCTAGTGCTATATTTTGCATTGCCTGTTTAAGCGCTTGAGTGGGGGACCCCTGTGGGCTATTTTTAGGGTTTGATCGGTCTTCCTTCTGGTTCCATGCTAGATTGAAGTCACCTGTCAGGATCACCTCTCCCTCTGCAAAGTTCTCTAGTTTATTGATCGTATCTTTGATAAATCCTTCCTGGCCTGTATTTGGAGCATATAGGGTAGCTATTGTTATTTGGCGGTTGTCTATCTGAGCCTTTGCAAAAACATATCTGCAATTTTTGTCCGTTTGTGTCGCTTTGATGTGGATCTGCAGTTGGCTAGCGAATGCTATAAGAACTCCCTTTTTTTTCTCTTCGTCATTGAATTGGAGGATTTGCTTGTAGCCTCTCATCCGAGTTAGGCCTCTCCTTTTTTTCTGTATGTGGGTTTCTTGGAGAGTAATTATGTCAAATTTCTCTCTGTGCAGGAAGTGTTCCATTTTTTTCCTTTTAACTGGTGTGTTCAGCCCTCTGATATTATATGTAAAAATATTATATTTAAAAAAAATTTAGCCCCATTCCCCTTGTGGATTGCAGTGTTGCGCAATAGTACCGGTGTTAGAGTCTTTTCCCCTCCGAACTTCCTCTTTAACTTTCCCCCCTCCCCCCATCCCCTTTTCCCCCCTAACTTTGTCCCTGAGGAGGGCTCTGGGCCCTATGGTTGCTCCAGCGTTGTGCCTTTGCTCCATGCCCTCTAACATCTCAGGATTAACAGTTCGCAGGGATTCCTAAACCCTGCTTGTGGTATGGATTCCATGGCCGTCCCTTGGCTCTGCCGCGCCTTCATGTGGGCACCTGCCCTGGCTTGCTTGGTTGTGGATTAATTGCCTCTCCCTCCATTCGTTTGCGCATGCCTGTTTCATTTCCGGGGGCTCTCAGTTTTCCTCCGGTTTGCGGGATCTGGGTCTAGTTTTCCGTTTCTCTGTCTGCCATCCCCTCGGTTGTCTCTTTTCTCTCCGGGGTTCGCTGGTATTTGAGGGGTCTGGGTCAAGTTTCTGATTTCCCACTATCTTGAGGCCTTCCTCGCAGGTAGTGATTCGATGTTGTCTTTCTTCCCATGTGAATAGAAGGCCGAATGGGAATGTCCATTTGTATTGGATTTGATTTTCGGTTAGGAGTTTGGTGATCCGGCTCATTTCTCTTCTCTTTCTGAGCGTGGATTGAGCTAGGTCTTGGAACAACTGTATTTCTTTCCCGTTCATCCTTATTTGTTCTAAGGTCCTGGCTTTCCTTAGGATTTGTTCCTTTTGTGCGTATCGAGTCATGGCCACTAGTACGTCTCTCGGGCGGGATCCGGGCTCCCCTGTTCTTCGTGGGCCCACTCTGTGTATTCTGTCGAAGTGGATGTCCTCCCCGGTGTCGACGTTTAGTAAATCCTGGAATACTTGTTGTGTCGCTGATAGGAGGTCCTTTTCTTCTACGGATTCCGGCATGTTTTTAATTCTTATGTTCGATCTTCTGGACCTGTTTTCTAAATCTTCGCATTGGGATTCCAGTTCCAGCGCCAGTCGTGCGAGGCGGTCTTGCGCCTCTGCTTGTTGAAGTGCTTCTTCATCCATATTCTGGACCGTCCTTTCCAAGTTGTCTGTTCTTTCCTCTAGGTTCTCTATGTCCTTCTTCAGTTCATGGACAGCTTGTTTCAGTTCGCCCTTCATGTTATCAAACTGTGCCTGCGTGGAGGTGAGGAACTGATCCTGAAATTCCTTAAACCAGGCTTTCATGTCGTCCCTCGTGGCCATGTTTGTGTCCGGGTGCTGCTCTATTGGGTCTGCCTCTGAGTTCTTCTGCTTGTTTATTCGCTTCAACCCTTCGTTTCCCGTTCCCTAGATTTGGGTCAGATCCTGGCCCTGTCTGGATCTGCTTTTGTTCGCCGCCGTTGCCTGTGATCCCAACCTCGTCCTGGCTTTTGACATGTGTGTATTTTCCCACTAATGTATTACTTTGTCGTGTATCTCTCTCCTGGTCGTGCGATTTCGGTAGATGCTTGTGTTTGGGTCTAGTTTGTACCTTGCTTCTCGTGCATGCGGATGAGCTGATTAGGGAGGAGGGTGTCCCCTTTTCTGGAGTCCCATAGATTTATCTCCCCGGTTTGGCACCTTCTTTTGGGGTTCGATAGGATTTTTCTTGGGAGTTCCTTTGCGGGTCCTCTGTGGGCCTTCTCTTTGTTTCACGCGAGCCCTGCGTTTCTTCGTGGACTTTTTCTTTTTCTGAACCTCCACTATGCCCCCTTGTTGTGGTCTCCCCTCTCTGTGGGTTCAAGCTTCCTTGGCCTGTCGATGGGGTGCGAGGCCTAGTCTTTCTGCCGTCTCGGAGCGTTGGGGGGGTTTGATGTGCTCTCTCGTTTGGTTTGGGGGCGGTCGCTCCTTTGTCGCTCCCTTCACCCGTTTCCCCTGCGCTTAGGCCCGTTTTCTTCCCCGTTTAATTTCAGGGGGGGGGGGCTGTGCCGTCTTTGTCGGGGGGGGGGTGGATCTCTCCCAGCTGGTTCCCGGTTCTCTCCCCCGCCTCGTACCTGTGTTTTGTCGGCTGCGCCTGGCACCATTGGGCTACGTACTCCGCTGCCTCCGTCTCTTACTGGTCCCGACCGTTGCCTGGGGGGTGAGCGTCTTCTCCCGCGTCTTCTTCTGTTGGGCCGCTTCCTTCTCTAGGCGGATTCCCCCTCGTCCTTTTCCTTCCCCGCCGGGGTCCGACCTGCTCGTCTTGTGCTCAAACCGTCTGGGTGGCGATCTCCTCCCGGCCCCTTCTCACTCCGGGTGGATCTGCGTGGTCGATGAGCCCTCCTCGATCTCTCTGGTTCCTCTTCTCGGCTCGAGGGTTCCTCCGATGATCAGCCTGAATCAGCCGCCGCTTGCGGGTCTGGGGGCTCTGCGCTTTCCGGGGTTTCACGCTTTCTGGATCTTCCGGATTGGTCCTGGGCGCCGATTTCTGCGTTGGCTGCTCCGCCGCTCGACTCTCTCCGGGGGCCCGATTCCACTTCTTCTCCTTCCGAGGGAGGGAAGCGCTTCTTGGTTGGCACGGTGTTGCTTATTGCAGTTGCCTATTTATTGCGGCCCGAGCTGGGGGACAGAGCTGCGCTCACGCACGTCTGCCCGGCTCGGCCGCCATCTTGGAATCCAACGCTTGTATTCTTAATTGCCCCTTCTTGGCTTTAGCAATGTTTTTTTTTTTCACTTGCCTTGGAATTATTCTCTTTTGGCTCTGGTAATCGTTGTTTGTATTGTTGTTTTGGGTTATTGCCCTCTATTGTTGCTGGCCTTTACTCGAACCCACATAGATACAATGACACTCTTCTGGTCTGATGGTTACGTTCTTATTCTGCCACCTGCTCCTTTTTGAGTCAGTTTGATTAGCAAAAGAATGATTAATCTGCATTCTATCAGTTCCGCCTAAGGCACACAGACTTGGCCAGTGGGCGGTTACTGAGCGCTCCGGTATCACAATCTACTAGTCAACTCACTGGGATCAGGCGTGGGCATCCGCTCACCTCGCTACCTCCATGTCTTCTGCTTTCCTGCATGGCCTGGCAACCTCTCCTTCTCAGCTTCCCATGGCCCGCACTAGTCGATAAAGCAGCTCTTCTCACTCCTCCGGCTCTCCAGTGCTCACTTACCACCGGAGCTTGACTGACAATGGGGAAAGCTTTCAAATTGCACGCTTCCCGCTACTTGACCTCTGCAGCTGCGGTCCTCATGGGGAAAGCCATCAATCCCAATGGTTACCGCTGTGCAACCTCTGCAATACAGATCTAAGACAGAAGAGACCCTCCCAGGACCTGCATCTCTCGACACACGACTGTGGTCCCAGCGTCTCTGCTCTTCTCTAACGTCTGCTTCTACTGCCACGTGGAGGTGCCACAACTACTCCACCTCCTGCTACTGCTCTTTTTCATGGCCTGCACCTGAGGCGGGCCTTGTATCCCTCGCAGTCTTCCACTGTTGTTGGTCATTACCACTAATTGGCTGCAATCTAGTCTCGTGCCTCTGCCTCCCTCTTCTTCGTCCTAGTACTTTGGGAATTGTGGGACTTGCAGTCCACAATGTCAAAATCAGCTTTTCTAATGAAATATCAACACTGAGTTAATTTCCTTCCTTATTTATATTCCATAAAAGAGTATTATAAGGATTCAATGAAGGATTTGGCTTTACAGAGGAATGAGGGTTTTCAGTATCTAAATTGATAATATTTAAAGACTCATCTTTCTTATTCCCGTCAGGGTAATAGGATCTCTCCTCTCTATGAATGGCAGTGACTTTAAAAAAGGGGGGTTCTTACTCCCAATACACAACTGGTTAGGCTTGTGTCCACCCACATTCAGATATTAGCTTGGGATGATAAAAACTCTCTCTGACAGCAAGCCATTACATATTCCGGTATCAATGATATTTCCTTCTGTGAGGAAGACAAATACTGCATCTCACGCATCAGAATACTCCTGTTCCCCAGGGGTCCTTCTCCTCCCAGGTGCTCCTTCCGGCTAATAACACCGCCAGGGTCAGGATTAGGAAGTGTCTGCCTTGCCCTGGCCACCTGGGAGGAGACTTTAGGCAGGATCTTTGTGAGGACTCCATAGGATGCATCACAGGGGGCATTCACTGTTTCAGCTCCCTGCTGAGTAGCAATGAATCCTCCTTTGTAAGCAAGTGGCTGACAGCTGCTGGCTCTCTGCCTCATGATAATTGGCGGATATTAACCTTATTTGTATCTCCATTATAATGTATGCCCCCCAGGGGTGCCTCAGACTGCTTTACGTTCTAAGCAATGGAGATAAAGGTAAGGTTATTAGCTTCTCTAAAGAGGTGCAGACATTTGCCTGGCAAACTGTTTACTTATGTAATGAAATGCGGCCGACTGCTTGAAGTGGGTCGTATCTCATTACAAAAGTAAACACTCTTGGCGCGCTGCATTTGGCCCGCATGGCGTATGTTGAGCACCCCAACTTTATATGAAACTAATTCAATACATAATCGCATCTCATACAAAAAAATTAAGATTCTTAGGTGCATTATTGGTGTCTTGATTTAATCAAGAATAATTTTGAGCAGAAGTCTCAATCATCATAAATTCACATCATTTTCTGAAAGGGTTCAACACAGGTTTACACCCTGACCATATTCCAGAGGGAAGTGCTTGGGCATAACACACTTCAGACATCATTATTTGTACATAATTCCGAAGGTGGGAGACACAAAGTGATTCAAAGGTGCACAATTATTTTTTGCCTGGGCCTGGCGGTGATTGAAAATCAATTTTTGTTCCCTGAAATGGAATTCAGATTGCATTTCGTGTCATGCCGTAGGCTGTGCATCGCCCACGCGGCTGGTGGCCATTTTGAATTTCGGCTGTGGAACTTCACCGAGCTCCGGCTTGGGCGGTGAGTGTCATCCAGGCCAAATTGTTGGACACACTGTCAGCAGGCAGTTATACCTGCATAACCATGCCCAATTTTAGATTTTATTTTGATTTTTGGGCCTCTTACATCGAGAGCAAGCGAGGAGGAGGGCTATTATGGCTGGGCCTGCTTAGCCCAAACTTCTCTTTGGCTCAATTTTTAGAGCACCTGTGCCTACAAGGTGCTGCTGCAGCTGAGGATTAGGTTCTTCATCATCCTCTTCATCATCAGGATGGAGATCTTGTTCCTCTTCATCCTCTTCATCATCAGTGAGGACTGCTGCAGCTGTGGACCTTCCATTTCTCTTCATCTTAGCTGCTGTGGCTGTGTATGAGGCAATCTGTGTAGGGGGACACTCTGCCATCGTCACATTCGCTACCGGGTTGGATATTTAATTTGCCTCGGTGTGTATCTGGACTGTGCTGTGGTGGTGGGAGTTGAGTTGCAGCCCCCAATTTCCACGCTGGGGGTGCCCTTGTGCTCAAACCCATGAGCGGGGCTGGTGATCAAGACGGTGGACTGCCAGCAGTTCAACAGCAGCAGCCACAGGACGGTGGGCAAACAGCAGCTCAACAGCAGCCCCCCCAGGATGGCGGTGTGGTGGAGCAGCTATACAGCAGCCTCCTCAGGCTCAAGCAGGAGGCCAGGCGCCTTTGCCTCAGGCGCCGCCAGTGGTGCAGCCGGTTGCTCAGCCAGTGCATCCTATCATGGCCCAAGCACGAGCCCACGCGGCCCTGCAGCCCATCCCGGAATTTGACGTCACAGGCCCGCCGTCCAGCCTAGGGCCCAGATGGAAGAGGTGGGTTGACCACCTCGATATGTCCTTTAGGGCCGCACAGGTGACGGATGATGACAGCATGCTGGCAACCATGTTGTACTCGGCGGGACCTTCGGTCCAGGAGATATTTGAGTCGCTTCCACCAGGGGATGGTTCCTATGTGGCGGAAAAGGCAGCACTCCAGGCTCATTTTCTGCCCCTTGCCAACTCTGACTACGAACGATTTGTGATGCTGTCCGTGAAGAAAAAGGAGAATGAGACTTTGGACACCTTTTATGGACGCCTAAGGCGCCTGTCGCTGGCTTGTGCATGGGGCGATGCTGAGGACATGATAAGAACAACGCTCATCCAGGCGTGCTCCTCGGGCAAGCTCAGAAGACAGGTCCTAAGAGAGCCCGGCACCACGCTGCCCCGCATCCTTGAGCTGGTGCGGTGCCATGAGGTGTCTGAGGCTCGGGCAGCGAGGATGGAGGCTGGGTCACGCTCCGTCAAGACAGAGGAGGTGTGTAGCATGTGGCGAGGTGGAAGAGGCATCAGAAGACCTGGTGCTGGACCCCATGACAGAGCTGGAAGAGCGGGTGAGTCCAGCCAGAAGTGCGGGTATGACCTTCCCCACCCAACAGAGTGTCCAGCGGCCGGAAGGACATGTGGAAGGTACAGGCTGCCCGATCACTTTTCCCAGGTGTGCAAGGCAGCCCTGCCCGTGATGGTGCCCAGAGGCCCGGCCCGGTCCAGGTTCCTTCGCCAGAATCTCCCGCCGAATGTTGCCCAGGTGGACCAGGGCGAGGAAGATGCCCCGGTGGAGGAAGTAGATGAAGAGGAGGAAGAGAACATTTTCTTCGTCTCCAGTGTGGGGGCCCTAGAAGGGAAGAACAGGAGAAAGCCGATGTGTGTGGTGGAGGTCAACGAGTCGCCAGTCCCGGTCCTGGTGGAGTCAACGTGATGGCCCGTGGGCATTACGACGCCATGGACAGGCCTCCCAAACTGGTCACACCAAAAGCTTGCATCTTTGCATTCAGGGGTCTGGAACCCATCACGTTGGACGGTGCCTTCGTGGCGAAGGTGGAGCATGATGGCTCGCGGATCACCGCACGGTTCTATGTAACACCGGCAAGCACGAACACCCTGCTGAGCCGTGCCACGGCCGAGGCCCTAGGCATCGTCAGTTTTGCTTACTCGGTGTACCTCGAGGACATTAACGACCTGCTTGACAAGTATGCCATCCTATTCAATGGAATTGGACAGATGGCTTGCGACCCCCGGTGAGGTTGCATATAGACGAGTCGGTGCAGCCCATTACCCTAAAACATCACAGGGTACCTTTTCACCTTCGTGAGCAGGTGGACAAGAAGCTAGACAATCTCGTTAATCTCGACATAATTGAGAAGGTGGAGGGTCCGACTCCTTGGGTGTCCCCGATTGTGGTGGCAAGGAAACCCAAGCAACCAGACGCTGTCCAGATCTGTGTCGATATGAGACTGCCAAATAAAGCCATCAAGAGAGAGGCACCTTACCCCCACAATTGATGACATCATTGCCAAAGTGCAGGTTGCTCGTTTCTTTTCCAAGCTGGACCTCCGAGCGGGCTAGCATCAGGTGGTCCTTCACCCAGAATCGAGGTACATTACCACATTCACCACCCACCAGGGGCTATACCGCTATAAAAGACTGAGTTTTGGGGTGTCCTCGGCAGCGGAGGTCTTTCAGAATATCATCCGGGGCGCCCTTGCAGACCTAAAGGGCATTTTGAACATCAGTGATGATATCCTGGTGTTTGCCAGGACGGAGGTGGACCACCTGAGAAGGCTGGCTAAGACTTTTGAGAGGCTGCAGTCACTGGGCCTAACCCTTCACAAAGAAAAATGTGAGTTCCTACGCCCGTCTATTGAGTTCTTCGGTTTTGTTTTCAAAGAGGAGGGTGTGTCCCCGGATTCCAAGAAAGTCTTGGACATCAAAAAGGCGCAACCACCCGAGTTAGTGTCCGATGTGAGGAGTTTCCTCGGCATGGTTATGTACTTTGGACGGTTTATTCAAAATATTGCCTCGAAATCGGAACCCCTCAGGGCCCTGACGAAGAAGGACTCCACCTGGCACTGGGGCCCTCTTGAGCAGGTGGCGTTCGAGGACATCAAGGGTGCGCTGGCGGCACCGCCGGGGAAAAGGGTGCCAGTGCAATTTGAAGTTTTGCACTCAGGGGAAAGAAATCCCTCTCACAAATAGACCGAGCCTGTGAAGTTAAAAAGATTGGACTTCAATCGTTGAGCATCTATTCATCAAGTATAGTGGAGAGGGTTAAATGAAACAAGCTCCTTTTGCACAAATAAATATATATATATTTATATAGCCACGAAACTTGGGACTAAGCTATCTTACCCGTGGCCGGTTGTTTGGAAGAGGCATGCAGTGATCCTGTTCGCTCAGGATGCAGAGACCGACTGCCCTGAGAAGTACTATATAAATATATATACGAAGTCTAGCGATAGTTTGTGACGTCATCATGTCGCATTGGTGGAAGCTGCAGCGTCAGGCTGTCCTGAAATTCGCCTGCATGACGCATTCCTTTACGATGTTAACACACAGACATTTGATCATGCCAGTAAACAAAGCTCAGGCCGTTGACACATTTCATAATTTTTCTGTTAACACCCAGCAGACGCAACCTGGTCACATTTCTCCTACTGCTGCATCACAAGTCTTGTGTAATTCTTCAGTCCGTCGGTTCAGTTCCAGGCCAGACCGTAAGTGTTAGGCTGGTATTATGTATTGGGTCCTGCCCTTTCCCTCAAAAGTCAAAACAAAGGTAGATTCTGTTCACTGGGACTTACAGGCAGGGGTAGGAGCAAACAAACTAAGAATACTAAAAGGAAAAGTCATCATAACACCTCGTCCAGGAAGTTCCTATGCAATCTTACCATCCAAGAAAGTCCTAAGATTCTCCTGCGGCACTTAGGAGGCATACTGAAATAACTGTAGATGAAGACTCCATACTGGAATGCAGTTTAGAGGAGAAAGAGGCCCTGTGAGCAAAGATCATTGCTTAACCGTGGCTGCACCAACGGTCTCTGCTTACCATGGTACCGCTAGTACCATTGTATTTAGGCCCAAAAGGTCTCATTTTGAGAATGGCGTTTCTTCTGTTGCACTGCATGCTGACATGCCTAATTCTGCCTTAACTGTTGGGTTGTCCTCAGTGAATTTGTCCTCTTATAGTGGGTTCTGTTCTGGAGTTGCCGCTCGCCACTGTTTGGATAAGCCTCTTTGCAAAGCTTTTTGCACTACTGAGGCTTCTAAGACTAGGGGTATGAATGCTCCCCCTCTGTGCTGGTGAAGTCCTTTGAGGGAAAAGGGCTGACCACCACAGCAGTACAAACTGAGCAGCCTATTTTTGTCTTCAACTCTGGGGTTCAGTTTTTAGTATACTTAGAAACACGTGTGTACAGGCGGGTTATAAATGACTTATCATATCATATATAATTTCATATCATATACCTTCTACCAGTGGTGTGTGTTCGGAGGTGAATGCAAGTCAAGAATGTCTTGAAAATAATTGTACCAAAGAGTGTAAGGTTGCCATGAATTCTAACCAGGGGAAGGTTTGGCTTGCACTACAGTACAAACTGAAAACCCCACACGTATATCAACTACTGGGGTTTCCTAAGTGAATATGCCTTCTACTAGCGGTCTCTGTGCAGGAGCGTTACGGGCACTTTGTGGAGGATTCCCAAAGGTTTAATTTAAATTTGGATAAGTGCAATGGCAAACCTCGTGCAAATCAGATCCAACAAGCATGTTGTGGGTTCTGAGAAAAGAGGCTTAGCGGGGGATCCAGCAGTTTATAGTGTGTTGTGGGGTACAGGCTCTAAGAGGAATGGTGCAATTAGTACTGATTTATCCTATTGACATGATGAAATGCGTGGTGACCCCAAAGCTGTAATTAATTCATGGGAGAGGTTGTGGTCAAATCAGCTCCTAGTTGAGTTTGTTTAGAGAGGATCGCCAGTTAGTATTAAAAATACCTAATGTATTGGCCCTTTTCTCAGAAGTCCTCAACCTGCGTGCTATTTCATCTAAAGATATTGAAAGAGTTCATTTCATTAGTGGCAAACGTACAGATAAGGTTGTGTTAGATATTGGTTCTAAGATCGTTCTTGATGCTATCCTCGGGGAGTCTTTCCCGCTTAGACAAATGGGCTTTGATATCACGGCTTACAACTCTAGGATTATGAGTCTTCCAATGGACACCCCAAAAGAACTAACCATATCAATATCACAAGTGGCCTATGATGCAAGGGAAGTGCAGTTTGTTCATTCATTTGGCCCCGGCTGGCATCAAGTACAAGACTGGTCTTGGCTGGCGGGCTCACTACAAAATAAGTCTAGAGGTCCATTGGGGCCATCTAATCTTCAGCAATAGTAGCTGCCTGAATCTTTATTCCCGGAACTCCCGGGGGCATTCCTATTTATTTACGGGCCCAGAATTGTGTACTTCCTTTAGGGGATTTGGAGTGATCCTAATCCAAGAGTCTTGGTTACTTGAATGTACGGTATTTGATGGATATACAGTTTGTTTTCAGACGGACCTTAAAGAAGTGGGTGGTAGACCCTCAGGTGGCCGGCTGTCTATTATTAAATCCTGCCCCCAGTTTGTAGATATCAAGATGATTCTGTTTCGCATGGGTGTCCTGGCAAATGCATTAAGAAAGTATTTGTACATCAATAGACAGAGGAAAGCTCCTATTGTTGAATATTTGTTAGCACTGTGGAGTATGTATACTAAGTAGACATTTTGATGGAATTGGGAGCAACGGGGAAACCTATCAAATGTGCCCACATCTTTGATCCTATTGTTGCTAATGAAAAAAAGGTCATGAGGTCCTGCCTAAAAGCTGTTAAAAGAGCAATTTATCAGGGGCTGAAGTGTTTTCCGAAATTAGGAAGATTAGATTACATTATAAGAACTGGAGTAAAAGGCAGAGTGCTCGCCTTTTGCAGAACGACGCAAGAAATGGTGTTGAATATATTAAAATTAATTACTCAAGAAGCTTCTGCAGCATCATTAATTCCCTGGTTTAATCAGAAAAACTAGTAAATGCTGTCTCGGAGGGTAAGTGATTTCACCATTTTGAAGAACTTTATCAGGTTGGTGGTGCATATTCCCTCTATTTCAACACATTGAAACTATCGCGTGACAAAGTAAAAGATATGAACTGTGATCAGGATCTGGTGCAAATCTTATCTTACGATCTAGTAATTAGCGGGCGCCTGGCCCAAATAAAGTGTGCAATAAAGCAAACCAATCGTTGAGTGGGGATAGGGGTACTGTGAGAAACCAAAAGGGGTCTCGCCCGCTAGTCCTCGGGGACTTATCATCCAGGTGGCCAGGACAGAGCCATCACTTTTGGATCCAGTTCCGGGGGGTGGACCAGTGCAGGAGGATCACCTGGGTGAGGGGGTCTTCGGGCAGTGGGGGATGAGGCAGCCGATGGTGAGACGCGCTATTCCACCCTTTTTGTACATCCAAACACTCTTTTTTTTGTAGGATCTGATGTCCCATCCCCCCACTTCTGCACAAACACAGGGCTGAGGAAGAGGGTGACTGAGACTAACTCTTATACATCCTACTGGACATGTCCCACTAATCAGGTCATGCAAAGTCAGGCACTTGACATCAAGTGCATACACCTGATTCCAATTAGCTCTCCTCACACGGATAAAAGGCGGAACATAGAGACACACTCTGAGCAAGTTGGAACACGAGTACGAGCAGAACTTCTGGGGCAAAGACAAACCTACTGGAGCAAATCGACAGACCAAGGGACAAGAGTAGTGAGCCGAAAACCCCAAGAGTTCCCTACAGGAGGTTGTTTCCTCCACAAGGCCGTGAAAGACACATGGAGAAGGCCAGATTGCAACATAGAAGATTGTGTTGTGTTTCAAGGACGCCAGTGACCCTCCTGGGTGAACAACAGAGTTGGGGAGGCGAGGCAAAGACTGTGATACTAACCTTGACTTGTGAATTGGAAATCAAAAAAGCAAGAGAGAACTGTGCACAGCTGGAGAGTTGACAAGTGACCTGAGAAACCGGTGTGTGCTAAGAAAGACTGAAGCTTGCAACATGTGTGGATGAGACCCAAGGAAAGGCAGACCTGAGAATGAACTTTAAAGCAAGAACAGCTGTAGTATCAGTGATACTGAGTAACAGAGTGGTCAGGCGAAAAGGAGTTGCTCACTCCAAAGTCTGAGTGAAAGGTACATTGTTTGAGATGATAAAAGTACATGAACTGTATAAACGAAAGTTAAGAAAGTTAACCCGAGAGAAGGGGAGAGGAAAAGCTAAGCATTGAATACTGAGTCAAAGTGGTCCTGCGGTGGACTGTAAAAGAAGCCCTGCACATTCCAAAGTCTTTGACATCCGAAGAGCGGTCTGAGCACGGCAGAGGTAGACCCAGAAGTGGAAAAGGCTTGGGGAAGGGAGCCCCGGTAAGTATTGTTGAACTGTGAAAGGTCTGAGCCTGGCAGAGGGGGACCAACAGTGAATTATGCAAGGTCTGAGCCCAGCAGAGGGTGATCAATGTTAAACTTTTGTTTTCTTTGAAGAGGTCTGAGCCCGACAGAGGGGGGTCAGTGTGAACCTTTTGTTTTGTTATTTGGGGAAGACTGGAACAATAGCCTTTAACGTGGAAGGGCAGTCAGGCCTCGTATCCTCGTCCAAACTGTTTCAGTGTTAAAGCCCGAGCCAGAGTGTGTCATCCTGCCTACGAGGACGCTTTACTCCGTGCTTTCTAAACGTGGGTAGGAGAGCTGATTCAGCCACATTTATTCTTTGTCGAACACTGACTTCCTTTTTACATACATACTTCCTTTGCACACTTTTTTGTACAAGAGCTAGGGCAGGCATTAGGTTTTGTTAGCAACTGCCTTTTTGATTTGACAGACACGATTAAGACTGTTTTCTTTATTATTTGATGGCCGAGACAACTCCCATCTTAGTTATAGGGTAACGTAGGAGTTTTTTCAAAACCCACAAAGTTAATAAAGGTTTTACAAATTGTTCCTTTTGTGTCAGTGTCATACTTGTGATACCATGCCTCCCCTACAGTACGAACGTAAAGCGACCACTTGTAGTTTTATATCCTGTCTCGGGAGGATAGATCAGCAGCAACGTGCTCATCTTGGAAGCAAATATGTATGTTTGGATTTGATGAATCATGCCCGGGACAAGGATGACAGAGGATTTTGGAGGCTGATTAATAACCAAAAATTGTTGTCTGTACTAATTAACAGGGTTGAGGGGGCCGATTGGGAGTCTTACATAGTTGCCACTTTAGGTGACAGCGGGCAAGTTCACCAATATGTGGACGCCAGATGGGATTGTAACATTACAACCAAAAAGTTGACTGAGATTATCAGCAAACCTAGTTCTCTGCGGGCTGTTGGGCCCGACGGGACTTGCAATGACTTATTAAGAATAGAGCCTAAGATTTGGCCAAGGGCATTGCAGAGGTTGTTCAAAGTTATCTACAACACAGGAAGGATTCCTGAATCTTGGAAGGAGGGAATTATACTTCCAGTCCATGAATAAAAAAGGCAGTAGAAATGACGCCTGAAATTACAGCTTGTTGGACATGCTGAACATTCCAGCGAAAGGCTTTGCGAGAGTCTTTCTTGTTCAATTTATGGAATGGAGTGATCATTGGCAAGTGATCCCATTCAATCAGACAGGATTCTGCAAAGGGTGAAGTACAATATCTAACCTAAAGATAGTGTGCCTTCATCTAATGTGTGTTAAGATGTGCATCTCGCAACCTGGACGTACCTCTGTTTCCGGATGATGTCCGCGTTGGGGAAGCCAGTCTGAAATTCAGGTAAACCAGTCGAGATTATGGCACAAGGAAGCAGCCTCAATCCTGTCCTGAGGACACAGGAATGAACGGGGGCTGCCTCCCGATGCCAAAGATCTTCTTCCTGTAGTGATCCTGGTCGCAGTAGCTGCACAGGCAAGACGGGCAACAAGAAGGTCCTGAAGTCCAGAGAGGAGGGAGCTCTGAAGAATAGCCCCGAAGGAGAGCTCAGAAGGTCGCTGGACGAACCAGACACTCTCAGTTCAATGGGAATCAAAGTGACAGTCAATTTGCAGGCTGAGGAATGATGGGTTGCCGAGTAGCCGGAGAGAGTCCAGGCCCAGGAGAATCCAGAAGATGCTTAGGTTCAGTTGGGGCAGGCAAGAAGACTGGTACCCCAGCAAGGCAACAAAAATAGGGATACCCAGTAGACTGACAGAAAGACCTCCGGGAACCCCAAAGGAGGGAACCAGGGAGAGAGAAACAAGGGGAAAACTGGGAGGCCAGGCGAGGAGTTGGGAGCCAGTCAGGGAAGCTGGGAAACCAGGCAATATGCAGGAGACCAGACAGGGAAACCAAGCAATGGAGGACAGGATGGTCCGGTAGGAAAAACAGGAGAACCGGACAGGGAAGCAGAATGGCCTGGCAGGGGAGCAGGGAACCAAACGGGGAAAAACTGAAAGGTCCGGCAGAAAAACAGGGAGGCCAGACTGGGAGAAGGGCTGGAATTCCAGGCAGGGAAGCAGAGCGAAGCTACAGAATCCAACTGGAGCCGGACGGCGAAACAACGGTGGGTCAGGAACAAACCGCGTTAAGACGCGATTCGTTCCTGCACCCGACCGCTATTTACAGCCATGGCACGAAACCGAGGCTTGGAGCGCGGAGAGGTCCGCGCATGCGCCGTGGTCCTTCCAGGGCGAGAACGAGGCTTGGAGTGCAAGCCATCGATCGCCTTAGTCTGCTGCACATGCGTGCGTCCATAGCCGGAACAAAACAGCTGATTCGGACGTCGGGGAATCTCCCTCAAACTGATCCAATACCTGGAATAGAGCTGCCAGGGAAAGTGGCGACCCGCAGCCTTCCGGGTACGTGTCCTAACAATGTGCTCCTCTAAAGATATCCAGTCAAAATGTACAATAGGATCCCAACAAAACCTCAGTCAGCCAGCAACACATATCTTTAGTTTTTTAATGGTTGATGTCCTACATCAGTTGCTATAAATTGCCAATGCGTGTGTCGACCAACGTGGTCCTTTTCAAGGCAGAACCCTATAAGGCAACTTTAACACACATAAATACAATATCTAACCTGTTGACGTTAGTCGAGCTAATTTACTACTCGTGGCACAGTCGGAATGCTGCCTTTATAGATCTGAGTGCAGCCTTTCATACTGCGTTAACGGAATGGCTATGGAAAAAAATGACAGAGTTGGAATATTCTAAAGGGTCTTTTATATATGATTCAACAGCTGTATAGTAACACACAGGTTACAGTGAGGCTGGAAAAAGTGGGTAGGTTTACTAACTGGATAGTTGCGAAGATAGGTGTCTACCAAGGGTGCATTTTAGCACCAGGGCTATTTAATATGTATCTGGCTGATATACATGAAGCTTTAGATTTGGGTGTGTCCTACCATATTAAGTTCGGTAATGTGGCCTTCTCTGTACCGATGATCTCCTTTTGATAGACTATACCCCGGCTAGACGACAGAAGAAGCTGGATGCTCTTGATGATTGAACGGGTTCACTATTAATATATTAATATATAATGAAAACAAGAATTATGGTGTTTAAGCCTATAGGGGTTCATACTAGTAAGTTTATATGGGTTCTTGATCAACAGGTTGCGGAACAAGTAAAGTCATATAAGTATTGAGGAGTAATAATTGATGAACGGTTCTGGTGGGACGGACATTGGAATATGTTGACTACGGAGGTTGACCAAGTGGTTGGTGTTATTAATACATTTGCAGATGCGCATGAAGGTAATTCGGTACAAACATTATTGACTTTCTATAGGGCAAAATTACTACCCATATTGACCTATGGAGTGGAAGCATGGGGATGGGATTATCGGGAGCAGTTAGAGGTAATGGAATCAAAAATGTTAAGGAGGCTGCTGAAAATGAACAAATCCTTGTCAAATAAGTACATTTGATTAGAGTGTAATTTCTTTAGTTGCATTACGATGGTTACTCAGAAGAGTTTATGTTTATATAAGAAGATAAGGGGGCGGAGCTAGGAATGTTACTACAACTGGTTTGGGCATACGTATAATGGTTTCCTAGAATGCCTGTTTAATGTATATGAACAAAGCAGTGTTAGTATGGCCCAATTGACGGATAATATGTACAAATCCTTTGTCAAACATACCCTAACACCTCGCCAGAGTGAGCCGAATCTTATCAGTCTTGCTTGATTGGTGAATAGAAACATGTTCCTGGACTGATGCATGAACCGCAGATGAAATCCTGCTTATATTTTCCAGTGCAAAGGTATATGGCAAATCAATTTAACAGTGTGAACACACTGGAAATTGTCTGAGCCTGAAGAAAGATAACTCGGAAGGAACAGTTTTGTCACTTGTGCAGTGATATAGTCATTGAATCCATTACACATCTAGCTAGGACTGCCAGAGTTTAGTTAAACTGCAGTATCGATTTTTAATATAATATACTAATGAGATTCGTAATTGTAATTCTCATGACTTGTGGGATACATTTTTGAATGTTAATGATTTTAATTTGATGTAATTTATGGTGTGTTTTTGTGAATATGTTCTTAAGATTCACAATGATATTGGTGCTTATTGTGAAGAAGGGACATGGAAACAAGGATAAGTGCAATTATAAGTTTATTAGCAGGCCCGCTCGGAAGGACTGACCTGCATACATCGCCAACCGTCTGCGCTCTGTCTCGCGCCCGCAGTTAACAAAAGTAAATACGAACGCGAGACAAAGAGCAGCAAGAGATCAGAACGTTATGCCGTCATAGTAACAATAAGAAATATAACCAACAAACATCACTACATATCTCCCCCCCTAAAAGAAGTTAACCGAGAAAAAGGAATAAAAAGAAATAAAGTTAATTCACTGTAAAACCCTTAACCACAACAACAGAAAATAGAATTCGTCATAACATTAATGCACATAGTCCCCCAACCATACTGGGTTTTTAGTTACTCTTCCTTTTGTGGTAGCACTCTCATTACACGTACCAGCCTCTCCATTTACACCAGCACGATTGAGATTTTGACTGCTCTCATTATCATCCATTTGTTGATCATTCATACTAACTCCTTGTACCTCCTTTGCTTTTGCCAGCCTCCCTTTTGACCGTACTTAACCTCCCACTAGAACATTTACTCCATTCCTAACAGCAGATATCCTCTTTGGTCCAAGAAACTTGCTCTCTGTGCATTTTTCCACAAATCGGGGATTCTTTATAAACACTTCCTCACCCACACTCCATTCACGTACTTTCACACTCTTCCTAGCATCAAAGTGCTCTTTATTCTTCACTTGCCCTCCTTCAATCAACCTCATTATCTCTTTCCTATCCACATCAACACCCTTTGCCATTCCAAGCCATCCCGGGTACAGTTTGGTGCCAGGTTCTCTCCCTTTAAGGGATACAAACGGAACAATACCCGTTATAGAACGTGGAGTCGTCACATAGCTCCACGTTACATGTTTCAACACTTCCCTCCATGGTTGCCCCATGTGTAACGCCATCTGAATCCCTCCTTTCAAGTACCTGTTCACTCTTTCAACTAAGCCATTCGCTCTAGGATGATGTAGTGGTGTTCTTGTGTGCCTTATACCATAACTCGGCAAAAATGTTTTCATTCTTGCTGACACAAACTGCACTCCATTGTCCGTTACCAACTCAGATGGAACGCCTTCTCTCATAAAAACTCCCTCCAAAAACGGAATCAAATCATTCGCAGTCACTTCTTTCACTGATTCCCACTCTTTCCATTTCGAATGGTAGTCTACCAACACCAGCAGGTATTTAAAACTTTCTCCTAACCCTGCAATGGGGCCCATTATGTCTACCGCTAATTTTACCCATGGTTGACCCGGAATGGTGTTAGGAATCATGGGATTTTCATGTACTAACTTACACTTATCACTGGACTGGCACATCATACAGTTTTTGACCTTCATTTCTACCATTTTGTCTATTCCTGGCCACCAATAACTTTGCCTCAACTTCCTCTTCATAGCTCCTTCACCTGGATGTCCCTGGTGTGCCAATTCAATCAACATGGCTCTAGGTCCCTCCGGTGGTACACAGAACTGTCCTCTACACAACTTACCATTTGTCAGATACAACTCTTCCTTGACATCCCACCATACCCGGAAGTTTTTATCTAAATCTTTCTTTTCTGGCCACCCTTCCACAGTCCATAGTTTCAACAATTTCAAGTTCTCATCTTTTTGCTCTTCTTGTAACCACGTTTCCTGTGTTACTGCACACTCTACGTCTGCTACTACACCTTCCTCCAAAACATCTTCAACCTCTTCCTCTCTTTCTACAGGTAGTCTGGACAAATAATCTGCCACTACATTCTTCTTTCCAGGTAGGTAGCTCACCTCGAAGTTGTACATCTGCAATCCTAAGCCCCACCTGTTGATTCTTGGGGACACCATTGCCCACCTAGAACTCTCAAACAGTTGAACCATGGGCTTGTGGGCAGACCTCACTACACATTTTCTCCCCCACAAGAAATACTTAAAGTGATGGATAGCCCAAAACATCGCTAGTGTTTCTCTCTCAATAACTGAATAGTTGGCCTCAGCACCTCTTAGGGAATGCGAAGCAAATGCAATTACTCTTTGAACGTTATCCTTGTCGTACTATACTAGGGTTGCACCCAACCCAATACTACTGGCATCCACGACCAGAACACACTTGTCATGAGTCATGAATTTCCAATTGAGGGTGCACTCATTATTGCTTCCTTGACTCTATTGAGTGCCTCCTCACATTCCGCGCTCCATACAAACTTCACCACCTTACCTAGTAGTACTCTCAAAGGTGTTGACAGACTAGCAAAATCTCGGACAAATTTGTGATAGTATTCCGCTAGTCCTAGGAACTATCTCACTTGTTCCTTATTCTCTGGTCGGGGTGCAGTCTTAATTGCCTCCACCAAACTTTCTTTAGGCTTCACACCATTTTTGTCTACAACATGCCCCAAGAATTCCACACTCTCTACTTTTATTCTGCATTTGCTCCTTCTCACAGTCAACCCAGCTTCATCCAACCTTTTTAACACTTTCGACAGAATTACATCGTGCTCCTTTTCTGAGTTAGCATGGACCAAAATATCATCCTGGAAGATTACTACATTTTATACCCCCTCCAACACAGTCTCCATTATTCTTTGAAATACAGCGGCCACCGACACCAGCCCAAATGGCATTCTGCAGTACTTAAATGTTCCCAGCAGGGTTACAAATGCCATCAACTGTTGACTCTCTTCAAGTAATGGTACCTGGTGGTATGCCTGGGATAAGTCTATCACAGAAAACATACTGACCCCCTCGAGTGTTGTCAGCTTCTCTCCAATGTTGGAGAGGGGGTGCCTTTCAACCAGGATGTTTCTGTTTAGGTCTCTTAGATCCACACATATTCTGATTTCACCGTTGGACTTTGCCGCTACTACCACTGGTGAAAGCCATTCAGAGCTGTCTACTCTGTCAATGATACCTCCTTGCAACTGTTTTTGTATTTCCTGCTTTACCTTCTCATACAAGTGGGGCGGTATGGGCCTGACTTTATGCACCTTTGGCACAGCCCCCTTCTTGAGAACAATTTCACGCTCAAAATTTTTCAGCATTCACAAATCTTCTGAAAATACTCTGGGATACTCTTGTTCCCATTTATCTTTCACCTCAGCAACAGATATGGGGCATTCAGCGTTGGCCTGTATCCTTATTCCCAGTTTTCTTTGTTCTGCCCACCCTAATAGGGAGGAGCCTTTTTGTGTTATGTACACATCAGCATCACAACTGCGACCTTTGTATTTTATGGATGCTTGGAACTTTCCACGTACTTTGATTTTTACGTTCCCATAGGCATATGGTTCAATCATGTGCTCATCTAGTTGTTCCACCTTTCCCTGTACACAACCTTCAAATGTCTTTCTTGATATGAGAGTCTATGGTGAACAACTATCAACCTTCATGGTCACAACCCTGCCTTCGATCAAGAAAATGTCTGTCGGTCCTTTCCCTTTGGGATATAGCTCGGCAACTTCCAAAACATGTTTGCCTTGGAAGGGGGATGTATGACTTTCTTCTTGTTCGGGAACTCCTACTTCTACACTGTTGACTTGCCCAGCCTCTTTGCAGACTTTCGCAAAATGTCCCCTCTTCTTACACTTCAAACAATTTATATTCCTTGCTGGGCAAAACATACTCGAGGCAACATGGCGATTGCTGCCGCACTTGAAGCACCTCACTTCTCTAAAATTATTGGGCCTCCTTGAGTTAGAATTTTTGACTGCTGCAACTTCACACCCTGACTTATCTGCCTTCATGTTCAACATATACTTGCTTGTTTGCTCCATGCTTCATGCCATCTCCACTGCCGGTTCCAGCGGAAGATCCCTGGATAACAACCTTTCTTGAATCTTGAGGCTATTTGTGCAACAAACCAATTGATCTCTTATCAGTGAATCAGTGAGTGGACCAAAGTCACAGGAATGACTCAAGGTCCTCAGTGAGGCTATGAAATTTTCAACCGGCTCTTGGGGTTCTTGCACTCTTTTAAAGAACTTGTGTCTCTCAAATGTAGTATTCTTTTTAGGCTCAAAATGGATTGCCAACTTCCTTTCAGCAATGTTGTACACATCAGCTTCACCTTGACCTTCCTGTGGCAGTTCAGGCAGTCCATCATAAACACTGCGGCCCTCAGCACCTAGATTGTGCAGCAGTATAGTTTCTTTCCTAGCAGCAGCACATTTTTCCCCACCTATTGCAATGAAGTATGTGTCAAATAGTTTTTACCACCTGTCCCACCTGATGGTGGGAGTGCCAGCTTCTGGCAAGAATGGGGGGTGCTGCCATTCTTGATGCAGCCATGCTGAATGCCTACTGTGTGACCACCACTTGGTGTTGAACACAGATATGACTGGAAATGCTGCCTATAAAAACTGTTTCTGTGCTGTCTATGATGTTCAATGCGAAACTTTGTTAATATCCACTAGAAAATGGTGTGCTTCTAATTCCCGGCTACTCAAACTGGAATGTCTTTCCAGATTTTAAATTCAGCACTATACCACTAAAGTGTGTCTGTTTATTTGCAGGTTCACACAAATCTTGCTCCTAAAATTTAGTATGAGGATACTGTGTGTATAATTCTCGTGGGCTTTTCCACACGTTATGTCTTCCACTCTTCAGTACTTCACACTAGCCTGAGCTGTCTGTGTGTTTGGTTACTGGTCCTCACTTTGCCTTACAGTAAGCCCTTCTTTACAAAGAAGGGTTCAGCCATTCACAGTTAGCTGCTTCCTGCTTTCCTCTTGTGGGACTCCTCCCACTGGATGTCACGGCCCCGGGTAGTTTGATTGAGAGACATTTTTTTGCTGGAGGGTTTTCCACAGCGCGACCTGTTATTTGTCTTTCCCTCCCTTCGCCCCGCCTCCTCACCTCGGAAAGGGGCGGGGCCGGTCCTTGACGCTTCCAGCCGTCGGGTGCGTCTACTCTGCGATCCTTCGCGGGAGGGATCTGCAGCCTCGCCTGGGCTGCTCACCTCGGCGAACGTGAGTCGGTTCAGCACCAGGAACAGGAGTGATTCGTAGCTTCGCGGTGCCCAACTCCGTCTGCACAGGATGACCAGCGGGTTGCGTGGTCGAGGAAAACAAGCTCGCAAATTGTTTTCTTTTCCTCCGGCGGGCCTGCCACTAGCACTACTATCCCATCCTCATCACCATTGTGAAGAAGGGACGTGGCAACAAGGGTAAGTGCAATTATAAGTGTATTAGCAGGCCCGTTCGGAAGGACCGACCCGCATACATCGCCAACCATCTTACTCTCTGTCTCACGCCCGCAGTTAACAAAAGTAAATACGAACGCGAGACAAAGAGCAGCAGGAGATCAGAACGTTATGCCGTCATAGTAACAATAAGAAATATAACCAACAAACATCACTACACTTAGCTTCTATTTAACACTAAATGTTTGATGATTTTGTTGTTCCTTTCTATGATATGAGAAATATGTGGATTTTAGTATGTATGTATAAAGTATTTTATAAGAACAAATATACAATAACAAAAACATGTTTTGTAACAAACACTGCATGGGACACTGTATGGGAATATCCATCAAAATCAACTCCACTGTCCTGTGTCAAAACCTACTTTTCTCCCTCACACAACAACTAAAAACTCCTATAATCCAACATAAAGTTCTTTCATCAGGAGAATGACTCTTTTCCCCTGCTGTACGTTCTCAGTTCAGTGTTCTTCTCAGAGAAAGGCCCATGGGAATGCCTCCGTTCCACTGGCTTATTAATTCAACCATTCTTGAGTTGTATTTAACAACTCTGTTCTTCACTAGGAGTTAACCTGGACTCATCACTCTCCCTAACAAGGCAAGTCAACGCCATTGCCACAGCAGCAACTTACACCGCCAAACTGATCCTCGCCAGTAGACCTTGCTTAATCATCGACACCTGTATCACCCTCGCCCGAGCTCTAATTCTGTCAATGATTGATTACTGCAACTCCCTCTTTGCAGGCTTGAACACCAAAAACATTAACAAACTACAAATAGTACAGAACCATGCAGTTAGAGCCGCCCACAACATCCCTAAAAAAGAACATATTTACTCAGCCAGACAGAATATCCACTAGTTGCCGGTTTGGGATCGAATCAAATTCAAAACCTTGTTCCTAACTCACAAATGCCTATCTAACAACACCCCGATCTACGTAGCAAAACAAATATCCAAAGCCTGGATTGATCAGACCTTCAACCTTCTCTTATCACCTTGCCATCCCAAGATTCAGACAGCAAAAAGCTGGAGGCTGCAGCTTCCCGGTGATTGCAGCCAAACAATGGAACTTGATGCCCGTGGCCTTGAGGTCAGACCCTTCCCTCTGGTCCTTCCGCAAAGGCCTCAAAACCTGGCTCTTTTCCCAAGACACCTAAAAGTACTTCTACTATATACTTACCCACACCGGGCTCCACTTGCCCACCCCTACCCTCCTCAAACAACCTTATCCCATCCTGTCTGCACCCTACACAGCACCTGTCCACTCACAAGATAACTGAAAGCAATGTATCAACCTAATCTAAGATGCAATCTCTGTAAACATGATAACCCAGTGCCTTATATAACAACTTCAGCCTAATGTGTGATGTAACTAATGTAACTAACGCCTAATCAATATCCGTAACCTAAGACCTACGCAAGTAACGAATCCAACCATCTTTCTTAAGCAAAAAGCACCTAGATGCCTCCGAGTTAGATGCAGTATACAAATGGCAAAATAAATAAATACATAATAAATGACTCCCTTCTCCTGATAGTGGTAAGGGCTCTCCTGTATCTCTTACAACAAGTCTGGGGGAAATGTCTCCCTTTTCCTGGCATACGATTGGCTCTCAGAAAATAATCAAGTTCCTCACCAGGAGAATGCCTCCTTCTCCTTATGTTTGTCTCCTTATGTCTGTATAAGGCTTCCAATGGCTTTCCAAACCATACCAGGGGGAATGACTCCCTTCCCCTGACGTCTGGTGTAGAAATTGCACCAGGTCTATTGTACACAAGTTCTGTACTATAGTTGGCCTCTCTCCCAGATCTTCCCTTGATTGTCAGTAGACGCCTTTCTCCCACTGCATCGAGGAAGCTCTCCTCTGACCTTAGATTCAACTTGTTTGGGGTCCCGCCCTTTCTCTGTTTTTCACTGCTCTTATCTCTGCCACTGGTATGAGGAAGAATTCCTAGGATAATTGATTCTCTTACATTGAGGTCCAAGATCCTTCTCTGGTGGTCAGTGGTCTTATCTCTCCCACTGCTACGAGGAAGAATTCCACGATTGCTTGATACGCTTACTTTGGGGTCCCAGACCCTTCTTTTCTTATGCCCAATAGCTATGGTATTAGTACTGGGCCGTGGGAGATCTGCTGAAGCCTGTCTCTCTCCCCCTCCTGTATCACCTTTGGGTGTTCTGTAGCTCCCTTACCTTCTTTGGGGCTTCGGTATGTCACTGGAACTTCCTGGGACTGGGATTCGTCTCTCCAGCTCTTTGGGCTTCTCTCCTCTACTGCCGCTGCACAATGGAGGCTTAACAGTCTTCTACTCTGCACAGTTCTCCCTTGTGGTCCCATGCCCAGGTCCCCTCCAGCTGAACCCTCAGAGAACTCCCTCAGCGGTTTGCTGGTGTCTTCTGCTTTCCTATTTCTCTGTTAGGGTTTGAAACTCCAGTGCTAGATGGTTTTCACTACTGCGGGCTTCCTCGGCTAAACTGATGTGGAACCCTTGCTCACTGTTCTTAGAGATGCACAGCTCCACCTCACTGACGAGGTCCAACCAAGCCAAAACACATGTTTTGGGTTGCTGTTGGTACTCTTGTTCAGAAGAGAATTGCCAGGCATTTCGGGGCTGGACTGCCCTTGGGCAGGACAAAGACTGATATTTAGTGGACATTTCTCTTCTGGGAGATAGGCTGGTAGTAGAGAAACTCCCAGAACCCACCTTGTTTGTCCAACTACAGATGAACCATCTTCTCCTCAAACCAGAGAAATGCATTTTTGAGGTTTCCTCAGTTCCCTATCTAGGTTTCATTCTCTCTGACCAGGGAATTTACATGGACCAACGCAAGGTGGCAGTGGTTCGACAATATCCCATTCCATCTAGTGTCAAAGACATACAAAGGTTTTTGGGACTAGCAAACTTCTGTCGCAAATACATCCCTAACTTCACACAGTGTCACGGCTCACTCCCTTCGCTCCCGTTCCCGCCACTTGGGGGCATGTTTTGGGGTTTCTTCCCTACTGGACATTTCCTCCGAACCTTATGCTACAGTGTCCTGATGAATTGGGAGCGCTAAAACCTTATTTCCCAAATTACTTCCCTTCCGGATCCATTCCAGGTTTTTGGCAGCCAGCATGCTACTGCTACTTTAATCAAATGACTATGCTTCCCAGAATGCCTGGCTCACTGCCTCACCTCCTCCCTTGCAGGACAAGGCTGGGTGGAGGATAGGCAACACCTGTGGCTGCAGGTGCAGCAGGCGACACGCCTGAGGGGTGTGCTCGTTAAGCAGCTTTAAAAGCCTCAGTTTGCTTCAGTCCAGCGCTGGTCATTGTTGCAGCGTTCCTGTCGTGACTGGTCCCTTGTTCCTGGTTCCTAGTTTTTGTGCCCAGTTTCTAGTTAGTGTTTCTTGTTCCTTGTCCTGGAATTTGTATTTGTATGCCTAATTGATTTCTGCCTTTTGGAAATCCCTTTCTCCCTTTCTCTGTCTGCAGGCAGCCCTTCTCTGAGCTTTCCTTTTGCTGTAGCCCAATTGCCTGTGTTCACTGTTTCCTAGAAATTGTCCTTTGCTACTGAAAGACTTGTTGCATTAATCTTTCCTTTACAGGTTTAGTTTCCTGCCTTTTCACCTTGGATGGGTGGGAAGGTTTCCCTTTTGATATCGTTTTCACTGCTCCTGATCCTTGCCTTCTATTGGGATCCATGCCATGTTTTCCTTTACACTTTTACATTTATTTCCTATTTTATTATTAGGTGTGGGAAGCTGTTGTAACTAGCTCCTGTGTGATTATCTTTTGTTTTCCACACTGTACTATTCCTTCTTGCCTCTTGACTTGGGTTTAGGTATTTAGTTATCCTCACTCTTTGCCTTTACTGCCTTCTGGGTTCTTGTTTGATTTACAGGGTTGTGGGTTAGTACTGACTTTTGAGTGGTCTTTCCGGTCCTCGTGAATACGGACATCCAAGTGGTCTTTCCGGTCTTCGTGAGTACTGGCATTCATGTGGTCATTCCGGTCCTTGTGAGTACTGTTTCCAAATTCTTTATTCAGTACCGTCTAGAGTGTCATCTTACAGATTCTGTCCCGGCTTGCCCTCTACGTGGGCTTAGCGCTGTCAGTATCTGTAATAGCATAGTGGGTAAGGAGTTTGCCGACTTTCCTTTCAGTCATAAGGAGGTTCTAAGTGCTTACCCTACATTCCTTTTCATATAGTGGTATACACGAGTCTTGGGTATTGAATGCACGTTGTTAGATTCAAGGTTGTTTACTGTGTATTTTGTGCACATTTCCCCTGCCATATCCATCGCCTTCTTCCTTTCTTGACACACAGATTGTGCTACTCATCGCCAATTTGTTGAAGAAGAATGTACCATTTACTTGCGGAGAAGAAGCCGATTATGCCTTCCAGTTTCTCAAAGATACTTTCTGTTTGGCGCCTGTACTGAAACAGCCGGATCAAACCAAGCCCTTGATTGTTGAATCTGACACTTCTGCCGGAGCCATTGGAGCAGTCCTTAAACAATGTTTTGGTGACAGGGAACATCCTATTGTGTACTTATCAAAGACTTCAAATCCATTAGAACTCAACTACTTGGTTATCAAAAAGGAGCTACTAGCTATAAAACACACATGTATGGAATGGAGACATCTTCTACATGGCTCGGTGCACCCCTTCGAGGTCAGGACTGATCTCTGCAATCTCAAGGTATTGCAGCAGATGGAGTGTTCCAATGCACGGCAAGCCAGGTGGGCCTTTTTCTTTGCTCAATATGATTTTACTATCACATACATCCCAGGATCAGACAATTCTGTGGCGGATGGTATCTCTCGCAGATGGGCCTCTCCGAGGTCAAATGACAGAGTGTTGAGACACTCTTTAGAAGGAACTGTTTCCTTGGGGACTCACATTTTCCTCAGGAGGTACAAGAGGCCACAACCAGATTCACTTATGACCAGTCAGACCTCTCTTTCGGAGGAACAAGGATCTTCTCTTTCATCAGGACTGGTTAGTTGTGCCTACCTCCGGCTTAAAACACAAGGTTCTCACCTGGTGCCATGAAGGAAAGACTTCAGGTCATAAAGGTATCAGCCACTCTGGAGCGCATAAGATGCTCCTTCTGGTGGCCAACAATACTTCATGATGTCAAGGCATTCGTCCGATCTTGTCCTACTTGTGCTCAATGTAAGACCAACAAAGGCAAACCCATTGGACTATTGGAGCAGGGTCCCTCTTCTGAAAGACCATGGAACCATACATCCACTGGCTTTGTTGTTGATCTACGCTTGTCTAGGGGTTGTACCGCCATTACTCTTAAAGCAAGTTGGCTCACTTTGTTCCTCTTTCTGGTCTCCCTTCAGCCTCCAAGATGGCCATGGTTTTTCTTAAGGAGATCTTCAGGTTACATGGTTTTCCCAGAGTCTATTGTCTCGGATCGAGGTACACAATTTACCTCTAGGTTTTGGAAGGTCTTGTTCAATTGGTTAGATATCGATAGAGCGCTCTCATCTGGATACCATCCCCAGTCAAATGGACAGACCGAACGCCTGAACTACACCATGGAAAAGTACCTCTGGTGCTTCATAAACACCCGTCAAGACAATTGGGTTGATTTGCTCCCTATGGCAGAGTTTGTTTACAACAACACTGTCCACACAGCGATAAAGATGAGTCCGTTCTATTGCACCTATGGTATCAATCCCCAGTTTCTACCGGTCAGTGCTTTTCCAATCCCTACTGTACCTTCCATTGATGCCCTCCTAGAGAACATCACCCAAGCTTACAAAGATGCCTCTGCAACTTTAAAGACAGCCAGACAAGAGTACAAGAAACAAGCTGATCAACACCGAAGAAGAGTCCCTGACTGAGATGTAGGTTCCTTGGTGTGGTTGTCCACTAAACATTTTCCCAGATGGGTTCATCCTTCTAAATGTCCCCCCCGTTTCATAGGACATTTCAAATCCTAGCCAAGATCTGTGCGGTGGTTTTCAGCCTCAAACTGCTGCCGTCCCTCAACAGACTGCATCCAGTGTTTCACTCCTCTCATCTTTGGACTTGCGTCCCAGATTCCTTTTGTCATAAGAAGAAACCCATTTTGACAGCAGCGCCCATGGATACAGAGGAATATGAGATCTCAAGGATTTGGGATTCTATGTATCATAAGGGCAGGCTCCTGTACTTGGCACAGTGGAAGGGATATCCCCTTTCTGAGAATTCATGGTTAACTTCATCAATGCCCCATTGCTCATTAGACAATTCCATCGGACCTATCCAGGTAAACCCGGAACCTCGAGGTACAGAAGGAGGCATACTGTCACCGGCCTACGCAATTGGAGCATCTGGAGAAGATGAAAGATCTTCCATTAACATTACATTACGTTTTGTTCTCAGCCAGTGGCCGGTCTAGTCTTTTCCCACATGCCGGCTTTAAAGGCAGGCTCTGCCCCTTTTTTCAGCGTGTTGCAACCTTTTCATTCTGTTTCCCACTTGGTTAGCACGCTAGTTTGTGATCTTTACCTTGGGTGTCTCGCCTGCTTCTACCACCTGCCTTGGTGCTCCTAGCCATTCCACTTTCCTCACAGCCTCCCTGTGATTTTTGCCATTTGTTCTGCAACGTGGCTTCTCTGCATTGCAGACAGCTGAGTTCCTCCCTGCTTGCTACTACTTACTCGGCTGTGTGTGTTCCCCGCACAACTCCATTGTTCACACAGCCGCTGCGTTCCACCCACTTCTTTCTGTAGTCCTTATTCCATCGCGACTCCCCAGCCCATACATTCTAGCCGCCGCTTTCACCCGGCTGCTCTCTCCTCGCGGCTACTCCGGTTGCAGCAGTCCAGAAAGGGTATCCATCTTGCGAATTCCCCAGGCAGTGATTTCATGCGGCTGCTCCGCTCCCAATTGTCCCTTAATTATTTCCATTTAGCTGATTTCCCCGGACCGTGATTCCACTCGGCTCCGCCGCTTACTGCAGTTGTTTGGTTATCATTTCCCCATAACACTACAGACCTCACCCCCTGGTCTCATCCTTTCTACTATTGCCAATTCCACGTCCTCAGAGTTTTCTGCTGCCCTGGATTCTGGAAACATCATCTGCTACCGGTTGCTGGATTTAAAGACATTGAAGGACGCTGGTTTCCAACAAGAAGGGTTGTTTGTGCCTCTGGCTTTTTCCCTTCACCTCTGGCGACTCCTGGGCTGTTTCTGCAGCGGACATAGTGGCTAACTCCCGTTGTCGACCCTATCTCTACAAGGAGAGAAAGACTTTGAGGAAGAAGGGGTCCACGATTCCATCAGACGATGAAGCATTTTCCACAGAAGAATCAGGTGAGGAGGGGGAATTAAACACAGTCAGTGACACATAGTTTTTCTCCCTTGGGAAGAGCTTCCGACTGGTCTACAAAACTGGATGCTCTACTCCATCATATTGTTGGGACAGTACTGCTCCTTTTCCCACCTTAGAAGCATCTGTCTAGAGGAGGAATCTAGAGGAGAAATTCCTTATTTAAACAGGGAACCTTCAATTCTGGTTCACTGCATATGATATGCTTCAGTGTATTAAAACTGGCCTGACCTTCTTTTTGCCAACACAGTTTTTGGGGTTCAGCATTTTTCAATTTATCGGTGAAGCAGGATGTTATTGCTGAATGATTAGGAATAAACCTCTAATAATATCCCGTAATCCGTAGAAAAGCCCGCAGGTCTCTCTTGGTCTTTGGGGAGGTGTTTCTTCTATGGCACTAATCTTTCCCAATTGGGCATAGGATTATACCATTTCCCACACAAAACCCTAAGTATTTCACTACCAACTGTGCAGGTGACACTTTTTGGGATTGACGGTTAAGCCGGGTTGTCTCAGGGCGCATAGAATCTCATACAAATGGAACATGTGCTCCTCCCCGGTTTGATTGTGGATCATGATTTCATCCAGATACATGTCACAGAATTTGGAAACGGGTTGCAGTATCTTGTCCATCAGTCGCTGAAAGGTTGCAGGGGCCCGATGAAGCCTGAAGGGAAGGACTTTGAACTGAAATAACCCTCTGGGGGGTTGTGAGAAACCTGAGGGCGTCCTCACTTCTTTCTCCCCAATATCCTCTGCTCAGGTGACCAGGGAAAGGCCATCACTTTTGGATCCCCACCCTGGGGGTGAATATGCGAGGGAGGAACACCTGGGTGGAGATTTGAGGAATTGAGAGAGGATGTCCTTGGGCGAGACACAGTATTCCCCATTCCCGTTCCACAATGACTCTTCAGTCCCAGAAGCCTTTATAGGGTATTGTCAATGGCCCGCCACTTTTCTTCCTTCCAAAATGACTCTTACAAATACCATCACTATGGATAGAGGGATAAGGAAGAGATCGACTAGGAGGACACCTCCTTATATGGGCAGGTTAAACCCACATCAACCTCCTCTTGTTACTACAAAGAAATATCCGAACCAAAACAAAGCAGGGAAGAAACAACTAGGAATTGTGCCCCCTTTTATTCAGTCTTTTCCCCTTTCACACACACCAACTGTTCCACATTAATACTCCTTTAAGACTGGGACGAGGAAGATGAGAGGTCCTCTTGGCCCCCTTCCACTCCTCTAAGACCATCATTAATGTCTATCTGAAGGGCAACGTCTTGGTCCAGGGCCCTCAGCCCAATCTCCTCCTTTTCGATAGGCGTCTCCCACGTTTTATCAATGTCCTTCCTTCTCCTGCTCCTCCTACCAGCAACTCTTTGGTTCCTGTTCCACCTCCTTCATCTGCCACCTCTCTGGCACCCTCCTCCTCCTCTCTTGCCACTTTGCCACCTCCTTCTACCACCTCTGCCCACTCTCTGGCCCATGTACCACTTCCGCAGGGCATACCTCAAGCCTGTACCCCTCCACAGAAGTCTTTCAAACGTGTCAACCTGCTCCACATCACTATTCTCAACTCTCGCTCTGCTGTCCAACATTTGACATCTGCCACCTCATCGAAGTACTTGACCTGGATGTCCTCGCTCTCACCGAGACTTGGATCAAGGCCAGCTCTGTCATGAGTTTTGACACTCTCCTCCATGATGGCTACATAATCCTCTCCGAACCCAGAACCAACCATCCCGGAGGAAGAGTAGCTATGATCTTTCCTGAGTTGATTGTCATTGTTCCTGCCCCAAAGTCCCCAGCCCTCCAAGATGTCAGGCTGGAGCCAGGCCACGATCACCTACATGGCCCTCAAGGACCTCTCCATCCCTCCAAAGACCCACTTGGAGTCAGACTTGGCGCTTGTGGCACCAGATTCACTCACTCCCATAGGATAACATTGGGGATTGGACTTGTAGTGCATTGATGGGGACAAGATGGATGCCCCCACATATTTCGGTTCCCAGAACTGCATGTGCAGTCTAGTCTTTTGGGTGTGGTTCAGCCCAGAGACACCTGGGATACACAGAGACTATTTAAGCCACGCCCAGGCTGAGAAATATGCATTGTGTTTTCTGCACCTGCAGCGTGACACTCACTGTGTTCGGATCGGTCTCCAGTAGGCCTGCATCTTTCTTCTGCGCTCAGCTCCTGCAAGAACAAGAACACTGTTAGGAACAGCCTTACCTTGCGGTGCTTCTGCCCATCATTCATCGCTTCTTCTGTTCTGCGGGCATCTTCGGCGGTGTCATTCCCATCCTGGCACGCCGCTTCCGAAGGAAAAGGGAAAAGAACAGAAAAAAGGCATTAGTGAGCATTCAGCTAATCTTCGCTTATTTTTAAAGACTGTACGAGCTTCAAACGCTTACCTGAATCCCAGCCGCTGTGTGGGAACTCTGTCTCCAGAACTTCTCATCCATCTGCAAGAGGGAAAAGACACTCCAGGTTAGCATGGAAACATCTAGAGGCGCTTACTCACCGCATTTCTTCTTCATAACCGGCATCCACGCTGAAAACTTTGCGGCACCTAAAAGACACAGAAAAAGAACTCAGTTCAATACAAATACGAAAGGGTTGCATCGCGCATCGCGCTCTCACTCGCCTTCAGCGCTACTCATCTCAGCAGCACGTCGCCATCCCCAGACACCGGCCATCATCTAAGGAAGGAAAGGAACGAAGTTAGAGAACTGTTCAAAGGACTCATTATACTTACCTGTCGGACTCTTGCCAGTGAAGTAACTAGGCAGCAACGAGCCTCATCAATCAATGCGCCCCTGCGCTGAAAGCAGGACGGAGAGCACACTTTCCAAGAAAACAAGGTGAGCTGTGGATCAAAGGGAAGGGTTGGACCCCGGGGAAGAAGGGGTTCAAGCACACAGAGACAATAGGGAGTTAAACTCTACCAATCCTGTGTTTCAGGCCCAGTCTCCAGTCGAGTAGACTCCAGGGATGGGTTCGAGGTCGTAAAAGTTCAGAACAGGCTGAGTGACGTCCCCGTGGATACCAGGTGAGCGTTACATTGATCCCTGTTTTTTTAAATTATGGAATTGAGTACACGCATGTGTCCACTGGCGATCAGCAATTTCTCATCTTTTCCATTACATACACATTCATTTCTCCCTTTCCCACATGCAGAGGCAACCCATACAGGTTTTAGACAAAATGCACTCCTAGCAGCGGGTATTTTTTCACTTTCAGCATTATATTTTCATTTACATGTATTTGCCTACCACGTAGAGGTGTTTTGTATCCTTGCATTAGGATTTGACATTTTACAACATTACCTTTTTGTATAGAGGGCACATTAACCCTCAGTTTCAGATATAGCACCCAGTGCTCCGTTCTGGCGGCCGTAAAGTTACAATCTTCAATGCATTGTTCCTAGTTTTTCTGTACAAAAGCATTAGACTCTAGATTCTAGATTCTTCAGTCTGTGAGGAGTACTGACATTAAGCAACTCTGTCTTTTTATCATTAGGAGCTAAAGAATTTAGGGCCATCCATTTCTGGCCTGACCCAAATATCTTGTTGATATTAGCCAGATCCTCCTCATAGATCTCAGATATTTCACGCCCAAAGATTTGAGGAGGTCACACAGGCATTTAATATATATATTAAAGAGCAGCAGGGATAGACGTGATCCCTGGGGGACACCACATGTAACGGGTACTTTCTTAGACTGTGATGTTCCCTTGGCAACACATGCAGTTCAAGGACCAAGGAAGGATTTTAACCAGGATGCTGCTTCTGGGAGCATAGACCTACTTTTTGTAGTCTTATCTGCCAGTAGGTCATTATTGACCAAATCGAAAGCCGAAGACAAGTCCAGCAAGAGCAGTAGCGCAGACCTTCCATCTTCGATGATCTCTGTTATATTGGTTTTCAAATCCAGCAGAGTCGTTTCGGTCCCATGGTTTGTTCGAAAACCAGATTGTTTGTTCGCCAAGATGTTATTCGTCTCGACAAATGCTTGAAATTGTGAATAGATTATGTTGTCAAGGAATTTTAATATGAACAGGACATTTGTAATAGGGCGGTAATTTTCTGTTATTAAGGAGTCTAGGTTATCCTTTTTTAACAATGGAGTAATCCAGACCTCTTTAATAGCAACCGGGACCTGTGCCTCAGAGAAAGAGCGATTAACAAGTTCTGTAATCCATGGAGTTAATGTGCTTGTGAATTCCTTAAAAAGAGTGGTGGGGAAGATATCGCCTTTACAGGACGTAGGGTTGAGATTTTCTATGACTCCCAGTACCTCTTGTTCAGAGATTTTAGTAAATGAAAAGAGGTTTGTGCTCTGAATATGGCCGCCCAACCTAGTAGTCACTGTATCCACTACTAATGATTGTTATGCCACTTACCCGGGGTGCAGGACGCAACCACAGGTCCCGGCGATTCCCGTCCTGGCGCATCTATCCCCGATACAGGTTGGGGGATCCTTGGTCATCTACGGCTCAAGCCGCCTCCGGAATTTCCCGTACGCGTGCTTTGCGCAGACGCGGAGGGCCGTGTTTCGCTCTCTGCGCATGCGCCGTCCACAGAGCGCTCGGGAGGTTGCAAGCTTGCTTCCCAAGCCTCGTTTTGGGCGCGTCAGCACCCGGGGACATCACGGATTGCGTTCCAAGCCTCCCGGATGCTGCCTGCCCTATATAAAGGGCCAGTTTGCTTGAACAAACCGCGTCTCAACGCGGTTTGTTTCCTGATCGCGTTCTCGCTCGTGTTACTCTCGAGTGGCACCTTGTCAGTATTCCCAGTCCTTTGTTCTTGTCCTTCCCAGCTGAAGTTTCCTTTCCTTGTCAGCCTCTTGGTGTTCTTGCCTCTATTCCCTTTTAGCCAGTAGGTTCCCTGGGCCTCATTTCCTTCCTGCTCCCTTCCTTCCTGACAGCGTTTCCCCTTGTTCTGCCCCAGGGTTCCTAGTCCCTCCTGCCTCTTGCCTATTGGTTCTGTGCCTTCCCTCCTGCCTCTTGCCTGTTGGTTCAGTGCCTTGCCTCCTGCTTCTTGCCTGTTGGTTCAGTGCCTAGCCTTCCTTGGAGTTCTGAGTCTACGACACCTTCTCTGCACCATCTGCTGTGGACCTTCTATCCAGTCAAGACCCGCCTTCCCTGTCAGTGCTTGCACTGTCCCGACGTCACACTAATCAGGGAAGTGTGCATCCGTGGCGTTGGGAGCTGGTTCACCACTGACCCTGTTTGAATTCAGGGTGGGTGTTGTGCTGGTTCCTTGCGTCATACATTCTGCAACCATCAGTCGGACAGCCTGGCTACTTCACCACGACCATCCACTGGAAATTCAGGTACCCAGCGCCCACGAGACGCTTTCCTTAACAGATTGAGACGCCTACCTTCTGATCCCGAGATGGATGAAGCCCAGGAACTTCGGGATGAGATGCGGGCCCTTCGAGCCGAGATGTCAGCACTTCACCAGGAGAACATTGGTCTAAGACAGTTGGTGGCACAAGGTACCGGGGCTACACCTCAGGGTGAAGGTGCTATGGCTCATACCGCACCTATCAAATTCGATGGAGATTCAAGACGTGTGGTCGAGTTTTGTAATCATTGTAGAATACATTTCCTCTTCAGGTCATCCTATTTTAACTCAGACAAGGCCAAGATTGGATATATTCTGGGTAATTTGACTGGGAACGCGCTTGCTTGGGCAGCGCCTTTGGTGGCTGCCAATAGCCCCATTCTCAACAACTTTGCAGCGTTCGAAAAGGCATTTCTAGAGGTTTTTCAATCACCCAATTTGGCTTCTGCAGCACAGAATCAATTGATGGACCTTAAGCAAGGAGCCATGGACATAATAGGTCGCTTCCGACAATTGGCCACCGATTCCCAGTGGCCAGAAGTAACCCAAAAGACTCTGTTTCGTCGGGGATTGAGAGAAGAATATAAGGACGAATTATTACACATTCCAGAGCCCGACACCTTTCAGCAACTAGTGGAACAAGTCTTGCGGATTGATCACAGACTGGCAGAACGAAGAGGAGAAAGACGTCGAGCTGAGAGGCTGTTTTCCAGACCCACAAACACGTCTACTGGAATTCCTGGGTCTTCGGACTCTGGTCCAGAACCCATGCAGTTGGGTGCTGTGAGGGGTCCGTTATCAGAAGCAGAGAAGAAACGCCGAAGAAGTCAAAGGTTATGTTTGTACTGCAGAGCCGCCGGACATTACTTGGGTACCTGTCCTTTACGTCCTCAAAGGAAGTCGGAAAACTAGGTGACCTGTCGTCTATAAGAAAGGCAATGACAGGTCTCACTTCACTTTCAGTCCTTTCCGGTCCTTGCTCTCTGTTTCAGCCCATGCAACCCGCTGTTTTGTTAGTTTTGGAAATCAAATTGAGATGGTTAGACAAAGAGGTGAAGGTTCTTGGCTTATTGGACTGTGGAGCATCTGGCAATTACATCGACGAAAGTTTCGCAGCAAGGCATGGTATACCTTTGTTTTCCCGGAAGAATGTTCTGTCTGTGGAGGTGATTGATGGGACTCCTTTATCCTCGGGGCCAATACGTCAACACACCATGGGTCTATTCATCCAGATCAATGAACATGGTGAAAGAATCACTCTGGACGTTATCAAATCACCTTCGTATGCAATAGTTCTGGGTTTACCGTGGCTGCAATGCCACAATCCCACTATCGATTGGGAAGCACGTACTTTGGTTTTTGCTTCCGCTCATTGCCTTCGGAATTGTTGCTTGCCTGGCAGGCCTCAGAACATCGTCATCTCTACGCCTCTTACTAGAAGCAATAATTCACCTGGTCTTTGCTCACTGTTCCCAATACCTCAAGTGTACGACGATTTTCGGAAGCTCTTCTCCGAACCAGGGGATATTCCTCTACCTCCTCACAGACCATTCGATTGTTCCATTGATTTGATACCAGGTTCTGTGATACCTCACGGGAAGGTGTATGCCTTGTCCTTAACCGAGAAAAAGGCCTTACAAGAATACTTGGATGACTGCACCAAGAAGGGATACATAACAACCTCAAAATCCCCTGCTGGTTTTCCTTTATTCTTTGTGAAGATGAAGGAAGGTACACTACGTCCTTGTATAGACTATCGACAATTGAACGACATCACGCAAAAGGACAGATATCCACTGCCCTTGATCCGGAATATCATGGAATCCCTTCGAACAGCTCAAGTCTTCGGCAAGCTAGATCTCCGTGGTGCTTATCATCTGATCCGGATAAAGGAAGGCGATGAATGGAAGACGGCCTTCAAAACCCCATTCGGACATTATGAATATCGGGTAATGCCATTCGGTTTGTGTAATGCCCCGGCCGTCTTTCAGCGCTTTATGGACTACCTTTTTAGCGACTTGATCGGCCTCTCCGTCTGGGTGTATCTGGATGATATCCTCATTTTTTCTGTTACCCAGGAACAACATGTGAAACACGTCCGAGAGGTACTTCGACGGCTATCCCAGAATCAACTTTACGCAAAAGCTGAGAAGTGCTCTTTTCACAAGGAAAGCATGGAGTTTTTGGGCTATGTGATCAGCGGATCAGGCATTTTCATGGATCCCGCAAAGGTACAAGCCATTCAGAATTGGAATCAACCTTGTGATCTGAAGTCCCTGCAACGGTTTTTAGGATTTGCCAATTTTTATCGGCACTTCATACCTCATTTTTCACAGCTAACGACTCCTTTAACTGGACTAACCAGCAGCAAGGTACCTTTCCTCTGGGATTCGCAGGCCACATTGGCCTTTAACACCTTGAAAAAGGCCTTCAGCACAGCACCCATTCTGTGTCACCCCAATGACGAAATACCATACATTGTAGAAGCAGACGCTTCCGACTTCGCTGTTGGTGCTGTTCTCCTGCAAAAGCAACCCGAAACTGACATGGAACATCCCGTGGCGTATTACTCCCGTAAACTCACTCCTAGTGAAAGGAACTATGCCGTGATTGAGAAGGAGTTATTGGCCATAAAAGCAGCATTTGAAGAATGGAGGCATCATCTCCTCGGGGGACGGCATTCGGTGGAAGTCCGTACTGACCATCGCAATTTACAGTACTTACGTTCTCTTCAGTGCCGTACCTCTCGCCAAGCCCGATGGGCCTTCTTTTTCTCTCACTACGACTTCCATATTACTTACATTCCCTGTGCTCAGAACTTGAAGGCTGATGCCTTATCTCGTTCTTTGGAAGGAGAAGTTAAGGGCGACTGTAGTGACAAACCACTGATCTCTCCGAAGCATTTTCTGCTTACGCTCTCGCTCCATCTCCAGAAGATTGCACAGGATACCATGACAGATCCAGTTCGGGCTAGCCTCTTGAAACGACCACAGATCACTGAAAACAATGGGCTACTGTTTTACCGGAACAGGTTATACATACCCTCAGTCTTTCTTCAAACTCTTGTATTTCGCGGGTTGCATGATTCCCGAATCGGCGGACATCGTGGCATAAAGGCCACCCAAGAATTAATATCCAGACAATTCTGGTGGCCAGGTTGGGCCGAAGAAATTGAGCAGTATGTCAAGAGTTGTCCTGTGTGCGCCCAGACCAAAATCCCAAGGAAAAGACCATTGGGGTTACTTCATCCCACTGAGATACCACCTTACCCATGGCATACCATAGCCACAGATTTCATCGTTGATCTTCCTCCATCTGACGGATATACCTGCATCATGGTAGTTGTAGACTGTTTCACTAAGACTGCCCATTTTATTCCATTTCCCGGAATACCCACGGCATCCCAGATGGCTTTAGCGTTCTTCCAGGAAATATACAGATTACATGGATTACCAGAAAAGATCATATCTGATCGTGGATCCCAGTTTCTGTCCTCTTTCTGGCGTCAGTTGTGTAGTCATCTAGGCATCCACAGAGCCCTGAGCTCAGGTTATCATCCACACACTAACGGTCAGACAGAAAGAACCAATCAAACTTTGGAGCACTACCTTCGATGTTTTGCTAACGCCACTCAGACCAATTGGAAGACACATCTGGTTCTTGCTGAAGCCTCCTATAATAATGCAAAACATTCTGCTACCGGACTCAGTCCTTTTTACTGTTCTTTTGGTCAACATCCTAAATTGGTGCCTTTTCATCCAGTACCACCCAGTACAGTTCCATCTGTTGATCGTCTGGTCGCCACCATCCAAAAGCAAGACTTGTTGGCACGCAGAACTCTTGTTGAGGCACAGGGGCGCATGAAGCAGCGGGCTGATAAAGGACGCACTCCCGAACCACTTTTCCATGTGGGAGATTTAGTCTGGTTGTCCTCTAAGAATCTGCCAGTGCGTAATCTACCTACCAAACTGGCTTCCCGTTATTATGGCCCATTCAAGGTTATTAAGCGTTTGTCCTCTGTAGCATATCGCCTACGGTTGCCACAGTCCTGGCGGGTTCATCCTGTCTTCCATGTCTCCCTTTTGAAACCTTATGTGGTTGACACCTTCCAGCGTTCTTTTTCCCGACCTGCCTCTGTTACTGTCCATGGTGTACCCGAATTCGAAGTGCAGGAGATTTGTGATTCGCGCATACGACGGGGAGTGCTTCAGTATTTGGTGGACTGGAAGGGTTACCCGGCCTGTGATCGCACTTGGGAACCTTGCAGTTTTGTGCACGCTCCCCGTCTGGTTCGCGACTTCTACCTCCGCTTTCCTTGGAAACCTGGGGCCCCTGGCCTTTCTGGGAGGGGACATAGTGTTATGCCACTTACCCGGGGTGCAGGACGCATCCACAGGTCCCGGCGATTCCCGTCCTGGCGCATCTATCCCCGATACAGGTTGGGGGATCCTTGGTCATCTACGGCTCAAGCCGCCTCCGGAATTTCCCGTACGCGTGCTTTGTGCAGACGCGGAGGGCCGTGTTTCGCTCTCCGCGCATGCGCCGTCCACAGAGCGCTCGGGAGGTTGCAAGCTTGCTTCCCAAGCCTCATTTTGGGCGCGTCAGCACCCGGGGACATCACGGATTGCGTTCCAAGCCTCCCGGATGCTGCCTGCCCTATATAAAGGGCCAGTTTCCTTGAACAAACCGCGTCTCAACGCGGTTTGTTTCCTGATCGCGTTCTCGCTCGTGTTACTCTCGAGTGGCACCTTGTCAGTATTCCCAGTCCTTTGTTCTTGTCCTTCCCAGCTGAAGTTTCCTTTCCTTGTCAGCCTCTTGGTGTTCTTGCCTCTATTCCCTTTTAGCCAGTAGGTTCCCTGGGCCTCATTTCCTTCCTGCTCCCTTCCTTCCTGACAGCGTTTTCCCTTGTTCTGCCCCAGGGTTCCTAGTCCCTCCTGCCTTTTGCCTATTGGTTCTGTGCCTTCCCTCCTGCATCTTGCCTGTTGGTTCAGTGCCTTGCCTCCTGCTTCTTGCCTGTTGGTTCAGTGCCTAGCCTTCCTTGGAGTTCTGAGTCTACGACACCTTCTCTGCACCATCTGCTGTGGACCTTCTATCCAGTCAAGACCCGCCTTCCCTGTCAGTGCTTGCACTGTCCCGACGTCACACTAATCAGGGAAGTGCGCATCCGTGGCGTTGGGAGCTGGTTCACCACTGACCCTGTTTGAATTCAGGGTGGGTGTTGTGCTGGTTCCTCGCGCATACATTCTGCAACCATCAGTCGGACAGCCTGGCTACTTCACCACGACCATTCACTGGAAATTCAGGTACCCAGCGCCCACGAGACGCTTTCCTTAACAATGATTGTGATTCAATCATTTTCTTGATACGTCTTTGATGTTGCTGGGTTTTCTGACAGAAGCTGATATGTCTGACACCAGTCATCATATACAATAAATCTAGGTTCGACAAGAGGACCTTTAAGTTCTTTGAGGACTGTAAAGAATTCCTTGGATTTCAAGTGGGCTCTTTCTATACTAGTATTAAGTGTTTGGCGTTTTGCTTCGAAGATCAAATCCTTATACTCCTTAACTGATCATTTATATTCAGTCAGTGTAATAGGAGGTGGGTGATTTCGCCATGTACGTTCAGATTTACTTTTTCTTTCTATCCAGCATTATTTCTGTAGAGAGGCAAAGTTTAAGTCCCTTCTGTTTCTTATACTTGAGTGGACGGAGAGGGGCAAGGATATCAAAAGCTTTATTACTGCCATCCCTAATAGTAATAGTAAACTCCTCTAATTATAATCCACCAGCTAGCGGTAGCAATAATGGATTTATGGTAGATTGAAAGGCTTTTGGGGTCCTACGGCACTTACTTATTCTATCAAATAGGGCTACGCATATAGATGCCCATAGCTCAGGATGCTGTTTAATAGTAAAGTTGGTAAGGCCATCAGGGCCTGGCGCTCAGGAGTTTTTTGCATTCTTGATTATTGACACAATGTCTTCTCTCGGAAAAGTCATGTCCCACGGTTTCGAAGATGTTTCTAATGGGACAATTCCTTGAGCCTTTGCTTTGTAAAGGGCTTCAAAATGGGCTATCCAAGAGGATTCCGAGACCATGCAAGACTGCAATGCAATTTGAGGAGCTTGAAAGTTGTTAATGAGACTCCAGAAGTCCCTCAAGTTTTTATTATTCAATGTAGCTAGCATCTGCTCCGCATCGTTTTGCAATAAGGCATGTTTATGCATCTTCAACCAGTTCTTATATTTTTGTTTCACTGCCTTTTTTTCCAGTTTTCGAGCGGCAGCATCTAGGGACTGCGCACTCCTAAGTGCAGCACGCATCCTTTGTTTTTGAATAAGGATCTCGAGATCGAAATGATGAGCCCGAACCATGTTAGGGTTTTTTAGGCCTACCTTTATTGTTTTGAATTGTGTCAGTAATTGATCGTATTCAAGATCTGCACTCAATTGACAATACTGGATCATCACAGCGTTAACTTCACTCTCCTCCAATCTTAAACAAACTCTGTTTGATTCGACCTGGAGTTTGTGTGACCACTTTGGCCTTTGAGCAGATTCAGATGTCCCAAATTTCATGAGTAACATATCATGATCACTGTTTGCTTTTTCACAGATCTTCAGCGAATGTATCCTAGGGTGCAGAGCTTCAGACACAAACATGTAGTCTATAATAGATGATGAATCCGCACGGTGCCATGTGGGAATGGGTGGTATGTCACCACAAGTGCTTCCATTCAACATCTGGAAATTTCGTAGACCCATTTCGATTCACCATGCTTGCGCCAGTATGCCTAGGTCTGATTTTGCTTGCTTAAGTAGGTTGATGTTTAGATCTCCACAAAGAATTATCTTCGACCAACCTAAGGATTCCACCCGAAGATCAATTAATCCCATTATTTGGTCAATGAAATCCGTCTTTCCTGCTCGTAGATGGTTCCAATAGAAGTTCAGTATTAAAATCCTGTCTTGAGTATGCTCATGTGCACCGGCTCTTTCAATGAACGTCTCCTGAATATAGGGAGAGTGGTTGACAGAATTTATAATACGCCATCCTAATGCTCTTCTCACCATCGTCAGAAACCCTGACATAGGGCGCCCATGTTTTGATTTTATAGCTGGATTTATTGCAATCTCAAACTCGGAGGTTACCGGCAACTCGCTTAACCATGTCTCCTGTAAACACACGATATGGAGATTGTCTAGCCAGATTGTATTAAACAGATGTATAAACCCTCGTGTGTTCCAGGAAGCTAAACAGCACTCCATAGGGGGTTCAAGCTCCTGGCATTATTGGTTATTTTTTATGTTTAAGGCCCCTGCTAAACAATGCCATTCATGATTTCCAGGGGCGGAGGTTGTAGTTTGAGGACCCTCTTTGATGTTATCCTCGGAAAGTCCTTTTCTTTTAATTGTGATTCTTATTTGCGCATTTTGACCATCAGATGCCACTCCTCCATCACTTGTTGATGTTTGAGTTATCCTTAACGGAAACGGTGATTGCATACGTTTCTGATCCATAGCTTGCGACAAACTCGAATGCCCTTGTGAATCCTTCGTCGCTGTATCTCTTGTTGGAGCCGGTGCTATAGGTAGGCTCGAGGACGCTTCCCTTTGACCTTCCGAGGTTCCATTGGAGGTTGGTCAAGACGCCTCGGGCTCAATAAATTTGTAAACACTGAAGCCCAGTGAAAACAACGCAACGTTTTCCTCCAATATAGATGTAACAAGTAAGTCAGAGGTTAGGTGGCGCACCACCTTGTCGTTCGTTCCTTCAACTGGAAACTCCACGATTTTTAGATCATTTGAAGTTATGACACGTAGGCTTCGAACAAGATGAAGTAACTTAAGTACAGTTCCTCTATTCAAGATCAAGTTATCAATTGACTCCAAGCTCTCAATTCCCACCTTGTGAGTGATGGTCTTATTTGGGACTCACTTAAAAGACTTTCCTTTGATGTTTGCGGACGTCTGTCGGCCACAAGCCCTTTCACCTTTCTTCGATTGTTTTTCGGAGACTCGACGTCAGTGCATCTGGTTGAGGGCCCCCTGGGAATCATTTTCAATAACTGATTTGTCGCTTCGTCCTGAGTTCGACCGTAACCTCCCCAGTCTATCAGCTTGAAAATTAGCTAAACATTGTTTTCTCTTCTCATCCATTGTGAGGAACACCGGAGTAAAGGAGGAGGCAGTGAGTTGTTGCTATCTCGTGCTTCAATGATTTCACAAGACCTTTCATGGAACCCACATTTTATAGCGGGATTTCTGCAGTCGTCCTTAACGATGCGTGATTGAATTGTCACAGGCTTATCCAAGATTATTTTGGCTGTCAGCTGTACAGGATTATCCTTAAATTGAATAGGCGCCGCACTTGATTGAGCTCCCATGTTGTGCGGCAAATCTTTGCCTATTGATGATGCAGCTTCCAGATCCACGTATTCTGGCTCATTGTACGTTGACAGGTCCAGTAGCTCCACCGCGATATCCATGGTTCGTGTGGTACTCATCGTTTGTATCTGTTTAACAGGTATTAAGTTTACACTTTTACCTTGGGTTTGAGATTGCTTTTCCAAATCAGTAGACACTGCCTGGACCATTTTGATGTTCCCCAAGAACTTCCGAGCTCCATTTAAAGTATTATTTTTCCTTGCCTTTTGATTTTTTGATTTCTTATTGGTTATTTTAACAGCAAGTTTAGATTTTGGTGGCAATTTCTCAGACTTTCCCAAGGCCTGGGGCCCTCCAGTAAAGATTGAATAAACATTAGGCTGCCCCACTATGGAAGGAGTTAATCGGTCTTTTGAAGTTGGTACGGTTTGAATGCTGACTCCTGAGGTCGATGCCATTTGAGTGTCCTGGCAGGTTTTGTTAGCGGCACATCTAGCCTGCTCAAATGCTGTGTGGAATGACAAGTCTGCGACGTTTGGTGTAAAAGAGATTACCGATGAGCAAGGACCAGTCTTCGCCGAAGAAACTGAGGCCTTATTTGCTGCGTCTACTGGAACTGTACCGCCCTTCATAACCTCTACTGCGGGCTCCTCACCCACCGGAGTGAGCTGCATTGGGATTGAAGACTGAAGACGTTGCTGTTCTTGCAAAATCAAAGCATCAGCTTGAAGATGATGGTGTTGTAATAACCTGTTATGCTCTTGCTCAGCTTGGGTTCTGGGCTTAGCACTAATTTGCCCTTCATCAAGGTTAGAGCACTCAGAAGACCTTTGCCAGAGTGAATGATTTGTATTGTATTTAAATAGGGCAAGTGTCCCCCGAGCAACTGCAGCGAACAGCCGTTTATCAGTTGAATCGCTTTTTCTGCTCTCGCTTAATAGGTTGAAGGCTACATCTAGTCTTTTGATGCCCTTGTGTTGTTCTACATATGAGCGATCGCAGGTTTTTTCCAGTTGAATCAGTTTGGAATTCATCATTGCCACAACAGTCGTTAAGTCTTTAATTGCCTCATGTATATTCTCATACAGTTTCATAAAAGGAGCCAATGAAATCGATGAGGTTGCCAATAGAAGGGCTTGCAATCCAGTCGGGGGCAACACAGACGGTATTTCTGTTCTTGTGGTTTGTGCATGGAGCTTCGGCATCCTACCGGAGTGGTGCTCCTTGTCACGGTGAATTTTAGGGAATGGACGTTCCATCAAAGATGAATCCATAAAGTCGTTATATGAAGAGTGCTCATTGCAATACATTTCCTCAGTAGTCTCATTTGCATTCCTATTTGAAATGGAATGTCTTTTTTGGGAAGTCAAGTGAATGTCAGATATCTCATGCAGCGACTCCCCATTGGGCAGGTGTTCGTATGTCTTCAGCCGTTTGTAGCAAACTTCCGACCATATGTCGCCCGTTGCCCCCAACAATTGACTATTATTTCATTTTAGGGCTGTTTTAGCCTTAGTATCTACAGGAGTCCTGTGTTCTTTGGGTTGCTTATTTGAACATGCTTTGTTCAAGAGCACTAGATTCTGTAGGATGTTATTCACAACCCCCAGTGAGTCTCTTCTTGCAGCATTTTTTTGGCTCGCATCTGACTCAATCAGGCTGCCAAGATTCGAACTCTGTTGTCGACGTTGCCCCTCTGTGTTTAAATTAATTTGCTGCTGATTCGAATCATTAACGTTATCTTCATGAGAGGACCCAGTGTCCAATTTTGCCCTGGCACACACTGGAGAACTCGCAGTGAACAATGCTTCTGCCTCCTTTATGATATGCATTGAGTCCTCGCAGCCCAGGCTAGAGAGTGAGAGGTCATTCAGACCTGAAGCTGCTTTCAGTAATTCTGATGGGTTGCAATCTTTCAACAACTCAGTTTCCTTTCCTTCTAGACAGTCTCCACCAGGGGGAGCCTCTCCCTCCCCACAGCAGCCAGATTCAACTTCACGCCCAGCGGTACTCTGGTCGCGCTGAAGCAAGCTCTTCCTCCCACTGTACCCCGCCCCTTCTGAGACGGCATCCACGGGACCATTGAGCAGGTGAGTGTTAGCGACCACTGTTGTAGGAGTGGGAATATTGACGTTGTAATCGGGACACTTGTTTCCAGTCACGGCTGCATTATCGAAGCATGGCGCTGCCGAGGAGTCACTGTACTCGTCGCTTGCACTGGCAGCACATTCAGTGCCACTCCTTGGAGCATTACAGCTCTCCTCAGCAGCGCTGGGAGTCAGACGATTTCCCTCCCGCGAGTATGCGGGTTCAATTGAGGCAATTGGTGCCTCGAATACTGTGTCACAAAGTATATGTGTGTGTTTAGCAGCATCAAGTTCAGGATCATGTTCGAGATTAGGATCTGAATTACAGTCGGCTACATCAGAGGAGCAGGAATGGTAGCGACATACTTTCGGGATGAATAGAGGACGTTGTGCAGCTGTGTCCTCCATTAAACCGGCACAATCACGACGCCTCTGAGCCCGAGTCTTCAATACAGGGGACGGTGCAGCCGCCATTGCTCGCCCACTCGTCAAACAGCCAAACAGCGCCGCGTCCTCAGCCCTTTCCACCTCAGGGCTTCACGCCGCAAGGGCCACAGAGGCGGCCTTAAGTAGTCAGCCGACCAGCAGGAGCCACAGGCCATCGAGATTCCTCAAAGAAAAGTGAAGACTGGCGTCGAGACAGCAGCTTCGACCTTTGCGGTGCTCTTCGACGATCGTTCGTGGAAGTTCTGGGAAGATGAGGCGTACGGTGCACCTCGATGCAAAGTGTTCAGTGGCACAAAGATGACTCAGTGACAGATGTAGGCCCAGCAGTGAGCGTCGGGTGTCAGGAGATGCTTCGGAGGTCATCTGGCTTCTCGGTGCTGTAGCCGCAGCACGTACCTCGGGATAGCTTTGGCGATCGAGAATCGACTACGGGCTGGACTTCGGATCTTCACCTCGTCAGTGTCCTTCGGACGTCTTTGTCGGCTTCTGGTGGCGGGACTCCACCGGTAGACTGTCCTCGGTAGCCGGCGACTTCGACTTTCTCCAGCAATAGAAATCGCTCGACAGTGATGGCAAGGGAGCCCTTCATTCAAATGATCTTAGGCAAAGGTGGAGCATTGCGGCTCCGGTCGTCGAGCAGCACGGCGTCAAGCTGTCTCCGCTTCTGGGCGACATGACTCGACTGGCTTCCAGCTATTACGGAAATCCTCCGAACCCCGGTCGACAGCAATGGACTTTGATGGCTTTGATGTCCTGGCGCTTTACTTCAAGATTCTTGGCAGACCCCTTCTCCGGCTGACAGCCTTTCGGGACTGGCTTCCAGGGTACCTCGATGATGCAAGTTTTGCATAATGGTCGCTCGTACCTCGGGGGAGTGGTCTCCTTGCCAGGTCCTCTCTCGGATCAGTCCTCGACAGACTCGAAAGCTTTTAGATTTTGTTGAAGGAAAGCAGCAGCAATTCATCTTCTTCCAACTGGGCTTCAAGGATAAGCTTGTTTCAACTTCAGCTTCTGAACAAATTGGTAAGTGAGAGGTCCCCAGATATACACATCTGTCCCTCATCCACTCTAGCTAAGACAGGCTCCGTCAGCCAATCACACAGAAGGGCATTCATGCAGGCAGGCATCCAATCAAGCTCACATGCATTCAGGCCATTCACTTCCACCCAGACACCCATAACAAAGAATGTGGATTGGGGCAAGCACCCAGCCTTTCAGCACATCACACTGCATTCATGTCATTTTCGGGCAGGGCTTTCTCATTCTTTGAGTCACACACACAGATAACAGACACCCATAACAAAGAATGCACATTGGTCACACACACTATATTCACACAGGTCCGACCCCAAGGTTGTGCCCACAACATACAGTCACTGGGAAGGCTCCAGCCAGTCTTGTCTGGACCTCCCCATAATACCATATATAGTTCTTCCATCCAACAGCCAGTCAGTGGAAGGGACAGAGTCAGGGCTTCCCAGGACTTTGGGAAAACAAGGTAACAGGCAATAGAAAGCAAGAGGCCACAGCGGCCATCTTTTCCCCTAATTGGAATCCACTGATTCCTATGGCAGGGCCTGGGTATCCCAAAACGGAGGCTACTCAGAGCACCTGTCAAATTCCACATGGAGCTGCCACAAGCTCATATCCTGCTCTGTGGGCAACACACAGGTGCCCAAAAACATACACTAGGGGTACAGGGTTGTACCCCTACCCATGGGTGCCATAAGTGTATTGTGAGAAACTCATAGCGACACAAGTAAGACAGACACAAGTGAACACAATTCAAGGGTGTTTACTGAACAATTAAAGTTTGTATGCGGGTTGGAAAAATGCCTAATCTAAACCTAAATCTAAGATGGAAGCAAGTATCTACAATCAAATGAAAATAAGGCAGTCCTAGTGGCGTCAAGTCAAATAATAAAAGGGCCCATACTAAAAAAAAACTATTGCCAAACTTTACAACTAATGCAGAAAAGGCTATGGGATAGTTCTCAAGAAAAGAAAGAAGCGTTCTCAAATAATAAGTCAGGATGCAGTGGCTTGGGTCTCCCTTCCCCACATTTTAGACGCGGGAGGGATAGGATGGGAGCTTGGAGTACAAACAGTCTCAGGCTTCTCCAGCACGAGATGACAGCTCCAACGGCAGTTCTCAGGACCATTGATGGACAAGTCTTGTTTCCTCTGAAAGTCTCTTGCCTTCGGGCCTGATGTGTTCAAACAACAAAACAAAACGTTCCTTTAACAAATGAAAGTTTGTTTCCAAAGTTCAAAAGAGGGTGATGTTTTCACCCCTGGGTCCCCCACTTCTGATCTGACCCTTTTTTATCGTACTTTATGATATATCACAGTTCAGATAGGGTCAGATAGGGCAAAGGCTTCACCCCTGGGTCCCCTTCTTTTGGGCTGACCCTTTCTCATTAAACTTCAGGTGATAGCTTAACTCCTTGGATCTCCCTCATTTGGGCTCGGACCTCTCTCGACTGCCAGCCCTTGGGTGATGGCTTTGCCCTGGATCTCCCTCGGTGGGGCTCAGACCCTTCTCTATGCTTTCTACTGGTTTCTAATGTTTGCGGGAGTCATGTCCCTTTTCCTTATCTACTATATGGGATTCACTTCCCTTGCTTTCATGCCAATTCACGAATCAGTCTTTTGAATGTACAGGTCTTTTGCTCAACCCTCACGTATGACCACTTTGAGTTCCTTTGGCCGCCGTCGTTTGGCCTTCTGGTTTCTGTAGTTCTATTCTAGTGGGGAGTAACCAGCACTTCTTGAGTTAGCACCCACATGGTGCCAGTTTCCCTCCTCAGCTGGTCTCCCCTTAACACCTTTTACAGTTCATTCACAGTTTGTGGAAATAGTTTCAGATAGTTTCAATTCAGTTTTTAAAATAAATTGCTAAAAAGCAGTTGCATTCAGTAGTAAGAAATTGTATTCTAAAAGGCAGTTTCAGTTTCAAATTGCCTTAGAAATAGCAGTAAGACACGTAAATGGCAAGTGAAAACTAACACGGGCGAGCAGCTCTCACCCTAGTCCACCCGCGTCCGCTCCAGGCTGCTTTTAAATCAGTCCTGATTGCGGGAGCTTAATGCGGCAAATGCCAGCGAGGAAAGACTTCCCTTTCCCAATACAAACAACCCTCAAAAGTAAGTTTCAGATAGTTCCAATTCAGGTTTTAAAATAAATTGCTAAAAAGCAGTTGCATTCAGTAGCAAGAAATTGTATTCTAAAAGGCAGTTTCAGTTTCAAATTGTCATAGAAATAGCAGCAAGACACGTAAATAGCAAGTGAAAACTAACACAGGCGAGCAGCTATCGCCCTAGTCCTTTTCTTCAGGTGAAATCTCAGCTCAGTTGAAGCATGCCTTGGTCTCCCCACTTCTGAAAAAACCTATTCTCAACCCTAGTGTGGCGGAAAACTATCGCCCTATATCCTTACTCCCAGTTGAGATGAAGCTGATGGAGGCCCTGATTACACCTGCATTCTCTCTATTCCTGGAGACTAATAACTGTTTGCCCCCATTTCAGTCGGGTTTCCGCCCCGCAATGGGCACAGAATCTGTGATGGTCTCTCTCCTGGATGACCTGGCTCTTCGCTAGGATCCTGGAGAGGCCGGGGTGTTGATTCTCTTTGACCTCTCCACAGCATTCAATACCATAGATAATGATGTTCTGATGTCTCGCCTGGAACAGAATGGGTCAGGGGATCTCTTCTGGCATGGTGTAAGTCCTTTCTCACAGGTCGTACACAATAAGTGTCATTCCAGAACTGCCACTCCCCTCCTCACACTCTCCCCCTTTGGGGTCCCTCATGGATCGGCTTTGTCGCCCCTCCAGTTCAATATCTATTTGCGGCCTCTGGCCGATCTTATTGCGAAGTTTGGTGTTCTTTTCTACACTCAGTTGGTGTTTTAGCTTGACTCTCAATCTACCAATCCTCCCACTAAGCTCAGAAACTGCCTCTCTGCGATTGGTAAGTAGATGGCCGCAATTTGGCTTAAACTGAATGGGGAAAAAAACAAAGTACTAATAGTCAGTTCGCAGAATGAGGTTCGCAGTTTTGGCCTGACTCCCTTGGGCCCTGTCCTGCACCCAGTGCATCTGTAAAAAGCCTAGGTGTTAGGCGTTCTGATGGCTCTAGAGAAGCCCAGGTTACAGCAGTCTGTAGCACCGGATTCAGCAAATTAACAGTCTTGAAGATCCTATCATTGTTGCCGCCTATTCATGGTACACAGATAGTAACCTCAGCAATAAAGGGCTTGCTTAACTACTGTAATGGAATCTACTTAGGACAACCTAAGCGTCTGCTGCAAAGGCTTCAAATACCTCAGAATGCAGCAGCCTGGCTAGCCCTAAATGCCCCCCCCAGGCTGGCCCCCTCTGTGGCCGGGTACCATCGGGCCAGGGCCGGGGGGCAGTCCTTCTTGGTCCTTGCCCCGACTCTATGGAACCTGCTTCCACTTTCTCTGCGTGTAACAGAGGAATACTTCCATTCCGGAAAGCACTTAAAATGCACCTGTTCAACTAAGCACTGGTGTTTTCTATTTCTCCCCTGGTTCCCCACTAACTCTTGTTGGGGTTTAGCGCCTAGATGCCCTTGGGCCTTAGTACACGCTCTATGCGTCCTGCTACAATACAATACAATAGTTCAAAAACCTGCCACTTTGCGATTCTCACTCCACACAGCCCGGTTCTTATCGGTTCACCACTCGACTCACCGGCTGTGATGAACCACTTGGCTCTTGGCTTCTTCGGAGCTAAGGGCAGTACCATGGGCGCGGTTGCTGCCTCTGCCCCGCCTTATCAGCATAGGCTTGCCCCATGTACCGTTGACATCTGCAGCAGGACACATGTGTTTTTGTTCACAGTCTTAGATTCCCCTCTACGAAGGATCCGCGGACCTGGGACGAAAAGGGCAAGGTCACTTCTCTTCTCGCCACCCTCTCGTTTACTGCCGCCTTTCTCCTTCTCTTGAACTGCTGCGCCATATTAGCCGCCTCTTCATGATGTCTGCCGTGCTCACCTTTCTCATCTTGCTCATCCTGCAACCTCCTGCTCCACCTTTTATCCCTGTGGGGAATAGGAAGGGTTGTCAGGTGTGTATGATTTTAGTCAATTGCCAGACCTTGCCTGACCCTCGGGTTGGGACATGTACGAGAATGTTTGTGTCGCAAAAGGAGGCTGGCATGTCAAAATAGCCTATGGGACAGTTGGGGCCATGGATGAAAATAACCAGGATGGAGCATGTAACATAGGGGATTGGGGTGATTCGGCAAAGGGTAGTCAGAGGGACGGGATTCTTGAAGCAGATGGGAATAACTGAGATTGTAAAATAGTCCAGGGGGGTTGTGGGAACTGCAGTATGTTACCTGAGCAGGTGGGGATTGCGGGAAAGAATAATGAAAGGGATAGGAAGAAGAATGCTTGGGAGTATTAGGATAGTAAACCGGATGACAGGGTTTTTGGGAGAGACGGTTTCTGAACATGACAGGGTGTGAGATCTTAGGGGATCGGTTCCATCTGGAGGGGTTAGTGGGTTTGGGTAGGAGCAATTTAATGGTAGGAGGTTAGGCAGGTGTAGTGTAGCCTATAAAGGCTTCAGAGATATCATACACCTCTTGTAATACCACATCTCACCTGGTGCATTCCCCCGAGCATCACCCCAGGGCACCTCACCCAGGTGATCCTCCCTCGCTCGTCCAGCCCCAGGGTTGGGATCTGAGAGCGCCGGCCCTCCCCTGGCCACTGAATAAGGGATTCTCGAGCTCTAAATGGGATAATACCCTCAGGTTTTTCACATGCCCTTCCCCAATGCTGGTTGGACTGCAATGTTTCATGGGGAAATTCCACCATGGAACATCCAGACTGCTGCTCCAAGCCCTCCAGGATGTAACCTGGATGGTTATCGTTAGGACTCTTGCCCCTTTATTGGTTAACTATGGTTGGTCAAGAAGAGGGATTCAAGATTTCTTCCATCTCTCTCTCTCTCTCTCTTTCTTTCTCTCTCTCTTTCTTTCTCTCGCTCTCTCTCTCTCTCTTTTCCTTTCCCTTTTACTGAGCATCTATTAGCTCCTTTTCTAAATTGAGAACACTGGAGCCCGAGGGGCCTTGATACGAGTGCTGGGTTGAATAGGTTTGAGCAAAGAGACGTGGAAGACAGGATGAATGCGCATGGTGGGGGGTAATGTTAATCTCATAGCGACTGGGCTGATCACTGCAGAAATTGTATAGGGGCCCAGAAACTTAGGGTGAAACTTTCTAGGTCCCTTTAGTTGAATATGTCTTGTAGCCAGCCACACTTCATCACCTATTTGGTAACAGGGGGACTCTTCGGTTATGGTCTGTAAACCTTGTATGTGCTTCTTTAGCTGCCGACAGATGCTCTGCAGCCTGTTTCAGAGTTCGGCGGAAGGTGTTATGTAGTGTTGTGACCGCCGGTATTTCCAGTTTTTCTGGTGGGTCGTAAACGGAAGTACGGGGATGCCAACCATGAAGCACATAGAATCGGCTGTGTCCGGTGGAGGTGTGTACCGAATTATTGTATGCATACTCAGCTATCCACAAAATATCTGCCCATTTCTGCTCTGTCTGCTGGATCATACATAGGAGATACTGTTCCAAGATTTGATTAGTTCTTTCTGTTTGTCCGTCTGTTTGCCTGGTTCACTATCCTGCCAGGGCTTTTCTGTTCTCTACTCACTCTTTCTCTCATCCAAGAAATAATGATTATCCAGTATTGGGTTATGTTGTATAATACAGTAACAGAAGACAGGAGACTTGCTGGTTTACTGGAAGGGCTTTATTTATGAATTTCCAGCCGGCCCCAAATACACGCAAACTGCGTGTCTCTATGAACTAAGGCCAACGGGCCTGGAATGGCTGGGAGTTGCTGAGTGCAGCTCACGTCCTCAACTGAGCTGCGGGCCCCGTTCTCAGAGGAGCCGGCAGGGCGCTTCTATCTGCGTCCTCGGCCCGGCTCGTAATGCGCGCGGAGCGCGCGGGGGCGGGACTTCCGGTTCCGCGAGATCTCGCGAGAGCGGGGCTCTCGCGACTTCTCTACACACCTCCCTTTTTCCAACTGATAATAGAGTCACTGTACAACATAGTCATTGTATCTCACCGGTCTTCTGTGCTCTCTTCTGGGCCGCTCCCTGGTTCCAGCGCACTCTTCTTGCTGCTCTGGTTCCGGGTCTGCCTCGAGTTCTTCCGGTTCGATCTCAGGTTCTAACCTTTCTCTGTCGTCTCCTTCATGTTCGCGTTCCTCGCTTCTCCCATAGTTCTTCTCAGTCCCTGCTAGTGATCTCTCCGGAGACCTCTCTCTTTCTTGCCGCCTCTGGTACAGTGCTACTCTTTCAACGTTCCATGTGCGCCCGTCTTCCGTGCAAATGTAGTTTGTTCCTTTGTGAATTACTTGGCAGGGTCGACTGTATCGGGACCCTGTGATTTGATCTTTCTTTGGTAGTCTGATCTTAACCAGGTCTCCCTTTCTTATGTCTGGCGCTTGTTTGGCCCTCCTTCTCTCATCACTCCATGACTTCATGCGTGCCTTACTGCTTTGGATTCGCCACACTACTTCTGACATGTCCACAGCCTCATCTTCTCGTACTTTCGATAGCCATGGTGGACTCAGCGTGGACGCCGCACTCCTCCCTCTCAACATTTTGAACGGGGAAACCTGCGTGATGCCATTTGGAGTGAGTCTGTGGGCCGCTATGGCCTCTTTGGTGGTTTTGAGCGGGTCCATTCCTGAAGCTGTTGCCAATTGGATGGCGCCCTTTATGAACCTGTTTGCCCTTTCTACAAGCCCATTGGCCTGAGGGTGATACAGGGCAGCTTTCTTTTGAATGATATGATTTCTTTTTAGAAAATCTTCCATGTCTTTAGAGACCAGTTGCACCCCGTTGTCCGTAACCACCTCCTTGGGGAGGCCTTCCCTTTGAAAAATTTCTGTGAGTACTTCTATGACCGTCTTGGTGGTTATATTCGGGACAAACTCTGCCTCCACCCATTTCGATAAGTAGTCCACCAGCACTATGCCATACCTATGTTCCGGCGACATAGCCTCCAGGGGTCCTATGAAGTCGATGCCTATTTTGGACCATACTGCTTCGGGTATTTCTGTGGGTGTCAGGGGTGCCTGGCGGACCTTAAGTCTTTTGTCGCTGTTTAAGCATTCATGACACCTCTCTATCATGGTGCGAATTTCTTGGTCCATGGACGGCCACCAGTAGGCCTCTCTCACTCTGCGGCGAGTCATCGTGTTTCCGAGGTGTCCCGCGTGAGCCCGGCAGAGAATGGTTTTTCTCATACCTATTGGGGGAATGATTTGATCATTTTTCATGACGATCCCTTTGATTTCGGACAGCTCATCCGACACTTTCCAATATGGTCTCATGCCTTCGGGAAGCACCTTTTCACTGGGCCAGCCTTCTTTGATGCATTCTCGAATCCTGGTCATGGTGGGGTCCTTCCCATCCTCTTCCTCCCAGTGCCTTTCACTGAGTTCTAGGTAGTCGGGTGCTCTTAAGTCCATGACGGATGCCACGATGCATTCCCCATGTAGGAATGTGGTTGCTTTATCCTTATCTTCCGGCAGCCGCGACATGCAGTCGGCCTGCGTATTTTTCCAACCTGAAATGTGCTGGACTTCGAAAGTGTACTCCTGCAGTTTGGCTGCAATGCGTGCTAATCTGGGTGTGGATGTTTTGGTCCCTCCAGGGCTGAGCATGTGGATGAGAGGTTTATGATCCGTCAGCAGCTTGAATTTTGTGCTCCACACGTATGTTCTGAAATGTTCCACTGCCCATGCACACGCCAGCATTTCCTTTTCAATGGTGGAGTAATTCTGTTCTGCTTCCGATAACGCCTTCGACGCAAAGGCTACCACATGTTCCGTGTCACCTTTCTTTTGAGTTAATACTGCTCCCAGTCCATACGCACTGGCGTCTGTGGTGATGACTGTCTCCCACGTTGGATTAAATGGTTGAAGACATGGGGCATCCATGATGTGCTGTTTTATGCTTCCCATCGCAATCTTTTGCGGTTCTTGCCACGTAAACTCCGACCCTTTTTTGAGTAAGTCGCGGAGGGGTGCTGTGGTCTCTGAAAACTTTGGTATGAATTTGGCATAGTACTCAGCGAGTCCAAGAAATGACCTCACTTCTTCTTTGCAGGTGGGTTCTGGAGCTCCACTGATGGCCTGCATGAGGTTCCGTTTTGGACTGATGCCTTTTTCCGAGATCAGGTACCCTAAGTATTCGACCTCTTTCACCTTGAACATGCATTTTTCATGGCGTAAGCGGATGCCTGCTTCTTGTAGCTTGTTGAGAACTTTTCTCAACGTGGAGTCGTGGGTCTGCTCATCCCCTGCATACACCAGGATGTCGTCCTGGAAATACACTACGTTTTTAACATTGCGTAGCAGGACATCCATCATCCTTTGGAAAGCCGATGCTGCTGATGACAACCCGAACGGCATTTTGGTGAATTGGTATGTCCCAAACGGAGTGATGAATGCCGTGAGGGGTTTTGACTCTTCATGGAGCTGTATTTGGTGGTATGCATTTCTCATGTCGAGTTTTGAAAATATCTTGGCCTCTTTCATTAGTAGAATGAGTTCATTGATGCTTGGAAGGGGGTAATTGTCCGTGATGACTTCCAAGTTTAAGCTGCGCAGGTCTATGCAGACCCTCAATTCCTGGGATTGGGGCTTCTTTATGAGAACCACCGGGCTCAACCACTCGGATGCTTCGATTTCTTCTATGATCCCCTCCCTCCTCATCTTGTCTAACTGTCTTCTGAGGGCATCTCTGGCTGTGGCAGGTACCGGCCTCACCCGATGCTTGACTGGGACAGCATTTCTTTTGAGCACAATTTTGTGGAGAAAACCCTTAATGTGCCCCGGCTCCTCTGAGAATAATGTAGGATAATCATTTTTGACCACAGGTCCGTCCTTTGCACCGAGTGACAGTACCTGATCCTCTGTGCTGGGATCCAGTCTAATTTTCAGTTTGTCTTGGTCGTCCCAACCTAACACTGCTGGACCTTCATGGCTGAAGTAAACTCTAGTGATTGCCACTCTCCCTTTGAATTCGACTTTGCCCTTTATGTACCCCAAGAGTTCAATCGACGCTCCCCCAAAAACTGTGGGCTTGTGCCGCGTAGTCAGCACTTGTACTTTTTCTTTTCCCACCATTTCTTTGTAAGTCCTCAGGGGAATGATGGTTAGATCCGAACCTGAGTCTGCCATGACCCTAGTTTCATTGCCGTCTATTTTAATCGTGCAATGGGGCTTCTCTCTCCTGGCTCTTGTGCTGTTCACCATTATAACTGTGGGCCTACCTTCATCTTCTGAGGATGATTCTCTCTCCATGATGCGCTCTGCGTTGAGACTGGTGACTTTCCTGTTTCTCCATCGACACACGATTGAGAAGTGACCAATGCGTTTACAGACGGAGCACTCCTTATCTCTGGCTGGGCACTCTCTGTCAAACGCTAAGTGCTTCGTACTGGTGCACCTGTGGCACTTGAGGGGTTCTTTCCTGTTTCCTTTCACATCTCTCATGTCCGATGTCGGCTTTTCTTTTTTTGAATGGACGCCCACTGCCTGTATTTCAGCGGAGCTCTGGGCTCCTGTGAGCTCCTTCCGTCTTCCCGCCGTTTCTTCGACTGCTCTGGCAATTTCGATTGCTTTCTCCAACTGCAGTTCCTTTTCAATGATAAATTTATCTTGGACTTTCCTGCTGTTCGTGTGAACGGTCAACATGTCACAAATGAGGTTTTCCGCATTGTTGCCAAAGTTACATAACGCCGCTAGTTCCCTCAGCTTAGTGACGTAATCATCTACTGGTTCCGACATTTCCTGCTTCCGACCGTAGAACCGTATTCTGTGCAGCACTGTGTTTTCTTTGCTGGCAAACCTCTTAATGATTCTCCTCACTGCCTCCTTGAACACGTCGTCGTTGTCGCCAGCAACCGGGATCGGGGTCAGACTTTCGAAAATTCTTTGTCCCTCTACCCCCAGGGCATTGAGTAACATGGCCCTGCGCCTTGCCGCCGAGAACCCTGCTCCACCCAGTGCTTCCACGTAGGTCATGAATAGGGGCTGCCATTGTGGCCACGGAATGGCAGGCCTACCTGGAGTTTGGAGGAAGGGTGGCGGTGGCGTTGCTCCTTGCATGCTTCTTCGTGGGTTGTGGTGATCCTCGTCGCCAATTTATGTTGTATAATGCAGTAACAGAAGACAGGAGACTTGCTGGTTTACTGGAAGGGCTTTATTTATGAATTTCCAGCCGGCCCCAAATACACGCAAACTGCGTGTCTCTATGAACTAAGGCCAACGGGCCTGGAATGGCTGGGAGTTGCTGAGTGCAGCTCACGTCCTCAACTGAGCTGCGGGCCCCGTTCTCAGAGGAGCCGGCAGGGCGCTTCTATCTGCATCCTCGGCCCGGCTCGTAATGCGCGCGGAGCGCGCGGGGGCGGGACTTCCGGTTCCGCGAGATCTCGCGAGAGCGGGGCTCTCGCGACTTCTCTACAGGTTACTGACCCTTTCTCAGCAAAATTCTTATTGGTATCAACTCCTCTTTTCAAATATTGGGTCACCGACACGTTCTTAACACTGTTTGTAATTGTATTAGTTCCTCGAATTAATTTAACTGGACTTTTTCTCGCTGTTAATGATAAGCGACACTCGCTCTCAAGTGCTATGGTAAACCACTTGATCTGTCAGGGCTTACCTGTCAGCTCTGTCGTTCCTCATATCCTTCCGTCTTTTGATTTGCTGACTGTGAGGGGCGGGGGAGAGGTGTTAGCCATTTGACTCCCTCTGCTTCTGGTGGATCCAGGTGCCTATAGCAATGAAGCGTGAGCTTTTTTTGGCCCTGTCTCTCTGCACGCCATTCTCGTTAGCCTCCGTGCTGCCTTCCACAGTGTGCTCGCTCTGGCATTCCAATCAGCATGGCACAATACACGTATTCTGTTCAGCTGTGTGTGTTTTAAACTAGAACACAGCGTTTGCTTACTACTTTCCTTTTCTAATATGTCCGTGCCTGCCTCTGTTCTGAAGGGCGTTCTTCCTTCATTTGCTCTTATCTTACACTGCCGCGTGAACTATCTGTTAAGACGTTTAATGTCTTCACTGTTTGTCGAAAGATAACAGCTCCAAGCATGCTAAACTAACGTACAGGTTGAGCTATCTCTGTACAACGGCTAACTACAATACAAGTTTAAGTAACTTTGTACAATGATACACTTGCATTCTGCAACGCAGTCATGTTTCAAACATTCTCTGCTAATTCTATGGCAAGACAGGAGGCTCATATTATGCATTACAATCTTTACTGAGAACCACAGCAGCAAAGAATGAAAAACTTTGTAAAACGAAATTTTTTGTAACATAACATTATAATAAAGCAATGGGAAACATCCCAGTCCAACATGGAGGGCAGGTCCTGCCCTGGGGATAGCCAATAGGGATCCAGCCAGTCCCATATAGGTCCATTCCTCTATCCACTCCCCCTCTTTCTTTGCTGCTGACCCACAGCTAAGTCACACCTATGGTTTTTTCCTTAGTCTGTGTGGAAGAAAGTTGTGGAACGTTAGTTTCAGGAAATAGCGTTCGAGAGAACGCGTTCCTTTATATGGATACATTGTGTTAATGTATTTGGTTCCTCAGGCAGGCAGCGTGCGTTTGTTTATTTAGCCGCCGCGCGCCCCTGAGGTGATTTCGTTTAATTACTGGAGCGTGTAGAAAGCCCGCTCAGTGTTTCAATTGTATCGCGTGCAGCCGGGAGCTGCACAGTTTGTTTGTTTAACTTCCTTTTGACCTTTCAGATGCGAATGCGCTCGCGTTCCTTTTTTTCCACGTGGGCCTGAGAGAAGGCCGGTTTAGTGTTTCCTCTGTATTGTGAGCACGCGGCAGTTAAGATACTTTCTGACTGCGTGCTGTTTCTGTGAAACTCACTGGCACTCGCTTTAGGCGTGCTGTTTTACCAGAGGCAAGGTTGGCGGTTCGAGCCTGCTCTCCGCCTCTTATTCTGTTTTTTTCCATATTGTGTTTTTCTATTTCATTTTGTTCATATTGCCATGTGTAATGTTTAACAGAGTTGCAATTTGTTTTTTCATTGCCCTCACACGCTGCTCGCGTGTTTGTCTGTGGGATACAGACTTTGTACATACTCTGCCTGGGTGGCCCTTCCAAGAGTTTGTGGCACCCCGGTTTTGAAGTGAAAGTTTCAGCCTGCTTGGCTTCTGTTAGTTCAGCAGAGACCCTGCTGTTTTGTTTATACCACTTTCATATATATATATATTTGAATTTTGTACCAAGTAAGATTGGTGCTGTCATGGATAAAGGAGTGCTCCCCTCCTCTGCTGATGCCAGCACACAAGTGCGCGCTGCCAAAAAAAGTGATAAAGTGGTTGATAATTTGGGGGATCAAGCCTGTCATGCCCAGCCTTTGGTGGCTCAAGCTATTCAGTCCTCTCTGGACTCGGCTTTATCTGATTTAAATAATACCTTGGCGTCCGCCTTTGACAGGTTGATTACCCGTATTGCGGATTTTCATCCGTCCCAGGATGCTGCCCTATCTACGGCATCCCAAGCCCCCAAGAAATGTAAGGCCAAAACTAAGCATACCCAGGGACAACTCAGTCCCATAGTAGCCATATCCCCTAAGAGTAATTTAAAGCGAGGATGGGTTGAATCCGGTCAGCCTATATCTTCTACCCCCTGGCCGGCCCCCGCGCCTTGTGCGCCGGTGGAGCTCCCCATTGATGTCTCCTCCTCTGACAGTTCAGATAACTCTGATTCGCCCCCTAAGAGGCAGAAAAGGAAGGTGACTTCAGTAGCCCCTCTGGAGGGCCCCCTGCTGGATGGTAGTGGGGTTCCTTTCTTTGATCCTGCCCTGATACAACACCCCAGGTCAGCCGAGTGGCAACCCTCTGAGGAGGTTTCAGCGTTCCTCAAGTTCTGGATCAGACGTCCTATGGCCAAGGAGGATCGTAATAAATTACGGTCGGAATGTCCCAGACCTTTGATCGCCGACAAGGTGGCTCTGGCGCCAGAAATAGACCAGTCTATGGCGGCTTTTCTTTCCCAGAAGGGGAAAGACCCCAAGAAAGGGGTCGATAAAGCGTGGCGTAGTTGTCAGGACAGACTGTTGGACATATTGGGTCCAGTCGCGCAGATTTTTGAAATGGCAGAAGAGGCGGCGTCCTCTAATACCCCGATAGATGTTGACGCATTAAGGGGTTGGATCCAACGTACGGTATGCCTGCTCGGCAATGCTAATGCCTCCATATGTAGGGAACGGAGGAAATCTTTATTAATGAGGTTGGATTCCAAATTGGCAGACATGTCTGAGAGGGAAGGTGGCCCCTCAGCTCAGGGTAATCTGTTTGGGGATTCCTTTCTGAAAGATTTGTCAGCATATGTGCACACATTTACGGCGCTGGATAAAGCGCAGGTTAATATAAAAAAGGTTTTTGCCCCAAAGGTTTTTAACAAGGCTGGACGAGGTAGGGCCCGCTCCTCCGGCCGGTTTTCCCAGGGCTCCTCCCGTCCCCGTCAGTTCGCGCCTCGAGGTGCATACCATACCTCCTCTGCTCGAGGAGCACATAACCAATTCTACCAACAACAAAACTCAGGTTGGGGAGGACGTGGCGGCAGAGGTGCCGGAAGATCAAGGGGGCAAGCAGGTACTTTCTCAAGTGCTAAGTGTTTTTTCCCCCAAAAGTCTAGGTGGCAGACTATCCAGGTTTTTTCCACAGTGGGAGGTCCTCACTTCGGATCCTTGGGTGTTACAAACGGTGCAAGGTTATCAGATAGAATTCTATGCCCCTCTTTGTCAGTTATCCATTCCCCTTCCTTTGGTGTTCGACGAAGTCAAACAATCCCTCATAGATGTGGAGGTAAGGGATCTCATCTCCAAGGGGGCGGTAGTCCCGGCCACTTACAGGGCCACTCAGTTTCTGAGTTCCATTTTTCTAGTCCCAAAACCGGACCAGGGGTTTCGCCCAGTAATCAACCTGAAGGCCCTAAACTCTTTTGTTGTTTATCACCATTTCAAAATGGAGGGAATTCACTTGCTCAGGGACACCCTTCTCCCGGCAGATTGGATGGTCAAGTTGGACCTCAAGGACGCTTACTTGGTAGTCCCCGTCTTTCCCCCGCATCAGGAGTTTCTTCAGTTCCAATGGGGGGGTCTGGTGTGGCAGTTTGCATCCCTTCCTTTTGGTCTGTCCTCAGCCCCGTGGTGTTTCACCAAGCTCATGCGGCCGGTGATGGCTCTCCTCAGATCCAGGGGGATTCGGATCATAATTTATCTGGACAACATGTTGCTCCTAGCCCAGAATTATCAAACCCTATGTTCCCATCTGGAATTCACTGTGACCCTTTTACAGGATTTAGGTTTTGTGATAAATGTAAGAAAGTCCATATTGACGCCTACACAATGCATCCAATTTCTGGGCTTCAATATAGATTAAAAGCTTTGCATCCTCCTTCTCCCAGACAGCAGGCTTTCAAAAATAAGGAAAGAAATTTGTCTCCTCCTCAGGAAGGGGAGGATCTCCCTCAGGCAATTAGCCAGAGTAGTGGGGATGCTGTCGGCATCCATTCAAGCTATCTTCCCTGCTCCCCTTCATTACAGAGCTCTGCAACGCTTGAAAGCCAAACATTTATGCAAGTCTCTCTCTTACTCCCAAATGGTGGATTTGCCGCCGGACGCCAGGTTGGAACTCATGTGGTGGCTCAGGCACATGGAGGCCTGGAATGGCAAGGCAATTTTTGGCCCATCTCCGGATGTAGTTCTGGAATCCGATGCGAGCAGATCGGGTTGGGGAGCCAGGTTGGGCAAGGTTTCCACAGGTGGGAAATCGTCAGAGTCGGAGAAACAGCTCCATATCAATTGCCTAGAATTATTAGCAGGGTCCTTCGCAGTTCGGAGTCTCCTCAAGGATCAGGGGAATTGTTGTATTCTCCTCCGCATGGACAACATATCTGCAGTAAGATACATCAATCACCTGGGGGGTACCAGGTCCAAAGTCCTGGCGGATTTGGCAAGAGAGTTTTGGCATTTTTGCCTCGACAGGGATATTCTGTTGAAGGCGGGTTGCGGATTGGAACTCCAGGCACCTGCAGGACAGGAGCGATTGGATGTTGAACAGGTCTCTTTTCGCCCGCATAGCGTCCCTCTGGGGTCCCCTGACCATAGACTTGTTTGCCTCAAGGCTAAATTGTCAAGTTCCCAGGTTTTACAGCTGGAGACCAGATCCGTTGGCTCTGGCCACCGGCGCTTTCCTCCAGGATTGGTCGGGTCCGTTGGGGTATGCCTTCCCCCCCTTTGCCATGATAGCTCGGGTTCTGGTCCAGGTTTGCTCACAGATGGTGCCTCTGGTTCTGGTTACCCCCTTTTGGCCCTCTCAGGTTTGGTTCCCGGCCCTTCTGGAATTAGCAGTAGATATTCCCCGTCTCCTCCCTCCCGATCCCCGGTTGCTGGTGGATCCGGAGGGTCTCCCTCACGAGTTGGTCTTGCAGGGACACCTGGCCCTTATGGCTTGGAAGATTTCAGCTCTTCCTGGTGCTTCAGAGGACTTTCGCAAGACTCTATGGCAATCATCAGGGACTCCTGGGCGCCCTCCACGAAGGTGTGATATTCCGCAGCGTGGAACAGATGTGTTGGCTGGTGTGTGGCTAGGCACCTCAATCCCATTTCTGCCCCTCCCGTAGAAGTGGTCAATTTTCTGGTAGAGTTGTTTAAAGAAGGGAAAGCCTACAGAACTGTTAATGGGTTTCGTTCTGCTATCTCAGCCGGTCACCTTTTGGTTAAAGGAGAGCCAGTGGGTAGGCACTTTTGGTGCGGAGAGCCCTTAAATCTATTCGTATTAAGGTTCCACCACAACCGAAGTATTCGGTTCTCTGGGATGTTAATATGGTATTACAGCTCTTTAGGTCCTGGCCTCTTAATGAAGAGCTGTCCCTGCAGCAGTTGTTTGCCAAACTTGCTATGTTACTATGTCTGGTGTCTATTAAACGGGTCTCTGACATCAGAGCTCTGGATGTTTACCCCTCAGGGGGTTACTTTCTTTATCTCACGAAGAACTAAGTGCATGACTTCCTCTATATCATATCCAGCTTTTACTGAGGATTGTAAATTATGTGTGGTCCAATGTTTGAAATGTTTTGAGCTTAAAACTGAAGGTTTTAGACCTCCCAATACCTCTCAGCTGCTGATTTCCTACAGGAAACCCCATAAACCGGTCTCCCCTGCTACTTTGGCCAGATGGATCAAATGGATCATGCGGGAGGCGGGGGTTGACACGTCCTTTTTTGGTCCCCACTCAGTCCGAGGCGCTATGGCCTCAAAAGCAGCCTTTCTGGGGGGTAGTTTGGAACAGATTTTAAAAGCAGCTGACTGGTCTAGGGAATCCACTTTTCAGACGTTTTACCATAAGCGTATTGCTCATGTAGCGGTGAACGTAATGCAAGGGCTTTGAACTTGCATAATATGAGCCTCCTGTCTTGCCATAGAATATCTAATCCCCCACACTAGCGTGAGATGGGGGTTTAAATTCTATAAAAGACAAGGAGGCGAGTATTATCCCACCCACCCACCCTTACTGGTGTTTGATTGTTGTTTCAGCTTCCAGTTGATGGCTTCGGTGTGGGAAGAAGTAAGCGATTTCGATCCAACTCACAGAAGGTTCAGCGCAGAAGTCTCCTTGGGAGTTTGTTCTTCGCTCTAATGGAGGAATGTTTCGGTGGTCGTGTGGAAATGATCAGCTTCAGAAAGAGGGGGAGTGGATAGAGGAATGGACCTATATGGGACTGGCTGGATCCCTATTGGCTATCCCCAGGGCAGGACCTGCCCTCCATGTTGGACTGGGATGTTTCCCATTGCTTTATTATAATGTTATGTTACAAAAAATTTCGTTTTACAAAGTTTTTCATTCTTTGCTGCTGTGGTTCTCAGTAAAGATTGTAATGCATAATACTCGCCTCCTTGTCTTTTATAGAATCTAAACCCCCATCTCACGCTAGTGTGGGGGATTAGATATTCTTTCCTATTGGGAAATCCTACGGCTAGATGCTTCATGCTGCCGTCTGCTTCTCGTGGCTGGTTTGAATCAAGGGATTTGATGTAGGTTAATATGCAGTCTCATTCCGTGTCTTTTGTGGTTATTTATTTTTATTTATTTTTTGAAGTGCCCACACAGCCCGTGGGCAATCGAGGCGCTTTTACAGGAATATGTCTTGTTTCTAAGCGCGGACGCGAGGATCGAACCTGTGCTGCTTCGTGCCGTATTGTTTCCGAGGCAAGCACGTTGCCGCTGTGCTATCCTCCTGGGACAACGTTCCAAATCGGTCACATGTTCAGGTATGCTGATCACGTGATGGGGCTCCTATTGGTGTCCTATTTGCCTACTCAGCAAGTTATCTGTTCTGTTTCTAAGACCTGTTCTTATTTAAAATGAGACTTCATTCACGGATGAGTACTATTACATTTTTAATTTACGTTAAGTTCCTATTCCCGTTCCGTTGTTTTACACCTTATGTTCCAACTTGTCTCTTTTATTTACTGCACTGGCCATGATTGTAGTCCAAGGCTTTCCCGTGATTAATCAATTGAATGAAATATTTATGTTTTTATCTGGCACATCAACTTTGATGTTAAAGCCATAGATATAATGTTTAGGATTATCTGGTCAGGTGCAATCCTGTCTGATTTAAGGTATATTAAAATAAGGCTCTGCCCGTTTTAATATTAAAATCCGGTAAACCGAATATGCGGTAGTCTATTCATCTCAAAAGGCCAGCCTACTGGCATTTCATGATTTGGGTTAGGCGTTCAGACAGGGTCTTGGTTTGAGATATGTCTACATTGTTAATCCGGCTCGATGTCAGAGTTGAATTTTGTCAAGCCTCAGTGATAGCATGCTTTTAAAATGCTAGATGCTATGATGGTCTGAAAAGTTAGGTGTCGGGAGGGGTTAGGGGGCTTTGTAGAAGTTAAACTCCCAGGCACCACTTCCGTTTGTTCATACATTTTTACAGAAAATTATGCATTTCTGTAATTTCTGTATCTGTGTTTAAACCATCTGTTATAGGTTTTAGGTTACAGATTAATCTACATTCTTTTTGGCACAGACATTTTTATCGGTCCCCCATTCTTTCATCCTGGGTTAGGTGTTTGGCTCCAAACAACTTGCTATTCTCCTTTTTGTCATTCAGATGGTTCTTGCTCCAGTGTTCAGACAATGCTGAGAGGGTGTCTGTATTTGTGATTGTTCCGATGTGTTCTCTAATTCTTACTCTCAATTCACGAATGGTGCTTCCAACATATATTTTGTTACAGAGGTGGTCCTGCAGTTAACAAATACATTGATTACCACATTTCTTCGATTAGCAGTTCTGTATGTTATCAAGAGCATATCTACACATACTACAATTAGGACATTTAAGGAAATCTTTGAGATTTTTACCAGTCAAAATATTGGTCTGAAACTTCTGTTTTGCTCCTTCCATGAAGCTCGGACTGAGCTTTGAGTGTAATGCGGGTGCTCTTGTCCACCAAGTCGGTGTCACAAGTCTCTCCCCTTCTCACCTGTCTTTCCTGTTTGCTTGCGACCTTCTTTTGTGACTTTCTCCGCACGGTCCGGGATTTATATAAGCCTGTGCGCGGGTCTTTGGATTCCAGCATACTTCGTTCAGACTGTCCAGGACGGAACCAGGAAGGAACAATGTCCGTGTGAGGAGGCACGGAAACCGTGGCTCGAGCGCGGGCGAAAATCCAGGAAATTCGGTAAGTTTGAGGGATGAAAGGAAAGGAGGAAGAATCAGGGAACCCGGAGTAGAGAGATCAAGAAAATAGCCCTGAGCGAACACTGGTAGCACACGTCCAGCTACGGTGAGCAGTAGCGTGAGACGCGCAGAACCGCGGGGGCGTGTCTGTTTTGTAGAACATATAGCGTGTAACGCAGAGACTGGCAAGCAGCATTCCGCATCAAGCGGCCATGTTTGAAGGATTACTGAGTTCAATCCCCTATGGGTCAGGGACCACGAAGTCCAGAAGGGACGCAGACGGCGGTTAATGACAGTCGGGAGTCTAGTTTCAGGAGGTGCCAATTTTTCAGGAACATCTTGCGAATTAATGCATTATTTCCTGCACATTGTGTTATCATTTTTACTGTGTCAGGTTGCTTTGTGGCACATTTATTTTTAGGTTTGAAGTAGTCATTTCGGTGCCAATGTCCACTTTGTTCCTAGCCTGTTGTATGCAATCCTTTTTGTATCCTCTTGATTCAAATCTTTCTTTAATGGTTGTACATTCTGCTCTACATGTGTTTTCTTGGCTACAGTTCCTATACACCAACAGCTTTCAGACTAAACCGATCCCCTTCTCCCCTCTAACTACTCAGGACCACAGAAATGTGTTCGTTCAAGAACTACAATAGCTGAGGACCAACGGGAAAAAAATAATGTTAATGAATTGTTGATGAAAAATGTCTTTGTATTATGCAAACTAATGAAATGTATCTATGAATCTGTCACGCCCACACTTATCCCGCCCCCCCCTTGTACATGCAACAAAAGTCCCAAGAAACCAAACTGACCAGAACACTTATGCCCTCATATGGTTGCCGGCGGGGTGTTGACACTGGTTGGCATTCGGGACGTTAGCAGAGACGTTCCCTTTACGCCCACTGGTGACTGCTGTGGCGACTTGCGGCTGGTTTCGGGCAGCACGGACGCCGCAAAGCCCGATATTCATTGTGCTCATCACACGGTCCCCCACGTGACCAGAAACAGGAGACTCGTCGCGCACGGCAGCGCGCGGTGCTAAGCACATCACCAATGGAACGCGATCAGCGTTCACGTGACTGCATCCTGTGACCTGTTATTGCAGTCAAAAGGAACACACTAATCAGCAACGAACGCTTCACAGCTGTCTTTGTTACGTCCTGTACAGCTCTCTACGGATTATTCTTGATATTGCTATTTTTGACCCCAGACTGCTTTTGGAATTCCACTTGGATCCCCCTTGGTACCTTTGCTTGGACTCTGTGTTTCACCGGACTTGACCTCAGCTACTCTCTCCTGGAACTGCCTTTGGATTGTCCTCCTGTTCTAACCAGCCAGCTACCTTCTGACCTTGGATCGTGTATTGGATTGATATTGGATTCCTCCTATTCTGAGTTGCTTACCTCTTGTCCTCGGACTGTTCTGGTACATGGTCTCTCTTGATCTCCATACTTCGTTTCCTCAGCATCAGGTGACTTCACCCTTCAGAGTGCCATCCAGGTTTATATCCTTGCCGGTTTCCATATTTTTCCATCATTCCTTTTTGGGTCCACTGTCATCCACATTGGGTAAGCCTTTTTCTTGATTCTCTTTTACACTCTGTTCACATTAGACCTTGCATTCACATAACCTTTTGCCTTGCAGCGGTCAGGGCGTCCATCTGGCCTTCCGGCTTCCGGTTGACGGCATTCATCACCTGTGGCTTCAAGGACGACACGAGCAGTTTCATTCTATTGCTCGTGTGGTACTTGGGGACGGAGGTTTCATCGTCTACACGACCATCAAGTCCTGACAGAATCACACTTGATGCGCTAAACCAATGTATTAGTGCCTTGACAAAGTCCAAGAAAGGGCGAAACACATGCATGTGCCTCCTAACGGAGTTATGTTGGCACACGTTCAATAAAAATGTACGTATGTGAAGCCACTGTAGGCAATTGAATTAAAACCATTTTATTTCGTACACACTAAACAGTGTGCAGTAGCAAATTATTGAAGAATTGAATTATACTAATAATGTATATATGAATGCACACAGGCCTACATAGAAAAACAATCTCTTTACTTAATTTAACAGACCAATAGGTGGATGTTGGTCTCTATGTAGCCATGCAGCCATTGACCTCAACATAGCATGGAATATTCAGAAATTGAATAAAAAGCTACAAAGGATAATGAAGAAAAAAAGGGGGTAGAGCACACAGACTAATATTATTCACCAAACCAAAAGCACACACATGCAACCAGTATGGTTCGGCCTACGTCCAGCTACCTCTGTGATTCCTTCAGGCTCACAAATTCAAAGTAATTCAAAGAATGGAAGGCCTCTAATATTCTTCCTTGACTGTCTATACAAGCTTGCAATCTGCTGGTTTAGTGTAAGTACGTTAAAGGAGTTTCATCAGCATTTTTCTCCCACTTCGCTAGCTCCCCTCGGCTGTGCGTTTACTAGCGTTCTGTTTCACAGTAACATTGTTTCTTTCACTATAGTAAAGTTCGGAACTTCCAACCTTTTCAATTGAGTTCCATCGGAAACCTTCGGCAACATGCCGGCTGCACGTGACCACTCTGATACAATGTAATACGTTTAATTGTCTTTAATGTTATACGTGTGCTGGGTTTCAATACAGTTCTATGAAACTCACTGGCTGCCACGTTTTCTTCTCTGCTCAACAGCTTCTTGATACTTGAGGTGAGGTGAGGGTCTTACAGCCTGCCCCTCAGTCACCCATGGAGGACGTTTCATCCCAGGGGAATGAGCACTCGTTAAGTACGGCGAAGGGGCCCACCCCTCTCCACAGCTCCCTTCCCTCTCCCACTCCTTGGAGACACTGCCTCCTCGTCACACCACACAAAGATATAGGGCCTCATTACACGGAAGGCGGTGATCCAGGGTGCTATTAGCACCCTGGACCATGCCGGTAAATTACCGGCACCGCCTTGGCGGAAAGGGGATTTACCGCCCCATTCCAAGGTCGGTGGGGCGGTAAATCCCCCTTCCGCCATTGCCCTTTCCCATTCCCATTTCTGCCCCATAGGGCTCTATGGGAATGGGGAAGGCGCTAATTAGGGCACCGCAATTTTGCGGTGCCGTAATTAGCTCCGAGGTCCCTTAGCGGGTTGCTTTTTAACGCCTGCAAAAAGCAGGCATTAGAGCACCAACCCGCAAAGGGACCTCGTAGTACGGCGGTAAGGGTTAACGGTCACCGTTGCCATTAACGGTGACCGTTAACCCTTACCGCCGTCCGTGTAATGAGGCCCATAGTATTCTTTATTCGCTCTCCTAGTTCTACAGGAGTTTTTCCCAGATTTAATTTGATATTTCTAAGTTTCTGCTGATAAAAATTACTAGTTTGTCCTACCCTTTGTAATAGACCATCTTTAATTTCATTAAAAGTAGCTGTTCCAGGAAGATTTAACAACTGATATGAAGTTTGAAGTTCCCCTTTTAGTAACAGACCCAGATAACACAGTTTTAATTCATCTCCCCATTGGAATTGGTTGGCTAATCTTTCCAAATTTAGAAATAAAATCCTAAATGCTCTCCTTCTTTGTAGGGTTGTAAAATTCCTTGTAGAATATTAGGTCTCCCCTGAATAGCTACTCCTTTTTCTAGACTTTCTCGTAGCCGGTTCTCTGCCTGCATTTGATAATTCGCTAGTCGAGCTAAGGCCTTTTCAATTGATGCCATCTTAGAATGATCAATTAGGGTTTTATCGGATCCTCCTTCTGACCCTGATTCAGGACAATTTTATAAGCCTGTTTCGATCTCTTGTTCAGGTTTATCTTTATTTAAATTAGATAAATCAAGAATGGTTTGTGATATCTTGACTGATGAGGATGGTAAATTAATGGATGTAATTCCTTTTCCTGTCAAAATGTTTCCTAAGATGCTAGTGTCAGGGATGGCACTCTATTAAGAGTGGCACAGGACACCCAGAAAGGGTTTGGGTGGTTGTGCCAAATAAAGTGGACAGATAAGAACACACACAGCGGAAAGGAAAGAGAACGAAGAGTAGGAAAGAGTAGCAAGGGAAAAGATACAGAATGAATACCCTCTTGGGGTGTATGCAGATATAGGAAAAGAGTATTCCACGAACCTTGGAAATACTCTAGCATTCTGCACCGTTTGCTATAACAGAGGCCCATGCTGTTTGCTCATGACTTGGAACAGCAGCTATGGGTGTCTGTAATGTAGAAACGAGACAAGGGAAGGGGCAGAGGTTGACTGATGGGAACCAACAGACAAGCTCTGTACAAAAGGGTCTACAAACAGTACAAGAGAAGATACTACAGACAAATCCAGGAAAGGAGGTGATAGCAAACTAGCAGAAGGAAATGAAAGGAAAGTCATGTAACAGGATAGGATAGCAGAGGACAGTAAGGAACAAGGTTGAGAGCTCAGAGGAGCAGGAAAGCAATGAGTAAGCCCACCGTAAATCATGATCTCTGTAGGACTGTAAGGTAAAGAGCCCAGAGAAAAAGGGCTTAGGGCAGCAGAGTAAAGCAGACTGCACAGCAAGGATCCCAGAAGGGCCGGGTAGTAAGGAGTGAACCCTGAGAGGCAGGGCCGCTGAACGTAGAAGGTAGCAGGGGACTGTAGTGGGCTGCTAGGCCGAGAACCCAGCGGAAAAGGTAGGTAGTAGGCAGCGGAGCGTGATAAGCTGCAAAGTAGGAAGGCCCAGAGGACATTGGCTGTAGGTAGCCGGAGTAAGGTAGGCTGCAGAGCAGGGAGCCCAGAGGACAAGGACTAAGGCAGCCGGAGTGAGGCAGGCTGCAGAGCAGGGAGCCCAGAGGACAAGGGCTGAGGCTGGAAAGCAGCAGAGCGTGATCAGCTGCAATGTAGAGAGCCCGCAGGGCAAGGGCGGAGGCGGGAAGGCAGCAGAGCGTGATCGGCTGCAATGTGGAGAGCCCGGCACGGCAAGGGCGGAGGCTGGAAGGCAGCAGAGCGTGATCGGCTGCAATGTGGAGAGCCCGGCAGGGCGAGGGCGGAGGCTGGAAGGCAGCAGAGCGTGATCGGCTGCAATGTGGAGAGCCCGGCAGGGCAAGGGCGGAGGCTGGAAGGCAGTAGACCGTGATCAGCTGCAATGTGGAGAGCCCAGAGGAGCAGGGCTGTGAGGCAGGGAGCCTGGACGGCTATGGCTGGAGGCAGCAGGGTGGAGCAAGCAACAAGGCAGGGTCCAAGCAGGAGTGAAGGTAAACAGCATACAAGATCCGTAGGAAGACGCGAAAGGTGGAGGAAGGACTCTCAATGCAAGAGGCTGAGCCACTGCAGGCAGCAGCCTTTATACTGCCTAGCCCAGCACAGAGGCAGGCTAATTGGTTGCACCTGGCTAAGCACACCTGCAGGCAATCGGCCACCTCCCTTTCTGTTCCTGGGCTGGTGGAAGCAGGGCAAGTCCCTAGGGCTTCTGGGGGGTGTAGTTCCTTTGATGACCAATAGGAACAGCCAGGAATCGATGCTTGTAGCCAGGTGCATTGTGGTATACGTAGTTTGTTGGAAAAAATAATAAAGCACCAAAGTCTCGCAAATGGGAAATAAAGTCCCCAAAGTAAATATAGATTGATCCAAGAGTCTGTTGTAAATAAATGATAACCAAATAGTCCATATTGAGCGTAAATGGATGCGCCCATGGCGCAGGCATGACAGCTAGGTCTAATGAATGTCGGGGGTTTTCAAATGTTTAATGAGATATGGTCCCAATGTTTTAAATGTTATGTAGAAAGAGGGGGAGCATCAAGAAGAAGTTGGGATTGGAAATGTAAATCATGATCTCTGACAAGGATATGCGACTTGATAGAGATGGCTTGTTTAAGGACCAATATTTTATCTTTATCCTCAACATTTACTATAATCTTTTCCTGCTCAGGTGGTAATACTATTAGTAACACGCAGGCTCCTCAATCGGTTTCAATTTAACTGCATCCCACATCTAACACCATATGTTAGACAGGTATGGTATCAAGAAATTACACAGACAACAAACGTAACAGTTTCAAAAAACTTTATTAAAATATAAGGATGGGTTTAACGCCCAACTTGCCCAATTACTATGGTGGAAATTGCCATACCTAAAGAAACTAAGGAACATCTATGTCCACAGGTCCAAAAACAAATGTCTGTCTCTGTCAAAACCTATGCTTGCCCTCACAGTTAATACTTCAATGCAGTGTAGGAATATGTCAACTCAAAATAGAGTTCAAAGTAAAAGCTTGGAGCAGTCTCTAGCTCCCTCTCCCAAGTATCCTGAACCCAAGTTCAGGACACAGTTCCAAAGGATAATGTTCATTAAAGGCTTGTTCTTCCTTTCTCCCAGCATCTAGTCTATATTCACAACACACAAAAGCTTCAATGATCAATGTCTTTAAGGAGCCCAGGGATCCTTCCCCAAGATGTACGTTCTGATACACAATCAACAAAGTTCCAAATTGACTCAGGGACCTTCCCAAGCTTCAAACCATAGTTCACAAATACAAATGTTCCAATTAACAATGTCTTTAAGAAGCCCACGGATCCTTCCCAAGCCTCTAGTCGAAAATCACAAGGTAGCAGTTCAAAGGAGCTCAGGGTTTCCCTTCCCCAAGCTTCGTGCATTGGCACACAACAAACAAATGTTGCAAAATAGCTTGGGTTCCTTTCCCCAAGCTGCCAGCCTTCATCTGGATGAGCTGGAATTTCTTCCTCTGGTCTAGGTGCAGTTAACGGGCCGCACGGCCCACCCATTACAAGTGACGCAAACAGTGTAGTCCCCTCTTCCGGGCTCAGACCAACTTCTCTACAATTTGTCTCCCTCAGCTGGGTTCAGTTTACAGACAATCCAAGACTTTTGAGTGTGCACAGGGTTCAATGCAACCCGCTGCAGGACCACTTTGATTTTACAGTTCAACAATTCTTCCCCATTCAGAAGGGGGGGCACCAAACGGAGACCTTCGAATGAGCACCCATGCGGCGCTGGTCCACTCTGTATATGGTACTAATCTTAGTTTCACAAAGTTCAATTATATTCAAGTTCTCTTTATTCATTCAATGTTGCAACTTGAGCATAACACAGTCTGGTCTGCTATCAGTTTCTCCAACTCACTGGTTGTGCTGAATATGTTGGCGTGGCTTTGCTGTCGGAGTCAATCACTGCGGGAGGGCCCGGTATACCTTTGACACACGCTACACTGTTCGTCAACTGCAATTCCCGGTCTTATGTTTCTTTTCGTTGAGCCTTCTTGAAAGTCACGGTTCGGGGTTGTAAAAGGCAAGGGTAATTCCCTCCTTGTCGAACTCTCAGATCTCGCCGCCATTCTCCTCGGTTTAAACTGCCGTATCAGGATAGCTGCTTTCTCGTGTGTTTTGCCTTGCTCAGAGTGTGCTTTTGTGCTACGCCTTTTATCCATGTGTGGAAGTGTAATGGAAGTCAGGTGTGTGTAATTATCAGTAATTGCCTGACTCTGCCTAACTCTTGTGTTGGGACATGTCAGGTATACGGCTCTGGTGTTAGTCTTTTGTCACTCACGGTGGACTGTCCCTGAGAAGGTGTTTTTGTTGGAAAAAGGACAGGGAAAGGGTGTCATGAGGAAGGGGATACCGTGTCTCAACCTTTTGGTGTCCCACCTCCACTCCCCGAAGAGCCCCATTCCCCCATCCAGGTGATCCTCCTGCACTGGTCCACCATCAGGAACTAGATCGAAAAGTGATGGCTGTGTCCTGGCCACCTGGATGACAGATCACCGGGGACTAGCAGGTGAGACACCTTCAGGTTTCTCACACTAACCTTCACAATTCTATCTAGATGTGACGCACAGCTAACCTTCACAAATCTATCTCAGTGTGAAGCATGGCTAATATTATTTATTTATTGGGTTATTGGGTATTTATAATGCGCCTATACAGCAAATGGTGTTTCAAGGCACCACTAGACAGAAAAGGGTGGGGGGCAGGGATGATGAATCACAAAAACAGTCCTACTTGGCCTTGTGTCATATGGATCATGCAAGTGCAGTAACAAGAAGTGCCGGGGAGTGGGGAAGGGTGGGCGGAAGTGCCGGTCAGAGCAGAATGCACTAATGCTAAGGTGGGAAGGGAAGTGTGGAGAGCATGCAAGCACTAGGCGTGCGGTGGGGCTGGGGGGAATGGGTCCCCTCAGTTAGGCGGGTGCTAACTTCACTTTACAAGCCAAAGTGGATATCTTAGCCATTAATGAGGCATGGCTCAGTGAGGCTGACCAGCAATACTTACAACGGGCAACACCACCAGTTTTTTTGGCCCTACACAACAGGGGTGAGGGTGTGGCCCTTATCTTTAGGCAAGACCTTAAGTTCTATACATCAGACACCCCGCTCTGTGATCACTGTGAAGCCTTACTACTGAAACTCAACATCGACCTCACTACCATCCTGAGTTTATTATTATTATACAGACCTCCGATGGTCACACCTAGGTTTGAGGAGCAACGTCTTGCTTTCCTGGGTAGCGTCTCAAAACAGCACTCTGCATTTCAGCTGGGTCCTATCCAAGAACCAAAAGTTATCTCTCATAATGATAGATGAATGTATCTGGTCTGATCACTATTCCCTATCCTTCGAGATACAATTCAGCGGTACCTCTAATGGTAAACACCAGCTCATCAAATTGTCTAGCCTTACTAGGAACTGCCGGAATGTGGCTCACGAGGCTTTTGATACATTGGTTATTCCCTTCCTCCCCTCTCTTGAAGAAAACATCCCCCTTGAAGATTTCATATTTCTCTTTAGACAGGCTACGAACCATGTCTTTGACACACCCACACCTCTTAAGCCCATACACCAGAAGAAGCAGCGCATTTCCAACACATGGTTCTGGGGATATCGATGACAAAAGGGGCAAACGCAAACTGGAACGTATCTGGCACAAACACCCTTCCGACCTCAACCTATTTGCATATAAAAAGGCAGTCAAAACCTTTAAAACATCAAATTTGAAAACAAAAGAAACCAATCTGAATGCCAGAAGTGTTTCTGCCAAATCAAGACCTAAGGAACTATTCTCTATTTTACAGGAGTTAAAATGGGAGCTCCACTGATCCCCCCATGATCATTGAGAATGACTGGTGCCAACGCATTCATGACGGCTTCTCAGAGAAAGCTTTAAAACACTAGTGCAATATACTGGGTCAAGTAAAATCATTGAACAATGTTGTAGATCTAGCACCTACCCTTGATAAAAGACCTGACTCTGAGTCCATGTTGTTTACTTTCAAAGAGGTATCGGAAGAGGACATTTTGAATGTGGTAAGCTAACTCAAACCAACATCTTCTAAGGGGAACATTTTCCCAGCCTCACTGTTCAAGGATTTTATCTCAACCTTGTCGCCCTGGGTCACCAGGTTTGGTAATCGTTCTTTTCAGGAAGCCTTCATCCCAGACAGAATTAAGGAAGCATGGGTTACCCCATTACTGAAAAAGGAAAACTTGGACCCTACAGAGGTGGGCAACTACAGACCCATTACAAATGTCCCATTTATTCTAAAGTTCTTGGACAAAATTGCATACAACCAATATCAAATGGTCGTAGAACACAGGACATAATTGCAACATAGCAATCTGGTTTCCCTCCTAAACACAGGACGGAGACTGCTCTGCTCGACTTGAAATCAAATATTGTTGGTATTATTGATGATGGAAATTCAGCACTACTCTTGCTTTTAGATTTTTCAGCCCCTTTTGATTTAGTCGACCATCGTCTTCTGACAGACAAACTGTCTATGGTTGGTAAATGCACTTCTCTTGCCACCTCCTGGTTTAAATCATTTCTTGGTCCTGGAACCATGAACTTTGTTAAAGGCTGTGCCCAATCCTGTAGAACCTCTCTGGCATGTGGAGTCCCTCAGGGATCTTGTTTATTGCCTCTGCTCTTCAATATTTACTCGAGACATCTATGTGATCTCTTGTCTGCTCTGGGGCTACAATTCGCAAAATACGGGGACGATACCAAGGTTGTACTGAAGGTATCTGGCTCATTTCCTGATGAGACTGAGCAAATTAATAAGGTCTTCTCAGCCAAACAAGGATGGATTACTCTGAATTCCCTAGCCCTGAACAACTCTAAAACAGCGCTTCTCGTTTTGGTCACCCAACAAAAACAAAGAAAACTAGACCCTAAGTGCGAGAGCTTCACTATTGCAGACCATGTTATTCTAGTCTCTAAATCAGTTAAGACCTTGGGAGTCTTTTCTGTCCGCCAGTTAATTTCAAGAAGCTAGTCAGCCACCTTAAATAATCCTGCTCCTACCATGTGCATCTCCTATGGCAGATTTGCCCTTTTCTATCTGAGGCAAACTGAGCAATGATCGCTGCTGTAATCATAAATACAAAACTGGACTACTGCAATAGTCTGTTGATAGGGACCTCGCAAACTAACATTAAAAAACTGCAGGTAATTCAGAATGGCATTTCTACCCACGGTCTGTGGACTGAAACGTCTTGTCCATGACACAACGAGGCCCGGAGGAGACTGCATTGGCTTCCGGTCCAACAGAGAATCTAGTTCAAGGGCCTAGTTATAGTTTTCAAATGGCTCCAGGACGAGGCGCCAACCTACTTGACTGTTAGAATAAATAAGACCCCATTAGACGTGTTCTACGCTCTAACAAAACCATTTGACTTGGCCAACCATGAATCAACCTCAAGAAACTGTGTGCAGCACATCTCGGGCCCCAGCTCTGTGGAATGCTCTTCCCAAAGCTCTTACGGAGAGTGATTCAACCATTCTCTTAAAAAACAATTGAAGTCTTTCCTCTTTGAAGACGAACTTGGCTAAAATGCTGTAGTTCCCTTGTCCTATGTGTCTGTTTTTCTTGTGCTGTTTGTTGTGTTTCTTTGTTTTTGTGAGCGCCCTGAGGCCTTCGGGTTAGGGGCGCTATATAAAAATAATATAGAAAGATAGCCTTAGGTGAGGCCAGGTGGACAAGTGCCAAGGGAAAGTAGGGAGTTCAGGGAAAGAGGGTCCACATTCTAAGTGCGAGGATGGGGCTAGATAGGGATCAGTAGGGGTGTAGGGAAGGGGGCAGCCCCGCCGCCCCCAGGCGAGATGCATTCGAGGAACTGTGATGAACCAGGCGGCGGGGGACAGTGAGAGGGACACCTTCCCCTCCAGCAGGACCCCATGGTAATATAACAAATTACTTAATATAGCCATTTACAGTTTAACTACATGGTGTAGCCCAAGGTGTGGGCGGCATCGTCATTTTGGGTAGATACTAATAATCCTCGGTAGAAGAGAAGGCTTGTGCCGCAAATGCGTCATTACATGCACTAGGTTCAAATTCACTAAGTCACAGAAATCGCCATTCATGCCCGAGCTCCCATGAGGACAGTTCACACCCCCACCCACCACACTGTTTATTCATTGTTCTTGAAAGTGTTCCAAAGATGTGTTTTGCACACAAGAGGAATGTGCCCCACGAGGCCGCGATCAGAGATTAGCGCCTGGTGTGCATGTTATCTCACATTGGCCAAAGCATGACCCGGCTCATTCCAGGTGACCACGAGTTATAGCCCATATAACTGACTGAACCCTAATATCCCCGAATTCCATGGCACCTGGTGCCCTTTGACCACCAACCCCAAAGTAACAAGTCCTGAAATGTCAAAGAGGATGGACAGTTGAGCGACAATCGTGTGATTTGTATTGCAAGGTGCTGGGAGGAATAAATTATAGTTCAAAACGAGGGTGAGATCTTGGAGCTGGATGGCGCGGAGGGAGTAAGTGAAATGTGTGTGTGAAGGTTAGAGTGCCCTGGAACCTCCTGTATGTCTGCCTTGAGGCCTGCCAAGTGCAAAGTATGAGTGATAAAACAAGCTGACTGACGGATGGACGGACTGGACTGGGACCAATAACTGCCATCCCTTATGTATACAGGTGCTACCTGTATAGGGTCCATCGATTCAGCCGCGCAGGTTTTTACTGTATGTATTGCATCATTTATGACAATATTTTGCTTTATAAGATTCTGCCTGTACTACTTTTTGGCAGAAAGTTCTTAGTAGCAGAGTTCTTTGCTGTTGCTCTCATCTGCGTGGGAGATTAAACGTGTTATCCATACAAGATCGACTTGGGCCTTTCTTCCCAAGCAGGTTGTATTCTCTCTGGTGTGAGCGTTCAGGTACATGCCTTCAATTGGTGACCCAGATGTGATCCCAGCGCCCTCTGTACCTTCGGAGGACCACGCCCACCAACAGCGACTGACCCAGAATAAACATGTGTTTCGAGTGGTTTAGCAGGAACCATTTTAAGAAAAGGCCTCTCTGCTCTTTGAAGAGGGGCACGGCTCCAAGGAGAGTGCAGGCCGGTGTTGGAACCCTGTGACAGAGGAGTTTGGGTGAGCACGCCCATGTGAGTAGATTCTTGTAAGAGATAACAAGTAGGGGACAGATGCACGAAGAAGTGTGAAAGGTGTGAGTATGTGAAGAGGGAGATCATTGACGTGACGTGGATGAGGTCAGGGTTATTTGTTGTTAAGATTCGTATTATGAAAGGAGTGTTTCGGTAAGGCATTATAAGGTAAGGCAAAGGTAAGGCAGGGAGCCCTTCCTCGGAAGAGGAGGGAAGGTGGTACCACATGATATTCTATTAATTATAAGTTACTCACCGTAGTGACTATTGTACTCCTAGTCCACAGTCCCCTTTCCTCCATACTGTATGGGCATCCCTCGCTAGGGACGGGAGACAGAACCTTTTTCACCAGAATAAATCTTCTTCCCCATTAAATTTAGAGGCGCGCAGGGGCGCAGCCCTAGGAGCATGCGCTCCCCTGAATCAACCCACTGGCGCCACTCCTCAGTCCCCTTTGACGCGTCAACAATATTACCATTGCATTATGACACCAGTTTTATTTGGGGGGAGGATGGTGGGACGTGTGGAGGAAAGGGGACTATGGACTAGGAGTACTTTAGTCACTACGGTGAGTAACTTATAATTACTCCTATATCCTGTCCCCTTTCCTCCATACTGTATGGGCGATTACAACTGAATGTAGTCCCAGAGTAACCCTCTTACGAAAACAAGTTCCTTAGTATTGCTTTCCCAAATGCTGCGTCTGACCTGGAGCCAGCATCCAAACAGTAGTGTTTGAAGCAGGCCGTAGGCATGGCCCATGTAGCCGTCCTGCTGATGACCTGCCACGGGACGTGCGCCTGGAATGCAACTGCCATGGCCTTGGCTCTGATAGCGTGGGCATGGATATTTGCTGGGAGTGGTTTGTGCTGCCCCTCATAAGCCTCCTTGATGGCCGAAACCATCCATCTTGCTATGTAGGCCTTAGAAGCCCGATAGCCTGGCTTGGATCCGCTGAAGGTGACAAAGAGAGCCTCTGATTTACGAAAGCTCTTGGTCCTGACTAGGGAGAATTTTAGAGCACGCCTAACATCTAAACAGTGCAGTACCCTCTGAGCTTCGTCCTTAGGGTCCGCAAAGAAAGTAGGTAGCACTATCTCCTCATTCAGATGAAACAAAGAGACTACCTTAGGTAAGAACACAGGTTCTAAGCACCACCTTGTCCCTTTAAAAAGTAGTGTAAGGCTCTGAAGCTACCCGAGCCTGTATCTCACTCACCCTGCGAGCAGACGTAAGACCCACCAAGAGGGCTGTCTTAATGGTGACTAGCCTGATGTACACGGATGCCATTGGCTCAAATGGTTTCTGCGGCAAGGCACCCAACACTACCGTTGAGATCCACACGGTGAGGCCCGCCAGATGTCCTTTAACCACCGGGTTGGAGGATGAGAAGACCTCCTCCTCCGAGTTCCTGTAGGATCCAATGGCCAACAAGATAGGTGCGGCACGTGTCTACTTGCACCCCAGAGTGAGTGAGCTGTGCTGAGAAGGAAAGCACATTTTCCAATGTGCAAGTCAGAGGATCAACCTCCTTTGATTTTGCCCAGTGACAAAACCTAGTCCACTTGCTTTTATACTGGCTCCTAGTAGCATCGCTACTAGCACCCTGTATGATGTCTAGGTTAGCCTGTGACAGACGTAGATGCTTTAGTGTGACCTGTTCAGGAACCACGCTGCGAGGGCTAACTTCTGGGGTGCGGGGTGGATGACTGTGCCTCCCTGCTGCGATAGTATGTGGGCTGAGCCCAGCGGAAGGTGCATCAGTGGCTGGTCCGAAAGGCTGAGCAGTTCCGAGAACCCTGGCCTCGCCGGCCACCAAGGAGCTATCAGAATAATACAGAGGTGTCAGGACTCCCTTATCTTGCAGACCAACCTGTGCACCAGGGGGGTGGGAGAGAAGGCATATGCGTTCATGTTGTTCCACTGTATCTGTAACGCGTCATCAGAGAGCCCCGGCCCTCTCCTTGCCAGGACGAGACCTGGGGGCACCTCCTGTTGGAGCAGGTGGCAAAGAGATCCACCTGAGGACGACCCCATCTCTCGAAGATCCCTTGAAGGACCTGTTCATTCAATTGCCATTCGTAATTGTCCGCACCCAGTTTGCTGCGCCTGTCCGCCTCTAGGTTTGACTCCAACGGGAGGTGGATTGCTGCCAAGTGTATGTTGTTTACCAGAGCCCACTGCCAAATGTTGACTGCTAGAGTGAAGAGGGGAGGAGACCTGGTGCCCCCTGCTTGTTGATGTAATACATGCTGGTGGAGCTGTCAATTTGAATGAACATCGCCTTGCCACTGTTCATAGGGAGGAAGGCTTTGAGAGCGAGCCTGATGCCCATCAACTCGAGCCAGTTGATGTGGGCCTCCTGCTCCTGCCATGACCAAACACCATGGGCACTGTCGCTGTCCAGGGTAGCTTCTCTGCCCTCCAGGCATGAGTCCATGGTGATGGTAACTTGCGGTGCTGGTTGCCGGAAGGGACTGCCTATCTGCAAGTTGTAGTCCATGCTCCACCAGACCAGGTCTTGGCGGAGATGAAGAGAGATGCTGACTAGCTCCGACTGAGAACCCTTCTCCTGACTCCAGGCATATACAAGGCTTTTTAAGCCTCGTATTTGGCACCGCCAGAAGGCATGCTGCCATGAGGCCCATGAGGTGTTGGTACCACCAGGCCGAGATCACTGCTCTGCTGAGAAAATGCCCTGTGGCCCTCTTGATGGCTGTGATCTTGTCCACCGAGGGGAAAACTCTCTCAGAGCTCGTACCCCAGATGAGGCCCAGGAATGTTAGATTCTGCGTAGGCTCCAGCTGTGACTTCTTGAGATTGATGGAAAATCCCAACTCGTGTAGAGTATTCATGAGGGTGGAGGAAGTGTGGTGGACTGCCTCCGGAGACCCTGCCGTGACTAGCCAGTTATCTAAGTATGGATAGATGTGGTGACCCTGCTCCCTGAGGAGGGCTGTCACCACGTTCATTAGTGTTGTGTACACCCAGGGGGCTGAATTGAGGCCAAAGGGTAGAACCTTGTATTGGAAATGAAAACCCATGATCCTGAATGTTAGTAAGGACTGATGGGCCTGCCAGATCGGGACGTGTTAGGTACACATCCTTCAGATCAAGGGAGCAAATCCAGTCTCCCATGCACAGTGTCTCCGCTATTGAAAAGGAAGGGAAAGGTTCAAGGAGGAAAGGTCCATCACAACTCTCAGGCTCGCCTGGTTCTTCTTGTGAAAAGGATACAGACATCCCCAGGAACAATGAGGGATATAAGCGCATTGAGAGAAGGGTCGGGGGAGTGGATTCCAAGGGAAGTGCAGCTTAAGATTGATACTGAAGGTATAAGGCGTCTAGGTATTGAGAAAGAAAGGAGCCCAGGTGGGTGGATTATCCTCAGAGAGGAGAATACAGTGTTGGGAGAGAATGTGGAGGAAGGAGATGCTGAGACGTTTACTGAAAATCAGAGTAAATGAGAAGGGAGGGGTGAAGAGGCAGCTGAAAATACCGGCCCATCAGCCCCGGGAGCAGGCATCTAGACATTTAATAAAACCTCAGCAGCCCCGGCTAGGGGCTATCTGGGTTCAGTCCTGGCACCTTAGGCGCCAGGCTCATAGTAGAAATCAATTTCCTACATGGGTTATATGGTGTGTTGCATTGTTCGCCAGGGCAGGCATCTTGGTGCCCGGGGTTCAGTTCTTTCTCCCACTCTCATGATAACATTAGTGACAATTGTCAGTTGGGCACGGGTTAGGTGACTTTGTGAACATGGGGTAGGTGTGTCTTGCATTGTGTGATTCATTCAGGGGGGTTTGTCATCAAGATGGGTGGATCATGTCCCACACCAATACTTTCCATGCAACCCATTTGTCGTTGCCATCCAACTCCGATCTGTTGACCCCTTTCATCCACACCTTGGTTTCCGCCTCTGCCCACCTTTCAAATTCCCTGTGCCATTTCCCGTATTGTGCCCCCCCCAGCATTCTTCCAGGACATTGCAATGTTTCTCTTGGCTAAAATGCATGTCATATCCATGAATCCAAGCACATGCTTGTGTTTGCTAACTCTGGGGTCAACTCCGAGCAGGCATTCCTTCAGCGACCATTCATACCTTGCTACACCATCCGCTCTGCAGGCTTGTTCTATCTGTGACCAAAATCCCCTCACGCGCCCACGCCCCCTGAACATGTGTATCAGGTCGGCCCCTTCGCCTCTGCACCATGGGCATCATGAACTAGCGCTTTTATTGAATGTGGCTATTCTGTGCGGAGTCATGTATGTGCGGTACAGCACATTTAGTTGTATCAGTTTGAAGCAGTGGTTCCTTGATACTGCTTTGTGGTAGCCCAATATCCTCTCCCATTCCTTTTCTGTTATTGCTGTGCCCAAGTCTGTCTCCCATTGTTCTTTCAATGTTGTGCTCTTGGGATTGGGTGTGTCTATTAGCATGCTGTACAGCCTTGAAACTGGCCGCCAGCCGTCGCTCAAATTGTACATCAGTGTAAGTAGTGGTTCCGCCTGCGGTTCCTCCGGCCAGCCGTCCCATCTATCTTTAGCCACCTTTCACACTCGGGACCACAGAAACTGCCCACTCTGGACCACTTCTTTTTCTTGAAATGAGTTAAAGGCCCTCATTACAAGTCAAGCGGTGGACCATGGTGCTATTAGCACCATGGTCCATGCCGGATTCCGCCATGGTGGATGGCGGAATTACCGCCCCATTCCAAGGTGAGTGGGGCGGTAATTCCCCATTCACCATTTGCCCTTCCCCATTCCCATTTTTGCCACATAGGGCATAATGGGGATGGGGAAGGCGCTAATTACGGCACCGTAAATTACGGTGCCGTAATTAGCACCAAGGTCGCTTAGCGCCTTGGACTTTAACACCTGCAAAAAGCAGGCGTTAAAGTGTGAATCAGGCGTTAAGGGTTTAACGGCACCGATGGCGCCGTTAAACCCTTAACGCCTGACTTGTAATGAGGGCCAAAGTCTCTGAAGGCCCCTTCTTCGTATACATCCCCCACACGTATATCTCCTTCCCTTCCCATCTTCTCAACACCACCATGTCTGTACTGTCTCGGCATGTACCCAGTACTTCTATTGGCACTTCTGGGGAGTAAGGGTGTACGAGTTTAGCAGGGCTTGTGTACTCTTCCATATTTTCCTTCCTCGTGTTACCATCATTGGGGTATGTTCTGCGTTCCCATGTGTTACCCACAGTATTTCTTTCAGCTTGATGGGAGCCACCAGGTGTTGTAACAGGCCGGTTTCTGAAGTGGATTTGTCCGCCAAACTTTTGACCACGTGGCTGAGTTGGGCTGCTAGGTAATATCGCTCCAGGTTTGGCCATTTCATGCCATGCCTGTTGTACGGTAGGTATAGCATCGTTAGTGAGAGTCTGTGGCGGGCAGTGCCCCACAAAAACTCCCGGATCAGCATTTCCAAAATGCGATCGAAAAAAGGACGCTTTGATGTAGTAGTGCACGTTGTTGAAGAAGTACAAGAATCTCGGTAAGATGACCATTTTGGTGATGGCCACCCTGCCCAATAGTGACAGTCGTAACTTAGACCAGAACTTCATGGACTTCTTCAGGCCCTGCACCACCTTCGCCGTGTTGTGTTTGTGCATCTGTTCCGGCCGTGTGTTTTATGTTGACCCCTAGATATTTGAACGAGTCCAGCTCCCAGTTGAGTCCCACTGCAGGCAGTGTACTGGCGTCCCTCCCTCTTAGCCCTGATATTGGCAGTGGCGTAACACAAAATGTGGGGGCTCCCCTGCGAGCCATGCTGAGGGGGCCCCCCCAGCTCGGCAAAAAATCATGGGTCGTGCCACACTTTGGGCCGGCCTAGATTATCACGCTTGCACAATACGCATGAACGTGCTGCTGAAGGGGTATACCGCACACTGTACTTGGAGAAAGATATAAAAATGTGTTTTAATGCAATATACAGCACACTTTCTGAGAAAAATTGGCTAAAAAGCCAGAGTGTTTGCCATTGTTTTGTAGGGTAAAACCAATCCAATACATGCAAACCACGCATTGCTATTAAAAATGCCATGCCACATTGAAAACATGTCCCACTGGCTGCACAATGTAGACCAGTGTAGACACATTATAACATTACAGTAAAGCATGCCAGGCCACATTTAGACATACCTAGACTGGTTGCACCAAAATGCCAGTCGAAGCAATAACACTCATCAAGAAGAGAGCACACATTGAAGCCCGGGTGTCTGCTGCCTCTAACAACACGACCAAACTCTTTAAAATCTGCATGGAACTGGTCAATCCTGTTGCGGTCTCCACCTCTCCGGTTCCCTCCCAGACCCTCTGTATGGCTCTGGCCCCTCACTTCTCTGCTAAAACTCAGGACATCCTGTTTACTATCTCCTCTTCCTCTCCCTCTTCCTCTCTTGTCCCCCCCTTTGGCCATCTCTACCTCTCCTCGTCCTTTTTCCTCTTTATCTCTGACAACACCTGACAAGGTTTCTAGACAAGTCTGATCCATGAAAGTGCTGTCCAAACGGTGCTCCCATGCTCCTCCAGCACCATCAAGGACCATATTGACACCCTCTCTGCACCTTGGCCGATTTCTGTAATCACTCTTTCACCACTGGAACGTTCCCCTCTCCCCTTAAGCACTCCCTTGTGCACCCACTCCTCAACACTCCGTCTGTCGATCCTACCTGTCAGGCAAACTATCGCCCAATCTCCATCACCCAAATTCCTGGGCAAACTCTTGGAAAAAGGCTGGCCATCTCCCAGCTTACTCTCCACATTGAATCTGTTGGTTGTCTCCATGACCATCAGTCTGGCTTCAGAGCTGCCAGAGGCACCAAAACCTCTCTCCTGAACACCTGTGAAGAGCTGCTCTCTAACCTTGATTCCAGCATTCCTTCTGTCCTAATCCTCCTTGATCTTTCCTCTACTTTCGACACAGTCAATCATGCCATCCTGATAAATCGACTACGTGAGAACCTGGGCATCACGGATCAGGCCCTGGAGTGGCTGACCACCTTCCTCTTGGACTGCCCCTCCCAGGTCCAACTTGGTCCCTTTCTCTCTGCCACCTCTCTACCCGTGGCATTCCCCAGGGCTCTATCCTCTCACCCTTGTTTTTCAACCTCTACTTGGCCTCTTTGGCCTACCTTCACCTCAGTGTTATGGGGATGGCACTCAGCTTTCCTTCAGGCTCCTCTCATCTCTTGCTCATTCCTGACTGTCTATCTGTGATTTAGTATTGGTGCACCGCCAATGATATCTACCTTAGTGCCATTAAGATGGAGATCCTTCTCATTGGGACCCCTGCCCCTGCTTTCCCTCTCTCACCCTGGCCGCCCACCTAGGGCCCTCTTCCTTCACCTTCCTGCGAGGCAAAAAACCTTTTGTTTTCATCTTCGACTCCACTCTCTCTTTCTCTCCTTGCATCTCGGACCTTGCGAAGAAGTCCCACTACCTACCAGCTGCTCCTCCTCAAAGGGACTCTTCCCTTTCTCACTTTCCCCCAGAAGCTCACTGTCTCCAGAGCCCTGTTTCTCTCTAGGCTGGACTACTGCAACAGCCTCTTTCTCAATCTGCCTTCCTCTCTCCACCCTCTGCAACTAATCCAGAACAGGACAGCAAGACTTATCCTTGGCCACAAGCCCAGGGATCATATCTCTACAGCCCTGAAATCTCTCCACTGGCTCCCGGTGGTTGCAATAATCAAGTTCAAGACCCTTTGCATTGTCCACAAGGCTTTCTGGGGTCGGGCTTACACTACATCCAATGCTCTCTTCCAAAAATACCTTTTTTCTCGAGCCCTCTCCCCGGCTACCTCCAACTCTCTAAGGGCTAGACACTTCTTCAGGCAGAGAGTGGGGGGTGGATCTCTTTCCTCTGCAGATGCCTCCCTGCCCCTCCCAAACTTTAGCGAACCACCTGATGTTCCGGAAGCAGCTCAAAACTTTCCTCTTCTCCTCTGCTTTCACTCTCTCCCTCCCCTGCTGACCTACCTGACCTCCCCTGCTGACCTACCTGACCTACCTGTCCGCTGTACCGACTGGTTGCTTGGCTACCCTCAGAGTCTCACTGAGTCCAGGCTCTTTCTTGATCAGTCACCCTTGCACTGCCTCTGGCCTACCACACACTTAGTGACTGTAACTGTAACCCTACAGTCCCTTGTCCTCCTTGCACTACCTAGAGCCTCACTGTCCTGGCTGCACTTACTCAGAGCATTACAGCCCTGTTTTCCCCTCCCTTCTTCCTTGCACTTCCCCCTCCCTTTCCCCTTGCATTTCTCATTCTCGCACATGCAAGATTTGAATGATACAAGGCCTAGTAAGATCATTTGTCTTGTCCACCCTCTATCTTCACACCATTGCTTGTCGCACCAAGAAACTCTTGTGTATAGGCATGTTATAATAGACTTATATCACATCATTTTATCACAGATGCTCAAAAAAATATACAATGCTGCAGTAAGAAATGGCTAGACTGGAAGCACCCAAATGACAATCTAGCCAGGTAATTACACCTAGCAGGGCTGCTTTATTAGAAATGTGCAGTTAAAAAAAGGTCATAATAAACTGATGAATAACTAGACTGGGTGCACCAAAATGCCTCTCTAGCCACTAATACCACATATCATGCCTGCTTAGCCTGAACATGGACAACCATTATGATTTATCGCACAATCCCACTGCCCACACATCCCCTCTTCCTCCCATGCCCTACCCCAACCTCCAAAATCAGCTCCTTCGCCCAGAATTACCTTCACTTCCCTCTTCCTTGTCCCAGAGCTTACGTTCGAGGCTCCTTGCCTCATAGGTAAGTATTGGGATGAGGAAGAGTGGGATTAGGAGTAATAAATATACAGCTAAATCAGGCATTACCTCCATGTACCTCTACCTCATCCCAGTGCTTGTGTATGAGGCATAGTGCCTCATACACAAGCACTGCCTCATACACAAGTACAGGGACAAGGAAGAATAGGACTAGAAGTAATGACGATTACCAATAAGTAATTAAGGCATTAAACAAAAGTAGGAGCTGAACAATATTCAATTGACTGGACTGCAGCACTCACCCCCAGAAATGTTGGGCTATGTTGACTCAACCTGTCTGACCTTCAGAGCAGTTACCGGACAGAACAGGACACAGATGTTAAATGGCACCCGGGTTTCGCTGTTAACAAGGGCCTGCAGTTACTAACGCAAAGCATTTCACTGTTAGTACCTGCATCCAAATGCCAATTTTTTTAGGCAATTGAAATTGTGATGTGGGTTTAGTACTTTCTTGCCAGGGAAGTGATTGGAAGGGTAGAAATGGAACAGGAGACCGTTCATTCTCACAACAGTTGATAAGTGGGTGCTTTCACACTTAAAGGAGAGAGTTAACTGCTTGTAACATTGAAGCTGCACTAGAATAGTCTCATTAAAATGTGTAAAGAAGTTAGATGCCCCCACAGAAATAAGTTTGCTTCCCACACCACCTGTGAAGTTAGCGCCTCTTCCAACATTTGAAGAATCAGCCCCCCGAAATGTAGGTTTTGTTGTGCCCCTGAACACAAGCACAAACACCATTCACCATCTGAATGCACGCCCAGCCATCCTTACATTTAAGTGTACACCCTTTCACCATTAACGCACACCCAGTCACCCATATATTTGTGTGCACCCTTTCACCATACACTCACACAGGTAGCCACCTCCACATTTAAGTGTACACCCTTTCACAATACACTCACACACCTCATTGGATTGAGGGTCGCCCTATTACTAAAAAAGAAATTGGGCCTCACTATAAGTTTGCTGGTCTGGTAACAACGGTACCGGTAAGCTTGCCGGTACCGTTGTTACCAGACCAGCAAACTACGAGTTCTGCTCCCGGGAGTGCCGGTGCATCCGAGCTCCCCATTCCCATTGAACGCTATGAGCATCAAATGAGAATGGGGAGCATTTTTTTCCGGCCCCCGCAAATGGCCAATTACCGGTAATTGCCCATTCGCAGGTGCCAGAAAAAAGTGCAAGTTTGGCGGCAGCCTACCGGTTTTACCGGCAAGGCTACCGCCAAACTTTTAATGAGGCTGATTGTCTCTTTTTGAAATCATTCTGACTTCATAAAGAAATTATTTCTGTTAAGGACCAAACCATAACGGAAATCATTTCTTTATGAAGGCAGAGTGACTTAAAAAATAAACTATTTCTTTTTTAATTCATAGGACTCCCCCAACCCATGACATGGAGGCCTCCAGCCTGGGGTCTTCCATGTCATGGGGTAGGGGGAGCCCTCTGACTTAAAAAAAAAAGGTTTCTTTTTGTAGTCACCCTGTCTTCATAAAGACATTATTTCTGTCACAGAAATAATGTCTTTATGAAGGCAAAGTGATTTCAAAAAGAAATTTTAAAAAAATATTTTGAAAAATATGTTTTTTTTCATTTTTTTTCCAAGTGGGGCCCCCTCCCAGGCATGTGCTAGTGGGGCCCCCCGCACCGCGGGGGCTGCGGGGGCCCCTGTTACACCAGTGGATATTGGGCATATACAGGATTTAGATCTATTGAAACTGATTCCCGACACCTTGGCATAATTGTCTAGTATGTCTAGGATAACTGGGACGTTTAGATGTGGGTCCCTTACATACATCAGCACACCATCCGCATAGAGTGATAGAGTGACAGTAGGTGCCCCACTCCCCCAACCCAGATGCCAGCATCTAGGTACTGTTTTCTGAGGTATATCGCTATTTGCACAAGGCCCAAGATGTATAGCATTGGGGACAGCGGCAGCCTTGTCTGGTCCCCTTCTTTATGTCCCAGATTGCCGACACCAACCTCCCTGTTTTGACCCTGAGCTTGGGGTTTGTGTATAGGATCCGGACCCAGCGAGTATAAACCTCCCCAAATCCAAACTCCCTTAGTACCGCCAGCAGTCATTCCCAGTAGATTTAGCCGAACGCTTTTATAGCATCTAGGGAGAGTATAGCATATGCTCTTTGGGATCCCTCGTCTGCACCAGGATGTGTTGCAATCTGCGTAGGTTTAGTGCAGTACTGGTCGCTATGTATTAGGTCCCCCATTATCCTGTTCAGGCATTTGGCTAGTACCGTGGTGAGGGTTTTAACGTCGTAATTCAACATCGCTAGTGGGCAATAAGAATCGCGTTCTTCCATTGGTTTCCCAGGCTTGGGTATCGGTACAATTAGTGTTTCTCTCATGGACCCAGGCCGTTCACCATTGGTGAATGCTTCCAGGTATACCTCGAGCAGCACCGGTGTGATAACTGTCTCGTACGTTTTATAGAACTCCGGAGGGAGTCCATCGCTACCGGGTGTTGTGCTAGAGGCAAGGGACCTTATTGCCTCGGCAATGTCATCCCCCGTTATTTCCGCGTCTAGGGCTTCTCGTTGTGCCGATTCTATTTTGGGGAGACCTATTTCATCTAGTGTGTTCAGTATGTCTGATTGTGCCACCTGATGATCGTTGCTATACAGACGGAGTAGAAGTCCCGGAATGTGTTGTTTATTTCTTGTTGTGTCTTGTGTCTTGCGCCTGTTGCGTCTTTGATCTCTGTGATTTGATGTCACGGGTGCACTCTTCTGCACAGCCACAATAGTAGTCTGCTCGGCCTATCTCCCTCAGCGTGTGCCCTGGCGGTTTTCATTGTCTAATCAAATTTGGAGAGCCTCCCCATGCTTCCTGGCAGTCCCCTCACAGCTGCGACAGTTCTCTCTCCTCCTCACGTGTCCCCTGTGGGTTAGCCTCTTTGTGCTTTAACTCATCCTCAATTTTTTCCAGTTCCGCTCTTAGTGTTTTCCTTATGCCTCCCGCACCCGTGAGAGCCTTGGCCCTCACCACTACTTTCATTGCCTCCCAGACTGTACCCCATCTTTCAACTCTGCCTACATTCACCTCTAGTTACTCCTCTAGTATGTCTCACAGCCCTTCTGCAAAAGCCTGGTCTGTCAGGGTGTCTGATGTCATGTGCCATAGCGGTATGGGTGGCCTGGGACCCTTGTCTTCCACGTCGCCAACAGTGGCGAGTGATCCGAAATTGATCTGCCCAAGTACTGTGATGAGTCTATTTGTGGCTGGTGATTCTTGGGCACAAATAGGTAGTCAATTCTGGTGTGTGGTGTGTAGGGTATGTGGTGAGGAGAAGTACGAGTAGCCTCTGTCTGTTGGGTGAAGCTCACGTCACGCATCGACCAGGTCTAGGGCTTCTACCAGCGCATTTAATGCCCCTGAGGCTGCATCGCTTCTGTTTGCTGTCGGTTTAGATCTGTCCAGCTCCCAGTCCCTGACACAGTTGAGGTCACCCCCTCAGATACAGAACCTATCTTGATGATGAGCTAGTTTGGCCCCCAGTGCATCTAGGTGTTTGGGGATCCCGTAGTTGGGGAAGTACAAGTTTATTATGCAGACTTCGACCTGTTCAAGCCATCCCTTTACTATCAGGTAACGACCCTTGGGGTCTGCCTCCCAGCTTAGTAGTTTGAATGGGACCGCTGTACTTATCCAAATGAGTACCCCCCGGGCATACCTGGAATAGGGAGCCCCATAGCACTGCCCATCCCAGTGGTCCATCACCGCCCCCATAGTTTGCTGCATCAAATGGGTCTCCTGGAGCAGTGCAACGGCCACCCTCTTCCTATTGAGGAAGGACTTCACTCGGTTCCTGCGCATATATTTTCCCAGGCCCCGGACATTCCATGTTAGAATTTTAATTTCATTGGCCATTCCAGTGTATAGACCCCACCCCCCAGCCTTTCGACCCTACTTGATTCAGACCCCGTCCCAACATCCCCCTTTGACTCTTGCCCCAGGTAGCCTCCTCCCCCTTCCAGTGCGCACATCAACACACCCATACTTCTTGGTGCACCCCTGATTTTGTGTAGGATTCAAACCGTTTACAACTTCAAAACAAACCAAAATTAAACAAACATTTAACCAAACCAAAACTGGGTAACTGGGCTCAGCTGCCACCTTACGAACATGGCCCTCGAGAGCCCCCAGCTGCCAGACCTTTCTGGGCCGTAGCTTGCGGGCTGTGGTGCGTAAGCAACTGGCTGACGCCGAACGATTCATGGGGTGTGCTCATTCGCTGTGTTGGAGGTGTTCACCTCGCTCCTGCCATATAACAGAATGTAGTGCTCTTCTAAGTCCTAATCTTGCACCCGTGGGTCCTTTCGTTATTGTGTTCCACCCTCCACCCTTTCAACTTTTGAGTCTGCTGCTCTTCATGTCACAGCCTTTTTGCCATCGTCTAAGTTATTGTGCTACAGCCACATGTTGGCCGCTGCCGGCGTTTCCAGAAAAAGGGCCCGTCCTTTGCAGAGAACCTTAAGCCGAGACGGGTACATCAGCATATACTTGAGATTCAGTTTCCTGAGTTTCTGCTTGATCGGGACGAAAGTTCCTTGCCCTCTGTGCCGCCGGGGTGTAATCCGGGTATATAGCTATGTTGGCGTTGTCTCGGCGGATCACACCTCCTTCTCTGGAGAGTTTCGAGATTATTTCTCTGTCGTGAAAGTTCAGTATTTTTGCTATCATGGGGTGAGGGTGTGAGCCTGGTGGTGGCCTTTTTTGCAAGGATCTATGGGCCTTTTCAACTGCGAACCCCTGCAACAGTGCTCCTGTCCCTATTTCCTGCAGTATTATGTTTTCGACAAAGTCCGTTGGGTTGGGCCCTTCCATCCCCTCCTGGACTCCCAGTATGCATATGTTGTTGCAGCGGGTGCGTCCTTCTGCATTCTCCGCTCGGGCTTCCAGAATCGCGTTCCTCCTTTCTAGCTCCGTCATCCTTTTTCCCAGATCACCAGTGGTTTCTGCCGTCTCTTTTAGCACTGTTTCGGCCATCGTGACTCTCTCTGTGAGGTTTCTCATGTCTTGTCTTATCAGTCGATTTTTGTGTCTATGAAGGATCTTAGGGCTGCGATTGCTTCGAGTACCTGATCTTCTTTGGTGGCAGTTTCATTTGCAGGTTGCTCGGCTTGTGTTTCTGAGGCGGTTTGTGGTTGCCCCTTCTGTTTAGCAGCGTTGAAGGAGTCCATGATTGTTGGGTCCTTCTTATGTTTTGTGGAGGGCATGTCCTCGGCAGTGCCTAGTCTTTTTCTCTTTCTTTGTTTTTTGCTTTTGGGAGGGGCACTCTGCTGTTTGTGTGCTACTTTCTGTTCAGTTCAGTTCCCTCAGTTCAGCCAGAAGCCTCTGCGTGTCGTGGTTCGTGCTCTTTGGTTATAGTTCCTTGTGCCGTCCACAGCCTTCGGAGGTTTAGCACTGTTGTTGAGTGCCCCAGCGTTTCGATGACGGCGCCCCGGCACCGGGCCAGAGTTGTGTTGTGCTCACCGCTTTGCAGTGGGCTGTGATTCCCTTCGCTTTGGCCAATGCAGCATTCTTGGTTTGCCCAGCGCGGTTTGTGCTCTACTGTCCCTCCCGTGAGGGTGTCCCTCAGATCAGCTCGGCCGGACACCTCTCTGTTTTCCAGTTCGTGCTCTTAGGAACTAAGTTCATTTTACCATTCACAACCTGCTGGGTTTGGTGCCGTTGTTTAGTGCCCCTGCGTTTCGTTGGTGACGCCCCAGCACCGGGCCTACTTCGCTTTGGCCAGTGTGGCGTTCTTGGACTGCTCAGCACTGTTTGTGCGCTACTGTCACTCTCGTGAGGGGATCCCTCAGAACAGTTCAGTGGGCCGCCCTCTGTTTCGTGGTTCATGTTCTTAGTTCTGTGGCTCCTTATACCATTCGCAGCCTGTGGGGGTTTGGCACTGTTATTTGGTGTCCTAGAATTTCGTTGGTGGAGCCCAGACATGTTGTGTTGTGCTCGCGCAGTGCTGTGGGCCGTGATTCCCTTTGTTTTAAAGCAGTGCGGTGCCTTTGGTTTGCCCAGCGCTTCTCACATGTGTGCAGGGCGCCGGGGGTGGTGCCCCAGCTCTAGTGTGCGCACTATGGTGTCCCTCTGCCCTCGCTAGGGCCTAGTCCTGAGCTTTCCTCTACCGCCTTCTTGGGGGCCGTGACAGGGTTATTTTGCCCTGGTTTTTATGGCCCGGTTCCCTTCATCCGGGCCAACTCACTGTGGCTTTGCCAGAATGCTCCCCCTGCTCTTAAGGCATCCCAGCGTACCTTTGTGCCACTAGCGGGGTCCTCCCGAGGCTCCTCTGCGTTGCTCCGATTGTGCCAGGATTGTGCGTGTCTCTTCGGCCCGAATTGATCCCTTATCCTTCTGGGCGGTTCACTCTGTCAGGTACCTGCTGCCTGTAGAGACGTGTCGTGGTCTTTGGTGATTCGTTCCCACCGCCCAAAGCCTGATCGAGCCGTCTGCTCTTCCGTGCCTTCAGCTTCTTTCTCCAGGTCGCTGGTGGCTCATTGCGTATTCTCCGGCCGTCGTTGCTGTTGTCCCCGCTCTGCCGCCCTGGTTTGCTTCACTCCTTCTCCCAGTCTCTTTTCTCCAGTTCACTTTAGCATGTGAGGGGATCCATCAGTGGCGGTATCGGGACTCTGTGCTTCCCCGCTTCATCTCGCACTCAGTCTGCTGTATTGGAGCATGCAGTGCCGGCACGCGTTGGTATCTGCTCCGGCCGCTCCTCCCCCTCACCGCTGGGCCGTGGTTGCGCCGGCCATCTTGGTTTCACGGGGGCCCTTTCTTCGTCACGGTCTTTCACCACCTCCACTCTACGAATTCCAAATTTGTTTGTTCTGGGGGATGGGGAATTGGTTGCTGTGTCCACCGGTGCAAGTATGTCAGCTTAAGTTAGCTTTCATTGCAAGTTAATTCAGGATCGTATGAGGATCTAGGCAGGATCTACGAACAAACGCGGCCTCACAGCATGAGCTTAGGCCACGCCCCAATACATAGTATAATAGTGCATCATAGTAAAAGGATTAAGGAGCAGGAGAGGGAAACAGCGCAAAGGCGTCAGGGGGATGAGGAGAAATTGGTGGAGAAAAAATTGGCAAAGTTAGCAGTTCAGGTGCCTTTGCCGATGCCAGTACAGGCATAAGGACCAGAGAGTACCCAGCAAGTTTTGAGTGCCACTATTGCGGCACTCTGGGCCAAAGGAGGACAAGGACAGTGGGGCAGAGGTAACAGTACCTCAGCCCACAGTGGCAGCAAAGGGGCCACAGCGAGGAAAATGGGGATTTTGGGGAGCAAGAGGGGGGTTGGACCCATGGGAAATGGGTTTGAACAGTCTCAATGTTGGAATTGTTTAAGGTGGGGGCATTTCACAAGGGAATGCAAGAGCAGGTCTGCAGTAGGGTATAATTATGGGCCACTGCAACAGGGCCAGGGGCCCCAAGGACTCCCAGGACTAGGGTACAAGCAACTGGGTGAAGGGTACCAGAACCCGGAGTATCCACAGGGGCAATACCAAACGTGTAATCAGCAGTCCCAAGCACTGGTAAATAGTGTGCCAGGTGGGGCTGCCGCTCCCTTTGGGGGAGCAGCAGTGGTAGGAGGTAGCCCGTTCTCATTCCCTGGAACAAACACATAAACTGATTAGGACAGCCCACAGAAAGCACTTGTGTGTCTGGTCTTGTCGACGACTATCCACCCTGAAGAGGAACCGTTGGTGAGGGCGGAGATAGGAAATAAGCAATTCATATTCATGGTGGACTTTGGTGCAACTAAATCATGTATCAGGTAAGGCATCTTTCCATTATAAAGAAATTATCTTGACGCGCAGGGATTTTCTGGGGCTATTTCCAAGGTTCCATACACTGAGGAGTTGGATGTAAAGGTGGGAGGAAGGTAGTACGGATGCCCTTATTATATTCCGAGAGTTCCCCAGTCAAATTACTGGGCAGTGTAAGGAACTCATGGTGGTAACAGTAAAGACAGACACAATTGATCACAGTTCAAGGGTGTTTATTGAACTATTAATACAGGGTGGAAAAAATGCCTAACCTAAATCTAAGATGGGAGCAAACTTTGACCATCAAATGAAAAATAAGGCAGTGCTTGTGGCGGTGTCAAAATAAAAATGGCCTATACTAAAAAGAAACTATTGCCAATTCCTTACCACTAAGTGTGGGATAAAGTTTCAAAAAAGAAAGCAGTGTTTACAATTAATAAGCCAGGATGTGATTGCAAGGGTTCTCCCATCCACACGTTTTGAGCAGGGGACAAAGTGGATGTCCTGAGCAGAGCACACGCTCGAGCTTTCTCCGCACGAGCCAACAGTTCCGTATCAGCTATCAGGTTCTTCAATGGCCAAGTCTCTTTTCAATAAAAAGTCTGTTGCCTTCGAGGCCCAGTGTATCCAACAAACAAACAGTGTTCGGCTTCACGTATACTTTGGATGATGGCTTCACACCTGGGTCCCCCACGTCTCGGCGTTGAACCTTTACAAATCGTATTCAACAAATCAACTAAACAGTTCCTTTTCCAATGAACTTTGGGTGATACATTTCCACCCCTGGATCTCCCTCTGTGGGGCTCGGGCACAGATGACAAGGGAGACAATTAATTTCCCCTGGTCCTCCAATACTACTTGCGTTCACAAATCTTAAAGTCTTTTTAAACAGTTTGTCGGGCTTTACCCCCTTTTGTCTGCTTCCCTCTGCCGGGTTCACTTGCACCAACTTTTACAGACAGTTCACCATGGACACACCTCGATCGGGTTTACATCGATTAACACACTGTTTATAGGGACTTCAAGCCTCGCCCCTTTCTGTTAGTATCCTTCTGCCAGGTGCACTCTTGCCAACATTGACCAAACATTTCACTATGGTCATCCCTCGGCCGGGTTCACTCTTGTTAACATATTCTATGGGACTTTAGACTTCAACCCTTCTCATTGGCATCCCTGTGCGGGTTCACTCTTGCCAACCTTTACAATACATTGTTCATACGCTCATTTCACCAAACGGGATTCAATTCCCTTAGCTTCGTAATCATCTCTCGGTCAAAGACCCCCCTGTATGACCACTTTGACCTCTTTTCGCCACTTCCCAAGGTCTTCTGGTTACGGTAGTTTCTACCTTCATCTAATCGCCCAGAGTGTCCTTCATGAGCACACATGTGGTGCCGGACCCCGCTGTTGCTGGTTTTTCCCCTCTTTTGTCAATAGTTTCTTTATGTTTCTTCAAAAGTTCAAATTAGCCGTTGGCTATTTATCATTCAACACAGTTTGATTTTTTTTATCGGCTCTTCCCTCAACTCACCAGCTGTGATGAACTACTTGGCCTTCTTCTCCTTCGAGTCAAGGTTGGTACCATAGAGACTTGCGTCTCCCCCCGGGTGGGTTATCAGCCGAGGAGGGCCTCATGTACCATAGACATCTGCTGCAACACACAATGGCTATTGTTCGTGGACTTATTCCCTTTGCCCAGGTCCCCTCCCTGCCAGTTGCACACCTGCACTGCCCCCTGGAAACCCATACACCTGGGACTAGCCAGGGAGACACCTTAAGATTTCTCACAGTCGGGACCTGCTCAGTAAGTTAAACATGACTATATCCTTTACAGGATAAAGGATGTGGGCTGTAAGGGCGATGGAAATAATACACACCATAACGAGGGAGGTGGTAGTACGTGGAATTCCCGTAGACCCAGACATGTTTATCTATGGTATTACAGTGCTTGTGAAGGCGGTGCCCCAGATTGCCAAGCAATGATATGATATGGCATTTATAACACGCCTATACACAAGTGTTTCAAGGTGCGATGAGGCAACGGAGGGGAAACAGAGGGAGGACAAAAACATCTAGGCCTAGTGACATTGAGATTGCACAAGTGCAGGGGAGAGGGGACGGGAGAAGTGCCGGGGAGGATGAGTAAGTGCCAGACACGGGATAACAAACAAGTAGTGCAGCCAACAGGTGGCCAGTGTGAGTGTTAAAAGTGCAGACAATAGGTGTCAATAAGTGCAAGTAAGGGGACTGTAGTGTTGCAGATACAGACCACAAGTGCAAGAGATGCCAGGAGGCAGTGCAGGAGTGCAACTGGGTGGGCATGGGATCTTCACCCGAATTCAGAGGGTAGTCAGGTGACCAGTGGAGCATCCGACAAGAGATCAGCAGGGGAGAGAAAGAGAGAAGGCAGAAGCAAAGAGGAAGGTCTTGAGGTGCTTCCGGAATCGGAGATGGTTCTGCTCAAGTTTCAGAGAGGCAGGGAGGCACCAGCTGAAGAAAGAGATCTACCCCCAACTTATTGCTTGGAGAAGCGACTGACCCTCAACGAGTTGGAGGTTGAGAAGCAAAGAGCTCAGGTTGGAAGATATTTCCGAAGAGAGAGTTGGAGGTATTGCGGTCCCAGGCCCCAGAAGGCCTTGTGGACAATTCAGATGTTTTTAAACTTGATCCTTGCTGCCACTGGGAGCCAATGAAGAGATTTCAGGGCTGGAGAGATACGATCCCTGGGCTTGAGGCCAAGGACAAGTCTTGCAGTCCTGTTCTGGATGAGTTGTAGAGGACAGAGAGTAGAGGCAGGCAGATTTAGAAAGAGGCTGTTGCAGTAGTCCAGCCTAGAGAGAACCAGAGCCCTGGAGACATATTGATCTTCTGGGGAAGGTGAGGAAAGGAAGAGTACCTCTGAGGAGGTGCAGCTGGTAGTTTGACTTCTTAGAGACGTCAGAGATGTAAGGAGAGTGTGGAGTCGAAGATGACCCCACAGTGATTAGCTCACAGGTGGGAGCAGGAAGAGGGCCCAGAGTGGGCAGCCAGAGAGTGACAGGAAAGGAAGATCCAGGTGTGCCGATGAGGAGGATTTCCGTCTTACTGTACTGACATTAAGGCAGAGATCATAAGAGGCACACCACTCCTGGATTGCAGACAGACAATCCGGGATGAGAGATGGAGAGGAGGTGGCTGACAGGAGCCTGTCATCCGCATTGCACTGAAAGTTGGCACAGACAGCAGCAGTGCGGCTGGTGAGAGGTGCCGGGTATTGGTTGAACAGCCAGAGAGAAAGGTTAGACCCCTGGGGAACACAACAGGTAGAGAATGAAATAGAGGAGAGGAAGAACCCAAGTTGGACCTGGGAAGGTCAGTCAGAGAGGAAAGATGTCAGCCAGGCCAGGGCCTGATCAGTGATACCCAGGTTATCACAAAGCTGGTTGAGCAGGATGGCATGGTTGACTGTATCGAAAGCAGAGGAGAGATCGAATAAGATGAGGACAGAGGGGTGATTGGCATTGAGGTTATAGAGCAGGGCTTCACGGATGTTCAGGAAAGTAGTTTCTGTGCTTCTGGATGCTCTGAAGCCAGACTGATGGTCATGGAGACAACCAACAGATTCAGTGTGAAGATTAAGCTGAGAGATGGCCAGCTTTTCCAAGAATTTGCCCAGGAAAGGAGTAATGGAGATCGGGTGATAGTTAGCCGGACAGGAGGGTTGGCTAAGGGTTTCTTAAGAAGAGGGTGCATGAGAGAGTGCTTCAGGGTGAAAGGGAAGGTTCCAGTGGCGTAGGAGTGATTGCAAAAGTCGGCCAAGACTGAAGCGAGGGTATCAATGTGGTCCTTGATAGTTTTGGATGAATAGGGAAGAACCTGTTTTGACAAGACTTTCATAGATCAGACTTGTCTAGAAACCTTGTCTGGGGTGAACAGAGGAAAGGCAGAGAAGGGTTAAGGAGAGGAGGCCACAGGGAGGCCAGGGGTAGAGGAGAAAGTAGAGGGAGAAGGAGGAAAGGACGAGTGGATCTACAGGATGTCCTGGGTTTTAGAGATGAAATGTGAAGACCAGGCCGTGCAGAGGGCCTGGAAGGGGACAGGAGAGGTAGAGACTGCAGCAGGATTGGTCAGCTCCTTGCAGATTTTAAAGAGTTCAGCCGAGTTGTTCGATGCCGCAGAGACACGGGCTTGGATGTGAGCTCTCTTCTTAGTGAGGACAGTCAGTGTTGCCTTTGGAGCAGGCGGCAGGCCAGTTTGTTAGAGGATGTACAATATCCAAGCCATTTGCTCTCAGCCACCTTACACTTGCGTTTAAGGGTGACGAGGTCTGAGTCGTACCAAGAGTTACACTTGGCTTTGGGCTTCAAGCGGATCCTCATGACAGGGCCAAGTGCATCAAGAGTGTCAGAGATAGAAGAGTGGAGGTTGGAAATGGTGGCGTCAGGATGTGAGTCAGCCAGAGGTGGAAGAGGGAGTGAGAAAGTGGGGGTGAAAGCCTGAACTAACGCCCGCTTAATGGGTCAGATGATCGGCAATGTGGGTTTAGGCTCGGCCTGAGGAGGTGAGAGGTGAGAGGTGAGAGGAGAGGAGAAAGTGGTCATTCCACGAGAGAGGAGTGGTGAGAGGGTTAAAAAGGGGGAGGTCTGAGGAGATCAGAACATCCAGAGTGTTCCCTGCAGAGTGAGTCTCAAGAATAGAGAGAGAGAGTCACATAAGTCACAAAAGAGTCCAGAGGAGTGTTAGGGAGAATTCTCTGTAAGGCTAATTTCCCAAACCTAGTGAGTCCCCCAGCAGCTTTGCTGGATTTTTGGGGTTTATTTTTTTCTCTCCTGCTAAGAGTGAGATTCTTTTGCTCCCACTCTTAGACATGATTTGAGGTGTTCCTTTAACTTTCCATGTGTTTTATGGGCTATGGGGTCTTTTACTCCATAGGGTCTCATGTGTTTTTTTGATGTGGGTTACACAGCACCCTCCGTGCCGTAACCCAGGGGTGTCGTAGCGACCCCCCAACATAGACTCCAAACCCTGGGACTGACTACTGTCTCCCAGGGCATGTAAAGTCACCATTGGCTTTGCTAGTCCCAAATTATGAACAGAAACCAGTACAAACCATCATATTGTGGATGTACTGGTCGGGGCAATTCGATTGCCCCGGGGTCTGTTGTTCGAGGGGGCACGTCTCCGTCCCCCCTGATCGAGTTTTGGCTGGTGGCAGTGGATACTACTTTTTATATTCGACCGCAAATATATCTCTATGGGATTTTCCCATTGTTCGAGGCTACCAACTTTAATTATTTAATTCTTATAGCCTCGAACATACCGCCGGTATATTTATTTAATATTAATTCACCGGTTGGTATTTTTTGCCAGAACTCAATTCTAAAATGGCGTTTGTGTTCTCTTCTGTGACTCCAACCCAAGTCGAGCCCTTTGTTCCACTTTTTGGCGGGCTTCTCCACAGAAGCCTCCAAAAGTGGTGCCACTCTGTCTGGGTACCACAGGGGGTGTGGGAGGGGGTTTAGGCACCCTGGACTGAGTTACCTTGGTAACTCAAGTCGCACTCTTGTGTGATTGGGCCAAGTGGTGAGCCGGTGGGCTCACCACTTAGCATGTTTGATTGACAGCTAGGCTGAGTGAATGGGGGTGTGCTGCATAAAAGCAGGGCTTTTGGGACTGGAACTTCAGAAGTCACCACAGGACCTGAGAATCCGACGAGGGAGAAGCTGAGCCGACCTGCTACGACGACACCACCGGTGGAGCCCTGCGGAACCGATTCACCACTTCCCGACGACAGAGAAGATCTCCCGGCTGGAGAGTCTTCTTCCCCTGACTGGTGGGCACAACCAGTTTACCTTCTTTTCCTCGCATCCCAGGACGTCTTGTGGTCAAATTGCTCGTGCCAAGCACCCCGGCAACTGGATAACCACTTACCACTGGACCGCGAATAAAAGGACCACTCCTTTTAACTGAGAACTCCGCGGCTGTTTTCTTCCCTGGCAGTGCAACGGACTCCTGTCTTCCTCCCCGACGAGATCCTCTCTTCCCCCGGACGAAGCACCGACTTGCATCCGCTGCCAGGAACAACTGCCCCCGCTGGAGTATTCTCACCACTTTAAGGTACCGTGTCTGCCAGGCCTCCCTTTCTAAAGATTGCTACAAGGTAATAATGACCCCTTAACCTTCTGGACTGGGCTGGCCGCCTTGACCATCTAACTGGTCCCTTTCTTTTGGTCCAACTCTTTCTGAACCTTTTCGAGACTTTTGTGCACTTTTCAACCGTGTGACCTTGGACACATTTCGTTCTGATCCTGTTAAAATGGATCCGGCTTTCTGCACTCTAACTTCACGGTTTGACTCTGCCTTCCTCTCTTGCTGTGTTCTTTTGAAAGTGTTGGGATCTGTTTCAATTTATGCTCTGCCTTTCTCTCCCTTTTAAACCGAATTATTAGAGTGCCATCTGCGTTAAGCGCTCACCGCTGTCTGAAAAATAAGTGGGGCTTTACTTAAGACTTGTCTAATATTCTTTTAAGGGAGTGTATATCTTTTAGTGACCGTGTTTTTGAAATGCTTAATATTAGTGCCTGTGTGTTTTATTAGATGTGGTTTTAAATAAATAATTATATCTCTTTTACACCAAGCTCTGGTCAGTGTTTGCTTGTTCTACTGTGTTCTTTTGACCTATTGTGAATACTCTGTATACTGCCTAACTCTTCTTGAGGGAAGTCTGACGGCTCAGCCACAGCTACCAAGTGAATCTGTGTAGTACAGACTGCTACCAAGTGGGTTTACTGCCAAACACCTGTAGTCTTAAATCTTTTGCATTGGTCCCAGAAGGAACAGCACAGGTTTCTGCCTAATAAGGAGGGACAGGAAGCATCCAGGTGGATGTTGAGGTCTCCAAGGAGGAGGACATGAGTTGTCGAGGCCAGGAGGGAGGAGAGGTCCGCCCACTCAGACAGGAAGGAAGTTACCTGAGCAGGTAGCTGGTAGATAGTGGCCACAGTGAGAGAGCGGCCAGGAGAGAGAGAGCCTGCAGATCAGGCATTTGAAGGAGTAGTACGCCTGCATAGGAATGATAGAGGCAGGAATCCACTCCGGGAAGATCAAGACTACACCCCTACCGGAATAGTTGGATCTGGGCCCAGAGAGGATCTTGTAGCCACCAGGGAAGAGAGTGTCGAAACTCGTGACAGAGCTGGCCGTGAACCATGTCTGGGTGAGTCCGACAACATCAAGGTAAAGTTGAGAGTGGCAATGTGGAGAAGGTTGCTACCCTTGAAAGACTTCAGGAGAGTGGTACATGTCTGAGGTACTCCCTGTGGAAGTATAGAAGTAGCCCGAGGGAGGGCAGATGAGGAAGAAAGCGATGGCAAGGTAGCCAAGGAGGAGGAAGATGGCACCAGAGAGGTGGCAGAAGAAGGAGGCAAAGGAGCCGGAGAAAGGAGAGAAGGGACAGCAGGAGAGGAAAGGAAGTTGATAAGGCACGGAAAGCGACTATCAAAGAGGAATAGGTTGGCCTGAGGGCCTTGGACCAAGATGGTGCCATTTAGGCAAACATTAATGATGATTTTAGAGGAATGAAAGGGGGCCAGGAGGGCCTCCCACCGGGTGCACCATTAATATGATATGATATGATGTGGCATTTATAACGCGCCTATACACAAGTGTTTCAAAGCACGAGATGGGAGAGGAAGAAAAAGGATAGGACACAGAGACCATATGTGGAGTCCACAGGTCTGGCCAAGGAACGACAAAGAGGATGTCGGTGAGGATCTGTCTGGAGGAAGCACTGGTATAGGTATCAGCGATCGGGAGGCCTGGGCTTGGAGATCAGGATATCCTTTTTGAACTTCTACCTACCAGACTTAGTGAGAAGGACACAATAGTCAATGAAGAAGCAGTTAGAGAAGATAGGAGAAACAGAGAGCACCATAGAGGATGAAGAGGTGGGGGAAGAGGAGTGGGACGAAGGGGGAGGTGAAAAGGTAAAGGGAGGGAGACACTAGGGTAGGGCACAAGAGGAGGGGTACAAGCAAACAAGACAAGAACTCATAAGTAAAATAAGCTAACTAGAAGATGTGCTCAATGGACAAGAGAGGCAATCAAGTAGAAGTGAAAACAAACCAGTAACAGAGTAGAACGAAGGAACCTGAATGAAAAAGGACACAGCAAGGGAACAACCAGGCAGAGCAGCGGCTAAAACGGAACAATCAATCAAGAGAACCCAAGGAGGATGTGAACAAAAACATAGAGAAGTAGACAGTACAAGTATACAGCAAAACAAGGGAACCTGAAAGAGAGGGACACAGCAGGGAACTACCAGCAGAGCGAGTACTAGATACATGAACACAGATCAAGGGGATGATGAACAGTGATCAAAGGGAACAAGCGGAGAAGAGTGAAAAACAAATGGAGGTAGGCATTGCGAAATAACAGTAGACGAAGAAAGCAAATACAGGAACAGTGAAATAAGCAAAAGGGGCCCAAAACAAGAAACACAGAGCAACAAATCAGAGCAACAGGACCTAGGAGGGGGAAAAGGGTGAGGGGGGGATATGCAGGGGAGCAAGGACGTGCAGGGGATATGTGAGTCCTGGCAAGCCAAAGATGGAAGGCGCGGAGCACACGTGATCAATGATTGTGAGGGAACTGCCCGGCCGAAGGCTGCAAAGGCGCAAGCGTAGCCGAGGGTGGAAGGGGTGTGGAGCACAAGCATAGCGAGGAATTGCGCAGGCTGGGAAACGCAAACATGAGCGTAACAAGGATGGAAGGGGCACAGAAGCACATGCGATCAAGGATTGCGAGGTCCCACGCGGGCTGAGGACAAGCAGGCGCGAGCGTAGTGAGGAATGAAGGGGCGTGGAAGCACACGCGATCAAGGACTGCGAGGGACCGCGCAGGCTGAGGACATGCAGGCGCAAGCGTAGACATGGAAGGCATGGGCATGGAAGCACATGCGATCAAGGATTGCGAGGGACCATGCAGGCTGAGGTCACGCAGCATGAACAGGCAAGGATGGAAATGGCGCGCACGCAATCAGGGATTGCGAGGGGCCATGCAGGCTGAGGGCACGCAGCGTGAACAGGCAAGGATGGAAGCGGCGCAGAGAGCACACAATCTAGGAATGCGTGGATCCATGCAGGGGGAGGGCACAGGGGGGAGACAAGGATGGAAGGGGCGAGAGGTGAACTCAAGGAGGTGTGGGAGGGCTGCAGCACAGGTGGGAATCAAACAGGGAAGGGGGCACCCCCAGATAAGGGGCAAGGGCAGAGGGGCAGGTCGCAGGGCTAGGGCGATATAGTTAGGGGAGAGGCACAGTCAGAAGGGCTAAGAAGCGCAGAGCAAGTTAACTCCCCGCAACTTCTTACCTGGCGGCCGCAGACAGGAGGGTGAGTCGTTCGCACTCACTGTCTGCGCCACAGAACCTTTCGTCGCCAAACACCTGCGTTGTTCAACACTGCGGCCTTGTCCTGAATGGGCTTTGCTGCAGAGGATCCGAACCTTGGATTTTATAGGCTCGGAAGCGTGAACGTAACAAACGTGCTACGTATAGTCAGGCAGCGTCTCCTACGGACCTGCATTGTTCAACAACGTGGCCGTGTCTTGTGATTGCTTTGCCGCAGAGGGTCCGAAGCTTGGATTTTATAGGCTCGGAAGCATGAACATAGCAAACGTGCTACGTGTAGTCAGGCAGCATCTCCTGCGAACCTGCGTCGTTCAACACTGCGGCCTTGTCCTGCGAGTGGCGCATACTGACGAGTACCCACTGGCGAGTACCCACTGATTTTATTTTTTGCCCAGCTGTGTCTCCCGAGGTGGTGGCAGGAACAACATTATCGCTGGACCTACAGGGGTTGTTGGTTTCGGACAAAAGGTCTATTGGGAATGGATAGAAACGGGTGCGAGTGGCATATAGTGCTCTATGTAAATCCAATAGTGCAGCTAAAAGAGATGATGGACGACGAATTGTTTGAAAATAACAATTAAGAGGGGGAAATAACCCTAGATATCTGCATCCCATGTGACATAATGATACAGCACAGAAGAATGCAGTGTCCCTTAATGGCAGCATTCATTCCGTCTCAATTTTTGATGAAGATTTACAGTACGTGCCTTCACAGTTGTGGACTACAAATCCATGTGATGTGGGATTATTGAAAGATGTAACACCTGTGCATGTAACCCTGAAGCCAGGTGCGGTGCTGCCCAGGGTGAAACACTATCCACTTTAAAGAGAGGCAGAGGAGGGCATTACCAAAACAATACAGGCCCTACTGGACTAGGGGATTATTGTGCCATCTACGTCCCCGTGCAACACATCAATATATCCTGTTAAAAAATCAACGGGGGCAATTAGAGAATGAGCCAGGACTCCCGCCCCCTAAATGATGTGGTGCAGAAAGAGTTTCCAGTAGTCCTGAATCCTGCAACATTCCTAAAGAAGCCACATATTTTAATGTAGTGGATTTGAAAAATGCTTTTTTCTCGATTCCACTCCATCCAGAGACGAGGTACCTCACAGCATTTACGCAGGGCCAGATGCTGTTGGAACATACTAGGTTACCCCAGGGGTACTGTGAGAGCCCGAGCATATTAACAGACTAATGCATGCTGATCTTGGGAATATTCAGGTGCCTAGCACGATTATCCAGTACATGGACAATCTGCTAGTGTGTAGTGACAGTGAACAGCACTGCCGAAAGGGACTCCATTGCACTCCTACAATTGCTGACCTGTAAGGGGTACAAGGTCGATAAGGCCAAATTACAATATTGCCAGCAGGAAGTGACTATATGGGGAAGTTCATATCAGCGAATGGGAAAAGGATACTACCTGACAGGGTAGTGTCAGTACGCGCCACTCCCAGACCCGCCTCAGTTAAGAAGATGTAGACGTTTTAGTACTATGTAATTACTGTAGGGCCTGGATTCTAGACTATGTGGCATACACAAGTCCACATCTACGAGCCCTTAGGGAAGCACAGAAGACAAAGTTACAGTGGATGACTGAAATGATCAGACAATTTGTGTAACGCTCACCTGGTATCCACGGGGACGTCATTCAGCCTGTTCTGACCTCTTACGACCTCGAACGCTTCCCTGGAGTCTACTCGACTGGAGACTGGGCCTGAAACACAGGATTGGTAGAGTTTAACTCCCTATTGTCTCTGTGTGCTTGAACCCCTTCTTCCCCGGGGACCAACCCTTCCCTTTGATCCACAGCTCACCTTGTTTTCTTCGAAAGTGTGCTCTCCGTCCTGCTTTCAGCGTAGGGGCACGTTGATTGATGCCGGCTCGTTGCTTCCTAGTTACTTTACTGGCAAGAGTCTGACAGGTAAGTATAATGAGTCTTTTGAACAGTTCTCTAACTTCGTTCCTTTCCTTCCTTAGATGATGGCCGGCGTCTGGGGATGGCGACGTGCTGCTGAGATGAGTAGCGCTGAAGGTGAGTGAGAGTGCGATGCAACCCTTTCGTATTTGTATTGAACTGAGTTATTTTTCTGTGTTTTTTAGGTGCCGCAACGTTTTCAGCGTGGATGCCAGTTATGAAGAAGAAATGCAGTGAGTAAGCGCGGTATGCAGCGCCTCTAGATGTTTCCACGCTAACCTGGAGTGTCTTTTCCCTCTTGCAGATCGATGAGAAGTTCCGGAGACAGAGTTCCCCCAGAGCGGCTGGTATTCAGGTAAGCGTTTGAAGCTCGTACAGTCTTTAAAAATAAGCGAAGATTTGCTGAATGCTTACTAATGCCTTTTTTCAGTTTTTTCCCTTTTCCTTAGGAAGCGGCGTGCCGGGATGGGAATCACACCGTCGAAGATGCCCGCAGAACAGAAGGAGCGATGAATGATGGGCAGAAGCTCCGCAAGGTAAGGCTGTTCCTAACGGTGTTCTTGTTCTTGCAGGAGCTGAGCGCAGAAGAAAGAGGCAGGCCTACTGGAGACTGATCCGAACACGGAGAGTGTCACGCTGCAGGTGCAGAAAACACAAAGCATGTTTCTCAGCCTGGGCGTGGCTTAAATAGTCTCTGGGTATCCCAGGTGTCTCTGGGCTGAACCACACCCAAAAGACTAGACTGCACTTGCAGTTCTGGGAACCGAAATATGTGGGGGCATCCATCTTGTCCCCATCAATGCACTACAAGTCCAATCCCCAATGTTATCCTATGGGAGTGAGTGAGTCTGGTGCCACAAGCGCCAATTCTGACTCCAACCAGACTTTGGAGGGATGGAGAGGCTCTTGAGGGCCATGTAGGTGATCGTGGCCTGGCTGCAGCCTGACATCTTGGAGGGCTGGGGACATGAGGGGCAGGAATCATGACAATTTGATTACATAAAAGAAGTGATTAGTTTGGCACCAGTTCTGGCCACCCCAGATTATACACAGGAATTGGATTTGTTTTTGCATTCTGATGGTCAACTTATGACAGCAGTGTTGACGCAAAAAAGCACTATGAGCCATTGGCCTATTATAGTGGCACTCTGGATGTGCTGATGCAAGGGCAGTTTGTGTGCGAACAAACTTTAGCAGCTGCTGCCTTTGCAATAGAGAAAACTTCTACGATCGTAATGGGGTGTTCAGTAACGTATGTGGAACATTCCTTGTTCGCTATTCTAGAAAGGTCAGAATCTACCCTGACTACACACAGGTCATCGGCATATGAGATCATCATCTCTAAACCCCATATTCGTGTTGTTAGGTGTAAGACAGTGATCCCTGCCACTTTTTTAACAGACATGCCTACTACAGAGGACCTGACAGCACACGACTGTGCCACATACGAGGGGGATGAGGATGACACTCTTAAAGCAAGGAACTGTGCATTGGCAGAAGGTGAGGTACTTTTTGTTGACAGGTCATCCACAATTGATCAGGAGGATGGCCAGAGACAGACAGTGGCAGCAGTGGTATGACTTGAGAAAGGGGAGTACAAGACGGTGGTCCTGACAAGGTTGCCTCGGCAGGATAGCTCAGGGGCAACATGCTCGCCTTGGAAGCAAGACGACGCACATCATCACAGGTTCGATCCCCATGTCCGTGTTAGAAACCCCTGGGTATTAAGCTTGGTATAAATAACCAATTACAATTACAATTGCCTACACATTATTCTGCACAAGCGGCAAAACTTGTGCCGCTCATCGAAGCACTGAGAACGTTGTAAGGGTGTTATTTCACAATATATTCTGACTCGGCATATGTTACAACAACGGTACACAAAGGCCTCTTCTGCTGGAAGAGGAGGGGGTTTCGGAGGGCAGATGGATCACCAGTACAGCATGCAGTACTGCTAGAAATACTGATAGAAGCGGTATCACAGCCATCTATTGTGGCGGTCGTTAAGTGCGCCACCCATACACGGGACAGGCATAATATTGAGGGGGAACGCAGCCGCTGATGTGGCAGCCAAAATGGCAACGTAGCTACCAAATGAAATACCCACTGAGTACATGGTGACTGCCCCACCAGCAAATGAGCATCCAGTGCCATACGCAGCGTTGCTCATCTCCCAGTTTATTAAACTACAAGGAAGGGCACCAGAGAGGGAGAAGGAGTTGTGGTTATGGAGAGCATGTAAGCAATCTTAGACAGACCTGTTATGGAGGCAGGAGAGCCCTGGGAAGACAGTAATGCACCAGGAACTGCTAGCAGTAGTGTTTGAACAATTACACTACCCGTCTCACAGTTCCAAACAAAACGTAACCGCAGAGATACAGGAGGACTGGTTTGTACCAAACATCCAGGAAAGCATTACAGAAATGGTCACACATTGCACCACATGTTAATGTTAAAGGTATTTATATAGCGCACCGTCACCAACGGAGTTGGTCCCCAGGGGCTCTGGCGGATCTGTAAACAAGAAGGAGGGTGGGTACGGTTAGCCGGGAGGAGAGTGGGAGAAGTGCTGTGCTGTTGGTGGCTTCCGTTCGGTATACATCCTGCGCTGGGCTTTTGGTGTGAGTAGCTAACCGGGAGAGACCATGTGTGCTGTTTGTGTGTTTGCTGTCGATGCAAAAAGGGGTAACAGTACGTATACCCAGATTACCAGATTACCTCACCAGCCTGTCCAGGGGCGATACGGGTATGGTGGCACGTCCAGGGGCAGGCCAAAGCTCAGCTGCTAGCTCCGCATTTTTCTTTTTCTGGGAGTGCTTTTATCTATCATTTTCTTTTTTCTCTCTTTTTTCCCCTCCCCCTCTTGTTCCTTCTTCATTTGTGTATAGAGTACGTCTGTCATTCTATTTCAGGAAAGAAGATGGACGCAACTATTGTACATAGTTTGTTAAGTAGGGACCCGAGGTGTAGAGACACTAGTAGTACCACTGGGAGTGTATAGGGGGAGGGTATTATATGAGGAGGTCCTATAAAGGGGGGAGTATATGTTTATATATTATCCAAATGGAACAATACATATACATATACATGTTAATAATACAAGTGGATTTACATATATCAGTACTAATGTGAATACTAGTAATAATGGAAATGGATTTAATGACTGTAATATGCAGGTTACGTCTGTGAAGGAAGCAGAGAACAAGTTGTTTATAATAAGTAGGGATTGTCTACCAGTATGGAAAGGTATGGAAATGTTACGCTCACCTGGTTCCCACGGGGGCGTCGACCGGAACTGGGCCGCTGTTACTTCCACCAGCGTGACGTGTAGCGCTGAGATGACTGACTGGACTGGCCCGCTCAGCCTAGTTTGTCTGGCTCGCAAGAATATTCTTCTGCAAAGGAGAAGAGGAATTAACCACCCGTGGAATTGAGTGTCAACCCACCTTCCCCACTCCCGTTGTCTTTCCATTGATCACTTTTGATGTCCCCTCCTTAGTCTCACCTGATGGTTTGGAAGGATGAGCTCTCCATCTTGCGTCGACCGCAGGGGCGCGTTGATGACCAGTTACTTCACTGGCGTAGAGGAATTGGTGAGTTCCAGTATTGACTCTAAAGTCCAATTGTTCATAAGAGTTCAAATGTCTGCTCTTCACTCTGTCCGATTCCTTGCAAGTTGCCGATTAATCCACTCGAAGATTTCCAAATGGCACTCGGTAAGATTCAGGTAAGTCTATTGTGTTTTTCCCCTTAGGGGCCGGGGTACGGCGATGAAGCAGAGAGACTGTGCCGACCCGAGATGAGGTGAGACCCCCGTGGTAAATCAGGTAAGTTTTGTGGGGGGTAACTGGTATTGTCCTTGCTTTCTCCCCTTAGGGGCCGGGGTAAGGCGATGAAGCAGAGTTGACTGTGCCGACCCGAAATGAGGTGAGTACCTCCCGTGGTAAATCAGGTAAGTCCTTGGAGGTAGCTTGTATGGCCTTAGAGAGTCCCCTTGCTCACCTTGATGTCTTTGTCTCCTTAGGTGCCGGAGGGCGGCCGCGAGATGGAGAGAGCGTGATGGAATGCTGAAGTACCGCCAAGCAGGTGAGTTCAGCGCGGCGCCGTAGGAATGCGAAGCAATGCTTCAAAGACTTCTGTCTTTCAGTTCCGTGGCGAAATGGATCAGGATCCAGGTAAGGATTTAAGTTAAAACTCCTGTTCTACCCTTTATCCTTTTTGTCTTCTTGTTTCAGGAGTCCCAGGACTGAAGCGGGCGTGGCTGAAGACTGGAGCTGCTGAAAACACGGTGAGCGTTACGCTGCAGCAAGCAGAATAACGCGAAGCACGTGTGGCTGTCCGGGCGTGGTTTAAATAGCCTTGGAAGAAGATCCAGGTAAGTATTCTTCCACAGCCCCACCCAAGTAACAAAATAGTCCCTTCAGTAAAATAGTCCCTCCTAAGCCTAATTTGGCTTGAGTCTTCAAGCAGCATGGTCTGCCTCAGGTGAGTATGCAACATGGTCTGCTTCAGGTAAGTTATCAATAATGAGCCTGGTGCCCATGGGGCCAGGACTGACTTTATCTTTATGAGCCTGGCGCCATGGGCGCCAGGGCTGTACCCAAACAGCCCCTAACTGGGGCTTTTGGGCATGCTCCAAGTGGCATGATGCCTGCTTCCGGGGCTGTTGGGCCTGGTCTGGTCTTCCGGGGGCAGGCATCATGACAGCACTCCCCCTCAAGGCCCCTCCTAAAGTTGTTCTCCCCCTTGGCCGTGGTTTGTCTGGAAATTCCCGATGGAACCTCTTCACTAAACGAGGTGCATGCACGTGGTCACTAGGTTCCCAAGACCTTTCCTGTGGACCATAACCTTTCCAGTCAATTAGGTAAAAGAGTTTTGATCTCACTCTTTTTGAGTCCAAAATATTCTTGACTTCGAACTCGGGCTCCCCGTCTATGAGGATAGGTTCAAGTGGAGTGGTTAGCCTTGTTCCTGGTTGCACTGGCTTCAAAAGAGACACGTGGAAAACGGGATGGATTCGCATATGAGCAGGTAGGTCCAACTTGACGGCCACTGGGTTAATAATTGCCTTAACAGAAAAAGGTCCCAAATACCTGGGGTTAAAGGTCCGAGTCCCCTTGAGTGGTAAGTGCTTAGTGGCTAACCATACTTGGTCCCCTATTTGGTATTGAGGAGCTTCACTTCTGTGCTGATCCGCATCCTTTTTGTATTTTTCCTTAGCCTTTTGAAAATGGATGGTTGCTTCTTTAAAGGCTTGTGTAATAACAGCGTGGAGATGGTCCACTGCGGGCATCTCTAAATGTTGGGGTGAGTCCAAATCCGAGGTTCGAGGATGGTGCGCATAATTGGTGAAAAAAGGACTTTGTCCAGTTCCTGAGTGTACGGAATTATTGTACGCATACACTGCGATCCACAGAATGTCTTTCCAATTCCCCTCAGACTGATGTAGCATCGGAGGTACTGTTCAAGAGTCTGGTTGGTCCTCTCCGTTTGACTGTCTGTCTGAGGGTGGTGACTGGTCGAAAGCCCAACATCAATTTGTGCCAGTTGGCAGCATTTCCTCCAAAAATGTGAAATGAATTGACTGCCCCGGTCTGAAATTAACACTGAAGGAAAGCCATGCAGGCGGACAACATTTTCAAGGAATTCCTTGGCCAGGATTGAAGCTGAAGGTATCCCTTTTAAAGGAATGAAGTGAGCCATTTTAGAAAAAAGATCTACAATAACTAAAATGGTATTGTAACCTTGGTACGGGGGTAAATCCGTGATGAAGTCTAATGACAAGGTATGCCAAGGGGTAGGTGGTATGTCTAATGGTTGCAATAATCCAGCAGGTTTTTTCTTTTGCCCTTTATTTTGTGCGCAAATGCCACAAGACATGACAAATGACTTGACATCCTTTCGCCAGGTAGGCCACCAAAATTGCTTCCTAATTTTAGCTTCGGTTTTTGCAATACCCGGATGCCCTTCTATTAAGGTGTCATGGTAATCGGAAATGACAAATTCCTGTAGTTCCTTTTACGGTAAAAATAGCCGGCCTTGCTAATAAGGTAAATCATCGATGACAGAGTACTCTGGACCTTTCTTTGCCCAGTCCTGTAGGGCAACGGAATCAAAGAGTTGGTGGATCTTGTTTTGAATGTTCTCCAGTGTCTGTATGGAAGTCAGGCCAAGGATTCTCTGTTCCGGAATTATGGGTACGGGTTCTGAAGTTATTTCTGCTTCTCCCATTCCAATCCGGGACAAGGCGTCTGCTTTACCATTCTTACAACCTGGTCGATAGGTTATTACAAAATCAAACTCGGCAAAGAACAATGCCCAACGGAGTTGGCGCGAAGATTGGGCTTTGGCTGTCTTTAGGTATTGTAAGTTGCGGTGATCGGTGATGACCGTGATAGTATGTCTGGCACCCAGTTGATAGTGCCGCCAAGCCTTGAAGGCGGACTTGATGGCCAGCAGCTCCTTGTCGGTTATGGCATAGTTTAATTCGGGGGCTGAACATTTTCTTGACCAAAACGCCACTGGGTGAAGCTGGTTAGGACTGCTCCCATGGCTGAACTGGATGCATCTGTTTCCACTATGTAGGGAAGCTCGGGCGCGGGTGTCTTAATATGGGAGCTTATGTGAATTTAGCTTTTAACTCTTGGAAGGCGTACTCGGCTTCCTCTGTCCACACAAAGCGTTTGTTTTTTCGCAATAGTGTTGTGATGGGATGTACAATGCGCGAGAAGTCCGGGATAAACCTGCGGTAGAAATTGGCAAAGCCAAGCATGCTTTGAACTCCTTTGATTGAACTTGGCGAAGGCCAATTAAGAATGGCATCCACTTTTCGTGTATCCATCCGGATTCCTCTCGGGGTCAGAATAAATCCAAGGAATTCCACTTCCGTAGTGTGGAAGATGCATTTTTCCAGTTTAGCATATAATTTATGCTGGCGTAACTTCTCTAGGACTGCCCGGACGTGTTTTACATGCTCAGATTCTGATAAAGAGTATACTAAGATGTTGTCGATGTAAACGACCACACAAACGTCGATAAGCTCTCGGAGGACATCTTTCATGAAGAACTGGAAGGCTGCTGGTGCATTGCATAGTCCGAAGGGCATCACCTGGTACTCAAATAGTCCGTACTTGGTGCGAAAAGCAGTCTTCCATTCGTCGCCCTCTTTGACACGCACCAGATGATATGCCCCCCGAAGGTCTAGTTTCGTGTATATACAAGCGTCCTTCACCTGGTCTAGTAGTTCTGGGATCAAAGGCAGTGGGTATCGATTCTTGATGGTTATCTGATTCAGTGCGCGGTAGTCTATACATGTTCTAAGGTCGCCTTCCTTTTTCGGTACGAAGAACAAAGCTGAAGATGCAGGGGATTTGGACGGGCGAATGAAGCAATTAGCAAGGTACTGGTCTAGGTACTGGCACAAATGAAGATTTTCGGGTTCCGTAAGGGCATAGATTCTGCTGCAAGGTGGTTGTGCTCCAGGTACAAGATCTATTTGACAATCATACGATCTGTGAGGTGGTAAGGTGTTTGCCTGTTCCTTTTGGAAGACATCCTGAAAGTCTTGGTATTCAACAGGTAATTGCATGGCTACTGGAATTACTGGGGCCAGGACTGAGTTTTGAGTTTTCCTTGGGTAGCAGGTGTGAGCACATTCTGGGAAGGTTAGTCTCTTCTCTTGGCAATCAATACAGGGATTATGTTTTTCCAACCAAGGTATCCCGGGTATCAGCTGAAACTGTGGGGCCTTGATTAAGTCAAACATCATAGCCTATCGATGCCCATCTTGACTCAGCAATGTCATCTCTGCAGTGGAATGAGTTACGGGTCCAGAGGCGATTTCCGTTCCATCTACAGTGGTGACAACATCGGCCGTGGTCTTGCGGGTGAGAGATAGATTCATCCTGGTAGCCAATTTCCAGTCCAAGTAATTTCCTATGGATCCACTGTCTACGTACGCCTTTACCGCGTGCATGCGTGATGGCTGCTCTGGATCTACAAGGACCATGGATATGGTGAAATGCGAGGTCAGAGTGTCCTTCATTAAGCTCGGCAAGCGGACCTCTATGCTTGCTGGGCGTAGTCGTTTCCCGAGTCAGATTTCACATGGTTTTCGTCGGCTGCTCCTATAACTTTCTTGGGTGGTTTTACAGGGCAGTTCCGAAGAAAATGACCAGTAGTTCCGCAATATAAACATAATTGCAGTTGCCGTCTTCTATCTCTCTCCTTTTGGGTTAGGGGTCCTTTAACCCCCCCGATTTGCATTGGTTCTGAGACATCTACTCCCTTGGAGCTTACGTGGGTTTTAACCAACACCCTGTTCTCAAACTTGGTTCGGTCAGCCTTCCTGGTTTGGAGTCTGTGATCGAGCTGGACCACTAGATCTATATATTCAGCACAGTCTTGTGGCGGGTTCACGATTTGGGCCAAAACATCTTTGAGTTCTCCTCGAAGTCCTCGATGGAATAATGTGATTCGCTTGGCTTCAGGCCATTCGGTTTCCACTACTAATCTATTGAAAGTTGCAATGTAAGATAAAAGATCCTGGTTACCTTGACAAAGGGGTAAAAGTTCGTTGTCCAAAGCCTGTCCTCGGGAGTGTCGGGCGAATAGTCTTTCCATGCTTGTTCGAAAACCCTGGAAATCTCGAAGAATCGGGTCATCCTGGTTAACTAGTGGAATGGACCAATCCGCCGCACTGCCGCTGAGATATGACAGTACAAAGGCTACCTTGGCCTGATCGTTTGGGAAAGCTCCAGGTCTACATAAAAAGTGCAAGCGGCATTGATTCATGAATGTTGCAAACCCTTTTGGGTCTCCGGCAAAGCGTTCAGGTGGAGCCAAAGGAACGGCTCCAGGTAAATTTATCTGCACCGGGTTACTCGATGGTACAGGAGCTGGACTTGCCCCAAGTCCTGGTAGAGGTGTTTGTCCAGCCTGGCTCTGTAATAGTTGTCTGGCCAACTCATCAGTTCGTTCTTTTGACACTATCAGTTCCCTCCTGAGGGCATTGGTTTCTTGGCGGGCGGAATGCACTTCGGCCCTTAAATCCCCTAATAATTGGGCCAACTGATCAGTTTCCGAGGTCCCCATGACGCCCAGGTGGGTATTTGTGGGTAGTCTTCGCGTTCTGTTACGCTCACCTGGTTCCCACGGGGGCGTCGACCGGAACTGGGCCGCTGTTACTTCCACCAGCGTGACGTGTAGCGCCGAGATGACTCACTGGACTGGCCCGCTCAACCTAGTTTGTCTGGCTCGCAAGAATATTCTTCTGCAAAGGAGAAGAGGAATTAACCACCTGTGGAATTGAGTGTCAACCCACCTTCCCCACTCCCGTTGTTTTTCCCCTTAGGGGCCGGGGTACGGGGATGAAGCATGGTCTGCTTCAGGTAAGTTATCAATAATGAGCCTGGCGCCCATGGCGCCAGGACTGACTTTATCTTTATGAGCCAGGACTGTACCCAACAGCCCCTAACTGGGGCTTTTGGGCATGCTCCAAGTGGCATGATGCCTGCTTCCGGGGCTGCTGGGCCTGGTCTGGTCTTCCGGGGGCAGGCATCATGACAGGAAAGGTATGATGCTATTTCTGACAGTACTGCTAAAGCGTCCACCCTTGAGAATATTCATACAAGAATAAAAAAGAGAAGTACGATAAAAGTATTGCACGAATAAGATCTGGGTTTTGATGCAATTGAGGATATTCATCACCACAAATTCATGGTACTCTGAAGAGTGATGTGGGGAGAAACGCTGAGAATGGGGGTTGTTATATATGTTCACTCATTCCACAAGCGTCAGGGGCTCCCCAGGTGTTAGTACCATAAGCAGTCCCAATTATAGAGGCACAATGCCTGGTTCATCTTGCGCTTTGCAGAATAAAAGGACCGCTCCAGGCACACTGGGCCTCATCACGAGTTGGGCAGTATCTTGGTGCAAATACCGTCGAGTGGTATTTGCGCTAAAGCCAGGAGTTGTGGCGCAAACAACGCCCTATCATGATTCAGTAGGCATGCACACACAGGCCGGGTGTTAGTGCTAATACCATTCGGCGGTAATAGAGGCTGGAAATCCAAAAATGAAATCCCTGTGTGCAAGAGCTCCACCTTGGCCACATGCTCATCATCACTGACATCCCCTGGGGGTTGCCCGTCTGCTTCGGGGGGTAGTGACACATTCCTTCCGCAGCAGAGGTTGTGCAGCATGGCACAAGTGAGGACTATCTTCCCGACTTTTTCCGGCACATACATTTGTGCCCCTCCAGTAACGTCCAGGCACCTGAATCGCGCCTTCAATCGTACACGTTATTTCTACACAGATGGGTGTCCTACTGTGGGCATGGTTGTATGCTTGCTTTGCAGGTGTTTGGGGATTCCGCACAGGGGTCACCAGCCATATGAGCTGCGGGTATCCCGAGTCACCTGCATGGGATGAAATGAGTACATGAGGCCTATATGCCCCTTCAATGGGTATGCAAGGACAAAGCATCAATACACTATGCACTCTGGTCCTCCTTGTGTGCAACAGGGACAAGCAATGTGATTGGCCGATTGGAATACCTCAATCATCTTTCATGCCATGCATCATCTGACACGTACATGCACCCTGTGTGATTGAATGGGCTGTCCTGTGGCTGCTGACAGTTGGAATATTCTACTTGGAATATGGTGTAGTCCGGTTCCATGGGTTTGCTCTGCAATAGGCGCCATGACCCTTGTAGCCCACTTTCCATCTGCACCGCTCCCTGTGTGTAATTGGCACACTGGTGCATACAGACCATCAGGATGGGGCTATCGTCATGACTGGCTGATCAGGGCGAGTGGTCATTTGTATTTGGATGTGGCTGTCTCAGTGGATGGTGGAGATTTAGCTACATGGCCCCAGTTTTCGATTTGGTTATCATGCATGTAAATGTGCAGTCACGGGTCACTCTCGCAGGAATGTTCATGTCCAGGTTTGCTCCTGATCATCTACAGTGGGTTAGGAGATGGGGAGTGGATTCCTCTCACTTTCTATTCCTGTGTAGTACCCTGGGTGGAGTTGCTCTTGGGTGTCAGGGTGTAAAGCAGCACTGCTGCACAGACAAGGTGTATTGTGGTTGTCGTGGTCCCATGTGCTATGGTGTTTGGAGCAGTGTGTGGCCATCCCCTTGTGTGGGTCTAGGTCTGGTGGACGTGTGCAGGTGTCCTTGTTTGCCATTCGTACAGGGTACTGGTGCTGTGATGGGGCTGGCTCATGGTGGCATGCAAGGCTTCCCGTGGCTATGCCTCCCCCTTCTTTTATTGTGCTTTGGCATGAATTTCTGGTGGGTTTGTACTCAGCCACTAGCCTTGTGCGTTGTCCTCTGTGCTCTCCATGTAGGCCACAGTGTGCTGTTGCGCAGCACCATGGAGTTGTGGGTGGATCCAGAATAGCGAGCGTAGCAGTGGCTGATGGTGAGGTCAGAGCCACAGGTAATCGGGACATTGAATGAATGGAAATGTTTCCTATTACGGTACAGTGCCTCATGGTCCCGGGGTGCAACCAGTGCAACATGTGTGCGGTCCAGGGCTGAAATTATGTTGGGCACTTGTGCAATCCCATAAAATCGTGCTTTCATTTCATTCACCTGTGCCTGGGTGGTGGGCAATGTCATATGCTGGTTCTCGTGGTGCAGCAGTGCATCCAGCACCTGGCCCAGTACTGCACTAAATGTGGACTGGGTCATGCCATGCATCATTGCTACTGAGTGCTGAGAGCCACCCAGCCCAAGGTATTGCAGGACTGAAACCTGCTTGACGAGTGGGGGCACAACGGTGCTGATGACAATCCTGCTCCCAATGCCCCCTTGAATTGTGGCCAGCAACTGTGTGATGGTAGCCCTGTACGATGGTAGCCCTGTCTAGTCTGTACTCTGCTACCAACTGGCCATCAGTCAGGGCCCAGGGTGATAGCATGACACTGGGGATGGCTGCACGCCTTGCTGAGGCTGAGGCTGGTCTCCCCCTCCTCACCACCCCAGTGCTCCCTGTGCCTTGGCCTGGTTGTCAGGCCTTTGTAGCTCCAGGAGCAGCATGTGGAAATGTATGTCAAAGCTCCCTGCTTCAAATGGCATCATGGTGTTGGAAAGTGTGTGTGGGGCCTGGGTGGGTCTTTTCTAGCCCTCTTGTGTGCATTGTTTGCACCTGTGGCTTCATTGCTGTCACCTGGGTTCATTTACCTCCAGCAGGCGTCTGGGGGGATTTCCAGCGGTATTAGCCCCAGTTTTCCGGTGCTATTAATGCTGTTACTGTACTTATGATAGGTCTGTGATAGCGTTGTCAGCGCTATGACAGCTGGCGCTATTACAACCGGCTGTAATAGCGCCAGCTGGATTACAGTTGTGATCCGGCTGAGCAGTCTTGGCAGCGCTAATACTGTTACTGCCAGATTTAAGGTCTACTGCCCAACTCGTGAGAAGGCCTGCAGTGTGCAACTACAAATGGTGGGCCCAGATTTTGTAAAATGCACCAAAGACCTGGGAAATATCAAATGTGTAGAGTTACCATATCTGATGGTGAAGGGGCGCAAGCACGTCAATAATAACTGGCAGGATAGCACACTGCCTTGCTTGCCAGAAGGACTGGTAACATATAGCAAGGAAAGGAGAGCACGAGTGGAAGAATATAAACTCTGCTTCCGCAGCAAAGGTACAGTCTTTATCCGCACAAACAAATGTTTTAATAACATTGTAATAAAACTCTTTATCGTAGACTGATGGATTACTACTGGATCTGTGGCCGACAAGCTTACTTGCATCTCCCAGCATTGTGGAGAGGCTGTTGTTCGCTAGCCACATTGCATTCAGCGCTATTAGTAATCCCAAAAGAACACCTGAAGGGGGGAGGACTGCTTGCAGCGGGCCAATGAGTTTCCCCACAGTGGAAGATGAAGATAAGTGTTTCAGGCCCACGCAAGAGTCCCGTATCCGTCTAGGGAAAGGACAGTTCCAGCAACCAGAGGGGAGAGGATGAAAATATCTAATTATATTTCTAAAGACACTTCCACATTGCTTGCTGAAATACCACAGGAATATAGACTTTCCAGTTCATCCAATCTTTATTCGCCTCTTTACGCTTGCTGGGAGTGCAGGCTGCAGCCAATGCCAAATGGCTGCAAATAGGGAGGTGGGAACTGGTCCAGCTCGAGAACAACACAGAATGGGTTCAATGTGATCAAGGCCAAGTTGCAAGCGTTGAGACTTATGACAATGCAAAATCACTATGTGCTGGACATGTTAACAGTGATGGAGGGTGGGGTTTGCAAAAATGTTAGTGATTCCTGATGTACATTCGTGCCTGCAGAAGACAGGGAGAACGCATCATTATCCCACAACGTTGCAGCCATCCTTGGCCTGGGTCTTTGCATGAAGTAAAGAGGAATTCAGGACAGTTATTGGCTGACTAGGGCATTTAACTTGGCCTCGTCGTGGCTAGGAGCGATTGTGAAGATGTTAATGCCCATCATTGTGTTTATCCTGGTCATTTACTGCACTTGTCAGCTGGCTCTTCGATGATGTGCCTCTGTGGCACCTGATAGCACAAGAATGATGGTATCAATTTGGGGTTTAAAAGCACATTGCGAAACAAAAAACATTGAAGCACAAACCAGTGGCCCGAAGTATTAAATGATCCCCATGCCGTATGGAGATGAAGTTGATCCTCTATACCATACTATCAATTTCTCACCCCCCGATCCAGAAAATTACAGAGGTCTGGGTGGACCGGCCGGTGAGGCAGGATGTATTTACATGACTTGTTCACCTAAAGAGTACGCGCAAAGGGGGAGAGTATGGATCGGTGAGTAGGATGTGGGTGCCAGTGAAGAGGATTCAGCTATATGAAGCTTTCCAAAATTCATTACTGTAGAAGTAACAAAAGGGGGGAATGTTGGGAAGGGGGCAGCCCTGTCCCGCCTAGGCGCTTTAAAATATGGTGAGATGCATTCGAGGCACTGTGATGAGCTAGTGGGTAGGGCGGACAGTGAGAGGGACACCTTCCCGTCTAGCAGGACCCCATGTTATTATAAACAAATACAGTTTAACTACATGGTGTGGTCCAAGGTGTGGGCGGCATCGCTATTTTGCGTAGATACTAATAATCCTAGGTAGAAGAGAAGGCTTGCACGGCAAATCCAGCATTACATGCACTAGGCCCAAATTCATGAGGTCACAGAACTCTCCAGTCATGCCCGAGCTCCCATGAGGACAGTTCGCACCCCCACTGCCACACCGTTTATTCATTGTTCTTGAAAGTGTAGCAAAGATGTGTTTTTTACCCAAGAGGAATGTGCCCTATAAGGCCGTGAACAGACTGGCGGCTGGTGTACATGTTATCTCACATTGGCCAAAGCATGACCCGGCTCATTACTGGGGGAACACGAGTTATAGCCCATATAACTGACTAAACCCTAAGATCCCCGAATTCCATGGCACCAGGTGCCCTTTGACCATCAACCCCAAAGTAGCAAGTCCTGAAATGGTCAAAGAGGATGGACAGTGCACATCATTGAGCAACAATCATGTGATTTGTATTGCGTTGTGCTGGGAGGAATAAATTATAGTTTAAAACGAGGGTGGAGACCTTCAACCCGATGGCGTGGAGGGAGTGAGTGAAATGTGTTTGTGAAGTCTAGAGTGCCCAGAACCACCCGGGTGTCCGTCTTGAGGCCTGCAAAGTGCACAGTATGAGTGATAAAACAAGCTGTATAGTAGGAGTATATTTGTTTTCTGACCTTCACCGTGAGAAGATGAGCCCTGCAGCACCCATGTGATGGAAGTCGGATGGACTGGGGTCAATAAACTGCCATCCCTTATGGATAAAGGTGGTACATGTACAGGGTCCATCCAATCAGTCGTGTGGGTTTTTACTGTATGTATTGCATCATTTATGACAATGTTTTGCTTTATAAGATTCTGCTTGTACTACTTTTCAGCAGAACGTTCTTAGCAGCAGAGTTCTTTGCGGTTGTTCACATCTGCATGTGAGATTAAACTTGTTATCCTTACAAGATTGACTTGGGCCTTTCTTCCCTAGCGTTCAGGGGCGTGTCTTCAGAGCCCAATAGGGCAAGTGCAGGTTTGGGGAGTGGGGGAGTTCAGGGGAGAACGAAGTGCTTGGGTAGACTGGGCGAGGAGGGCCTTGTGCCCTATAGGACTCATAAGGAACCAGACAGCCAGTTAAAATGCAGCAGAAGGGGGCATTAGCAGGGGAGAGGGAAGGAAGAAGAGAAAAGGAGGGTCTTGTGAAGCTTCCGGAACTTAAGGAGATCTGGCTCAAGCCTGAGAGTGGCACGGAGGCCATTCCAGAGGGAGGCTCCTGCAACACATTTATGATGCCTGGCTGATTTTCACAATTCTATCTAATGTGACACATGGCTATTCTTCCCAATATGTCTATTGTAACACTTTTCCTGCCCCCACTATACATCCAAGTACAACACATTTCCTGCACCCAAAGTACATCTGTGTGCACCCAAAGTACATCTGTGTGCAACACATTTCCTTTCCCGCAAAATACAGCTAAATCCAACACAACGTTTGCCCCCTAACATACATAGAGGAACAACATATTTCCTTCCATAATTCAGTACAATGGCTAACTAGTGCAGAACCGTTCACAATGGTAATAGAGAGGCCGGGTTTTCTGGATCACAGTAATGACTGTGCTCCTCGCCCACCATTCAGTACAATGGTTAACTATGGAGTGCAGAACAGTTCACAATGGTAGTAGAGTGGCTGGGTTTTCTGGAGCAAAGTAATGGCTGTGCGCCTCGCCTGCATCACCTTATGATAGCTAGTTTTAGGGCGCGACAATGTTCAACACAAGCCAACTATGAGGTGGAAGGCAATGGCTAACTCTAGGGCGCAGCACAGTTCAACACCTTGCCACATAGGACGCAGCACAGTTCAACAAAGTAGGTAATTATGGGACACAACTAAACTAACTAAAGAGCACAGCAGGGAAATATAACTAGCCTATACCAATAGTTCAGATGTGAAATATGGCTACCTTACATAATTAGGCTCAGTCCAGAGTATAGCCATCGTACACAATTAGGCCGAGTGCCAGATTTATTGATAATATTTATAGAGCGTGCTACGGCTCAGCGGTATCAAGGAGCTAAGCAAGCAGAAATATGGGGACCTTACACAATTAGGCTATCTGATATTAGCTAATAAGAGTGGTGGGGTTTTAATGGAGTACAGTAATAGCTGTACTCCCCGCCCACACCACACTTACCTTATCTGTTGCTGTAGGTAGTCTGCGTCAGGCATCACGGGCAAACACAGAGTGGAGCTGCTTGGAGGGGAGCTGCCCTTTCCCTCTGGCCCTTAGCCGAGGTCTGCCCGGGCAAGGCTACTTCATAGGAACCATTGAGGTTGAGGTGTTCTGGCGACGTGATGGCCAAAAAGGACTAATCAGCTCTGGCTGGGCGGGTGGTAGGTCAGACTACGTGAATGGTAGGCAGGTTGGGTGCTGAGTGCATGGGGGGTGCGAGAAAAAAAGAATGGATATTGTGACAGAATTCAAAATGGGTGGGGAGGATCCCTGCAAGGAAGGGGAGCAAGATTTGGGTTTGGAGGACCAAGGCCCAGATTTGGACATGTGGGAAGATGGGACATTTCTCCTGAGAATGTAAAAGTAGATACCCACAACCTTTTGACATGGGAGTGGGCGCCTGCGTATTACCCCCAGCATAGACATAACCATATGCCCCAAATACGCTACAGCAGTCACCGCAATATCCCATTCCAAATATGCATCACCAACCACAGGCCACATTTGCCCCATCCCAAATATACTGCTACCACACACCATTGTTTGCCAATCCAAATGTTCAGCAGCAGGTCTCGCTTGTCCCTAACACCCAGAGCACAGCTCTGCAGTCACAGTCCCAAGTGACATCAGTACCACTAAACCCCCTCCAGGTACAGACGCAAACATATTTCCAACAGTGGGACAGAAATATATTGCCCAAAGGCACAGTACCCACAGCACCGCCAATGCCACACTATTCAGGGGTGATGGTAACAGGAGGGAACCCTTTCATACTTCCATGCACAACAATGCACCCACAATAGGACAGCCCACAGAGGACTCAGAGGTGTCTAATTCTATCAGTAACTGCAGACCCAAAAGTGAAATCACAGGTAGCAGTGAACATAGGAGAAAGGACTTTTCACTTCTTGTCAATAGTGGGGCTACCAAATCCTCTATCAGGGAGGGTATGTTTACCCCATCAGGCAAGACAATGGACACACAGGGATTCTCTGGGGCTGTAGTAAAGATTCGTTTTACTGAAGACTTGCCCATAAAAGTAGGCACATAGGAAGTGATGGCACCTTTGCTGTACTTGCCAGACACACAAATCAAACTCTTCGGAAGAGACATCATCAGTAAATTGACTATGACAGTTTTCCTTATAGAAGACAGCATTATTTGCTGCACTGTAGGAGTATATCTCACACGTACTGCAGTGATACTATAGGCATTTTGCAGTCACAGCGCTTTGCAAGGTTCTCTGCTTTTCAAAGGACTTTTCATGTACTGGGTACAGATACTGAAAGGATGGATACCCAGGATCGAGGATGTGATGTTACGATTACCAGTAGAATTTTTATTTAGGTCAGTGGTGGCCAAGGTAGAGGCACCAGGGACAATAACAGTACACTTTGAGACAGCAATAACAAAGAAAGACATGGTGATAATGCATGGAACAGACGAAGATGGGGTTGAGTGGCGCACAGTGTTATGCACTGACCTGGCCTTACGATTGAGGGATTTCATTGACAAGCAGCTTTTCCTGGACAATGAAGACATAGGGGAGATGGTGACTGACATAGGCAGACCTTTCCAGTTCGCGATAGAGCACAGGGAAATCCCTCAGAAAGTACTTCTTTCTAGAAAAAGGCCAGCGTAGTTTCAAGATGATCTAAACAGAGTTCCTAAGGAATTATGGTCCAGCGGCACCCACAATGTAGGTCTTCTGAAGGGATGGGAGCTGTGCGCATCAAATTAAAACCAGGAGCAATTCTACCCCAAGTAAAACAGTATCCTATGTCACAAAAAGCAGACAAGGGAATTTATGAGACAATTCTTGCATTGTGGCGTCATAGAGACATTGGAATCAATGTGTAACAGTGATCTACCCAGTGAAGAAGGCAAAGGGATGTCTTGAGGATGCTGCAGGATCTCCACCCTGAATTCCCAGTAGTTCCCAATTCAGCAACCATTTTGTGTAACATTGCCGCGGGAGCAACATATTTCACAGTGATTGATCTCAAAAATGCATTCTTTTCAATCCCATTGCACCCTGACTGGGTTCCAACCCATAGTTTACCCCCAGAGTATTGTGACTCGCCTAGCAATTTTTCAACAGGGTGTTACAAATGAACCAGAGTAACCTGAAAACAGACTGCACAGTGATACAGTATGTTGACAACCTCTTAGTGGTAGCACGACAGAAGAACAGTGCAGGAGTGACTCTTGACAATATTAGTTGAGAAAGCTTACAAGGCAGACAAGGGTAAACTGCAGTATGTTCAGCAAGACATAGATTACCTGGGACAGATAATTTCATCAGAACGCTGGATAGGGACCCCCAGAAAGAGCAGAAACTGTGCACAATTTGCTGCAGCCAACCACAGTGAAAAAAGAAGCAATTCCTTGGATTGTGCAACTACGCCGATCCTGGATTTCGACTATTCGACATATACCAAACCACTTTTACAGGGACTAAAAGAGGCACAGAAACTGAAAGGCCTAATAAATTGGACACAGGAGATGAACCAGTCACTTCAGGAGTTAGAAAAGGCCATTAGCAGTGTACCTGTGTTGGCAACCTAACACTATGACAAACCGTTTTTCTTATTCTCACATTCCAATGGTGAGGTGAAGATGGCTGTCCTCACCCAACTTACTTCAATGGCCTATTACAGCAGCCTTCTTGATCCAGTAATGCAGAGCCATTTCCCATGTGAGCAAGTTCTTGCAGCAGCAGATTTTGCTATACAAAAATCTGCCACAATCACTATGGGCTACACACTGACACTTTATGTTGAACATGCAGTGTTTTCCATTCTACTGAAATCCAAATCTACCCTTACCACTGTAAGGAAGGCATGGTATCAAACAGTAAAACAGACACAAGTGACCACCGTTCAAGGGTGTTTATTGAACTTAAATTGGGTTTGGAAAACGCCTATCCAATCCTAAATCTAAAGATGGGAGCAAGCTACGACCATCATATAATAATAACACAGTCCTAGTGGTGATTTGTCAAAATAAAAGGGACTAAGTTAATAAACCTGTTGCCAATCCTTACTTCTAAATACAAATGGTATGGGAAATAATGTTATACAAAAGAAAAGTGTTCAAGAAATGATAGTTAAGCCATTAGCTTCCCTTCCCCACGTTTTCAGCATGGGAAAGGTGGCACTCTCGAGCTTAGCACATACTCTGGCTTTTCTAGCATGAGGATGCAGTTCAAAATCTCAGTATTAGGGCCTTCTGTGCCAAAGTCGCTTTGCAATTCAAAGTCGCTTACTTCAGAGGGCCTGATTGGACAAACAAGCATTCAAAGTTCCTTTCTCGTCAGGATTCTCATATGCACAACTTCCTTGCTGTTTCACCTTGGGTGCCCTTCTGCCGGTATTAACCCACTTTAACACAAAAACTTTCAATTAGTCTCCCTCGGCTGGGCTCAGACCAATTTATCTCATTTTTCTAAACATTCTTTACTGTATCAAAATCAAAGATTTCGACTATACAGGATTTTGCTTGACCCATCGCAGCACCACTTCGATTTACAATTCTTTAACGTTGTTTTGTCACCTCTCAACTGGATATCTTACAGAGACCTTCGATTGACACCCAAGCAGTGCCGGACCACTGTCAAAAGTATTGTATCTTTTCCTTTCAAAGTTCCAACACTCAGCAGTTCAACTTTACTTGCGTCTTATCACACATTTTAACAATTTTTGTTCCAGCACTCACTATACAATATTGCTGCTTGCAACCTTGGCTTCAACACAGACCAGACTTGTACCAACTCACCGCCTGTGTTGATTTCACTGATGCGGCTTTGTTCTTGGAGCCAAGGTCGGTACCACAGAGGCTCCTGCTTCTCCCCGTCTTGATTAATGCAGCGGGAGGGCCCTGGCTATCTACCAACACACAATGCAGGATTCTTCAGCCTGGTTTCCTGGTCTTACGCTTTCTACTTTCAGGGGGTCTTGAAAGTAACAGTTCTTGGTTGGAAAGGTCAAAGGAATGTCCCTCTTTGTGATCCCCTTCTATTTTGCTGTCTTTCTTCTCTCGTCTAGTTGCCATCTCGAAACTGCTGTTTCCTTGTGTGCTTTGCCTCGCCCAGAGTGTGCTCTGTCTTTTATCCGTATGGGGAAGTTTAATCAAAGTCAGGTGTGAGTAGTTGCCAGTAATTGCCTGACCTCACCTGACCAACGCATTGGGACATGTCAGGTACACAGCTCGGGTGTCAGTCTATTTTCTCCCATAGTGGGCTGGCCGTGAGAAAGTGTTCATGTTGTAAAGGGGGGTGGTGGGTAGAGTTCCTAAGTATCCATCCTGACAGGATGGGGTAAAGGTGTTACAGGTGTGAGAAACCAGAAGGTGTCTCACTCGCTAATCCCCGGGGATCTGTCATGCAGTCGGCCAGGACACGGCCATCGCTTTTGGATTCAGTTCCTGGGGATGGACCAGTTCGGGAGGATCAGCTGGACGGGGGGTTATTGGGGAGTCAGACACCAGATGGAGAGATGCAGTATTCCCTTTCCTGTAACACCTTTTCCCCATCCTACCAGATAGGATACTTGGAAACTCAAACCCCCCTTGCTTTCCTGACACAAACACGTTCTCACCAACAGTTCAATGTGAGAGAAAACAGACTAACACCCGAGCCATATACCTGACATGTCCCAACACCAGAGTCAGGCAATTACTGATAATTACACAAACCTGACTTCCATCACACTTCCCCACACGGGTAAAAGGCGGAGCACACTCTGAGCAAGGCAAAACACATGAAGAAGCAGCAGATCCAAGATGGCAGTGTAATATGAGCAGAAAGGCGGCAAGACCAGAGAGGATTGCAAGGAGGGAATAGTCTTTGACCTTTCCGGAGAAGAACTGCTACTTACACGAGCCCTCGAGAATAAGAAACATAAGACCGGAAATAAAGCTGAAGAAAGGTGCATTGTGTGTCTAAGGTACCCGGGGCACTCCTGCATTGATAGCCAAGTGGGGAGGGGGGCCTGCAGACGTGGTACTGTCCATGGCTCCTACACCATAGCAGCACCAGTAAAGTCGGCACATCCAGTGAGTCAGAGAGAGTGATGGCCGACCAGTCTGTGTTAGAACCAAGGTTGCAAGTGGCAACATTGTATGAGGAAGTCTGCAAAGAACAGAGTGTGAGGAGTATGTGATGAGCGACGCAAATATAATTAAACATCCAAGAAGTGACTGAACTTTTGAAGCCAAGATAGATACTATATACAGAGTGATTCAGCACCACGTGGGTGCTCATTCAAAGGTGTCTGTTAGATATCCAACTGAGAGTGTAAAATTGTGAAATCGAAGTGGTCCTGCAATGGGTCAAACTAAACCCTGTGCACATTCGAAAGTCTTTGATAGCTAGAATGAACTGCAATTGGTCCGAGCTCGGCTGAGGGAAACTAATTGGCTAAAAAGGAAGGATGGGAGCCCGACTGAAGGCGATCCGGGGTGAACCGTGAGTCCCCCTAGAAAAGATATTCTATAAAGCATTGGAGAAGAGGATCTGAGCCTGGAAGGTGGGCATCCAAAGTAAAGATTGTGGTATAAAAGGGATTTGAGCCCGGCTGAGGGGGACCAGGGTGAAGAGTGAATTGCCTGACTTGAATACTTGTGAAGGAACTTTTTTTTAGTTTGGTTTGGTACATCCGACCCTCTGAAGCGACTTTGATAACTTAAGAGACTTGGGCACAGAAGGCCCTGATGTTGGTAATGGAACTGTGTCCTCGTGCCGAAGAAGCCGGAGAGTGTGCTAGGCTCAAGTGAACCGCCTTGTCCCGTGCTGAAAATGTGGGGAAGGGAGTTCAACGGCCTGAACATCTTGACTTATCATTTTGTGAACACTTCTTTCTTTTTCATGAACATTACCCCACGCTATTTGTATTTAGCGGTAAGGATTGGCAATAGTTTTTTTTTGTATAGACCCTTTTATTTTCATAAGACTCCACTAGGACTGCATTATTATTATTTGATGGTGGTAGCTTGCTCCCATCTGTAGATTTAGGATAAGGTAGGCGTTTATCACACCCTTGTTAAAGTTTAATAAACATCCTTGAACTGTGGTCACTTGTGTCTGTCTTACCTTGATACCATGCCTTCCTTACACAGGAAAGGGGATACTGCGTCTCACCATCCGGCACCCCACTCCAACTCTCCGAAGACCCCCTCACACAGGTGATCCTCCCGCACTGGTCCACCCCCAGGAACTGGATCCAAAAGGGATGCCGTGTCCTGTCCACCTGGATTTCAGATGCTCAGGGACTAGTTGATGAGACACCTCCTGGTGTCTCACACCATGCAGCGTGCCTCAGGGTATGACGTGATTTGATCAAATCTCTCCATTCACATTGTGCATTGCTATATAGTTAACCCAGGCCCATTCATTGCAGAACCCTCACAACAGGGGGATGAGGTGCATGATTGGGTTACATATCAAGTAATGGACCTGCTGATGAGTCTCCTTGTCGTTCTAGAGCACAGTTGGAGGGATCAGAGGCACCCAAGTTATGTTGTACAGTTGATGTTTTAGGTCAGAGATTTGCATTTACTTGTAATGATTACTCTGAGTTAAAAGCAGATTGGGATAGGCTACCGGCCACATTGTAGAACTTTCGAGGTCCCCGACCAGGAATCACACTATAATTGTGGGATTATAGTAATCCCACCGAGTCCGGCTGAGTCCCAGTTTGCCCAGAACCCCTTGTGTGTGCCTGTGAGGAGCTGCAGCGACGGGAGCCTCTGTCCCATTTCTATCTCCATTGTTTTGTTTAAAAACACTTTTGCCGCGTGGAGCCCGGCTGAGTCCCAGTTTGCCCAGTTCGCCTGGAGCGCCTGAAGTCGGAACGCCCGTATGGTTGTTCCCTTGAAAGCGCCTTTATTAAGTGGCCCACAGACTCGTCATAAGACTTTGCAGCAGCGCCGCATGTTAAATCCCTGGACTGCGCTGCCCGACAAGTCTGCCGACATCCACAAGGTAAGCAAGTCAGCTGTGCAAGATGGGCAAGATATGTCGAATACGTCGGCTACTCCGACCTTGAATTTGACTTTGACCAGTGCCCAAGTGCATCAGGATGTCACTAATGTGCCCATTGTTCCCACTTGCCATTCTGTAAGTCTTACAGTACCAGAGGCAGTCGATCCTTCGGCCAGTCAGCCGTGTATTGCTTCATGTGAAAACCCAATAAGACCTCTGGTGCTGCTTTCTCTTGCTGACTTAGAGCCGATCCCGCTAGTTGTGAACGAAGAAGCAGCGGCTGCTCTACCTAGGCATATTGTTCCCCCTGAGAAGTATTTCTCTCCATTCGACTTAACGGATGCAGAAATCATAAGTGCCGCGGCCGATGCACATGAGAGACATGAGAGACTTGATGAAAGCTTAGACGTGCTACCCAGTACAATTGATAGAAACGCAAGCACAAGCGCAGGTGTAAGCGAGCGACTAGTTACAACTATACCAGAAGGTATTAGAGAGAGCTCGCCCGAAAAACTTGACGCACGATCAAGCTGTAACCAGGCCATTGTAGACATGATTACTATACTCACAAAATTAATATACCGGCATCAACAGTTTAATTAATCCCCTTATGTTCTTATTCTATTTCAAGAGACCTGGCTTTCTGAAATACCCAAGATCGATGCTTTTAGGTTTATATTAAAAAAGCCAGGAAGGGGTTATAGGGTGGTCTGACCGGCGGTCTCTTAACAGCTATTAAGAACACTGAAGGGATCTCCAGTGAGGAAATCGAGTCAGAGACGGATGTTGTCCTTATGGTGAAAGTCTGTTTGGGTGAAGGAACTGATCCCATGATCTTATTTCTAGTAAACATATACTGTAATCCTGCTCTGTGGCTGCCCGGTTAATTTGGAGTGATTTGGATTGGATTTTTTCAGATTTGATCACCCAATATCCAGCCGCCTGTATTATTTGTGCTGGGGATTTCAACTGTTTTTGACTGGATGAGGATCAGATTGAGGCAGTTGAACCCCCTGCTCCCATTGGTCAAGATAGTTGTCAGGTTTCCTTCCCCTATTCAGGCTATTTTCCCTTATTCAAGTTTCTTTCCCATTATTTCTCTTTTATTATCTTTTTTAGATTAGCCTTGTGTGGGTGGGAAGTTTTCTATTGTAGTTGGTTTGGCCTTAACTTCCTGATTCAGAATCCTGGTTCTGACCCAAGGCAAAATGGAGTTTCACAGTGACAGCTCTGATTGGTTAGAAAACACTGCTGAACAACAATGAACATTCTAAACTGTCACTCTTTGCCTTTCATCATCTAAACCCCAGCTGAGAGGACGTGTGTAGTGGCTGCTCCTGCTTTAGACTTGGGCCTGGTGGATTTTATCCTTCAGGCGCTAGCAGTTGAGCGGCTACTTTCTTGGGGGTTTCAGGAGAAGTTATCAGCTGTCACAAATGCGTTTTGAAGACAGGAAACTCTGAAGATCTTTAAGAAATCGTTCTGGAGATAAGTGACCTTGTTTAAATGCCGCTCTGTTTATCTTAAAGACATTTAAGTGAGAACTCGTAATATGTTACCTTTGAATTTATATTTTTGAACTTTTTGAGTGCGCTTGAAGTTTTGCGCGAGGTTAACGGGTGAACGCTATTTGTTAAACACGTACTACGTGTAATCTGAAACTAACCGTTGACCCTTTGCGCGTGCGAGGGAAATTTGCGCGTGTGTTTTCAAGCGCGGTGTTTCGGAGTGAGAACTCTATTGCGCGTGTCTTTTCCAGCGCGTGTACTTCCAGGCGAGAGAATTCAACTGCGCGTGTGTTTTCCAGCGCGTGTGCTTTCTAGCGCGAGAATCTGTTCGCCGCGTGAGAACTCTATTGCGTGTGTTTTCCAGCGCGTGTGCTTCCTAGCGCGAGAATCTGTTCGCCGCGTGAGAACTCTATTGCGCGTGTTTTCCAGCGCGTGTGCTACCTAGCGCGAGAATATGTTCGCCGCGTGAGAACTCTATTGCGCGTGTTTTCAAGCGCGTGTGCTTCTGCGCGAGAACTCAATTGCGCGTGTGATTACCAGCGCGTGTGCTTCTTAACGCGTGAACTTGACCGCGTGTGAACTCTTTAGCGCGTGGGTTATAAGGCGCGTGTGTTATCTGCGCGGGATTCCGTTTGCGCGTGAATTCTGCTTCGCGTGTGTTTACAAGCGCGTGTGTTTTCTGCACGTGGACTTTTCTTACAGTGCGCGTGTTCTTCAACGCAGGAAGTTTTCAACGTGCGAATCTTCAGTATTGAGATTATCTGCGTGTGCTTAGCACGTGTTTCTTCAAGAATTCACAAACTCTATAGAATTGTAAAAAGTTTGAAAACTAAAGAAAAGTTTGAAAGAAAAAGAAAGAAAAAATTAAAGACAATTTTACTGGACAATTAGTGAATTTTGGAAAAAAAGGCAAAGAGCAAAACTTTCCAGGTTTACCCAAATTAAGAAGTTGCTGTGAATTTCAAGAGTCTCAAGTAAGAGAGATTTTCAGCTTCTTTACAAGCTTCTCTAAGAAATTTCAAGAGAAGAACCAGGTATGATTCTTAATTATTAGTTAAGGATTTAAAGTCTTTCCAACTCTAAAGGTTAAGTAAGTAATAAAAGGATTTGTATCTGCTTTTCTTATATCCTCTGCAGGTTCAGCTTTGGTTAGCCTTGTCGCATCAGCCTGGTGTTGTTTTGTTATCCACTTCCCCCTTTCCCTTTGGGGTGTAGTTTGCAGAGCTGAATTAATATCTAGTTCTGGGAATTACATTTCAGGGGGATTGTCGGGGGTTCAGCAGCTTCCGCGGACACAGGACCTCTCAGCCTGACAATAGTCCATTGAGCACGACTCCCAAGGGTAGGGCTACTGGGGGCTTGGGTGGTCTTTTGCCATATTGAAATGGGGACGGTTTAGACTCAATGGTAACACCAAAGGAGATATTGCTTTACATCCGACTTGGGTAGGACCTTTTCTTCTAGTATTGATTTTATTTTTATTTCACATTTTATGATTGACAGGGTGGTAACATTGGTAATTTCTCCAAATAACTTAGTGATCACACCTCTCTGTTATTGACAGCATATTTCGTTTGATCATTCCCTCGTCTTCTCAAAAATACATTGATCTTGTTGTTAAGCTGGGCACGGTTTTAGACGGGCTGAGCACTAGATTTGAGTCTAATGTTTGTCATGATTGGGAAAAATCATCTGTAATTTAAAACTGGTTTAATTGTGCCCCCATATTATTTAGTCAGCGCCTATCTGCCTGGAAGGAGGAAGTTATTTCAAATTTTGTTTGGAGGCAAAAACCTTTTGTAGATGCTCAAACTGCCCCCTTTAATATTCAGATCCGAGATAGAAAGTGAGAGACCTGACAGGCAGTGAGGGCCATTGTGACTTCCCCTATTGGGGCATTGGATATGAAACTTTTAGCTTGTAGGAAAGTGTGACACACATTCAAAAACTCTCTGGAGGCCTATAAACTACAGAAATATTTATAATCTGAACCAAACAGTGACGCTCAGATTAATTTACATATGACACTAATGAGACATGGTGGTTATTGAATTGAATGAATACACATTGAAGTACTTCTCAGATAAACTGTATTGCTTAACAGCACAGGGTCGCTTTTTATGCTAATATTTTTTAAAAAGGGACAGAATTTTTAACTACAGAGCCCTTTCAAAGTTAAAAACCATGAGGGCCTGTGGCCCAGATGGACTTTCTAATATGACCCTTAAGAGTAATGTTGAACTACGGGCAAAGGTTGGTGTCTCTTTTCTTGGTTTTCTAGTCCGTTGGAGCTATCGGAGTCCAGGGCTGTTTCAGGGTGATCGGGCATCCCCTTTCAATTATAGACCGATTTCTCTGATCGATTCCTCCTCAAAGATTTTAGCAAATTTCATATAGAAATATCTAGTTCAATGGGCTAAGCAAATACAGATTCAGTATTTTTCAAATTGTGTTTAGAAAGGGTGTGTTGGTACCACGACAAATGCTTTTATACTCTCTTTATTATAAACTAACGCCTCTCAGAATACGCAGAACTCTTTAAATTTGGCTAGCTTAGATATATATTCTGCCTTTGATAAAGTGGACGGAGGCCACTTGTGGTGCAAATTAAGATCTTGGGATATACCAACATGCTTGCCAACTATGCTTATTCTTTTTCATTCTAATAATAAGTTGAGAGTGCGGTTTAACTCTGATGGACTACTATCGAGGGATGTGTTGGTGGACACTGGATTGAGACAGGGGTGTGTTCTTGTACCAGTTCCATTTCTTTTATATGTTTCCTATTTGTCTATTGCATTTTCTCATGCCCCTCTCTTTCCACCAAAAATAGGATCGTTAGATGTGGGTTGGTTAGGGTATGCAGATATTACCCCTATTGGACTACAGAGAAGGCTTGTGGCAATGCATGGGTTTGTCATTGAAAATAAACTCTTGATTAATCCAGACAAATCCTGCAGTGTGTGTTTTAACCCAGCAAAACAATCTGAAACCTTCACTTGGTCTATTAAGGCAAAACTATTCCACAAGTAGATAGATTATTTTACTTGGGCTTTCTTTTTTACCCTAAAAAGCATTTGTCCATGGTGAAGGATAGGTTACACAGAAAAGTCAATGTTTCTATTGCACAAATGAGAGTTATATAGAGTTATATAGAGAAAGTTTTGTTTCTATTTGTTTCTACCTATGATTCCATTCAAGGCAAAAGTGACTCCAGCTATCTTTTATGGTTGTGAACTGCTTCCTCCGTCCATAAAAAATGGCTGGTCTGATATGAGGGCAAAATATGGCATAAAGTCCTGAATAGCTCTTCATTTATTCTGGTCGAAGCAATTCGGTGCAAATTGGGACTCCAATCTTGGTGGTCTATTTTAAAATGGAAGAAGTTATGCCGCTATGCCAAACTTCATAAGGGTGCTTTGTCCATGCTTTCCAAATTATGGAACTCCACTAGATTAAACTCAACAAGGCGATGTCTGCCTTCACATTCAAGTGCAAACAATTCCTCAGTGAGAACTTTAGTTTGAACAATGTTACGTTGGTTGCGGACATCCCTACACATTTTATCACTTTAGTTGTGAGGGCAAGTATAGGTTTTAAAGACAGACAGACTTAAGTTGAACTTACTGACTCAGGCTATCCTTAGTTTATTTAGTTAGGGCAAGTTAGGCCTTACACCATCCTGACATTTGAGTTCATAAAGATCTTTTGTTTGAACTTTGAATCTGTTGTCTGTGTCTGGCGTCATGATGCCTTCACAATATGTTAAAATATGTCAAAAGAGGGATTTTGAATAACTCACATTCAATGCTGAAACATCTTCACTTATAAAAAACCATTCAAATTCAGTGAAAAACTTTGTTAAATAGAAGTTTGGTTGCAGCGCAAAATCTCAAAACCAAAGAAATTCACCAGTTATGGTAAGCTATGCAAACATACCTTGTGTCCCTACGATGCACTGCTCAGACTAACACACATGACGTTTAGTGACAATAAACAGAGGAATTGACCGGAAGGTACTGTTTTGAAAACATGTCAAATATACTGTGAATGCGCTATACATGTAGGTCCTAACTTTCTGGAATTTATTAAAGCAGATTACCCATAATGTCTCCTTAAAGTCTTTTCACTGACAAAAATCATATATTTTCTCTCTCTCTCTCTCTGCAGTTGGGGTTTACATATACACATATCGTGATCTGTGTGAGGGAGTAGACAGTTCTGAGCTCCTTCGCCCCACGTGCAAGTCTCTAAGGTGCTTTCAGAGTTTGAATACTTAAGGGGTTAAGTACTTTGAACACTTGGCACTCCGTAAGGCTTGTTGAGAGAATGGATCTGCTGCCTGCTGCCTGCTTTACACATGTGAACTCCACATTCCATATACTGGTACAGTCTGTCCTTTGTGTGGAACCTATTATGCCTCTATGTTTTTGCTCTGTTGTCACATGCTTATGTTCTGTGCACGATTAGAAATGAAGAGTGAACAAAGCTTTTCTCTCTGTGCATTGATGAGGAGCTAATAAAGGTTTTCATGTAGTCTATGCATTCATAGGGCTACTCCCCTGCATGCATCCTTCTGTGTTTGATTAGAGCTGTGGACTGACTGAAGCTTTTCGTACATTCTGTGCACTCATAGGGCTTTTCCCCTGTATGGGTTCTTTGATGCCTGATCAGAGATGAGGAATCAATAAAGGTTTTCATGCACTCTGTACATTCATAGGGCTTTTCCCCTGTATGGGTCCTTCGATGCCGGATCAGAGAGGAGGAATCAATAAATGTTTTCTTGCAGTCTGTGCATTCATAGGGCTTCTCCCCTGCATGCATCCTTCTGTGCTTGATTAGAGCAGAGGACTGACTGAAGCTTTTCTTGCACTCTGTGCACTCATAGGGCTTCTCCCCTGTATGGGTCCTTCGATGCTTGGTCAGAGATGAGCAGGCACTGAATTCTTTATTGCACTCTGTGCACTTATAGGGCTTCTCCCCAGTGTGGATTCTCGCATGGTTCTTCAGAGTAGAGAAGAGGCTGAATCTTTTCTTGCACACTGTGCATTCATAGGGCATCTCTTTTGTATGGATTCTCTGATGTCGGTCAAGATGTGACTTTAAAGTAAAACATTTTTCACACTCCATACACTTGTATGGTTGCCCCTCAGAATGGATCTTCTGATGGGTGTTCAGGTGCGACCTCAAAGTGTAGCTTTTCCCACACTCTGTACACAAGTATGCGCGGTCACTAGTGTGGATCTTCCGATGGTGGCACAACGATGAGCTCCGAGTGAAAGATTTTTCACACTCAGTACACTGGTATGTTCGTTCTCTAGCATGGATCTTCTGATGCTGGGCCAATGATGCGCTCTGCGTGAAGCTTTTCTCACACTCCATACAGTAGTATAATCTCTCTTCAGTGCTCTCCGAGATCTTTTCCCCGGAATGAAGCATGTGATGCTGGTTCAGAGTTGACTTCAGAGTGAAAGTTGCATCACACTCTGTGCATTTATAGGGTCTGTTAGTTGTGTGGGTTCTCTTGTGAATGATTAGACAGGATCTATTATTGAAGCTCTCTCCACAGATGCCGCAGGTAAATACTTTCTGCTTCATGTGGATTCTCAAATGTATCAGGAGTTGGTGGTGCTCCATAAAGCTCTGATCGCAGTAAGTGCATTTTCCAGGGTTCAATTGGAGGCTCTTTCTTTTGGTAATGGCCCCATTGTCTGTTAAAAAAAAGGAGAGGAACCAGGCATTATTATTGGTAATTATACAACCTAAAAATCAGTAGACCTACAGTAGAGCTGTGAATTATTATGGCTGTTTCCCTTATACACAATGGATGATCCCAAGGAAATCTAGTGGTCTCCTGTCCATCAGATTATATGCGACATAAAACATACAACTTTGAAATACACACCGAGTTTACAAGTGTATAATCTCCTAAAAAAGGAAACTGAATTCTTTCGAGTCTTCCTATTTCAATATTAGCAAAAGTATAGTTGAAAACAATCCTAACATTCTATTTCTCCCCTTTTCAGTTTTTAAATTCTAGAGCCTCACAGACAATCACCAATATGCAGAGTCATCTAGAATATGACACAGTAAAGTGGTGCTATGAGGAAAGGGGAGCCATCAGTCAAGTGATGCTCTATCAAAAAGGTGTAAAGAAAAACGAATAACAACAAAAATAAGAAAATAAATCTAAACTCGTCATAAAAATAATTATAGTTAAAAAATGAAGGCATTCCACCTGCTGTATCTCTCGCTCACTGATCTACCAGATGCTTATATAGGATGTCTGTTCTGGCTAGAAAAAGTACAAGTGGAGCAACAGCTTTGATAAGCACAATGCCGAAACTTGTATCACAACCTAACAGGTAATGGTGTCGTAAATCTTCCCCCGTCTCACCTGAGATCGCTTCTTGCTCTATTCCGCGGGAGGATTCCTCTTGTGGACCGATCGGGTCTTGTATAGGCTCGCTCGAGTCTCGTCCGGCTGCAGAGCGCGTTCAGGGTTCCGGGGGGAAGGTCGCAGTTCCAGGATGTCCAGAAAAAAAGTAGCGGTCGCTAGGAATGAGGATTCCGAGAGCAGAATTAGAGGGAAGGGGTGAAGGGAAGGAAGAAGGAACCAGGAAACTAGGAATAGTGGAATCGCCGAACAGCACACACACGTCAAGTCACTACCTAATGATAGCATTGAGACGCGCGAGGCCGCGGCCAATTTATAGAACGTGCCGTGTGCGACGTGAAGGCTGGTGCGAGGCAAGTCACTTGGCATGGCCATGTTGGGAGTAAAAAGGAATACAAGCCCCGTCGCGATAAGGACCAGGAAGTCCAGAAGGGGCAAGTTCTATGGGTCATGACAGCATGCCTCCTCCAAAGACCTGTTCCACCAGGTTTGCCCCGGTGTATGAGATGGAATCTTCTAAGCAATCGAAGGGTATTTAAGTTAGAAACTGGTTCCCAGGTTCTCTCGCTAGGAGGATATCCCTTCCATTCAACCAGGTATTGAAGTCGACCCCGTTTATACCTGGAATCGCATATTCTGGACGCTTCATATTCCAGCTGATCGTCCACCACAACAGGACTGGGTCTGCAAGATTTTCGGGTGGATTGGATGTAGGGTTTCAATAGGAGTCAGGTAGCTTGAGTCGGAATGAGACAGGATTGATGATTTCCTTTATGGAAAATGTTCCATAGTACCGCGGGGCTAATTTCTTTGGCCGTAGATGTCGCGGTAATAGTTTCGAGGACAACCAAACTTGATCACCTACAGAATAAGAAGGCGCTGGTCTTCTTTTGGAGTCCGCATAACGCTTAGTGTGCGTCTGGGCCTCTTTCAATTGTTCCTTGGCTTCCTTGTGTATATTGATGAGAGTCTGAATCCATGAGTCGAGAGTAGGTACTGGAGTGGGATGTGGAAGAACAGAAGGTAAAACGGATGGGTGAAAACCTTGACTTCAATAGAAAGAGCTGACCTTGAGTGCTGAGTGATCGGAATTGTTGTAGGCAAACTCGGCCAGGGGTATGAAGAGAGTCCAGTCATCCTGAACCTTAGTGGCAAAACAACGAAGATATTGCTCCAGGGTTTGATTTACACGTTTGGTGGCTCCGTTGGTTTGTGGGTGATAACCTGATGAGAGAGCGCGTTGGATCCCTAGAATACGACACAGATGTTTCCAGAATTGTGAGACGTATTGAGGTCCTCAGTCCAATATGATCTTGGAAGGAAGTCCATGAAGACGGAAAATGTGTTCCAGGAAGATTCCAGCAAGTTCTGAGGAGGATGGTAGTTTATACAAAGGTGTAAAATGAGCCATATGAGTTAACAAGTCTATGGTTACCATGATGGTCATGTATCCTCGGGAAGGTGGTAATTCCACAATGAAGTCTGTAGCAATAAATTCCCATGGTCTTGTTGGCAGCGATGGTTGCAGTAGAAGACCCGCCGGTCTCTTGTTATCATGTTTGTTTTGACCACAGATAGCACAAGCCTTGATGTACTGTTGTACGTCGGTCTTCATTCCAGGCCACCAAAACTGTCTCTGTATGAGACGGAGGGTGTTAGTTATACCACGATGACCGGACTGAAGGGTATCATGGCAGAGGTTTATTATCCTTTGTTATAATTTCTGCGTAGGAATGACCAGTGCATTGTCCTTGAATAAATATCCTTCCTTAACTCTTAGATTCCACGGATTCTTCCTTGAAATATCCTTCCAGAGGTCAGAGGACTGGGTTTGCACTCGGATTTCTTCCAGGAGGTTGACTGCTTGAGCTACAAAGATAGTGTGGGGAAACATCTTAGGATAGGCCTTGTCTTCAGTGGCTACGTAGTCTGGACGTCGAGATAAGACGTCAGCAATCATGTTTTGTGATCCGGGAACATGAGTGATTTGGAATTGGTACTGGGCAAAGAAGTAGGCCCAACGCACCTGACGACTGTTCTTGCACTCCAACGACTGTAGAATTTGGAGATTCCGATGGTCTGTGCAGACCTGAACTGGATATCTAGCACCCAGAAGTAGGTGTCGCCATTCAGTGAAGGCTTGGCGGGTGGCCAACAATTCCTTCTCCAGGACGGAATAGTGTGTCTCGCTGGGAGTCAGGGTTTGTGAAAGGTAAGCAATGGGGTGTTCCAGCTTATCCTCAAGTTCCTGTTTCAAGACTGCTCCTATGGCATAGTTAGAGGCATCAGTTTCCACTAGGAATGGGCGATTTATGTCAGGTTGGGCCAGGATGGGGGCTTGCGTGAACTCTTGTCATGCCTGCGCCATGGGCGCACACATTGCCAACCATCATAGACTATTTGTAATTCATTTATCTTCAGAATACTCTTGGAACAACCCCTATTCACACTTTGGTACTTAATTCCCATTTGCGTGACTTTGGAGCCTTCTTATATAACTCAACTAACTACAGGTACCACAATGCACCTTGCTACAGCTATCAATTCCTGGCCATTCCCAGCATTGGAACCACAATCCCCAGAAGCCCTAGAGATCAGTGCTGCTTCCACCATCTCAGGACCAGGGAGGGAGGAGGCAGATTGTATTCAGGTGTGCTGCTCCAGGTGCTACCAATTAGCCTGCCTCAGTAAAGGGCAGGGCGGTATTTAAGCAGCTGCCTGCAGGAGCTCAGTCTCTTGCATCAAGAGTCCTCCAGCCCCTTTTTGCCTTTTGACTCGAATTTGTATGCTGTTCATGCTGCTGCATTTACTTTTGTTCCAGTGCTCTTTCTGGGCTCCCTGCCTTGCAGCCTGCCACACCCTGCTGTCTACAGCCCTAGCCTTTTGGGCTCCCTGCCTCACAGCCCTGCTCCTCTGGGCTTCCTGCCTTGCAGCCGGCTACACCCTGCTGCCTACAGCCCTAGCCTTTTGGGCTCCCTGCCTCACAGCCCTGCTCCTCTGGGCTTCCTGCCTTGCAGCCTGCTACACCCTGCTGCCTACAGCCCTAGCCTTTTGGGCTCCCTGCCTCACAGCCCTGCTCCTCTGGGCTTCCTGCCTTGCAGCCTGTTACACTCTGCTGCCTACAGCCATAGCCTTCCGGGCTCCCTGCCTCGCTGCTCTGCTCTTCTGAGCTTGCTCCTTGCTGCTCTGCTCCGCTGGGCTCCATGCCTTGCAGCCTGCTACTCTCTTCTGCTTTCATCCCTGACCCTCTGGTCTCTCTGCCTCTATGCCCTGTTCCTTTGGGTTCGCTCCTTGCTGCCCTACTCCTCTGGGCTCTCTGTCTGCCGCCTACTACAGCTCTCAGTCCTGCTCCTCTGGACTCTCTGCCTAGCAGCCTACTACCGTCCTCTGCAATCCACTACAGTTTTTCTGTACCTTGTACCAGTCGGTACTGCAGCCCTGATTACTTGTTTGCAGCCCCCCTCTTTCCTGGCTGCTGCTCCCTTGCTCTCTTCCTTGTTTGCACCCCCTTGTTCTTGATCCCTGTCCTTCTCTTCCTTGACTCCTCTGTCCTCCCCTTTAGTTTACCCATTTCTATTGCACTGTTTCCTCCTTCATTCCCTTCTGCTAGTTTTCTCTTAGACTTCCTTGTCCCTGGTTATTTCTGTTCTTGTCTCTCTTGTGTCTTATGTTGATCCTTTGTACAGAGCTTGACTGTTGGTTTCCGGCAGGCAACCTCTGCCCCTTCCCTTGTCGCGTTTTCCGTTTAACAGACACCCACAGCTGTTACTCCCAGCCATGAGCAGACAGAGTGGGCCTCTGTAATAGTAATCCGTGCAGAAGGCTGGAGTTTCCAAAGGTCCGTGGAACACTCTTTCCATATCTGCATACACCCCAAGAGGGAATCCAGTTTGTTTGTAACTTTTTATTTCCTGCCCCTTTTCTGTTCACAACTACAGTTGCCTACTTTTCTTTCTTGATGAGTTTCCTGCTGTGTGTGTACTTATCGGTCACCTTACATCAGCACAGCCACCCAAATCCTACCTGGGGGCCCTGTGCCACTCTTGACAGAGTGCCATCCTTGACAACTCTGTCTTCAATCGTTGGAATGCTTTATCTTGCGGTGTAGACCAGATAAAGGGGGTGTCTTACTTCAAGAGAGCAACGATCGGTTGAACAATCTCGGAAAAGGCAGAAATAAACTTCCGGTAAAAGTTGGCGAGCCCCAGGAAGGATTGAACTTGTTTCACAGATGTGGGAGCGGGCCAAGCCAGTATGGCCTTTACCTTTGAAGGGTCCATAGCAATTCCTTCTGGGCTAAGGATGAATCCTAGGTAGTGAACAGAAGTAACTTGAAACAAGCATTTTTCGGGTTTGGCTAAAAGTTTGTGTTCACAGAGTCGTTGTAATACTGCCTTTACATGTTCTTCATGCTTTAGAGGATCCTTGGAAAAGATCAATATGTCATCCAGATAGATAATGACGAAGAGGAATAACATGTCAGAGAACACCCAATCCATAAAACGCTGAAAAACTGCACGGGCATTAGCTAGTCCAAAGGGCATGACTAGATATTCATAGTGACCAAAGGGTGTTCTAAAGGCTGTTTTCCATTCGTCTCCTTCCCGGACAAGGATTAAGTGGTAGGCACCCCAGAGATTCAACTTCGTGAATATTACGGCGCCTCTCACAGCTTCCAGGATATCCGAGATCAGGGGCAGTGGGTACCGATCTTTGAGGGTGCATTGATTTAAGCCTCGATAGTCGAGGCACAGTCTGAGTTCCTTGGTATCCTTCTTGGGAACGAAGAACAACGAAGCACCCGCTGGAGACTTTGAGGGTCTTATGGTGCCGTTTTCAAGATTGGTGTCTAGGTATTCCTGAAGGGCCTTTTTCTCAAGTTCGGAAAGAATGAACATTTTGCCGAAGGGAATTACTGTTGGGGGATCTGTATCAATGGCACAGTCTTCGGGCCTGTGAGGGGGTAAGGCTTGGACTGTGGCAGTAGAAAATACATCAGCATATCCCCGATAGGCCTCTGGAACTTGTATGATATTGGAAACCATGAGTGGTGTTTCTTGGTCTCTTGGTGGTTCTTTAGGAGGTGTTGAGGAGAGATCCAGGGATAGACAGTGGGACATACAGAACTCTGAGCCCAGGAATAATGATCCTGCTGTCCAATTGATATATGGATTGTGCTTTTGTAACCAGGGCATACCCAAACCCATCGGGTAATGGGCTGACTTAATGATGTTGAATGTAATCCGCTTGTGATGATGATTTATGGAAAGTTGGATCTCTTTAGTCTGCAGGTTTATGGGTCCTGAAGAGAGGGGTCTTCCGTCAATTGCTTCCACCGGCTGCATGGTGTTTCGTTGTAAAGACCGGTAGGGGGTGTCTGTACTTCCCCTCTCTATATGGTAGAGGAGAGGCACAGAGTACCCCAGCCAAGATTCTCTATTATTGGTAACGTAGTCGAGCAATCAAGGCCTAGCTTCTCAGGAGGTGATGCAGGCTAGTTCCTAAGTACAGTGTAGTCCCCGAACCCCCACAAAGGAATGTCCACACACTGTATTACTGAAAACACAGTCTTTATATAATTAATATTCAAAGGTATGTACACGATCACAATAACGCACTTTGTACTTGGAAGTCAATAATGATAAATATATACACGTCTAGAGTGGTACCACTAATGTTATCGAATCTCATGAAAGTGCATCAACTGTACGGTTAAAATGTCACACAGATCAATAACGAGTAAACCAGCAATAGAGATAGGAAGGAACGCAAGATGGTTGAAACAATAGGCAGAATACTGACCCCTACCACTAGGCACAGTTCTGTGTGGAGATCCCCCCCACCTGGGCAACCTGTAAATAAAGATATATAGCACAAGCCCAGTCCAAATGTTCAATAGTCTTACTTCTTCCTGTTAAGGTTTTACCCCCCCCAATGTACCTGGTGGAGTAGAGTTCTCCGACGATGCACCGACCGATCCTTCTTGAGTGCCTCCCTTTCAGGCGGGAGCCACGGATAATCGAGAGGTGTTGGGGAACTTGGCGTTCGGTGTCGGGGAATCCACGGCTCTTCTTGAGTGCCCTCCCTTTAAGGCAGGAGTCACGGGTTGTCGAACGTCTGACGGTGAACAGGGTGAACTATGGCAGGGAAGTGGCAGCTTCGTTCCTAGCGGTGCTCGTCGACGACAGAGCATTGGCGTCCTGCAAGGAAGAGGCGTGCGGGGCACCTCGGTGATAATAGTTCTGGACCGCAAAGAGATGATGAAGAACTGTGGCCCAGCAAGGGCGTCAAGTCGTCGGCGTCTCTGCGGTCTGTAGGTGGCGGGAAACCCACCGGTGGATGCTCCTCGGCGTGTCGACGGTCAGGCCTTCTCCAGCGGGAGACAAGCAGATGGCGATGCAGACGAGAGCGTCCGATGATCAATGAAAGTTCTTAGGCAAATGGGAGCACAGCGGCTCCGGTCAGCAACGGCGGTCGTCGACAGTGGCGGACAACAGTCCGGGTGCTTCTCCTTGGAGTTCCGCAGCAGTCCCCGTATCGGGTCGGCAGCCTGTCGTAGGTCTGTCTACCAGGGAGCATTGGCAAAGATCAGCTGTGCACGATGGTCCCTCGTAGCTCGGGAAGAGGGCGCCTTACCAGGTCCTCTCTGGGTCAGTCTTTGGAGGCACAGCAGCTTTCAGATTGTGAAGGAGAGCAACAGCACTTCTTCTCGTCCAGCAGGGCTTCAAGGTCAAGCGTCAGTTAATCCAGTTACTCGTCGTAGTGGACTTCAGCTTCTGAACACGACTCCTAGCAGTGAGAGGTCCCCAGATATACTGTTGATCTCCCATTCATTAGGCTGGGTCACACTCAAGCATCCAATCACGACTACGGGCATTCATGCAGGCAAGCAGCCAATCAGGCACACGAGGTATTCAGGCCATTCACTTCTCTCCAGACACTCACAACAAGTTATGTGTATTGAACGAGTACCGAGCCATTCAACACTCCAAGCTGCATTCATGCCGGTTTCGGGCAGGGTTGTCTCAGTCATTGTGTCAGCCTCTAGATACTAGACACCCACAACACAGAGTGCATATTCGTCACACACTCTAATCACCCAGGTCCCACCCACAGGAGGTACCCACAACATACATCACCGGGAAGGCTCCAGCTAGTCTGACTGGGCCTTCACAACAACACCATATATGGCACTTCCATCCAACAGCAGGGACAGAGTCAGGGCTTCCCAGGACTTTGGGAAAACAAGGTAATGGATAATAGAAAGCAAGAGGCCACGGGGGTCATCTTGTTTTCCATCAGGGATCAACTGATCCGAATGGCAGGGCCGGGGTATCCCAAAATGGAGGATACGCCGCGCACCTGTCAAATTCAGCGTGGAGCTGCCACCAGCCCATACCCTGCTCTGTGGGCCACCCGCAGGTGCCCAAAAACATACACTAGGGGCACAGGGTTGTACCCCCACCCATGGTTGCCATAAGGGTATCCCACGGGTCCGTTCAGCAAACCAAAAGAAAGAGAGCTGCACCGCCAGGAGTCCCACATGAACTCCTGCGCTGAAAACACAACAGAACACACGATAAAAAGCAGTAAAGGACAAGGATACGGAGGCCCTGTCCCTCCGATGCATTTCCAGCATCACATTAGTGTTTCGTACGGAATATGATGACTAACAACCCAGTCTTGATCAATGAAAATTCCTATAGCTCTGCAGTCCACCAAGGCCAGAATGGGATAGGTCTTGAGCACGACAGGAAGGCCTGTAGTATCACCAAATTGTTTTGTCCAGGAGAGTTCAAGGATGGAATTGATGTGGAGCAAACATCTCTCACCCGACACCTCGCTCCATTTAGGATCGGGAGCTGGCGTTTCCCGAACGCCGTGGAGGGGCTAGAGGGCATTCTCTAACAAGGTGTTTATCCGAGGCACAATACATGCACAGGCCTGTGTGGATCCTTCTCATCCTTTCTTGTGGGGAAATAGGCCCACGGAAGGCTCCTATTTGTATGGGTTCCGGATCTATGTCAGGGGTTGGGGCAGGATCGGTTTTTACAGAAGTCTCAAGGGAATTCTTTTCAAAGGGTATCTTGGTCTTTCTTCTTTCAGCCTTTCCTTCCTGGATTCGGAAGTCTATTTGCATGGCTAGATCCATAAGAGCCTGGAATGAGCTAGGACGAGCCACCCTGGCTAATTCGTCCTTAATATCCTCGTTTAGAACCCTGCGAAATAGAGTGAAACTTGCTTCTAAGGACCAATCCGCTTCTGTGGCCAGTTGTTTTAATCTAGTAACGTACATATCCTGAGATCCCTGTCGGAAATCAAGTAACCGTTCCTGAGCACTAAAAACCTGTTCTGGGCAGTCGAACATAGTCTTGAGTGCCTGAATGAATCCATCATAATCATCCAGGAGGGCATCTCCTGAGTTGACTAAGGGAGTGGCCCAGGTCAACGCATTCCCTGTGAGGTGCGAGATTATGAAGCCCACTTTCGCCCTGGAAGTTGAAAAATAATAGGGCTTAAAAGTAAAATGCACCAAGCAGGAATCCAGGAATCAACGTAAGGATTTTGCCGAGCCATCATATTTGTCTACCACTCCACCCAGTAACACACTGTCCTTGTTAGCGGGGTCGCGAGACAAAACAAGCTGTTTTAACGCAGCATTCTCAGCTTTTAAGTTCTGTACTTCAGTTGTGAGTTCTTGTATGCCATGCATAAGGTCCTGGACTGCTTTCTCCATAGCAGCATTAGTGTCGGTCGTTTGGCGTCTCAAACTGTCGTAAATCTCCCCCCATCTCACCTGGGATCGCTTCTTGCTCTGTTCCGCGGGAGGATTCCTCTTGTGGACGTATCGGGTCTTGTATAGGCTCGCTCGAGTCTCGTCCGGGTGCAGATCGTGTTCAGAGTTCTGGAAAGGTCGCAGTTCCAGGATGTCCAGGAAAAAAGTAGCGGTCGCTAGGGATGAGGATTCCGAGAGCAGAATTAGAGGGAAGGGGTGAAGGGAAGGAAGAAGGAACCAGGAAACTAGGAATAGTGGCTTCGTCGAACAGCACACACGCGTCAAGTCACTGCCTAATGATAGCGTTGAGACGCGCAGGGCCGCGGGGGCGTGGCCAATTTTTAGAACGTGCTGTGTGCGACGTGAAGGCTGGTGCGAGGCAAGTCACTTGGCACGGCCATGTTGGGAGTAACAAGGAATACAAGCCCCGTCGCGATAAGGACCAGGAAGTCCAGAGGGGGCAAGTTCTATGGGTCATGACAAATGCAGTTCAATTTTTGAAGGACAATATTTGCCAACACCCGGATCCATTGTCCATGCAGGACTTGCAGCAGGCTCTACCATGTCTCTTTGATCTACTAACGTTACCTAAAGTCCAGCTTTAGTGTATAAACGTCCAACATTTATCCATATATTCCTCCAAACATTACGTTTTTCCAATATGTAGGACTACCGCACCATGTATTTGTATTTATTCATTTGTATTGCGCACCAAACCCGAGGGTGTGAGGGCGCAGGAGCAGCAAGGTTATTCACGACTTAGTTACATGTTACAATGCATTACTGTAGTTACAATCAGATAAAGATAGATACATCAGTCATGATACAGACAGAGGTTTGCAGGTTTACAAGTATACATATTTACAGAGGGGGTAATGCGACCTGCATACAAGGGTGGAATTACAAATGTCTACGTATTTCAGAAAAATCTCTATACTCTGGCCTGGTGGACAGATGTAAAGGAGGCAAACCTAGTTTATTGACAACAGGGACAACTCTGGGAGTTGTAGCCAAACCAGTTCAAGGTAGCTAGGCAAGTGGCAAGGCTAAGTCTCAGGAGGGTGTCCCTGCTAAGGGGCCCTCAATGAGAAGACACAGTGCAAAAAACCTGAACTGCGTATTGCTAGCCAGTAAGCCCAGATGCACTCCTAATTAACCTAAGTTCAATGCTTCAATTAATTCCACATAATCAGATTTTTGCCATCAAGGGCTTGAATTAAAGCAAATAACTTTAGAAAATCTTATTTCAGAATTTGTGAGGGTTATCCTAAGCAGATTTCAGAGGTAAATTCAATACAAAGCGTGTATTCTAATAGACCAAAGGTGTAAAACAACATTTCCAACAAGATCTAGAGATATGGTTCATTTTTAATTGACCAGTCACCCTTGTTTTCACTTCAAAATGAAATTTCTAACAAAGTCAACTAATTAAACAACAAAGTCACCTAATTAAACAACATAAAAAGCATGACACAGGCATTACAATAATCATACAATTGTTCCAGTGTACATGTCCATTATCAGAGACGACTGTCTCGTGGGCTGATCAGCTCCCTCTGGGGAGACCCTTTATGGTCTTAGGTTCATTAGGAGTGCATCTGGGCTTACTGCATAGCAATACGCAGTTCAGGTTTTGTACATATTTTGTGTCCCAGGTGGTCTTGTGACGTCAGCCCACCTGCACCTGAAACAGTATTAGAATATCATTCCAAACCCTCTATTCTGAATTCATATAAATTACTGTGATCTTAACAAGCTGTGCACCCCCGCTCCCACATTTTGTTTTAGACACAGTGAAAAGTCATGGAACACACTTAAATAAATACTTATTTATGGCCATGTAACACTATGACAAATGACTACTAGCATGTAATGTTATCACATAAACTAAATAAATGATACAGCAGAGTTGGTGTCGAGTTGGCTACAGTCAGTGCAGTCCGTGCCGACGTTATCATTCAGAGTCTACTTCTAATCAGCTAATTCCGCCTTGCGTGGAAAATCTATACTATCGTGACTGCGATGTGCTGACGTTAAGCAGGAATTCAGGCTCGTAAATTATTTGGTGGCGGCGTGAGAAGATCGAAGCAGCTCTCAATTAATTTGTAAGTGTCACCGTTTAAATCCCACTGTAAGTCACATTGTAAATAATGAAGCGTAATGGCTCACACTGGCCTGACCTGTGGAGTACAGCGGCCCGTGCTGGAAAGAAAGTGATTAGCTCACCCTGAAACTCAAAAGCAAAAAAAGAAAGAAAATGATGGGCTACTTTCCTACGAAAAAGTCAAAAACGAGTAGTACTGGTTGGTTACCAGACATTTGGTCGAAAAAAATTGGTCGACCAGACAAATGGTCGAACCAATTTGGTCGAAAACCAAATGGTCGAATTTTTTTTTATTTTAACCCTTTTTTTTTTATTTTTTTGGGGGGGTCCCCCCAACCCCCTTTTTTTCTCTAAAAACCCCTTTTTTTACAAAACGAAAACCTGAAAAATAAATATATAAATAAATAAAAAATTCGACCATTTGGTTTTCGACCAAATTGCGTCGACCAAATTGCAGTCGACCAAATGACTGGACACCGTACTTAGTTAACAGATCACGTCAACTTCTCCTCAAACAAACCTGACTCCCTCCAAGGTTTCGCCTCAGAGTAATTATGCTGCTACCTCTGTGCCTATAAGCAATAAAGACACATTTGTATCCCGACCATTGCTGCTAATAATTGCTTTTAAATATGTGTTTTGGATTACAGAGGGCCTCTTTGAGTGGAGAGAATGAGCTATTTGTCGCGAGAGAAAATAAAATATTAGGCGCTAACCTTTCTGGCTCACCAGATTTAGTGGCTTTGGAGTAGTCATCAGCTTCATCGGACTGCTCAGATTACGATTGTAATAATGACTCAAATCGGGCGACGCAGCCTGAATTAATGGCCCATTCAGAAGACTGTAGTATGGGAAAGAATGTGTCTTTGAGTGTGTCTAAATTGGATTCACTGGAACTAACCGTGGCTGTGCCGGTGAAGGAACAGGTAGACCTCAGAACGATGATTGACACAATAGTTTACATTATTTTGAAGCACTCCGATTGCTGTCTAGCACAGGAGCTTGTGCCGGCACCTACAGAAGGGTCCTGTGAAACCAGGTGTATCATCAAACAGAGCTCCCGTTGAGGGAGAGGACTTGAAAGCATTAGGAAGATGGGTCTTGATACATGAAAAAAATCCAATGTTATGTCTGTGTTTACCTTTGTTTGATTGGTATACATGCCTGAGTCCCTGTCAGAATGTTGGTGTAGAATGTTATGAATGCTGTGTGCCTATGTGTTCTACATTTGTCAGTTGGGGCCTGAAACTTAAAGGATAAGGGGGCCGGTGGATGTCTCTCCCTGTCATATACTTGACTTAATTACTCCATTTGTACTTACCTTCTGTGTCAACTTAGTAAAGAAGTTAACCTCTGCTGAACGACTCCCTGTACACATTGAACCCAAGCATTAAACATAATATTGGCGACGAGGATCTTGGGAACGTACACCAAAGGAAGGAGTAACACGGAACGAAAAGAAAAGGGAAACGGAGCAAAAATAAAAAGGGACATAAAGAGGAAGAGTCCCGTAGGAGACATCCACCGGCCACCGCTGGCCATAAGGTGAGCGTGCCCCGTTTGCCAGAGCTGGCAATAGACTGTGCCCAGTTTAATAAAAAGGGGGGCCGGCGCTTGCACCTTAGGGGGCATTGAACATGAAAGGACCCATACGGTCATAGCAATTAGCCCCGTTGGACGCCGTTATGGCGTGGATGTTTTCCCATCAAGAGTTACCCATTATACATTTGAGCTGGCTGGAGGATTGGCTCATAAATGTGACTGCGGGGCCCCTGGGGAACATCTGTGAGTACCGACAGATATTGGAACATAGTTGGAGGAGGTCCCAACAGCCACCAATTGAGGTAGCGTTGCGTGGTCAGTGCCGTCCCTGTAGGCACCAAAACAATGTTGAACGTACCTCTTCTTTGCTGGCTGCTCTTCTGGTGGGCCGTAGTGTTTACGGTCCAGGCGGCTGTTTTGTTTTGGGCCTGTGCAGCGCCGAGTGGACCAGGGCGAGTGAATGCATTGCGGCGGTCCAGAACGACGGTTGGAGTGGAGCTCTCCTTCCGTGGCCGCCCTCGCCATCATAATGGTGATGTCAGCTGGATGCTGGGGTAGTTGGCGATTGTGGCTGATGTAGAACGTTCTCCCCGGTATTCCAGGCCCCGGCAGCACTGTGACGGCGTCACTAAGAGGACTACGAAGGTCAGAAAAAAGGACCTTCCAACGTGGAAAACGTGCCCAGTTCCGTGTTTCTTACAGGAATATAACGTCGCACATTGAAAGTTCGGCAGCCAGTGGGCGTTATGAACTATGCATGTACTGCATTGAAAAAGGAACATTCCAACGTGACATTAACGGACCCCAGTTCCGTATTCAGATGCGTAGCAACTCTGGGCTGCAAACGTTCTGGGAGACAGTGCCTACATAAAGAATTAAATAATGTACTTCACCCAGGGTTTCAGGTTTCAGTGAAGGCTGCGATGCTGCGTGTGAAAAGAAGTGCGCAGCTATTTTGATTGCATCCAACAATGCTCCGATGTTTCTTTGACTACAACGCGGCGCGGGCATGTAATTTACTGTGGAAAAGGCAGCTTGTAACACGAGTGATGCATTGATTGTGCTGGGATGAGGTACTGTTGATGTTTTTTTTTTCTCATTGCAAATCGCCGGATGTTATTCGAAGGGTGATGAGACAGTGGGAAAAAAGCTTGGTATAAAGGGTGTTATCTAATACCTATTCATTGTCTAAGTGCTGCATGTTTTTTTTTGGGAGGAGCTATAGAGTTCATGCTGATTATCTGCCATACCAGTTTAGTCTTTACATTTCGACAATTTCAGAGACGCTCTGCTGATGGGGTCTTTGTTTTATTCTGGTTAATAAGAAATGGTGATGTATACTTACACTAAAGCGTAAATGTGGCATTTAGATTGCATGGATTAAAATGTCATGTGAGGCCTGTTAGATCATTTCGTTGCAGAATTGTTGCTATGGCTTTCAGGGTTGGGTGACTGTGAGAGGTTGGATGTTATGGTTGTCGTGGCCTCTGTGTGAGTATCTCATGCGTGACATGATGTATTGCATTATGTATGTTATTTTGGCTAACCACATTTTCATTCACAGGTTCATCAAACACAAAGGACTTTGTAGGGTAAAGAATATGGACTCGGTAGTAGTGTTGAACTCTCGCTTACCATTCTTATACCCTCAATTTATCTTTGCTTGTATGGTAAGAGACTTGTGGTGAATGAAGTGTTTGTGTTGTGGTGGTAACAATATTTTGGTTATTTGGGTGGGATGTGTGGTCCCAGTAAAGGGTTCTGGTTGAACTGGTGTCCTTCGCACTAGGTGCATCCTGATAATAGGTGTTTTGGTGGGATGCATGGTCCCAGTAAAAGGTTCTGGTTCTGGTTGAACTGGTGTCCTTCGCACTAGGTGCATCCTGATAATAGGTGTTTTGGTGGGATGCATGGTCCCAGTAAAAGGTTCTGGTTCTGGTGGAACTGGTATCCTTCGCACTAGCTGCATTTGGTGTGATAGTGTATTGGGATGTGTGTCCCACTCACGCTACTTTGGCAGCGTGAAACATGCTGATGTTGTTATTTGTAGAAATTTGTATCCTGTGTTGGTGGAAACAGTTGAAGTGTTTAACTTCTTATGGTGTCCTTGCACACCTTGGTAAGGGTTTATGGATGATGATGGTATGGTATCTGAGTTGTTTGGTTTGGTTTGGTTTTGAGAGTGAGGGCTGGTTCCCTGTGTTTGATGTCCGTTGTGGGCCCGCTACGGAGTTGGATGCATGTATGTGTTGGAGTTTAGCTTATTAGTAAGCTAGTTTAAGGTGGTGGAGTTGAGCAGTTTTGCTTTCAGCATATTGTTAGGTATGGATGTATTGGTGGTGGAGAGCACAGTCTGTGTTGAATGTCTCTCATGGATTGTTTCTCTAGAGTTCTTTGACCTTCTTCCTTTGTTTCATCCTCTGCGGTTTTCCTGATTTTATAAAGGGGGAAGATGTGTTATGTCTGTGTTTACCTTTGTTTGATTGGTATACATGCCTGAGTCCCTGTCAGAATGTTGGTGTGGAATGTTATGAATGCTGTGTGCCTATGTGTTCTACATTTGTCAGTTGGGGCCTGAAACTTAAAGGATAAGGGGGCCGGTGGATGTCTCTCCCCGTTATATACTTGACTTAATTACTCCATTTGTACTTACCTTCTGTGTCAACTTAGTAAAGAAGTTAACCTCTGCTGAACGACTCCCTGTACACATTGAACCCAAGCATTAAACATAACATCCAACAATGTACAGCCCATTTTTGAATCATACACACTTATTACCGCTCTTTGGCAATATAAAGCAACTAAGTATAATCACGACATTAGATATCACCAAGATTAAGTTGACTAGGATAGGCAGGGATACCGATTGGGGCCTAATAGAGTTCTCTTCCCCACTGCTGGTTGCTCTGGTAAAAGCAAACATTGAACGGCTGGAAACTTTGGGCCTTTCTCTTACAATATGTCGGAAAACAAGAAAAGGTGTGCAGTTTGCAGAGCACCACCCAGGCGTAAGTAACCAAAGAGGGAAAAAACTCAGAAAGGTCGATGCTCATGAATCGATTTTATCGACCAGAAAAGTGCATGACACATTCCATAGGATATGGGAGATTGTGCAAGGTGGAACTGACAATTGCCTTGCCTGTCCTGGAATACACGTGGATATAGTGCTTTTCTCTGGAAACCAGAGGACTTTGCTTATGTAACTAGTGCTGACCTCTTTTTTATACAAGAAACTTGCGCAACAAAGCCCTTTCATATGGATGGATATGCTATCCTACACAGTTTTGCAAACCCTTCCATTAAAAGGAAGAGCAAGCAGCGGTCTGGCCATTGGTTATATGATATGAAAAGTCATTTACAATGCGCCTGTACACAAGTGTTTCTAGGCGTGACAAGATAAGGAAGGGTAGACAGAGGGAGGACAAAACATACGATCTTACTAGGCCTTGTGTCATACAGATTGTGCAAGTGCGAGGGGGAGTGAAGAGGACAAATGCCAAGGGGGGGAGAGTGCAGTGGCAAGATGCGGTAAGTGCTGTCAGACGCGCTAAGTGCTGCCAGGAAAGTGGCTCAAGTGCAGAGAGGCAAGGGACTAGGGTTGCAGATACAGTCCCTAAGTGGGTGGGAGGCCTGGAAGAATTCCGAGGGGATACTGGTCGTGCAGGAGCCTGGTGGCCGCAAGGTTCAGAAGGGTGGTCAGGTAACCAGTCAGCACAGCAGACCGGAGCATCAGCAGGTAGAGAGAGAAAGCAGAAGAGAAAAGGAAGGTCTTGAGGGTGGGCTCATTGTTACAGGTATATAGCGTACTTAGTAGCTCCCGCTATGTCCTTTCAGTGTTGTTTGAAGCCTCTGCTTCACTGCTCGAGAAGATCCCGGTGATTAATATCTATGATCCACCTTCACGCATTTTTTACAGAAGAAATATAAATCTTGCTGGGGATTTGAGCATTAGAAACTTGCACTTGACGCAAACTGAATTATGTACTCGTGGCGTCAGCTAATGAAGGCATTTGACTTAGAATGTTTAGTATTCAAGAATCCAGTTATAAATGCCAAGACACATACGTGATAAATGGAATTAGTCGATCCCATATTGATTATGTATTTGTTAATGCTACTATGGTGAATGACTGCTGCCCCATTATACCACAAGAAAATGATGTGAGTGACCACAGCAAATTGTCCTGGCAGGTGGGCATTGCCTCGTTATCTAGGCCCAAATACCTTCCGGAATAAATCGGGGTGAATAATCAAGGCAACCGGTTAAGGTGGACAACCACAAAAGTAAAAGAAATAAATGATACTGTCCAGGCAAATCGTAAACAAGGTGCATTACAACTGAAACAAAATGATTGGTAAATGGATATAAGGATCCAGAATATCACACACTGCACTTTTCTGGAGAATCAGATTCTTTTCATACCTTTAAGAAGTTGCATTTAAACCCCTTTGACAAGCTGATACATAAACAGAAAATGGCCTATCAGAGAGCTAGGGCTCGTATGCGTGGTAGTGCCCACCTGACAGATGGCGAGAAACATTCAAACATTGTGACCCTGGGACATGTTATAAAAACTGGCTACGCCTGCACAAACACTCCCAGAGAAGTGCTAAGTGGCTATCTTTTTAGGGGCTACTTAAGTCCCAGAATAAGCTCACATTCTGGCAACGTTTTACTGAGAGCAAGGTAATTGCCTCCTCAATGGAGTTGAATCCTATTGCATCAACATCATGGGTTCTGCATATTAATGAAATGGATCCTGTTGCTGAGAATGGGGCAGCTCTGCAATGCTCCTGGAATATGCAAGGCTGCTCAAACTTTATGCAGTATGATGGGGACGATATAAGAAACAGTATTGCGCCCCGGGCCCTGATGGTGTCCCAAATGTACTTTAAAGGGGCGATCCAACTTTTTGGTCCGATATTCTTTTTAATGCATTTCGAGCAGTGGAAATATCAGGACTATTGCCTAATACATGGCAGGAATCCATTCTTATTCCCATTCTTAAGAAGGGCACTAAACTGAATGCAGATAACTATCGCTTGTTAGCAATGCACGACTCCACGTTATTGAGGAAGCTGATGAGATGGGCTAATGAGAAAGATCTGTTCAAACCCTTTCTAACAGGATTCCGGAAGTATTATGGCACTATGAGTAATATTTCAATGATCCGATACAAAGAAATCTATATTGCTGCTATGTGGACTATAGCCTAGCTTTTGACAGCGTATCTCCACCTTTGCTGTGGTATAAATTGGAAAAGTAGGGAATAGATTTCCGTTTGCTACATTACATTATGGGACTATAAACAAATACTTCAGTTACAGTACGTACAAATCAGAGCGGTGAATTGACGAGTCCATGTAGGACAAATCTAGGCGAAAACAGGGCTGTGCTCTGGCTCCTACAATATTTCATTTGTACGTGGCCGATCTCCCCGATACTTAAATAGCAATACTTAATTTCCCCTCGAAAATAAACGTTGTCCCAACTAGTTGGCTCGCTTATGCGGACGACAGTTTTATTTGATTTAACACTGAAAGGCTTGCAAAGGTCAATTAACGCGCTGGCTTTGTATGCAAAAGTGAACAAATTACCATTAATATTTAGAAGACTAAGATTATGGTTCTGAGCGACACTGCCCCGAGCAAACCCAAGTTTACTTGGAAATTAGACGGCAAAGCACTAATCACGGTTGAGAACTATTGTTATCTCAGTTTCCATATTAAAATGAACCCCAGTGTACTATATTATGTTGAAATGTGCATTTGGAAGAAATGGGCGACTGCTAAGCAATATGTTGGGAAAAATGGTACAACATGCAATGGCACTGCTAGATATATATAAAGTAGGCGCTGTGCCGTGTTTATTGGAACTCATGTTAACTGGCTGGATACAATAGAGGGGACAATTCTACGAAGTCTAATATATCTCCTCGCATCTACCCCCGTTGAAACTTTGCGCGTACACTACGGTTTCACCTCACTTGTTATAAGCTGGGCGGTGCAGAGCACTTTGTTATGCTTATAAATGATGGCCAGCGGACTCAATACGAAAGATTTGCTGACCCAGTTGGGAAATAGCGATTATCTGCGAAAAATGAGTTCTTGGCATAGATTAGAACGTTTTCTATTGGATATCTGCAGAGTTTGGAAATGACTCTAGATGAAGCATGGTCATGTCCTACTATTGACAGTGCTTGGAAATGGTAGACCCACATGGGAGACAGATGGCCAAGGCTGGGGACATCACTGCTAACCATCCTGGAGTTCTGGCTGGACTTTGTTACAGCGTTACCTCACTAGGGATCCCAGGCAGTTGTCTTTTTAAATTAATTACTTTGTATCCTTCATTAAAAACGGTACGTTCTTTTAAAAGAGTTTTTTGACAGCTTTTTGTCGTAAAGTGTGCACAGATTACAGTCTCTCAGTTTATGGTGCGACTCATTTTCTTCATGTCTAAATTGATCTTGTAGCCCAAGATCCCATTCTGTGGCACGTAAATCTACTTATCATTCCTTTAATTACCCTTACATTACCATTATATCCTAACCAATATTGGTTACATTAATAGAGGGCCCCTCTACACCATAATATTAGTATAGTATTCCAGAGGCTACTCCATTCCTAGAGGGTACACCACCATATTCACTGAGTAGTGATGTCATTTTTGAAAATAGAGACTCTCACCACAAATAGAGCCGTAACTTTGGGCTTCACATGTGAAGAAGCAACGTAGATATTGAACTTAATTAAAGATACTAACCTTGATCTGAGTTCATCCAACAAACTTGAAGAATTAGTTAACCAGTTGGAGCGACTGATGAGTCGTGAAATAAGTCTATAATTAAACGCCACTACATTGTCTCAATACTATAAGGCACACCATCGAGGGTTGGGAATTGAGCTAGAGCCAACTCTGTGCAAAGATAATCCCGATTTCGTGAGAGGTGGAGGTATATTCTTAATAAATGTTCCTTAGATTTAATACTTCTCACGATCGAGGAACTGTCTAAATCATTAACATCTATAGAGGCAAATTTAGAAACCACAAAAACCACACTCCTCTCGTTTGTTTGTTTGTTTGTTTTTATTACTTGTATAGCGCACCAGACCCAGGGGTAACAGGGCGCATTTTAAGACAACTCACAGCTTGGTTACAAATCACGTGGTAAATGAAGAACAAGATATATACATAGAATATACACAAAGGGCAGGAATAATGGTACACATATTTACAGTCCTACTCAGGCAGCCCATAACTGCTGGGAGGTAGGTGTGTGCAAAAAGGCCGGAAGGAGATGGGCATGTGGGATGGGTCCAGGCAAATTAGTGGTCTGTTATTTGTCTACGTCTTTGATCCACTTTGTCAGATTATGTCGGAAAGTCGGGTATGGTTGATCTGTCCGCAAGGTGGGTGGTAGGGAGTTCCAAAGTTGGGCTGCTTTAACCTGAAAGCTACAGCCACCGACTCTGGACAGTTTAAATCTAGGTATAGAGATGTTGTTCGAGTGAGCAGATCTGGTGAGTCTTGTTGGTTTGGTTCTTATGAATCTCGCAGAGAGGTAACGTGGTGCAGCATTATTTAGGCATTTGTGAACAAGAGAGGCCACTTTTAGTTGGACACTCTCTCGTTATTCACTAAATAAGAATTGACATCCACCTTAGATGATATAAATCATAAACTGGGTAGCTACAAAAAGGAAATTGAGGCTAAGAAAATAAGGAAGTTCAGACGTGATACTTTGAACTACAAACTAGATATTGTTTGTTTGTGGAAAGAATGCTACCATCAGAAGCATACATCAAGGAGTGGTAAAACACCATATAATAAGAAAACACCATAAACGGAAATTACATCCTCAGATGCATCAAGTGCAGATGCAGAAACCCAGGAAACTGAGCAGGAAATAATTATCCAAGAGCATATGATATGATAGGTTATTTATAACACGCTTAACACCCCGAGGTTTCTAAGCACAGACCCGGGGATCGAACCTGTGTTGCTACGTGCCGTCTTACTTGCAAGGCAAGCACGTTGCCTCTGAGCATTCCTCCCGAGACAATGGAGGATGATCAAGTAGCATCATCAGCCAAAACTCCTAAATCATCTTCAGGAATTATCTCTTCATTTTTAGAGCACGCAAAACAAGAAGAAGCGCGACGAAAATAATCTGTCAAGAAACGTGAATTTTCCCCCAAAGAAAACGTAGTTATCAATATCTCCAGTCATAAATCAATGAAATTCGAACAAAGTATGTTACAAAAAGGTATTTCATTTGTTCCTCATCATAGCAGCTCGCTGCTGAAAGACAAAAAAACATTTTTTTCAAACTTACACCGAAAATGAAAATTTTTTGACTCATGCGAATTTGGGAATCCAAGGGAAGAAACAAGATTCCTAGAAATGAAACCGAAAAGTACATTCTTACCACCTAATCAGAACCCTTTACTTGAAGCCTTTCAAAAACAAGTGATCAAAGATTTGGAAAAAATGAACTTCAAGAAAAAGAGTAAATCAAACTTCACACACGAGAACAACAGTTTAAAAAAATAAAAAAAAATGTTTTATTATGTTTTCAAAACCAAACAAAACAAACATTACAAAAGTTTCAATGCACAACAAACAGCATTAGACCATCGTATTTGCGTTAACACTCCCCAACTCCCCCCCTACCCCCCCCACAAACTAGAGCCAATTCGCCCCTGTCTTCCTCCGGAGCATTATCGGGTGGCACAATACTTAAGCAGTCATCTCCCGAATCTCCTGTTTCATCGTTACCCTGGTGGGGATTAACTCTAGAGGCCACCAGCTGCCGCCATGCCAGCAGGGGCCCCACTTCCTCCTCGCCCCCCCCTGGTAACCGCTTCAAACCAGACAACAGATTCAGCTTTCGCTCATTTCAGGAGGTCTGCCCAGCATAGCTCCACCCTGGGTCTATGGGCCGCCTTCCAGCCCATAGACCCAGGGTGGAGCTATGCTGGGCAATCCTGCGCTTGGCCAGAACATAAGCCAGGTCCTTCATCTTGCTTATGTGTTTGGAGTGCCCGGGTCTGGGAAAGAGCCCCAACATGCATGACCAAGCCGATTCCACATCCAGCTTCACCCCCCCACCAGCCAGCTTTGTTTTAATCTCTACCCAGAACCTGCGCACTTCCGGGCAAACCCAAAACATGTGTAGCAGCCCTGCATCCACCTCCCCACACCTAGGGCATTGCTGCGTGGCTAGTCCCCCAAACTTTGCTATCTTCCCAGGGGTCAGGTAAGCTCTGTGAGTAACATATAGTTGAAGTTGTTGGAATCTCGCATTCCGGGACACCTTTTTGTGGTACCTCTGAGCCCTTTCCCATTGCCCGTCTGTCATGGGTCCTCCCATCTCCTCTTCCCAATCCCGTCTTAGTTGGGGTAACTCCTTCCCCGCTCTTGTTCGCAAGAGCTTGTGTATCCTCGAGATTTCATGCCCGCCCTCTGACACATCATACATGGTTTCCAGGGAAGCGTCTGGCTCTTCCGCTAGTACAGTCTCGGGCCATCTTTCTCTAATCTTTTTCACAAGCCTAGCGTAGGTTATATATTGGCCACCGTGCACCCCTGTCTCCTCCTGCAACCTCTGGAAGTCCAATGCCTCGCCATCCTGCCATATGTCTCCAAGGGTGGCCAGGCCCACCTATTCCCAATATTTCCGGGCCGACTCTAGCAGTTGAGAGTCGCTCCCACACAAAGCCACCAGCGGTTCCGGATCCCCCATCATCTTCCAAGTCCTTTGCCAGATCTCCCAGCCTTAGCAGTCGCCCCTTGCCCACCAGTGTATCCCTACGCAACCCCACCACTTCCTTCAGGAAGTATGGGGCCGAATCACCACGCAGAAGCCGCGACTCCGCCGAGTCTTCCGCCGAAAGCCACCTGGCGACATACTGCAGCTGCCCCGCTAAATAGTAGAGCTCAAAGTCTGGCAGGCCTATGCCCCCCTTGTCATGCGGGTTCTGAAGCTTCCACAGGGCCACCCTGTTCCTGGAGCCAGCCCACAAGAAACCCCTACACACACTATGGAGTTTCGCGAATAGGCTTCTGGGTATCAAAAACGGGACATTCACGAAAAAATGCAGAAGTCTAGGTAAGACCACCATCTTGAGCAAGGCTGCTCTCCCCATCATGGTCAGGGGCAATTTGACCCAAAACACCATGCTGTTCCTAATCCCCTCTATCGCTCTTTCTGTATTATTTTTGTGTTCCGCCTCTACTTTGTGATATATATTTACTCCCAAGTACCTGAATGTCTCCGTCTGCCATGGAATTGGTAGGATAGGCAACCCCTGCGACGGGACATTCTTGTACCTGCCCAGAGGAAACAGACTAGATTTTCTGGGGTTAACTGATATGCCAGAGAGGGCAGCGTATCGTTCCATTACCTCCAGCACATACTGCAGATTTTCTTCCGGGTAACGCAAGTAAAGAAGCATGTCATCCGCATATAGTGATATCAGGTGCCTACCGCTACCTGTGTCTATGCCCACCTCCCCGTATTGGTGACGTAGATATATTGCCAACAGCTCTAATGCCAGTATGTATAGCATGGACGACCAGCGGCACCCCTGTCTGGTCCCTCTACTAAGTTGCCAGGTGTCTGAAATTATGGACCCCGTTTTGACTCTTGCCATCGGGGCGCTGTAGAGCAACTGGACCCACCTGAGGTATCCGGGTCCCATTCCATACCCCTTCAGGACCGCTTTCAACCAGGGCCATCTTACCGAATCGAAGGCTTTGACCGCATCTAGCGACACTATGGCTAGATCGCCCTTATCTCCGTCAGTTTGGTCTATGATGTGGTGTAGCCTCCTGTGGTTATCGGTAATGTTCCTGCCTGGAACGTATCCCGTCTGGTCTGGGTGTATCAGCTTCCCAATCACCCTCTTCAACCTATTGGCCAGCACTGCAGTAAGTATTTTGCTGTCCTGATTAAGCATGGACAGTGGTCTATAAGACCCACATTCCTCGGCCGGCTTACCTGGTTTCAAGAGTGGGATGATCACGGCCTCGCGGGGGGACAGTGGGAGTTCCCCCTGCTCATAGGCCTCGTTGAAAGCGGCGAGCAGCGGCTGGAGAAGGTCCTGCTTATATGATTTGTAAAACTCACTAGGCAACCCGTCTGAACCAGGTGCCTTACATGTGGGCAGACTCTGAATCGCCACCTCCAGCTCATCTGCAGTGACCGGTGCGTCTAATTCTGCGCGCTCTAGGTCATCCAGTGTTTCTAGTATGTCCTCTCCCATATCCTCCCCTGTGTCCTCGTACAAGTGTCTATAAAACTGAAGGAACTCTTTGTTCACCTCTTCTTGGGTGTTGCGCATGCAACCTTCCTCATCCTTAACCTCGCTAATTACCGAGCGGGGGGTCTCAGTCTTATACAGCCAGGTCAGCAATCTGCCCGGCTTGTCGCCTCCTGCATGTATCCTCTCCGTATATTTCCTGTAATTAAGTCTGCACAGCCTATCCCAGAGCGCACTGCAGGACACCTGCAGCTCCTTTATCCTAATTCTGTTGCCGTGGGCAGTGTTTTCACGACACGTGAGACTCTCCAGCTCCCTTTCCGCAGCTTGGAGTTCCCTTTCTATACCCCCCTGGAGCCCTTTAGCCTTGGAGATGGCTACCCCCCGCACCACCACTTTGAACGCCTCCCACAGAGTGCCCACAGAGCACACACTTCCCGTGTTTATATCAAAATATTCTTTGATGGCCTCCCGCAAACCCTCACGGAACCCCTCGTCCTGCAGCGCCTCGGTCCGGAGCCTCCATGTTGGGATCCGCGGTCTTGGGGGCTGGCGTCTCCACTCCACCACCAAAGGCGAGTGGTCAGACAATACTCAGGCTTTATATTCTGCTCCCACCATATCTCCCACAATCTCAGCCGTCACAAATATATAATCTAGCCTGGTGTGCAAATCATGTGGCGCTGCGTAATGTGAGTATTGCCTATACTCTGGGTGCAACCTCCTCCACACATCCTCTAGGCCTAGGTCTTTCAATAATGTTCCCAACGCTTTAGCCGCCGGTGCCATTTTTCCTGCTCTGTCCTTTGACCTATCCATCCCGGGATTCAGGGTACAATTAAAGTCCCCCCCCACACCACCGTACCCCCTACCAGGGGCCCAAATTTACTGTAGAGAGTCCTGAAGTAAGCTGCCGTATCGTTATCTGGGGCGTACACATTGACGATGTGCACTTCCCTATTTTCCAGCAGGCCCGTTACCACCACCATCCTACCCTCCGGGTCCATCGTAGAGCCAAGCACCCGGAACGGCACATGCGGCACCACCCAGGTGATGACCCCTGTTGCATACGCCGAATACGCAGCTCCTATCACAGTACCCTTCCATTTCTTCCTAACCACCTCCAACTCCTCCTTCGTGAGGTGAGTCTCCTGCAGCAGGGCTATGTCTATGCGCATCCTCTTTAAGTACAGCATCACTTTATTCCATTTCAGGTAGCTGTTAAGGCCCCGTACATTCCAGGTTACAATCTTGAGATTACCCAACGCCATCTATTCGGGCTATTCCCATCTTAACCCTCCCCCCGATGCTCCTCTTGCTGATTTGTTTTCCGGCTCTCTCCCCACTCCCATAAACTATATACACCTCAAACTCCCCGCCGCCCTCCCCTCCCACACCCCACCCCTTCCCCAACAACATCCGCCCCAACTGTTGCCCCGCTCCATCCCTGGATCTCAGGCGCCCCCACATCTAGCCCTGTCTGATACGCTCAGAGCTCAGTATCCTCGAACACTTTCGCAAAGGCGAAAAGTCGTAGGGTAAAGTCGCCCTAATGGCCACTTAACTAATTATACTAATTGGGGGTGTGAGAACTAGCCCTTAAGGGCTCCCTAATGAAGCAGCAGCCACAGTGCAAACAGTGCACTATCTATTCCACTCCAGGCCTGTCAACCCACAGGCGACTTAAATAACTATATTCCAGTATCATGATCCTAGGCAGCACAATCTCGCTGTGCCCCCAGCACTCTTTACTTATCTTTTCCTTTTCCTTCTGCCGCACGGAGATCTACTTCTTGGGGGCAGCCCTGCGCATCAAGCCATCCCATGGCATCCTCCAGGGTATCGAAAAATAGAGTTCTGTCGTTATGGAAAACTTTCAGTTTCGCCGGATAAAGTAGCATATATTTCCAGCCCGCCTCCCTCAGTCTCCTCTTAACCGCCCCAAAGTTCATTCGGCTCCTCTGTACCATCAGGGTATAGTCCGGGTAAACTGTTATGTTTGCTTCTCCTCGTTTAATTGTTCCGCCTTTGCGAAAGTGTTCGAGGATCCGTTCCCGGTCCCGATAATTGAGGATCTTAGCGATCATTGGCCTGGGTGGATTGCCGGGCGGCGGCCTCCTCGCCAAAGCCCTGTGCGCACGTTCTACAGCAAATCCCTGAGACAGGACTCCACCGGGGATTTCCTGTAACATGTTTTCAAGGAACTCTGTGGGGTTGCGGCTCTCTGTTCCCTCCGGTATACCCACGATGCGGATATTGTTTCTTTGGGCGCGTCCTTCCGCCTCCTCCGCTCTGCTTTCCAGGTTTCCCACTCTCTGCACCAGGGCGTGTAGACCCGATTTGTGTGAGGCGCAAGCTGCTGTGTTCAGGCCCCCCTCCTTCTCCAGGCTCTCTGTGCGCTCCGACAGGGCCCTCACATCCTGCCGGAGTAGGTTCACCTCCTCTCGCACTTCGCCTACTTTAAGATCCAGCACAGTTTTCAGTTCAGCCACAACCATTTCAAGTTTGGCCTCCCAGGTCGCTTTCAAATCTGCTTTTAAGTCCGTTATCGCGGCCAGGACCTCTTGATTTGGACCCGTGGCAGCCATGCCTCCCGCAGGAGGCCTGTCTTTACTTCCGGCACTTTCCCGGCTCGTCGGTGTTCTGGCAAATTCGTCTAGCGTGGGTTGCTTCACCTTTTGTCACTGCGGCTTGCTAGACATGGCACCGCTGTCGTGTGTCGCTGGCCCACCCACCTCTTTATGTTCCTCAATCAGAGGGGGAAGGGCGTACTCTTCGTTCTGATGACCAATGTCCCAATTCTATGTGTGGGGCCACAGAGCCTCAGGCGCCCCTCTAGCCTCCACCGTGCCACGCTCCCTCGGCCTGCACTCCCGCTCACATGCAATATATCCTTAGTTTCTTTCCGCTAGAGTCGCTGACGTGCCCACTCTTCGCTCACAGTCCACGGTGCAGTGCATCCACCATCGCATCTGTCCTGGATGCGGTGACGACTATTGATTGCTTGATTCAAATGGGCGGCCCATTGCACTAGCGTCTCAGGTTTATTTATAGTGTGCTGCAATTGATTGTGCCCTCCCACGTAGGTAAATAGGTCTCCTGCGGGGGCGCTGTACTCCTCACCGTACCCCAGTTGCATATAGGGTCCCCCCAGAACTATCTTACGTGCCTTCCAATTGTCCTGCGCCAGTTTAATCACGCAGTTTCATACTGCCATATCCCATTCCTGCAGCTATGCGCAGCTCTGGCTCCGTACATGGGTCAGTGTCCCGGATGCCACTGAGGCGCAGCTCACAATGACACCTGCTGGCGCTGGTCGTGCACTTCCTTTGATCGTGCCGGTGTGCCAGGCTCCCCTGCACTCCTAATTCGTGATGGTTTGGAGTCAGTTCTTGCGTCGGGGTTCTCTAAAGCTATGTCCTCTGGCACACTGTAATGATTCCTACGTTGTCTCCACCTTGCCGAATCCCATCCGACTCACGCTACAATGTAGCACTGCTATGTCGCGTCATACCGTAGCTCGGAAATCAGCCGGAGTTAGAACGTTCCTTACTTTTGATACAGTTGCGATTTGCAGATCAGTCCGCTAGTCCCACATGCGCTGCTCCGCCGTCCCTGCTCACGTGTAGTCTCTCATGTCTTCGTCCACCTTTGACTGCAGGCGTTCCCCGTGTCTTTTCTACCGTTTCGGGGCCGGTCCTGCATTCGGCGTCCCACAACCCCTGCTCCGCTTGGCTCAATCAGTTCGCTATTGGTCACGGCAAGCCTCCTACGCACCGACTGCCAAGGGGGTACGCATGCATGTTTTCGGATGTCTGTGGTCGGCGCATGCAGTAGGAGCGCTCAAATCGTATTGAACACATAAAGTCCCATCGGAGGTACCGCCCCAACTCTCCGGTTCACCACGGCAGTTTCTTCACATCACATTCAGCCGATTCCCTTTGTCCGCAATGGCAGGCGGCCATCTTGCCTCCCTCGCTCGTCCGGCGCACGGGTCTTACACTCATATTTATCTCCGTCAGGACTCCACTGCCATGCTAGCTATCTTCAGCGGACACGCACTATTCATCGACTCATCCTTGGATTTTCAGACAACTCAGGCACAGATCAATGCACTTCCACCGCAGGATCAACGTCGGATCAGGGGAGCTCCCTCAGTACATGTCCCCTCACATGGCCCTCTTGGCCACGCCCCAGAACAACAGTTATTAGACAGACTCTGAAAAATCCAAACCTTGTTATCAAACCTGCTGACAAGGGAGGTGCACTGGTACTCATGGATACCAACCAGTACAAGATGGAGATTGAAACCCAATTAGCAGACGAGGACACCTATTTAGAAGCGTTTGTTGATCCCACTGAGGAAGTGCGTAAGATTATTCAAACAGTACTCGATGAAGCGGAAACAGATGAAATAATAACACACCGCACGAAAAACTTTCTATCCCAATTTACATCTTGCCATTCCAATAATTTATACTCTACCAAAAGTTCGTAAAAATCTAAATAACCTACCGGGAAGACCAATAATAGCTGCCAACAACAGTCTATTAGAACCTCTGGCACAATATATAGATCGGGCAATACAACCTTTGACCCATGAGTTCAAAACATACATAAACGATATCAATGATTTCCTCAATAAACTTCAAGACATATCATTCGATGAAGCTAATAACATCTTATTTACCATGGATGTGGCGAGTTTATACACCAACATTACCCACAAGCGAGGCCTGGAAGCCATGGAATGGCTACTATTAACTTCAAATGAAGAATGTAAGGTAGATCAATTGCTTATTTTGAAATTACTCAAAATAGTCTTAAACAATAATTTCTTCATATTTGAGGACAGATATTTCATCCAAATATCGGGCACCTCGATGTGAGCCGCCATGACTCCCAGTTACGCCAATACCTACGTGGCATACCTAGCGGAAAACAACATCTTCAGCAATGAGAAATAGACCAAACATTTGAAATTTTTGGTAGGGATCAATGATTACCTATTTGGTTTATGGGATGGTTCCCAAGAAGAATTAACAGAATTCTTTGAGTTCATGAATACAATGGCTCAGAGAATTAATTTCACAAACAAAACCAGCAAAACTTGGAAGTTGTGTGGGAGTGAGGCTTTGTTTGGGCCCCCCTCATCCAATCAGCACAAAATGAACCACTTGCTCGTGCAATAGCGGGGGACGCCTCAATTAACCGTATGCTAACATTAGTATAAGTGGGGCTATTGCGGAGGACACTTGGCTTCCATTTTGTATGCCCTCGACTCCATCTTGGGACTTTGCCTCACTGCGATAATACGAAAAGGCTTCTATCCCCTCTGCAGCGCCGCGCACACTCTGCTCCAGGCCCCCACCTTTTCTCACTCTGTCTGAAAGCTTCACAGCTCCATTTCTCACTTCTGGGGATAATTGAAACAAATACCACACTGTATCATCTCACCCTTCCTCTGAGATCATTGCCCTGTGTGTGAACCGGCTCAAACCATGCCTTGTAGGTCATCTTCACAAACCCGCCATGGCCCTTTTACCCCCGCTGTTGGAAAATGACTGCCACTATAACCCTGTGACCTCCTAAGGTATTCTCTTAATGTACCAGAAGTGTGACCCAATTGTGAAGCCCACCCCAGCATGCCCCCTACTAAAAACAGACCTCTGTCACAGTATATTGCACCCTAGAACTAACAAATGTCAGTGTGCCCCATACTTGCTTTGATACGCACACCACACGGACACCGGCATATGGACCTTGAGAACTGCCATCTCAATATGCACCCCACCAAATATTACAATGAATTGATTTTTGCCACAAGTTGTTGGCCAGTTCCACTGGATTTGTGTTGCCAATGCGTAGAGTGGTTGGTGAAACATAATTATTGGAATCTTACTGGGATTAAGGCCTTTATCTGCTGCCTTCACAATATCCATTGAATCGGGAATCATGGCCACTGACAGCATGGTCTGGAAATCGGGGAAGCAGGGATGAAAGTGTTAATTCACAATCTTTTGGTGTTTTTTTCTTGTTGACTTCTGTTGTATTCTGTTGTATTCTGCCCGGGTGATTATTTTATCCCCCTGTACGTTGTAACCACCAAGAACCTGTGTTACATGCTTCATCCAGGTGTATTCCTTCATCATAGCTTTCGGCGCTTCATCCAGGTGTATTCCTTCACCATAGCTTGCGGCGTAACTTGGTAGTTAACTAAGTTCTCTTCTACTGTTGGACAATCAGTTCTCATAGGAGGGAGAGGGGGTTTGCTGCTATAGCTCTAAGGAAGAAGTTTGGCCACTTTCACGGCACAAGGATTTTCAGTCATAGTCCTCTCAGTCCCTGTAACATTGTCATCTGGATTTTGAAATATTGATATTCCTGCACCGTGGAAAGAGTAATGAGCAGTGGTAGTGCGTGGATTGTGGTCTATATTGTCGACTGCACTAGTCTTAAAGAGCCTTCCTTGTAACTTAAGAGGAATGGCAGCATTTTCTGTGTGATTGCGATGACATACTTCATTGGCAAGTTCTAATGAGATGTGTAGCGCACCGAGATATGCTATGCATTGGCAATTGTTACAAACCACTTTTTTTTTCCACACTTCTTGGACTGGCACACAGTCTCAATTTGGCTGTCTCTGTCTTTTGTGTGTCTATAACGGGGCGTTGCTATTCATTTGCCTCCACTTGTGCTAAGACCTTGCCACAAATAGTTTGTGTGGTACTTCCTCCAGCTCACGGCTTGCTATGGCTTTGCCTTATGTTGGGCCCCCGTCGCCGGAGCGCCCTCAAAGGTCTTAGAAGACCGCTCAGATTTCTTCTTTGGAGAAGTATGCTGCCGGGGCTCACCTGCCGCCAGTTTCTTCATCTACAGCCAATCGGAGAGCCGCTTGGGACGGTCCTTCATGGTGCGGGAAGACATGTCCTTGCAGAACGCACAGGCCTCCTCCACGTGCGATTGGTCTGAGTGAAGGCAGTAGAGGCACAAGGAGTGCCCATCGTCTGAGAAAATGTTCCATAGTCCACATCTTGGGCAAATCAAGAACAGAGGCGTCGAGTCTGCCTTATCTTCGGCTATGTCCACGCGGGGTAGGCCTCAAGAATCTTCCGGAATCCTCCAAGAAGTGGAACTCGATGAAAAATCGCCCTTGAGGGGCGTAGAAGTTTCCTAAAACAGATAACCGTTAATCGGATGATGAATCGTTGGAGCTTGAGGCTCCATTCACCGTCAAAAATAGAGAAAACTCCCTGAAAAAACGCAATACGCAGTAAAAGCTCGAGTGCCAACACTTGAACGTGCAGTAAAAATCCAAAGATGGCTGTGTTAGGCAGAAACCTGTGCAGTTCCCTTAGGGACCACTGCAAACAGTTTAAGACCACACGAGTTAGCAGTAAACCCAATTGGTAGCAGTCTGCAGCACCCAGATTTACCTGGTAGCTGTGGCTGAGCAGTCAGACTTCTCTCAAGAAGAGTTAGGCAGTATACAGAGCATACACAGTAGGGTAGATAAACACAGTAAAACAAGCAAACACTGATCACAGCTTTGGTGTAAAAAGATATATAATTATGTATTTAAAAACACATCTATAAAAACACACTGGCACTAATATCAGGCAAGTTAAAAAACACAGTTACTAAAGTATATACACTCCCTTAAAAGAGTATTAGACAAGTCTTAAGTAAAGCACCACTTATTTTCAGACAGCGGTGAGCGCTTAATGCAGATGGCACTCTAATAATTCGGTTTAAAAGGGAGGGAAAGGCAGAGCATAAATTGAAACAGATCCCAACACTTTCAGAAGAACACAGCAAGAGAGGAAGGCAGAATGAAACCATGAAGTTAGAGTTCAGAAAGCCGGATCCACTTTTAGAGGATCAGAACAAAATGTGTCCAAGGTCACACGGTTGGAAAGTGCACAAAAGTCTCGAAAAGGTTCAGAAAGAAGTTGGACCAAAAGAAAGGGACCAGTTAGATGGTCAAGAGACCAGCCCAATCTAGAAGGTTAAGGATTTACTGTCACCTTGTAGCAATCTATAGAAAGGGAGGCCAGGCGGACATAGTACCTTGAAATGGTGAGAACGCTCCAGCGTGGGCAGTTGTTCCTGGCAGTGGGTGCAAGTCGGTGCTTCGTCCGGCGGAAGAGAAGATCTCGTCGGGGAGGAAAGCAGAAGGTAGTTGCACTGACAGGGAAGAAACCAGCCACAGAGTTCTCGATTAAAAGGAGCGGTCCTTTTATTCGCGGTTCAGTGGTAAGTGGCTATCCGGTTGCCGGGGTGCTTGGCACAGGCAATTCGACCACTAGACGTCCTGGTAGGCGAAAAAGAAAGCGAACTGGTTGTCCCCACCAGCTCAAGGGGAAGAGACTCTCCGGCAAGAAGATCTCCTCTGTCGTCGGGAAGTGGTGAGACAGTTCAGCAGGGCTCCACCGGTGGTGTCGTCGTTGCAGGTCGGCTCAGCTTCTCCCTCTTCGGATTTTCAGGTCCTGTGGCGACTTCTGAAGTCCCAGTCCCAAAAGCCCTGCTTTTATGCAAGAAACCCCCATTCATTCAGCTTAGCTGTCAATCAACCATGCTAAGTGGTAAGCGGGGTGGCTCACCACTTGGGCCAATCATGCAAGAGTGCGACTTGGGTTGGCAAGGCAACTTAGTCCAAGGTGCCTAAACCCCCTCCCACACCCCCTGTGGTACCCAGACAGAGTGGCACCACTTTTGGAGGATTCTGTGGAGAAGCCCGCCAAAAAGTGGAACAAAGGGCTCGACTTGGGTTGGAGTCACAGAAGAGAACACAAACGCCATTTTAGAATCGAGTTCTGGCAAAAAATACCAACTGGTGAATTAATATTAAATAAATAAACCGGCGGTATGTTCGAGGCTATAGGAATTAAATAATTAAAGTTGGTAGCCTCGAACAATGGGAAAATCCCATAGAGATATATTTGCGGTCGAATATAAAAAGTAGTATCCACTGCCACCAGCCAAAACTCGATCAGGGGGGACGGAGACGTGCCCCCTCGAACAACAGACCCCGGGGCAATCGAATTGCCCCGACCAGTACGTCCACAATATGATGGTTTGTACTGGTTTCTGTTCATAATTTGGGACTAGTAAAGCCAATGGTGACTTTACATGCCCTGGGAGACAGTAGTCAGCCCCAGGGTATGGAGTCTATGGTGGGGTGTCACTATGACACCCCTGTGTCACTGCACTGAGGGTGCTGTGTAACGCACATAGTAAAAACACATGAGACCCTATGGAGTAAAAGACCCCATAGCCCATAAAACACATTAACAGTCAAAGGAACCCCTCAAATCATGTCCAAGAGTGTGAGGAAAAGAGTCTCACTCTTGGCAGGAGAAAAAAAACAAACTCCAGAAATCCAGCAAAGCTTGCGGCGGGACTCACTAGGGTAGGTAATTTAGCCTCAACAGAGAATTCTCCCTAACAGGCTGCCAGAGCAGGGGCTTAGGTAGAGGGCACTGATTGGCTGGGGGCAGTATGACCAACAGACTAGTGATTGGTTATTAGGAGAAAGACAGTTCAGAAACGAAACTGAAACTGATTTTTTTCTTTACCGAGGATTCCTGGCCTGACGACTGGGAATATTCATGAGCATGTGAATCCATGCCAGACCCCATGCTGGAGAAAAATAGTCAAAGAGTATGTACCCTTTCCATAAACCCATCTAACTTCTATGCCTAAAACTCTTGTATAAGACTATCTTGCTTTCAAAGAACACTGTCTCAAGCAACATGTGCTGTTTGAGTAAATCAATGTGTTTTATACTCTTCAAACATGACGCGCAGAGGCACCATTTGATTCTCAACAAGAGTGTGCGCATGCACAATGGTTTCCTTGACAACCGTGACAACATTTCGATCAGGCTAAACAAGCTACTTGAGCGTCGCAGCTTCCACCGCCACGTTTCAATCTACGGTATGTAATTTCACTTTGATCAGAATTGCTCCATTCATAAAGGAACTCACGTTAGAGTTATATACTCAACTAGGATTTCCCGGTTTGAGGACAGCACAACAAAGGTTTGCTTCAGAAATAGACACTATCAAAGCCAGAATAGACGAGTAATTGCAGCCACGTCATCAAACACGGTATGTAAACCATTTAACCGCATAATCATTCACTCGTGGAACCAGTGCTCCAGATAAAATTTTGAGGTGGGATTATTTTACTCCCTAGTTTTAAACTTTGAGAGTAAATGTGATTTTAAGAGACTAAAAATGACTTTTCTCCTTTGCAAGAGAGTAAAATGTATGTGACATCCAGCCGACATGTGCAAAAACTATAGTGTAAAAATGATCTGCCTCCGCATGATTATGCACATTGCACCGGAACTCCGTAAAATACAATTGTGCAATACTGGTTTGCTTTCACCGTAAAAAAAAGCCTAATTTGCACCAAAATATTAATTCTCAATTGCAACATCGTTTTCCATTTGATTAATTATACAATCCTAAAATTCTAGGAAGATATGCACAGTGCTTCTGAAGCTGAATGAAAGAAACCATTCCTTTTTATCACAGTGTGCAGTTTCTTTTTTTGAAAGGCTTCAGAGAAATACATTCTGTTATACATTCTGTTTCAGAGGTAGTTTGCAATTACATCCATGTAGATACAAATCAAAAGAAGCCTTCTGGTTTCTGTCAAGTAACCTGCTCTAAACCTGTGTGTAAATGTACACAGGAAAATAATAAATCTGTCGTATTTACAAGATTTTCATGCGTAAAAAGGACTAGTATGCACCTTATCTGGAGGCCTGCGTGGAACCATTCCATATAATAACAAACACACTAAACCAAGATCCCTTTTCAAGGATCATTTAACAACAGCGCATTACAGAGGCTTCACGTTCTCAAAACGTTTGGGGATATTAGAAGCTCAGCCCTGGTGATTACGTGTATGCAGTAAGAATGCAATTTCATATTCAATATCATGCTACAGAGAATTTGACACCCAGGGAATCTCTAAACATGCAGACTTGTAACTGCATAATATAATTTCATTACCATACAGGACCGACAGTGATATCACAGTGCCATGCACGAAGTTGACTTTATTTCAAGTAAATGACCTAAATGGCCCTGGAGCTCTGGCTGGGCTGTGTTACAGAATTTATCTCCAGGAATGGATGGGGCCCCTGCCAGGGCACCAGGGGGCTGCTGCTGTGCTTGACGATGGTCAACCCACATGGGAGACAGCCGCCCAAGGCCAGGGACATCACCTCCAACCATCCTGGAGCTCTGGCTGGCCTGTGTTACAGCTTATCCCCAACAGGTAGCCCCGGCAGTGTGACAATATCTCCCCAAAGGGAAAAGCTGTAATGCAGCCCAGCCAGAACGCAAGGACTTTTGGAGGTAATGTCCCGGGCCTTGGGCATCCATCTCCCATGTTGGTCTACCGTCTCCAAGCACAGCAGTAGTCCCAGGGAGCACCTGCAGGGACCCCATCTTTTCCCGGAGGGAGAAGCTGTACCGCAGGCCAGCCAGAGCTCCAGGATAGTCGGGGGTGGAGGGTTATGTCCCCAACCTTGGGCGGCTGTCTCCCATGTGGGTTGGCCATCCCCAAGTGCAGCGGCAGTTGCCGGGAGCACCGGTAGGGTCCCCATCCATTCCTGGTGGAGAATTCTGTAATGCAGCCCTGCCAGAGCTCCAGGATGGTCGGGGGGATGTCCCTGGAATTGGGCGGCTATCCCTCGTGGGGCCATTCACAAGCCCACCAGCGGCTCCAGGTAGCCTCGGCAGGGTCTCTGTCCTTTCCCAGAGGTAGAAGCTGTAACGCAACCCAGCCAGAGCTCCAGGGCGGTAAGGGGTCATGTCCCTGGCCATGGACAGCTGACTCATATGTGGGCTCAATGTCCCCAAGCCCAGCGGTGTTTCCAGGGAGGCCCGGCACATTCCCCGTCCTTTCCCGTGGGAGAAGCAGTAACGCAGGCCAGCTAGAGTTCCAGGATGGTCGGGGGTGATGTCCCTGGCTTTGTTCATCCGTCTCCCATGTGGGTCGACCATCACCAAGCACAGGGGCAGTCCCAGGGAGCCCCGGCAGGGTCCCCATCCTTTCCCGGAGATAAATTCAGCAACGCAGCCCAGCCAGAGGGAAATCCAGGATGGTCGGGGGTGATGTCCCAGGCTCGGGCACACTTCTCCCATGTGGGTTGACCATCCACAAGCCCAGCCTGGAGATATGGCTGGGCTGCGTTACAGCCTTTCCCTCCGGGGAAGAATGGGGACCCTGCCGGGGCACCCCAGAACTGCCACTGGACTTGGGGACGGTCGACCCACATGGGAGACAGGTGCCCAAGGCCAGAGACATCACCTCCGACCATCTTGGAAATCTGGCTGGCCCGAGTCTCAGGAATCGGTCACACTATCCCCGTTCAAAAGGGAAAGCTTGTTTCAGTTCACACAGTCTCCTTCTAAAAGGGAAAGCTTGTTTCCGGCATGCATATCAGGGCAAAATCAGCAGAAAGGTATCCACTGGCAACCACAGCCATTTTCTGCTCCAACGGCGCTCGCCGTTCCTGTCTCGATACAGGTTACCATGGAGACAAGGAACGCTTCCATGTACCACCCAAGCACCTGGAACTAATCCAACAGCTGATGGTCATGCCGATTCCGAGACGCGCGCTTTGCACAATATAAACCCACCCCCTGCTGCAAACGGGAGTTTCTGATTGCAGTTTATTTATTTATTCATATTTGTAGAATGCACAACAGCCCGCAGGCATTGTGGCGCTTGTTACAGAGAGTGACCAGTGCTTAGTTACGTGGTAGCAGAAAAACTTATTGTACATTTTAAATAAAATTATTTACATAGGGTGAGGCAGAGTAGAGTAGGAGAGATAAGTGGTTAGTTGAAGAGGGAGGTTTCCAGGTTTTTCCGAAAGGCAAGGAGCGAGGTTTCTGCTCTGAGGGCAATAGGTAGTGCATTCCAGAGCTTAGGAGCTAAATATGGGAAGCCTATCCCTCCTGCTTTAGCCCTGTTGATGTGCGGGACAGTGAGTTGATTGGTGTAGCGTGTTCTGATGGGCCGGCTGAGATAGTTCTGGATAGTGTGTCTGACAGATAGGAAGGTGTGGTAAAGTTGAGGCACGTGTGTGTGGTGGTGAGGATTTTAAAGGTGATGAGGTCTTTGACTGGGAGCCAGTGAATTGCCTGCATAGCTTGTGAGATGTGGTCTCTTCTTGAGATGCTTAATGCTGCTGTTAGGGAGTTATTATGGGTGATTTGGAGTCTGTTTATTTTTTTTTTAGAGGTGCCTGCTAGAAGAGCGTTGCAATAGTCAAGCTTAGCACCTATGGTGCCTCTGGCTGTTGAGAGACAGTTAGCCTTGGTTAGAAAGGGTTTTATGGCATTAATGAGTTTGGTGCTAAAGGCGGAGGCAGAGACGACAGTGCTGACTTGCTTGCTCATGGATAATGTGGCATCAATGTGAACCCCTAATATCTTTACAGAAGATTAGACTGGGATGATGGAGTTGTTGATGCTTAAAAAGCTGGAATAGAGACAGTCTAGCTTAGCTAGTGTGGTCTTTTAGCCCAGAATAAGAATTTCTGTCTTGTCTCATTTGTGGCCATGCATGCTTGGATGGTGGAGTAGATTTGGCACAGTGCTGTTGCGTCTTGGTCGTATGAGCCTGTTAGCGGTAGGAGCACCTAAGTATCATCAGCATAGTTTTTATATGCAATCCCTAGTGCATTAAGCTTATCAAAAAGGGTCTTAGTAAAGAGATTGTGTAGAGTTGGGGCGGTATAAGATCCCTGTGGGACTCTATAGTGAATGATAGTGGGTGCTGTGTTTGCTGTGTTTGAGAAAACATTAATAGCTCTACCTTCTAGGAAGGAGGTGATCCAGGAAGCTGCTTTATCGGAAAAATTAGCTGCTTGCATAAGGTGGGCAGTAAGGGGTTTATGCTCTACAAGATCGAAAGCAGCTGAGAGGTCTAAGAGAAGGAGGAGGGCAGGTTTGCCTTTGTCCAAGATTTGAGTGATTTGATTTTTTAGATCTAGCAGGGCAGTTTCGGTGCCATGCCCTTTCCGGAATCCAGACTGTCTTTTTCCTAGGATGGAGTTAGTTTCTAGAAAACGTTGGATGTGGCTGTGAGCGGCCTCGTCTAATATTTTGAGAAGAAACAGGACAGTGGTTATTGGCCGGTAGTTGTTAAGCTGGGAGGGATCTAGCGTAGGCTTTTTCAAGAAGGGGCGTACCCAAGCCTTTCTGAGGCCTTCCGGGACAATGCTTCATTTGAATGAGGAGTTTATAAAGGCAGTCAGGAGAGGAGCAAGGGGCTCGGCACACTCCTTAATAATCTTGGGGGGGCACATATCGCGCTTGCATAGCGATGGTTTAAGGTGTTTGAGAATGTCTATAACTTCAGATTCTGAGATGTCTTTAAAGGAGAATTTCGGGAAGATGGGTGCTTTGCGGTTGGGCAGGGTCTGTGCGGGCTGGTTCTGGTTAAATAAGGCTTTATGATGATCTTGAATTTTGTTTTGTAAGAGGTCTATTTTTTTTAGCATTGCAGCTTGTATGCTTGTGCACCAGGCTTCATCTTTAATGATCCCATTGGTGCTGGTAGGAGGAGCAGGGGGTTCATTAAAGATGGTGAAACGTTCTTTAGATTGGGAGTTGGTATTGGATATTTGGAGATTAAAAATTAGATTTGGCAGTGAATATAGCATCTTTATACTGCACTCAGCTAATTTGAAGTTTTCTTTGGAAGCTTCACATGGGTTAGTCTGCCAGATTTTGAGAGCTTGGCGTTTGTTAGCAAGTAGGGTTTGAAGCTCATCTGTGAACCTGGAGTTCGTGTGAAAAAACTTTTTTTCTTTCTTGCATTCTAATGGGGCTAAGGAGTTTACTGCATTAGTTAGGGTGTCCTTAAATATATTAGCTAAAACGTTAGGGTCTTGCGAGAAAGGAGGTGCTAGGCATGGGATGTCAAGATAGGGTCGGAGGTCATACGCAGTTAGCCTTTTAGAGCTTCTTGCTAGAGTGGCGGGGACATGTGTGGTGGTTTTGGTGCCGGGGGCTGTGGGGATGGTCAATTGAATGCAATTATGGCCTGTACATGGGTAAGCAAGGTTAGATATGATGGCAGAGGCACAATTGTGGTCAACCACCCAGTCAAGGGTGCGTCCTTTGGAGTGGGTAGGGCTCAGAATTTTTTGGGTGAATTCCAAGTCAGTGTAGTCTTTGGTGAGTGAAGTGGCGGCTTTATCATTGGGGTCATTGAATCCTAAGTTGAGATCGCCTAGGAGTAGAGTTTTAGTGGATTTTTTAATATTGTCACTAAGTAGGTGGATGAGGTGTCCTTGGAAATCTGCAGGGTGTGAATATTGATGGTATGTTTGGGCGACAGTGACAGTTTGGCAGATGGGATTTCTGCGTTACCCTCCCATTGGTGAGGGATGGGCCTGAAGGTTAGCGCATCTTTGCGAATCAGTGCTACCCCCCTCCTCCTATTTTAGGTCTATCCTGTCTGAGGATAGAGTAACCTGCGGGAAGGGCTAGTGTGATGGCCGTGCCAGATGCCTCGTGAAGCCAGGTTTCAGTGATGGCTAATATATCTAGCTCTAGACTAAGTATGAGGTCATTTATGTCAAGAACATGGGGGGTGAGAGAGCGAACGTTGAGCAGGGTGCATTTGTAATGCGGTGATTGAGTGTTTCTGTCTAATCACGGTTTAGCTGCTTTAGGTGGAGAGATGGATGGCTTATTGAAGTTGAGAGCGGGCCTGGTATTAAGTGGCAGGTTTGGACTGGAATTAGGGGTATGCAGGTAAGAGGGGTGAATGGTGTGTCTCACTGAGGTGCAGGTTCCTAATCTTAGGTTTGTAAGCGTTGCTGGCGTGGGAAGGGTGATATTATGCCTAGGTAAGGTGCATGCTCTGAGTCTGGAGAGTCTGGTGTAGCAGTTGGGACGGTGAGTATGTGAGTGTGTTGTGTCCCAAGTGGCATGGGAAGACCTGAGTAAGTTACTAGTGGGTGCAGCAGTGATCTGCTGTGATATGGGACGTGAGTGTGCGTGTGTGGAGTGTGTTGGGTGGATTTGTGGGTAGGTGGATCATATCAGAGATCAGGTAGAGGGCGTGGAGCAAGGAGAGGATGGCAAGGTGAGCAGTGAGCTGGGTGAGGAGGACTTTCAGCTTCATGGTGTGATGGACTACAGGGTAAGAAGCGTGCATATTTATGTTAGCAAGTAAGGCATGGTGTGTATGTAACATAAGGTTACTTGGTGAGACAGTGGGTGACAATGAGCATTGGACACCTAGCTGTATAAGTATAATAATACAGTATAGGTTGCACAGTATGGCTAAGCAAATTGCCGTATTATTATGAAATGCATGTATGAATGCAGATTGCAGTACAATATTAGAGAGCACGTATGAGACAGCAGAAGCACATATGAGGGTGGGTTGCAGTATTGCTTACAAATCGCAAAGGAGGCAGATTACAGTACAGTTTTTTAGGAGCATAAGAGAAGGCCAATAACAGTGCAAAGAAAACATTTTTTAAATCATAATATGAGTGCGAAAGGCACAATGCATGTTAGAGTTCCTGTGTGTAGCCACAGTACCATGTTAGAGTTCCGTCCCTTGAGTAGACCGGGTGTGAGGCGGAGTCGTCGGAGCAGAGGCTCTATGAATGTCACGTACAGGGTAAAGCAGAAAGGAGGACCGAACAAACGGTCGATCTTACCCTATGTATCTGGCATACAAGAACCAGCGGTTCTGGCCGAAGGCCCGAGACGCCCACGACAGGCGCAGACAGGCCCTATAGCTCGCCCTTCGGCTACCGCCTAACGGTGAGCTCGAGGGGCGGGTGAAGAAAGAGGCAGCCAATCATAGGCCACGGAAACTGCTGGGCTACAAACTGGATTCTGAATGTCGTCGGGAGCTGCGGCCATTAAACGCGTTGGTTTCAATGGCGGCCAGATATAAAGATGTTCGCTCGGCGGGGTTGTGGGTGCCGGATTTCAAGGAGGGCAATTTCCTCGATGTGAGAGGCTTACTAGCAATTTTGGCAGCAAAATCAGGCAAGAGATAATAGTATTCCCACCTTCCTCTTATGGGGTAGCTGGGGACTCGTCTCTCCCCCCCCCAAGACCTGCTGAGGTGGGAGAGAAGGCTCCAGCCCTCTTCTCCTTGCGTGGCGTCTGCTCTGTTCTGGGTCCAAGCGCAGACAGGCCCTATAGCTCGCCCTTCGGCTACCGCCTATCGGTGAGCTCGAGGGGCGGGTGAAGAAAGAGGCAGCCAATCATAGGCCACGGAAACTGCTGGGCTGCAAACTGAATTCTGAATGTCGTCGGGAGCTGCGGCCATTAAACGCGTTGGTTTCAATGGCGGCCAGATATAAAGATGTTCGCTCGGCGGGGTTGTGGGTGCCGGATTTCAAGGAGGGCAATTTCCTCGATGTGAGAGGCTTACTAGCAATTTTGGCAGCAAAATCAGGCAAGAGATAATAGTATTCCCACCTTCCTCTTATGGGGTAGCTGGGGACTCGTCTCTCCCCCCCCAAGACCTGCTGAGGTGGGAGAGAAGGCTCCAGCCCTCTCCTCCTTGCGTGGCGTCTGCTCTGTTCTGGGTCCAAGCGCAGACAGGCCCTATAGCTCGCCCTTCGGCTACCGCCTATCGGTGAGCTCGAGGGGCGGGTGAAGAAAGAGGCAGCCAATCATAGGCCACGGAAACTGCTGGGCTGCAAACTGAATTCTGAATGTCGTCGAGAGCTGCGATCATTAACCGTGTTAGTTTCAATGGCGGCCATGTAAAAAGATGTTCGCTCGGCGGGGTTGTGGGCACCGGATTTCAAGGCAGGCAATTTTCTGGATGTGAGAGGCGAATACTAGAGATTTTGGCAGCAAAATCAGGCAAGAGATAATAGTATTCCCGCCTCTCATTACAAATATGGGAGCAGCTGGGGACTAGTCTCTCCTCCAGTTGCTAGACCTTGCTCCTCGCCTAGTTTTCGCCTGCTAAAACCTTCTCGTTACTGCGTCTCTGTCCCGTTCTGTTTCCCTGCTACCTGCTCCCGACCTCGTTATCTCACCCTCCCCGCTCCCGTGGCTGGCTCCTCTCTACTCCTGATTGATTTCCCGGCTCCGACACAGGCTGTTTTGGATTTACTTCTGCCTCACGGATTGACATATTTTCGCCAGCAAAACACTGACCCGGACTGCTACATTTACTGAGTTTCATTACCCTTGGAACGCTTCTTTTTCCGCATGTGTACATACCCGGACTACTTCACAGATTGAATAGCTTTACCCCATTGCTCAATACTTTGCCCGCACGTTACCAGACCTGGAGTGTATTACGGACTTCCATTACTTCAACAGGAACAGTGCATTGCCCCCGCATTGTCTTGTCAGGAAAGCATCAACAGACTGCTTGTCTCTCAACTACCACATAGGATTTGTCCATACCATCTAGAACTTCATCCTTCCCTGTGTTCATCAGCACCAGGACTAGAGACGCTTGCTGAAGGTGCTTTAGGCGTCCTCGTGCCGTCGGGGTAGGTTCCTGGGACATCACTGTCAAACATCATCGTGGTAAGAAAGCTGCACTCTTGTTATATTCCTGTTTTCTATCTCGTGTTCATTCTGACTTATTTTGGTTATCGGTCATAGAATCCGCTACTTAATCTTGGGGACCTTTCATCATCGCCCTAGACTGACCTCCTCCATCGTTGTATACTATCAAGGTAGGTCTCTTGGTATTTGGCTGAGGGGTTTTCTAGCATATTGATTCAAAGTACTGAATTGGTCTTTGTTTTCCTACAGCGGTGAGTCATGGGCGTGTCTCCTCTTCCAACTGCTAGATCTCTCTGTCTGTCCTTATTGAACAACAGAGAGTTACAACAGTGGTGTAAGTTTATACCTGAAACCATAGGACCCCAAATAGCCATGGGAACGCCCGAGGAGAACACGGGGAACCTAGCACAGACAAATCAGTTGCCAGAGGTGGAAGATCACACAAGGTCAGATGGCAACCCAGGTGTATGGTGGGGACGTAACGGAGACTTAGGTAACAACACTTTAACCTCCGCTGATACGCGACACGGACAGCTGCATAAAATTAAGGTGGAACCGCTGTGTCACCGCGGAAAAACAAGACGCTAAACGGCAAGGGACCGACAGCCCCGTAGCCCTGGCAAACACCCGCTCAATCGACTGTCAGCATTTCAGCGGGAGAAAAAGTTGAGACGCCGCGATGCTGCGTCTCTGTAAAGAAGCCCTGCTGCACCGTCGCAGCAGAGACCGTGGTTTATGGAGAGGCGGCGGCCCCGAGTGCTTTAACAGGTGGCGGGTTGCCACGAACGATAAACACAGGTAGCCCAACGCCTAACGGGCACTTTACAGAGAACATTTTCGAATTACCCAAGATGATGCAAAAGGGCATAAAGGATCCAACCTCTCTCACGTACCTGCAATTAGAAGTCCCAGGAGGGAGAATGAGTGCTGCGGGAGGCGGGAAAAGAAACGGGGAGCCATTACTTTCGGCTTTGTCCCATGGAAAAAGGGGCAGGGCTTGGGGAGGGTTTTATAGCGTGCATGACAAGAAACCCTCTAATTGGCTAATCGAGCCATGTATATTTAAAACCCAGCTGGAGAATGGAATGGTGGATCATTCTCGTTTGTATTGTAGAGCCGGACAGACTTGGAGGCAGGAACCTCGGGTGGTCTCTGGGCAAACAAGGAGTAGAAGCCGAAAGCTGTTGATCAAGCCTTACCACTTCCATGGGCGAAGCCAGAGGAGAAGATCCCAGTTGAAGCCAAAGGAAGAAATCAGAGGAGAAGCTCTGTCAAGGACCCTTTCTTCATGATTTAAAGCAAGTTTTTTTCTCCAAAAGTTAAAATAAAAACTGTTTTCAGTTAACAACTCCAGACTACCTGCAGTTTGTTGTCACAAGTGGGAAAAATTCTTCGGCTACTGTGTAGACCCTCTGACCCTCGCATTCTCCTACTCAGGGATCTCTTTCTGTTGTTGGGTCATAACACTGAGTTACAGTTTTTCTCTCTGGGAAAGGACGGGGTACCTGCCAGGGCTCCTTGGAACCGCTGCTGGACTTGGAGATGGTCACCCCACATGGGAGACAGCCACCCAAGGCCAGGGATATCACCCCGACCATCCTGGAGCTGCAGCTGGGCTGCGTTAAAGAATTCCCACCGCCCCCCGGAAGGGAAGGGGACACAGCCTGGGCTCCCTAGGACTGCAGCTGAGCTTGGGGATGGTAGACCCACATGGGAAATGAATGACCAAGCCTGGGGACATTACCCCTAACTGTCCTGGAGTTCTGGCTGTGCTGCGTTACAGCTTTTCCCTCCAGGGAGGGATGGGCACTCTGCCGGGGCTACCTAGTAACCGGCTCCCTCACCCTCCCACTTCATAAACTGATCCCTGGTGGTCTAGTAGCATTGCTGGCCGCGGATAGAGCGATCTGCGCCCAGCAATGCTTCAAGGAAGGTGCCGTTGGAAAGGGGAGAGTCGCCTCTTTCAACGACACCTCCCTCGGTCAAAATGGCATGAAAATGCCTGAGATCGAGGGAGGAACTTACCCTCCATTTCACAGGCACAGCCAGAAATGGCTGTGACAGTGAAATTGACATTCAATGTCAGGTTACGCGCCCGCGTGTTGAATTCCAGATGTGTGCGATCGCTGCTTTGCAGCGATCGCACAAAGTGAAGTGCCAAAAAGGACGAGGTATCTCATCCTTGGCACTACAAACGTAGCACTAAGGACTGGTAATTAAGGGGTTAAAGAAAATTGTTATAAAGTTGTTTTACTGTATGTACATAGTTATGGCCATGCTTGCTATTCACACAGAGCAGGGGGTTCATTGTGTATGATGTAGTATAGTTCTATGTGGAACTATACTATAAGTATAGTTATATGTGGAACTAGCCTGCCTGTGGCCAGAGAATGTTTACTCTTAATGTTGCTTCTATTACTGTTTGCACTAGCCAGCCAGGTGTAAGGTTGAGCTCGGGGTCTGTACTTCATGGCCTGTAATAAAAGGTTATTTTATCTCACTGGAAACTGCGTGGGACTATTCTTCATTCGCGACGAGGATCTCCTGACAGACCCCCGGCACTGCAGACTAATGGATTAGCAACCCATTTGCTCTGCAGTTACAACCTTGAAGCCGCTCCGCCATCCAGTGTTTGCAGCGGCCGACGTGGGTGCTACAAGGAGTGACTTGCCTTGACATATTCACCTCCAGACTGAGAAAAGCAACAAGCCACTCTGCCTTGTATTCCCTAATTAAGGGGTTCGTAGCGGCCAACATCAAGTATAGCAACAGTGACAGTGTACGCCTGAGTGAATTGAAAGGCTCAAGTATGTTTGCATCTACTGTGCAGAACGATATTGGGCTACAATATCGAAATATTAAGTATACACTAAAAGCATCAGAAAGCAAAACAAATACTGCAGAAAATAAGGAGAACAAACTGACATATATAAAATATTTTAAACAGGTGCAAAGTAGACAGCACTTACCTTTAAAGAGAAATGCACAAAAAGTAGGAAATATCAGCAAGCAAAACGTATTGCAAAACCGAAAGTGAAATAACTAAATAGATGATTTACCTACTTATACAAAGCAGCTAAATAAGTGCAAAGGAGAACATGGCCATGACAGGTGTGCCGGGACCTTCACTGTTTATGGCATGCCCAGGAAACCCAAAGGTGAAGTTGCCTCAATGGAAACGGTAATACGCCAGCTGCCATACAACGACTATCGAACGTTCTAACAGATCGCCAGCACCCTCCACAGGCATGCTGACGTCACCACGGTCATTGGAGCGCTGAGGGGGTCAGAGCTCCGTACTTCAACCGTCACTTTGAAGTGCAGACACGCCGAATGTTAAATGACGACCTGGGTTGGCTGGACCCCTATGGGCATCCTTGACATGACTGTTAAACGGCACCCCCGGTCTGCTGAAACCCAATGGGCATCCTTAAAACATCTGCACCCTGGGGCTCCAAAGGCACTGCATTGTAGTACCTCTTCAACTCCTATGGGGGAAACCCTTTTCCAAACGTGCAAAGAATGTTTTCTCCTGGGCAATGGGAGCCTCTACCACTTTTACAACCCCTTGGCAACTAGAAGGGCAGCCTGTGGTGCTGCATCCCTTTGTGCCCATCACCAATGCAAACTCTGGTGCTTTTACAAACACTGGGAACTACTGTCTGTGCTGCCTCTGGCAGCCTTACATCTCCAGGCCTCTTGGGCTGTGGGACGTACATGGGGGGCAGGGGGCTCCCTCTTTTTCTTTCTCGTGATCCTGTGCTGCATACCCCGCAGCAGTTTCCTTTCTCCTCTCTCTCTCCCTGGCCCCAATCACACAGGTACCTTCTTCTGCAGGCTCTTCTCCAGGGTTCACCAAGACCAACTCGTCGGCAAAATATGTTATGACCTTAAGTGGGGTCAACAGGTTGAAAGGATTCACTGGATGCCAGGGGAGATCTTCAAGTTGATTTAATCATGACATCAGGAGATTATATAAGTCAGTTACAGGATCTGGGGAAGCCCACAGGCTCCCACCATCCAGGCTACCCCATTCTCAACTGTCCTGGGTGGAATCACATGCCACAGCATTCCACTCAGCCACACCTCACACATTCCATTCATGACCCCACACTTCAAGCACTCAGCACACATACAGGAAGGAAGACAACGCAGATACTAAGCAGCCTAATAGGAAAGAGGATACCAATCCTTACTTCAGACAACCAATCCCAACACATCCTTATCCTATTGTGAAACTTAATGGGTGTGATGTTAGGATGACGGCAGATTTGTGACATAAAATGTCATTTATGTCCAACAAGGTGTTTGAAAAGGAAATGAATGGGGATGTTGGAAATTTACTCGAGCCAGACATTAATCCTGGGGGTTATAACGAGGACTGGTTTGAACTTTTAGGATACTTCCATCGCAGATTTTGAATTTAAGGGAAGCTATGCCAAAAGAAAGGTTTACATCACTAAAAAGGGGAAACCTTTGTTTGGTTTGAGGGACCAGAAAAGACTAATGGTAAGATTGGATCCCAAACAAAATGAACAGGTGATGCAGATAAATACTTCTCAGTGTGTGGAAGATAAGTATAAAAAGTGTTTAGGAAAGAGATTGGTAAAGTGAGAGGTATTCAGCATCAGATTGTGGTGAAGAAGAGATCTGTTCCTTTTGCTCATAGAGAGGAAGTAAAGAAAGAACTGGAGAAACTGACAAAACTGGGTGTGATTGAAAGAGCTGGTGGTGTGCAATGGATTTCTCCACTTGTGATTGTAAAAAAGCCATCTGGAGATTTGAGATTGTGTGATCTGGCTGAACCTTTAAAGAAATTTGACTCGAGAAGAAAGTGTGTGCTCACCGTTGATGCAAGCAATGTGGGTTTAGGGGCGGTTTTGTCCCAAATTAAGGCTGAAGAAGGTGAAGAAAATATATTGCATGCCTCCAGAGCGTTGAGAGGTGCGGAATTGAGGTACTCAGTCCTGGAAAAGGAGGCCTTAGGTTGTTTATGTGTGATTGAGAAGTTCAAAAGTTTTGTATGGGGCACACATTTTGTGATTAGAACCGACAACAGGCCATTAAAGTCGATTTTTGAAAACAAAGGATTTGATAAGGTATCCCGGAGAGTTGCGGGGTGGGTTACCAGATTACAGTGTCATAGCTTTGAGGTGACATTCATATCAGGAAAGGAAATTGTATCTGCGGATTGTTTGTCCAGATTAGTGATGAAGGAGAATAAAGAGACTCAAGATGAGGAAATAGAAATGGTTTTTACCAATACTGATAATGTGATATGTAAGGAGGAATGGGTGAGAGCAGTAGATAATGATGAATTGTTATCAAAAGTTGAAAATGTATATTGAAAGTTATTGGCCCAGAAAAAGTGAGTTGAGTGTGAAGGAAAGGCCATTTTGGGAAGTTAGAGAGGAATTGAGTATTGAAGACGGCATTGTGTTTGCGGTGGGGCAAAGCTGTGGTGCCCGGGGAGATCCGCAACAGGATGATTGATATAACCCATAAAGGTCACATACGGATGAGCAAAACAAAAGCAGTTTTGAGGGTGGATTTTTGGTGGCCCGGATTTGACAAGGAGGTGGAAAAGAGTAGAAAGATTGTATGGAATATGCTGAAAGCGGTAAAAGTTTGGTAGTGAAGAAACAGCCCATAATCTTTAAGGATATCCCGGGAAGAGTGTCGGAGGAGGTGGCGTTTGATGTTTTGGGTCCTGTGGAAATGGGCTATGCGAAAGGAAGATTCATATTGTTAATGGTTGATGCAGTCTCCCACTGGTGCAAGTATAAGATAGGTAGAGACATAGATAGAGGTAGTATTGTTAGGTTTTTACGTGAGGTATTTGGGAGAGAAGGATTTCCCAAGTATATTCTGATGGATAATGCCCTTCAGTTTACAGGAGGATGCTTTAAAAAAATATGTGAGGAATTGTGGCATAATACATAAGAAGGCTGCATTGTACCATCCCAAAAGGAATGGGTTGGTGGAAAGAATGAACAGATGTATTATGGAGGGTGTTCGATTGGCGAAAGCGTGTGGTTTGAGTAGGAGTTTGGCAGTAGAAGAAAGAATGGTTGTGTTGAGCATGGCACCACATTCTGTTACAGGAGTTTCACCATTTGATTTGATGAGAGGGCGCAAAGGATATTCTTTGGTGTGTCCCCCTTGGATGGAAAGGGGAGCGTAATCAGAGTGTGAGATTGAAAAGTTGAGAAAAGATCTCAGAAATAAGAAAAAGCAGTTTGTTATGAGGGAGAACTGGAGAAGAGGGAATAAGGAACTCAGAGTGGAATGTGGAGATTATGTGAGGATCAGGAAGGCGGTGATCAAGAAGAAGGGAGATCCATTGTATTCGGATCCCGTACGTGTAGTAGCAGTGTTGAGGGGTGCGCTGTGAGAGTGAATGGACGACAAGTTTGGAATAAAAATAGAATCGCTGTGGTGAGAAGATCGTGTGGTTAATAAGAAAGGGAGATATGTTATCAAGTTGTCTCACTGTATGTAAATAGCTATGGCTATGCACGCTATTCATAGAGAGCAGGGTGTTCATTGTGTATGATGTAGTATAGTTCTATGTGGAATGTCACAGTGTAATATAGTTCTGAGCAGGGTGTCATAGCCTGCCTTTGGCCAGAGAATGTTTACTCTTAATGTTGCTTCTATTACTGTTTGCACTAGCCAGCCAGGTGTAAGGTTGAGCTGAGGGTCTGTACTTCATGACCTGTAATAAAGGTTACTTTATCTCACTGGAAATTGCGTGGGACTATTCTTCAAAGATAAAATATAAAATACAAATAAATGATACACAACTATCACTGGAGTAGGCCAAAATAGATAACAGACCCCGGCAAAGGAGGTTAGGTATTCGTATGCAGCATTGTAGGTCCACAGAGATACAACACTCACTTTAAATGTCCATCCCTAAAATGTATGGGGCCTTGTGCCCAAAGGTTCACCAAAGTTCCACACAGTTTTGTGAGAACGGAAAAGGTTAGTTGGGGGCTTCTGGAGTGCAATGAAGAGTTGAAATGGGTAGAGAATAAGTTGTTCAAGTGAATAAAATAGTGTCCCCCACTTTCGGAATGCTTGCGTGAGCAAGTAATGGCAAGGCCAAACTGTTATAAAAGTGTCTAAAAGTTACCAAACTTTTAAAGGGGAGCTATGGGGTTCATATAAGACCTACATTACTCACCGTAATCTTATGTCTGGTGCTTGTATCTGCTTAGATTCACAACGACTGACATATCCAAGGTGGCAAGGTAACCCTGTGCTTCAGCAGTGAAATTACCTCCTGCAGAGTTGCCATCCTGAACCGCTAAGGCCTGACATATCCAAGGTGGTCATGTAACCCCCGTGCTTCAGCAGTGGAATTACCTCCTGCAGAGTTGCCACCCTGAACCTCTAAGGCCTGACATATCCAAGGTGGCCATGTAACACCATGCTTCAGCATTAGAATTACCTCCTGCAGAGTGCCATCCTGAAACTCTAAGGCCTGACATATCCAAGGTGGCCATGTAACCCTGTGCTTCAGCAGTGAAATTACCTCCTGCAGAGTTGCCATCCTGAACCGCTAAGGCCTGACATATCCAAGGTGGTCATGTAACCCCCGTGCTTCAGCAGTGGAATTACCTCCTGCAGAGTTGCCATCCTGAACCGCTAAGGCCTGACATATCCAAGGTGGTCATGTAACCCCCGTGCTTCAGCAGTGGAATTACCTCCTGCAGAGTTGCCACCCTGAACCTCTAAGGCCTGACATATCCAAGGTGGCCATGTAACACCATGCTTCAGCATTAGAATTACCTCCTGCAGAGTGCCATCCTGAACCTCTAAGGCCTGACATATCCAAGGTGGCCATGTAACCCTGTGCTTCAGCAGTGGAATTACCTCCTGCAGAGTTGCCGTCCTGAACCTCTAAGGCCTGACATATCCAAGGTGGCCATGTAACCCTGTGCTTCAGCAGTGAAATTACCTCCTGCAGAGTTGCCGTCCTGAACCTCTAAGGCCTGACATATCCAAGGTGGCAAGGTAACCCTGTGCTTCAGCAGTGAAATTACCTCCTGCAGAGTTGCCATCCTGAACCGCTAAGGCCTGACATATCCAAGGTGGTCATGTAACCCCCGTGCTTCAGCAGTGGAATTACCTCCTGCAGAGTTGCCATCCTGAACCGCTAAGGCCTGACATATCCAAGGTGGTCATGTAACCCCCGTGCTTCAGCAGTGGAATTACCTCCTGCAGAGTTGCCACCCTGAACCTCTAAGGCCTGGCATATCCAAGGTGGCCATGTAACACCATGCTTCAGCATTGGAATTACCTCCTGCAGAGTGCCATCCTGAACCTCTAAGGCCTGACATAACCAAGGTGGCCATGTAATCCTTCGGTTTGTCGCCGCAAGACCTACTTGAGTCTTCTAATCTCTAAGTCTCATTCTCTATGGATGAACAGAGGACCCGTCATTATTGCCTGTTCCTTATGGAGTGGTTGTCCCCACTACTGCTCCTACCTGAGGTGCTCTGAGTACCCCTCCATGAAGCGCATTTGCTTCCTCTTGGGTGCAAGAGTCTCCTCTCTGTAGATCTTATTCTAGGGAGTGGTCTCTTTTTCCCAAGGGGAAGAGGACCATTCTGTGTGACCCTCAGGAGGTTGTTGTATCACGCCCAGAACTTCAAGATCTGACAGCTGGCATGCATGGAGTCATGTATGTACCTTGGTACTATGATGAATCCAGGGAGTAAGTCACCTCTCCCCAAGGAGAAACCACCCCCTTTGGGACTAGGGAGGTGGGCCTGGTATGCTTAACACTCCCGAAGCAGGAGCTGAAGTGGGGACAAACACTCCATAAGGAATGAACTCTCTTGAGGTGACATCTCCTTGGGAGACAGGGGAACCACACAGAGAGACTCAAGTCACCATTCCCCCAGAGATCAGCACCTTTATGAAGTATGGACTAGTGTGTGTGAGAAACCTTTAATAATGGCCGGCTCAGGTTCTGACCTCAACTTCACTTCATCTTCTTTAGGGAAAACACCAGAGCAATGCAAAATAACAACCACCTGAAGGCACGTCAGGCGAGGAACCAATTGGCAATACCCATACAGCCCACAGAGTTTAATTATGCCACAAAGCACATTGGGGGACGGGCGTTCAGAGGTCTGCACCAGGAAAGTGTGACATGCTCCCGCAAGCAAGAAACCGGAGCCGTGAGCTGTTGCAGTCAGAGTGAAAACAGAGTAAATGAGCGGGCTGAGACAGAGCTCAGAGGCGAACCCACAGCTGCAGAGTCCAGTTGAGGAGTCAAGTAAGCAGCTCTGCTTCGAGACAGGTGACAGTAGCCTTTCATAGCCCTTCCAGAGCACACCGCTCACCAAATACAGGTCCACAGTGGCCTTCAAGGAACGGAAGGAGGTCCGCAAGGCCATAGCAAAAATACCTGTTTCAGGGGAAGAAACAGAAAAGCCACAGAGTGGGGAGGGAAATCGAAATAAGTTCCAGTCTGTGGTAGAAACCGAGAAACTGCAGAATGGGGAGAGATACAGCAAGAAGCCCCAAAGTGGAAAAGAGACAGAGAGAAGCCCAGCAAGAGGAAAGAGCCTCAGAGCCCTGAGTGGGAAATAAACAAGTGCAAGCTCCAGAGAGGGGAAGGAAAAGACTGAAATCACCCCAGACTGTGGGAAGGGAAATACAGATGTTGACAACACACCAGTTTGAAGAAGAACCAGACAGATCCGACGAACACTGGGAAGGCACTTCAGTCGTATACAAACTATACATTTTGGACTGTGAACATAGGCAAGGGTGGGAGTTAGAAGCCACCAGCCATCTCTTTTGCTTGGGTAAGGCCTAAAAGTATCTTTGGTTGTCTTATAATTTATTTTGAGCAGTAGGCAGAGAAAGTAGGTAGAACAGGATTTCTGGACAGAGGGCTTAGTTTGCGTTTACCCATCTTGACAAACTGACGAGCGCACTTTGTTGCCTTGATTTGTATAGAGTAGGGCTTAGTATCACAGAGTTAGGGAACGGAAAGTTGTTTTTGGAGAGAATAAAATGTATAAAAATCATGCCTCCTTGTCCGTCTATTGATTTAGTCCTCTTTGCCTATAAGACTCTGTCCTGTCGAAGTCACTCTCTCTAATCTTACAGGTGGTTCCCCAGAATCCTGATGCTCAGAGCGGCCGGCTGTTCTAACACAAGGCCTAGAGACTACAGCTACCAGCATGTACCACACTCCTACTACTACTAAAATAGATAGTGGGCCCCGGCCAGAGGGTGCCAGACTCACCAAAGGAGCAGTGGGGGTGAAGCTGATGCCAGAGGGCACTGGCACAGCACTGGGGGTGACCAGGAAACACTCTCCAACACCCCCTAAGAACAGTGACTTATTTGATATAGGAGGGGGAACAGAGAATAATTGACTTTGATGCTGCATAGCAGGATGCAAGGAAATGGAGGTTACAATATGTGCAAAGATAAAGGCTCCCAGGAAGAAAGGCATAGGAGTAGTTTGAGTACACAAACCTGGGATTGGCCCAGGGAGACAGCAGACCCAAGTACCCAACGGGAGGTTAGAGAATATTCTAGACAGGATGGGAGGATTATAAAAGCCCAGGAAAGTCAGTCTGCAGTGAGAGGTGTTTGAGTGAGGTTGAAGGAGTTACAGCAGGACCAAGACCCAGGGAGGAGTGTGTAGGAGATGTAGCAGAAGTTGGAAGAGAGTACTGGCATATATGTAGAGGGTGAAAGTAAGGTGTTGGGATTGAGAAACGTGTACCTTGTACTTGAGGTAGACAAAGGGGGGCGTCAGATCGGGGGATGAAAAGCGGAGTAAGATCAGGTGGGGCGGGTGAGTAGAGGTAAGAGGTGAAGAGAAGGAAAACCCAGAGGAAGATCTGGGGGAAGTGATAATCAGGTTTGGAAGGCCATAGACAGAAAGGAAGGACTCATCCCTCAGAGAAGAACCTACATGGTGGTGTAGACTGATCGCAGGCGAAAAGACCAAATGGGTAATAGCCACAGCAAAGATAATTGACGCTGCTTTAAAAAAGGCTACTAAGATTGAAACAAACCATCTGACAGCCAGAAGCCAGGAGGCCGATTAAACCGCTGTAGAGATATCCCACACTACTAAAGAGCCACTTCATTTTTATCTTCATCTTGTAAAAATCAATTTCTTTATATTGGTTATAATCAAGTAAATAAAAAAATAAAAAAATAGTGAGATGCCCAGGCAACTCCTGGTTGAGTCACCTAGAAAGTCTCTGAGGGAGAGGGAGATAGATAAGGCTTCAGTCTTTAGGCCACCTCAGCGAAGGGGAACCTTAAGACAGTCGGGGAAGCCAGTCTACAGTGAACCAGTATCACATCAAGTCTTTTGGGAATAGAAGAACAAGTTACTCTCATACCTGGTAACGTTCTTTCGATGGGATAGTCCGACGACGTATTCCATATCTATGACAGGTAATCACCACAGCTGTGCTGCTTCGGAAACTTTTCAGCGTCTGCGTCCTGCGTCAATGACGTCGATACGCTGATCTCGAGGGCCTCCGTCGAGCCGACGTCACCGGATGTTATAAGTAGGACGCACAACGCCCGTAGCCTCAGTTGTAGTTTTTTTCCCAGAACGCGTGGCACTAATCTTCTGAAAGTATGACCACAGAAAGCCTTGCGGAAACGTAAGCTGCAATAGCATAAGAAATTCTGTAGCGGGGCAAGCAGGGAGAGAGCGATATGGAATACGTAGTCGGACCATCCCATCGAAAGAAGGTTACCAGGTAAGAGAGTAACTTGTTCTTCGAGGGTATTGGGTCCTTCAATGTATTCCATATCTATGACAGACTCCCAAAGCAGTACCAACGTATGGAGGAGGGAAAAAGAATTTAGAATATAGAAATTTAGAATGCCCAATCAAATTGCAGAGTAAAGGACCGCCTTGCCAAAGGCCAGATCCTGCCCATGGATAGAATCTAGGGAGCAGTGTCGTACAAAAGTATGGACCGAAGCCCAAGTGGCTGCTTCACAGATGTTACGAATAGGAACACCCCTACGCAGGGCAGTAGAGGCAGCCATACAACTAGTAGAATGGGTCTGCAAGCCTACCGGAGGGTCCTTACACCCCCAAGCGGTAATATTCAGAAATTGCCAAGATAATCCATCTAGACAAAGTCTGCTTAGTAACAGCTTGTCCCAAACGCCTTCCAGCGTAACCAATAAAGAGTTGATCGTCCACTCTGACCCGAGACATGCGCGAAATGTAGAAACTTAAAACTCTCCTAGAATCCAACCTATGGAGCCTCGCCTCGTCCTTACCAGGATGCGGAGGAGGATAGAACGCCGGGAGAAAGACCTTCTGGCTTAAATGAAATTTCGATATAACTATCGGAAGAAAAGAAGGACGGACTCTAGCTTAACAGAAAGTGCCTGCAACTCACTCTGCGAGCGGAAGTGACCGCAACTAAAAATACAGTTTTAAGAGTTAACAGCCTCAAAGGACAAGAGTGCAAAGGCTCAAATGGAGCACCCATGAGTAATTGAAGAACCATGTTCAAATCCCAACCGGGCACCTGGAACGGTGACAAACACATTAGTGGGAACACATTAGTGAGAAACTGAGAAATTAAAGGAATTTTAAATTAAGAAGACTCTTCAGATGACAGATAGACAGCGCCGTCAGGTAACCTTTAATGGTACCCACTTGCAGGCCCTTGTGGGCTAAGGAAATCAAAAAGGACAGAACCACAGGAATGTCACGTGAAAAAGGATCCACATTCTTTACCCTGCACCAGTCGCAGAACTTTCTCCAGCGGCAACGGTACAGGGACTTTGTTGCAGGCCCCTGGCCGAAAGCAACACCTTCACCTCGTCTTCAGGAAGGTCCCAATCCTTATACCTAAACCGTTCAGAAGCCAAGCGTGAAGGTTGAGGGATTTAACCTCTGGATGGAGAACCTGACCCCCCCTCCCGTGAGAGCAGATCGTCTCGGTAGGGAAGACGGCCTGGAGGGCGGATGGACAAGTCGAGAAGGACCGGGTACCACGTCCTCCGGGTCCAAGCCGGAGCAATGAGTATCATGCAGGAACCGAACCTCCGTAGCCTCCGCAACACTTGCGGAATGACGGGGACAGGAGGAAACGCATACAGCAGTGGGAAGGACCACTCCACTACAAACGCGTCCCCTAAGGCTCCTCTTGGAGGAAATTCCCACAAGCAGAACCTCTCGCACTTCCGGTTGACACTGGTGGCGAAGAGATCCACTTGTGGGGTCCCCCAAAGGTCGAAGATCTCCAGGAGAATCTCCTGAGCCAGCTCCCACTCGTGAGAGATTGTGTTCTGCCTGCTCAGAGCGTCCGCCGTCTGGTTTTCATCTCCGGCCAGATGAACTGCCGAGATCAAAATTTCCTGCTGGATGGCCCAGAACCAGAGCTGCATCACCTCTCTGCACAGAGGAAGTGAACCTGCCACCCCCTTTTTGTTGAAATAGTGCATGGCCACTGTGTTGTCCGTCAGAATCAGGACATTCTTTCCTCGCACAGTCGGCAGAAAAGCCTTCACGGCTAGCCTGACGGCCCTCAGCTCCAACAAATTGATATGGAGTCTGGACTCCGACGGAGACCAACGACCGCTGACTGTCAGCTCGTTGGCATGAGCTCCCCATCCCGTGAGGGATGCGTCCGTCACGATCATCACCTCTGGCCAGGGAAGCCAAAATGGAGCCCCCTTCATCAGATTGCCTTCGACGGCCCACCACAAAAGATCCTGGGCGACCGAGGGCGGCACCTGAACAGGGTCCGACATCCTGCCGGAAGACTGTGACCATTGCATCTTGAGAGCCCACTGCAAAGATCTCATCCGCAGTCGAGCCTATGGCACCAGAAGAATGCAGGATGCCATGAGACCGAGCAACCTCAAGAACTCGAACGCCGGGAGCATCTGGGCAAGTTGAAACTTGTGCACCATCTGCTGAATGTGAAGAGCCCTCACCTGGGGAGGGAAACACTGCCCCAGGGATGTGTTGAGCACTGCTCCGATGTACTGGAGCCGCTGTGTTGGCGTCAAGTGGGACTTCTTTAAGTTGAGGGAGAAGCCCAGCTTGTGAAGGGAGGGGCAGGTAACGGACAGATGATCCAGGACCTGCTCGGGTGAGCTCGCCCTGATCAACCAATCGTCCAAGTAGTGGTAGACTTGAATCCCCCCTTTCCTGAGATACGCTGCCACCACCACCATGAGCTTGGTGAAGACCCTCGGGCGGAGGTCAATCTGAACGGCAGGACCCGAAACTGAAAGTGCGAGTCGCCAACCGCGAACCTCAGGAATTTCTTGTGCTTTGGATGGATCGGCACATGAAAATAAGCGTCCTTGAGGTCGAAAGACACCAACCAGTCCTGAAGTTGAAGGGCATGGAGGACTTGAGAAAGAGTAACCATCTTGAACTTGTCCTTCCTGAGGAGTTTGTTCAAACCGCGCAAGTCCATGATGGGTCTCAAACCCCTGTCTTTCTTCGAAATCAGAAAATAAGGGGAATACCATCCCTTGTTCCTCTCCGCTACAGGCACCAGTTCTATGGTGCCTTTCTCCAGCAGGGATTGAATTTCCTGCGCAAGGAGCGGATCCAGACTCCTCAAAGAGAGATTCCCTGGTGGATTGTCGTAAGGCCTCTGCCGGAAAGGAAGACACCCCGTGGGCTATGATCTCCAGGACCCACACATCTGAAGTAATGGCACGCCATTCTACAAGATGCTCCGCCAGCCTTCCCCCAACTGGCGAACCATGGGACATGGCCTCATGACTGAGCTGAAGCGGCATTGCCTGAGGTAAAGAGGCAACTGCCTGAGCGGCCTTGCCACCTCAAGTACCTTGTTTTCCACCTCTGGCACTCCTACGTGGGCCCCTTTCACTTGCAGCGCCTCTTGATCTACTAAAGGATGAGTAATATCGAAAGGAACCTCCGGTTGGTGAACTCCAGCGCTCAACGACTTCGCTGCAGCTTTTGAGGTCTGCAACCTCCCAAGGCTCTCGTCAGCCTTGCTGCCAAAAAGATGTTCACCATCAAAGGGCATGTTGAGGAGCCGGGCTTGCACATCAGGAGCAAACCCCGACTTCCGCAACCACACAAACCTGCGTATTATGGTGCTCGCCGCCATGGACCGGCTGACACAAGCCGCCATGTCCAAACCCGACTGAACGGACTCACACATGGCATCCTTGCCATCCTGCACCATAGCAAGGAAACCATCCCGTTCCTCCCCTTCGGGAATATGATCAGCCGCTAACGAAATACAGTTCCACAGAGTGTGCGTTAAACGTGACAAGGCACACACCGAGTTGGCTGCCTGTAAAGCCATACCCCCTGAAGAAAACACTTTCTTCGCCCAGCCATCAAAACGCTTGTCATCCCTATCAGGGGGGATGGTAGTATACAACGCCTGATTCGCTGGGGCCGTAGCCGCCTGCACCACCAAACTCTCTGGAGTGTGGTGCGTTGTAAAGTAGTATGGTTCGCTACTGGCTGGAGTGTATTTTCGCAGCAAAGACTTGCTCACTGCCGGGAGACTCTCCGGGGCAGTCCAAGCCGCTGCCACCCTTCTGTGCAAGGCCACATGGAAAAAATGGCAGTACCGGGTCAGTTGGTGAACCTTGGTCGAGGATATCCGTCAGGTCATCCTGCAGAAAATCCACTGGTGTCGCAGACCACCCCAAGTATTCCGTGACACTCGACATAAGGCGCCGGTACGAGGACTCGGCATGGGTGCCAGGCTCAGGACTACAGAACTCCACCTCCGGAGAGGTGTCCAGACCACTGGCATCGTGCAACGACTGACGCAGGTCTTCCATCTGGTTATGACCAGAGAAAATCTCGTCTGGTACCGTATCAGGAACCAACCCTTCCTCAGATCCCTCAACCACCTCAGAAATATAATCCAGAGGCTGGAATGTGGGCACAGAATAAGGGATAAAGACATTTTTAGCCTTGGCCAGAGCCTTTCTAGGGGGTTCCACCGTGCCACGGGGTACCTCTGACAAAACAGCCTCGAAAGGCGTTGAGGGTTTCGATGGAATCAGCGTCGATGTCGACCGTGGCGCCGACAGCTTCGACACAGTCCTCGAGGGTGGAGCCCCGAGCGTGTCCTTCGACAGCCTGGGCGCCGATGGCGTAGACGACTTCCTCAGAGGCGGAGCCTCAGGAGAGTCCCTCTATGACCTCAGCGCCAAAGGCGTCAACGTCTTCTTCTTCGAAGACTTCACAGGCTCCGACGGTCTCGAGGGCGTTGAGGACCGGTACCTGGATGGGCATGACTAGACCGATTCCCCTTGTCCAAGCGGGACCTCTCCCGTGAATCGTGCCTACCACCCAAGCCCGAAGGTGTTCGAGTGGTGTCTCTAGTACGGTCACGGCTTGCTCCTCTCTGAGGCACGGACGGACCGGAGTCCTGCGATTCAAAAATCGCCAACATCTTCTTACGGAAGGAAGCCATTCCTTGGGAGTCCAATGCTTGGTGGGACAAGCAACCCACCGACAGGCGGCATCCTTAGACGAGAACCGGGAAGGTGACCGATGACGGCGCTTCCGTGAGTGCCTCGAAGAGGCAGAGGAATGGCGGGACCTACTTCGGGACCGAGACCTCCCGGACCGACGACAACGATACAGAGAGTCGCCCCTCGAATTGTCAGTCGAAAGCAGAGAGGTCACCTTACCAACAGAAAGCTTCTTCTTACGCTCCCGCAAGGCCTTCGACGTAAGCGACTGGCAGTCTACACAATCATCCGTGTTGTGGTCCTCACCGAGGCACCAGAGGCAGGCGTCGTGTGAGTCCGTCAACGACATCTTGGACCCGCAGACCCGACACTTCTTAAAACCCGGCCGCGGGGTGGAAGAAGACGAAGGCATCATGAAATCTTCACAAACGAACAGGTTCGAAGAAACAAAAGAATAGTAACTCAGAAGAACCGAGGCACGCCGAGATCTCCGAAGCGAACACGTTCGCGGAAAAAACGGAACTGAGGCTACGGGCGTCGTGCGTCCTACTTATAACATCCGGTGACGTCGGCTCGATGGAGGCCCTCGAGAACAGCGTATGGACTTCATTGAAGCAGCACAGCTGTGGTGATTACCTGTCATAGATATTGAATACGTCGGAGGACCCAATCCCCTCGAAGCCTGGATAAGAGAGGTTGGAACAATATCTGGTACATGGCATATTCTGGCATCTGATGGGACCTTAGGATCTACTGCTTCTATGACTGTGTCACTTCGCGGCAGACTTGGCGATTGTGGAATCGCTGGCGTAGTATCGCAGGCGTAACTGTCCGCCATTACGCTTCCCGACACGGTTCCTCTCAGTGCCGTTCCAGACGTTGCACGCTTGCGAAGCCGGGGGTATAAATACCATCACTTCCTGCTTCGTATGCGTTGCAACGTTTTCGGGTTTCCTGCCGTGTTGCTGCCGCTCCGTTTCTACTCAGCTGTTTTGCCTTGTGGATTCCTCTGCTGTTTGTTACCTTATTTCTTAGGAATCTCCGCCTTTCCTGTTCCCTTGTTTCGGTCCCGGGGTTTTTCCCCTTCTCTATTTTTCTTACTTAGGTTTCCCAACCCTCTACTTTCTCTCTCCCTCTCTCTCCTCTCTCTGGCCCTTCTCTTCTGTTACCTTGTCCATTCTTGACCTGTGCCTGTTCTTCGGATTCCCTTGGACTTCCCACTTGTACGTACTTCTTGGATTTACTGTTGCCGACCTCTGCCTGCTGACCGGATTGCCTTGTCCTCCCCTTGTACCTCTTTGGAACCGTTGACACCGACCTGCACCTGCTTCCTGGACTGTTTTGCCTTGTCCTTGTGCCTACCTGGTGCTACCCGAAGTGGTTGCAAGTTATTCTTACTTCTTCCTTCACTTCCTCGTTGGAGCCTGTTTGGTCCGCGCTGCCTCATACTCACCTTCGGAGAACTCCATCAACTTCCCCGGCGCACTCAAGCAGAGACATCAGGGGTTTTTTGTGCCTTTGGCTTTTTCCCCTATTTGGCACTCCCGGTGAGACTACCCCCGTTGCCCTTATCTTAGTGGCACGGTGGCATCCTATCGGGGGCGTCCGTTTCTTCATTAAAAAAAAAAAGAGAGATCATCAATACATCAGGAAGGCAGACTAAAGAAGAAGGTGGAAGGTGAGGAGTTGGGGAAGGGGGAAGAATCTGAATTATCGTCTGAACTGGAGGACATTGCTGATGTGTGTGACAGTTTGCAACGCCAAAAGATAACCGAGATGGCTACCCCACAGCAAGTACAGGAACTGGTGGCTGCCGTTCAAAACCTGAACTTGGAGGTCCAGAACCTCAAGACAGCCAATGCGACACTTCAACAAAGAATGACCGAGAGAGAACGACTCTCAGCTGATCTACCCCCACTCCCGTTGGTGTCAGGCAAATTTGATGGGTCGCCTTAACGGGTGAAAGAGTTCCTAGATGCATGCAACCTACACTTTTCTTTCCGTCCACAGGCATTTGCTTCAGACCATGCTAAGGTGGGGTTTATGATCACCCACATGACGGGTAATGCCCTGGCCTGGGCCACCCCATTGGTTAATCAACCTGATCCTGTTCTGCACAATTATGATGATTTCAAGACCCTACTGCAGCAGACCTTTTTGCGAACGGAAAGCACTTTTTTGGCATCAGAAGATCTTTTAGATATTCGGCAGGGCAACACAGATTTACTCTCTTACATTACCACTTTCTAGCAGATAGCCGCAGAAGCCGGCTGGCAAGAACAAGCCCAATACGCCATCTTTCGTCGAGGGCTGCGAGAGGACCTCAAGGACGAGTTGGCTCGTATAGCCCGTCCTGCATCCCTTTCGGATCTCATCACTGCCACTCTTCGGATCGATTTCCGTCTGTCAGAACGACGATCTGAGAGAAAGAAGGCCAAATTCTACAGTCTCCCTCCCCCTGAGACTCAGTCACCTGCCTCGGTTCCGACATCCCGTCAAAGCAAAGACGAACCGATGCAGATTGGTACAGGTCAAGCTCCACTCACCCCGGAGGAACGCAAGAGACGACGGGATGGTAATATGTGTATGTACTGTGGATCCTCTAATCATTTGCTGCGAGACTGTCCCGATGTTCCCCCTAGACGTTCGGGAAACGGGCGCCCTCGGTAAGTGTTAGGACGCACTCCCGAGGGGTCATTCCAAGTCCTTATGCAACTCTTTCAGTGACTTCTTCAGAGATCCCCGAAGATTCCAGGTTAATGGTGCTTTCTGTAGTCCTTTCGCTGGGCAATACTGAGATCTATACTCAGGCTTTGCTCGACTGTGGCGCTGCAGGCAACTTCATCGACACTCTGTGGGCCGAACAGAAGGGTATCAAGCGATTGGCCAAACAAGAAGATCAGAAGGTAGAGGGAGTAGATGGGGAACCACTGAGTTCTGGCATGATAACCCACGCAACGGAAGAACTTATTCTGTGCATCCAACAACATTCGGAAAAAATCTCCTTTGATATAATTCGAGCTGCACACTTCCCCATAATATTGGGGATAAGATGGCTTATAAGACACAACCCTCACATTAACTGGACCAAGAATTCACTCAGCTTTCAATCAGCCTTTTGTAAGGCGGATTGCCTCCCAGAGCCTAAGTTTGAGACTGTCCAGACTACTTGTATCTACGATTCTAGGCTCATTCACTGCCTTCCTTTTCACCTCCAGTAATACGCAGAGGTAGTTACAGAGAAGGTGCCTGGTGAGCTTCCTCCTCACAGACCGGAAGATTGTTGTATTGACCTGGTCCCAGGAGCACTAGTACCTTTCTGTTGGATGTTTCCTCTCTCGCTCAAGGAAAGACAATTTCTCCGGGAGTACCTGGATAAAAATCTGGCCAATGGACTCATCAGGCCTTCAAGATCTCTGGCAGGTGCATCTCTGTTCTTTATCCCCAAAAAGGATACGCAAGAATTGAGACCCTGTATAGATTATAGGGGTTTGAATAAAGTAACCATTAAGGACAGGTACCCAATGCCACTTATTACAGAGATCATCCAATCTGTCCAAGGTGCAACGGTATTTACAAAATTGGATCTCCGTAATGCCTATCACCTTCTTCGGATTCAAGAGGGGGATGAATGGAAGACGGCATTAAGGACCTCATTCAGGTTATATGAATACCAAGTGATGCCATTTGGTCTGGTAAATGCCCCTTCCGTATTTCAGGGCTTTATGGACAGGCTCTTTTCTGATCTTCTGTGTCAGACCACCATTGTATACCTTGACGATATCTTGGTATACTCCAGGACTCTGGATGAACATAAAGATCATGTCAAGGAAGTGTTCCAGAGATTAAAAGACAATCACTTATCGGTCAAACTTGAAAAATGTGTGTTTTCTGCAACCTCTATTCCATATCTAGGGTTCATATTGTCAAATCAGGGTATTGCCAAGGATCCCCATAAGGTAACCGCCATCCTGGAATGGCCTTCCCCTAAATCCATCAAGGAGGTGCCAAGGTTTCTAGGACTGGCAAACTTTTATCGCAAATTTATCTCCAATTTTTCACACAGGATCACACCCATAACCACCTTACTCAAGAAATCTTCCAGTCCATTCTTATGGTCTAAGGAAGCAGAAGACAGCTTCCGTAATCTCAAAGAGGCTTTCTGTTCTGCTCCCATACTCCAACAACCTGATCAAAACCGACCCTTCATTGTTGAGACTGACGCCTCTTCATCGGCGATCGGGGCGGTTCTCTTACAGAGCTTTAACGGAGTGGAACACCCGATTTCCTATTTTTCCAAGACTCTGAATGTCAGCCAAAGAAACTATTTTGTAATAGAGCGCGAACTCCTGGCCATGAAATCAGCCTGTTTGGAGTGGCGTCATCTTCTACAAGGAGGCAAATACCCATTTTCCATCAGAGCCGACCATAAGAATCTGCAAGTTCTACGTCAATTTGAATGTTATAACACACGTCAAGCTCGATGGGCACATTTCTTTGCCCAGTTTGATTTTGAGATCACTTATATTCCAGGGCATCAGAATCTAGTCGCTGACTCACTATCTCGCCGAGGAGAGTACATGCAGGTTGCAGATTGTACCCATGATCTCATGTTTCCCCCGTCAAGACGGATTGGAGTAATATCCACATTTCTGAAACAAGTTAAAGAAGCTTCTGGAGGCAAGTTCGAATCGGAGAAACATCCCCAAGACATCGAATACGACATCAAGGAAGGTCTCTACTTTGTGGAAGGCAAGCTATATTTGCCTACTCCTGAATTCCGGAAACTGGCTCTAACTTGGTGTCACGATTTCAAGATGGCAGGTCATAGGGGCACAAGAGGCACTTTGGATTACTTGCAAAGACACTTCTACTGGCTTGATATGAGAAATGATGTGGTTCACTACGTGCAATCTTGTTCTACATGTCTTCGCAGCAAGGGTACCCGCCTACGACCGATGGGACTTTTGGAACACCTTGCTGTTCCAGATGCTCCCTGGGAAGTTATTTCTACTGATTTCATAGTGGATTTACCTCCATCCCAAGGATGCACCTGTATCATGGTGGTGATAGACTGTTTCACTAAAATGGCACACTTTTCTCCGTTGCCAGGGAGTCCAACAGCTGCGGATATGGCCGAGACGTTTGTTAAAGAGGTCTTCCGTCTCCATGGGATACCCAGGAAAATCATCTCCGACAGGGGGAGCCAATATACTTCCCGATTCTGGAAGAACCTCTGCGATCGACTCGGGATTGACAGAGCCTTGACGTCCAGATTTCATCCTCAATCTAATGGGCAAACGGAACGCCTTAATGGTACTCTTGAACAATATCTACGATGCTATGTTACTCTCCACCAGGACAATTGGGTCACTCTACTACCCCTGGCGGAGTTTTCTTACAATAACTCTTTTCATTCTTCTCTTGGTTTCAGCCCTTTCTATTGTAACTATGGTTATCACCCACGATCTATCTTACCTATCTCTAACAAGTCTACCAGTTTACCTACGGTAGATTCTGCCCTTGGCCTGTTACGAGACGTACATATACAAGCCAAACAAAATCTAAGGGAAGCTCAAGATAGATATAAGAAGCAAGCCGATAAGCATCGCAATCCAGTACCCAGGTGGGAGGTGGGTTCCAGAGTTATGTTATCCACAAGATACTTGCCGCGATGGGTACATCCTTCCAAGCTTTCACCTAGATACCTGGGTCCTTACACTATCACACAAGTAGTCAACCCGGTGGCTTTTAGATTGTGATTACCCAAGAGGCTACATAGGGTTCACCCAGTGTTTCATGCTTCCCAACTTAGGTGTTTTCATGAGGACACTTGGTCCCGCCAACACAGAAAGACCCCCTTGCCTGATGATTCCACACAAGAGGAATTTGAGGTCGCTCAGATCTGTGATTCCCGTTATCGTCGGGGCAGATTGGAGTACCTGGTGAGATGGAAGGGTTATCATTGGTCGGAAAACTCCTGGGAACCGGTCTCGCATGTCCATGCCCCACTTTTGGTCCGTAGATTTCACACCCTTCATCCGGGCAAACCAGGGGGAGGCCTCTTTAGGCGGGGGCATACTGTCACTTCGCGGCAGACTTGGCGATTGTGGAATCGCTGGCGTAGTATCGCGGGCGTAACTGTCCGCCATTACGCTTCCCGACACGGTTCCTCTCAGTGCCGTTCCAGACGTTGCACGCTTGCGAAGCCGGAGGTATAAATACCGTCACTTCCTGCTTCGTACGCGTTGCAACGTTTTCGGCTTTCCTTCCGTGTTGCTGCCGCTCCGTTTCTACTCAGCTGTTTTGCCTTGTGGATTCCTCTGCTGTTTGTTACCTTATTTCTTAGGAATCTCCGCCTTTCCTGTTCCCTTGTTTCGCTCCCGGGGTTTTTCCCCTTCTCTATTTTTCTTCCTGAGGTTTCCCAACCCTCTACTTTCTCTCTCCCTCTCTCTCCTCTCTCTGGCCCTTCTCTTCTGTTACCTTGTCCATTCTTGACCTGTGCCTGTTCTTCGGATTCCCTTGGACTTCCCACTTGTACGTACTTCTTGGATTTACTGTTGCCGACCTCTGCCTGCTGACCGGATTGCCTTGTCCTCCCCTTGTACCTCTTTGGAACCGTTGACACCGACCTGCGCCTGCTTCCTGGACTGTTTTGCCTTGTCCTTGTGCCTACCTGGTGCTACCCGAAGTGGTTGCAAGTTATTCTTACTTCTTCCTTCACTTCCTCGTTGGAGCCTGTTTGGTCCGCGCTGCCTCATACTCACCTTCGGAGAACTCCATTAACTTCCCCGGCGCACTCAAGCAGAGACATCAGGGGTTTTTTGTGCCTTTGGCTTTTTCCCCTATTTGGCACTCCCGGTGGGACTACCCCCGCTGCCCTTATCTTAGTGGCACGGTGGCATCCTAACGGGGGCGTCCGTTTCTTCATTAAAAAAAAAGAGAGATCATCAATACGTCAGGAAGGCAGACTAAAGAAGAAGGTGGAAGGTGAGGAGTTGGGGAAGGGGGAAGAGTCTGAATTATCGTCTGAACTGGAGGACATTGCTGATGTGTGTGACAGACTGTTCTCATGAAATGTTATTTACATGTTTTTTCATATACAACTGAACAAAAGTGAACACTTGGCTCCTAAATCAATAACTGAAAGAAAAGGCGTATGCACAGGTCAACAACAGAAACAGGAGTGCCTCCGCTGAAACCCCGACACATGTTGCTTGTACATAAACAGTGGACACACACAGGTCGACACTATACATGTAATAAATGCACCTAAGTCAGTACAAAGGTCAGGATATTCAGATGTCCTGCTTTTGTTTGGGAAATGGGATAGAGTATATGCAGCCTTATTTTTTTTATATACTACAATATCGACCAGCGCAAAATCTTTTATTACGGTAGTTTGGATTTCAGTAAACTGTGTCAGATAAAATTGGAATGTAGTGGTGCAATGCATTTACTCCTCACCTGCAGCCAAGTTTCCAATCTTCCTTATCTTGGAAATCCGAGAATACCTGTCAAGCTTCTCCTCCTTGTCTTCAACTTTTATCAACTTCTTAAAGTCCGGATTTTCTCGGTCATAGGCTTCTTCCAGGTCTTCAGGTTTCATCAGGGCCACTGAATTCTGACAATCCTGGGCAGGTGGCTCCTCTCCCACTACAATCTTCACCCAATCTTCATCAGGGACCTCACACTTGCCGTAAGAAACATCTTCCTCGTCTTCAACCTTCACCTGGATAATGGGGTGCAGACTATCAGTGAAAGACAAACCCTCTTCTACTTCAATCTTCACGCTATCCTTTAAGTCTTTACAATCCCAGACAGAAGGTTCTGCTTTTTCACTCTTCAGCTGGTCCATGATGTCCTGGGAATTTTTAGCAGATGGATCAATGCCCTCTTCAACCTTCAGCAAGTCTACAAAATAGAGAAATAAAAGAAAGGGGATGATGGCTGGAGTGCGAGAAAGTAGATAGAGGTTTTAACCTAACCAAGGAATCTTCCTTTCAAGCTTTCTTACTGACAGTTTTGTTTCAGATAAACCACTTATACCCTATGCATGCTAAGGTCTTCCTTTTCCAGGGCAATGAAGGCAGGGACAGCCCCAAAAGCTTTCTCTCTGACAAATGTGGTGCAAAGGGAGAAGGTTTATTCGACAAAAAGAAGTAGTATATCAAAGTGCCTATATACTGGGTATCCAAAAAGACAATTATGCAAAATGCCTATTGTTCGCATAGATAATAATACCATTTTTATTAATCAAAAAACTATTTTAAACAATCATAAAATTATCACATTACATAAAACGTGTATAAAATACAACAGATAAACAACAACACAAGTTGACCACTATATGTGGGTCTTAGTATTGTAGTACACACAAGTTCTCTGTATGACTCTGAACACTGGGGCCTTTTTTCCAATTTGGTTTGTTAGATTGTTCCTCTTATACTTTGTCATAAACCAACTTGTACAAGTTTCAGTCCATTAAACACATATCAATGTTGGACATTCTTCAGGGGCAAACGTCATCTTGTGTCTGTTGTGTTAAAAAAAACTTCAAATTTTTAATATCCTTACTTCAGCAGATTTTGTGTGCTACCATTACAGGCTACTGGGGTATGTATTTCAAAAAAGGTAGCAGGCGCTCCTCTCCAGAAAGAACATGGCATGATAACCTGTTCTGAGATGAGTTTGCAGCACACGCTTTTTGCTCACTGTACCTTTCACAGATGGGAAATATCCATTTACATATCAGTCTTTGTCCCGCCCACATGGGCAGTCCAGCAGCAAAATGCTATGGCAATTCCTCTCTGAACAAGAGTACCAACAGCAACCCCATACACGTGTTTCAGCCTTGGTGGGCCTCATCAGTGAGGTGAAGCTGTGCCTCTCTGAGCACAGTGAGCAGGGAGTCCACGTCTGGTTGCCCCCAGGTAACTCAGGGTGACCAACCCCAAGTTCCTTGCAAAAATTTCAAAAAAGGTAGCAGGTGCTCCTCTCCAGAAAGAACATGGCATGATAACCTGTTCTGAGATGAGAGTTTGCAGCACACGCTTTTTGCACAGTGAGCAAAAGGCAGATGGCTGAGAACTCTGAATGTGGTTAACAACCACTGAGCAGGTTATCATGCCTTGTTCTTCTGAGAGAGGGGCGCCTGCTACCTTTGTTGAATTCTTTGAAGGAACTTGGGGTTGGTCACCCTAGGTTACCTGGTGGCAACCAGACGTGGACTCCCTGCTCAGTGTGCTTAAAGAGGCTCAGCTTCACCTCACTGATTATGCCCAACAAGGCTGGAACACGTGTATGGGGTTGCTGTTGGTACTCCTGTTCAGAGAGGAATTGCCATAGCATTTCGGTGCTGGACTGCCCATGTGGGCGGGACAAAGACTGATATGCAAATAGTTATTTCCCATCTGTGAAAGGTACAGTGAGAAAAAAGCAGATGGCTGCAAACTCTCAATGTGGTTAACAACCACTGAACAGGTTATCATGCCTTGTTCTTCCGAGAGAGGGGCGCCTGCTACCTTTGTTGAATACTAGGGTATGTATCCCAGCGCACCCAAAAACGCAAAGCCCTAAAGAAGTGGTTATGTTCTCCACAGGAATCCACATTATCTTCCTACAAGACCCTAGCCACTCACTACAAGAAAGCAATAATGACTGCCAAATCATCCTCCTACAACGACCGCATCACCAATGCCACTTCCGAGTGTAAGGAACTCTTTGCCATCTTCAAAGAGCTATCCAGTTGAGCGACTAAATCTCAGGAGATTGTCAAAGACAAAACCTGGTGTACCCGCGTACAGACAGCTCCGTTTAACAAAATTGAGTTACTGCAACAAAACAAAAATAGAAGAGCATCATACCAACCTCTCCAAACTGGCCACTCCAACTCCCACCCAGATACTAAAAACACTGCTAACAACATAAAACCCTTCTCCTTCAGGGAGGTCACTGAATCTGAAGTCCTAGATATCGTCAACAAAATCAAGCCATCAAACTGCAAAGGTGATGCTTGCCCAGCCAAACTAAATAAAGACTGCGCAGAAACCCTTGCCCCTTTTCTGAAAACATTCATCAATGCATCCTTCAAAACCAACTCAGTTCCTGATAGCCTTAAAGTGGCGTGGGTTCGCCCACACCTAAAAAAAACCTTCCTTGGACCCAGAAATAGCCAACAACTATAGGCCCATCATCAACGTCCCTTTTTTGCTAAAAATTCTAGACAAGGTGGCATACACGCAAATTCAGCAAATTCTGGAAGAAAATAAAATCCTAGGTAAAAGGCAATCAGGATTCCGTCCGGGCCATGGAACGGAATCTGCCCCCCTCAATCTTAAAATCCAACTGGCCGATATTATGACCAAACCGGCACTCCACCTTCTGCTAGATCTCTCATCTTCCTTTGATCTTGTAAACCATGATATTCTCAGTAAGCAACTAATAAATGCGGGCCACTTCTCCCCACAAGCCACAGCCATTCCTCAAAAGGGAGACTTGTGAGAGTATTTTCAGACTCTGCCTGCGCTTCTCCTACCACCATACACTGTGGAGTCCAACAAAGATCGTGCACCGCACCCACCCTCTACAACATCTTCACCCTCCCACTCTTTAACGACCTGGATCGACGTGACATAGCCTACACAACCTATGCCGACGATACCCAAGTCCTTCTCCCTTTAAACGAACAAGACATCACAGCTCTAACCAACATCTACACAGCCATCAAAACATGGATACTCATGGTAGGCACTAAAAAACACTCAAGAAACTCTCCCCACATTACAGCACTTTTATCATTGACTGCATCAACATCAGTCAAGACCCTAGGGGGTTTACCTGGACTCCTCCCTGACCATGACACGTCAGGTCAGCGCCACAGCCTCCTCCGCTGCCCTCACCACAAAAATCATCAACGCTGTCAAGCCCTTCCTGTCTATCAAAAACCGCCTATCAATTGCCAGAGCCACAGTAGGCACCAAGCTCGACTACTGCAATGCACTCTTCCTTGGCACATCAGCAAAAAACATCAATAAGCTCCAAGTAACACAAAACAATGCCCTCAGAGCAGCATTGAGCATTCCCAAAGGGGAACATATCGCCAGGGCCAGAAAAGACGCACACTGGTTACCTATCAGAGAACGCATCCTCTTTAAAACAATGGCCATCACACACAAGTGCCTCCTTACCGCTCAGAAAAGATTACCCGCAACCCATCATCCAGACCCATTAGATCACATCTCGCCAACCAGATCCAGGTCCCACTCTTCAAAAGGGTAAAAGCTGGAGGCTCCAGATTCCTACACCTAGTCCCTAGGAACTGGAATGCCCTCCCCGCGGCGCCTAGAAATGAAGAATCCTACAATGTCTTCTGGGAACTGCTAAAAACCAACTTGTTCAACTACCCTTGCCCCCACTATGCATTTAAAGATGTTGGCACTGCCACAGGAAACTGTACCTCCTGACAAATAACACAGACATCTTTATTCTGTATATAACGTTTCCTCTGCCTTCTCTGTACTGTTCTTTGACTCACTCATGTATGTAACAAGCAAACCTTCTGCAACAGCGGCACGATGCCTCAGGGCCGCTGCGTGCTATACAAATTCAAATAAATGAATACATTTGGCATCTCCGCTTCACTCTCTGCTGCAGCGGCAGACCTTCTGCATTCTGCCCACTCAGGTCTGCGTCCTTCCGCACACCAAAGCACTTCACGTCAGGTTGGGAGCACGTCTCTCATTTGGGCGGGATTCTCTTTCCATTGCTGTCCACGACGCTGCTTCCTGCTGTATGCACTCTGCAATACCGCACGCCTTCTATTCATGCATCGGCTTCAGCTGCCGCTCTTCATTTTGCGGCAATCCCAGAACTCCGGACTGCTTCTGCCTCTACTACTCGTTCCACGTCTCACCCCAACTGTATCTTATTCTTGAAATTAAATGTCCCACTCAGTCCCAGTACCACAGGCATTATGAATCCTGAAGTCCATAGTGGTTTTGGTTCTTTGACATTTAGTTGGTTTTGATTGTTTTGTGAACTGAGAGTTGTCAGAGTTAGAGGATGTTATGTAAAGGGTTTGTGATTTAACATTGGGGTTAGGACCGCTATCTAAGACAGAATCATGACAATTAGAGGATGTCATATTTAATTCGTGAATTTCCAAGGAACAAACCCTAGTCTGTTTAGATTACCTTTCATAGCATGTTCTTTGAGTAGTTTCATGGGAGGGACTTGTGCCATAATAGCATACCATTAGCTATTTGGGAATTATAGGACTCTCATCCTTACAAGAAGATGAATACTGCGTCTCTTGCAAAGGAGTCACCACTTCCCCCTGACAGCCATCTCCTCCCATGTCATCCTCCCTCATGATACCACCCCCAGGGTTAGGATCAGGTAGCAGCTGCCTTCTCCTGTCCACATGGGAAGAGGCAGTAGGCTAGGGTTCAGTGATGACTCTGCAGGATTCATCTCATAACTTATATTTGAATTGCCTTTTTCACTTTATGTTCAGCACTTTCTGGGTAAAAAAGAAATCCCACTCACATCACATATGCATTTTGGTGAGGTTCCCTCTGCAAGATTGGGAACAGGAAGGAATTGTGAGTCTTTCTGCGGTATCAGGTAATAAAATTGCGGCAAAAATGTCACCAGTAAAAAAAATGGTGGCAAAAATGCTGTGGTTTGACCCGGTAAAGGTCTACCCCATTATACCATTTAAAGGGAGCAGGTGTTGCAGGGGTGTCCCCACCCCCCTTAAATGGTACAATGGGTCTGTAGGGGTGTCCCCCGCATCCTTTACATGATTGTGACGCACAAAACCACAGCATTTTTGCCAGGATATTTTGTAATCACTGCCATTTTTGCCACGATTTTAAGACATGAAACCCTTTCTGCATTGGGGGGGAGATGTGCTCCCAACCCAACGCGAGTTCCCTGCAGGTGTTGGAGGACGCAGATACCCATCGGGGCTCACGAGAGAGGCTGTGCAGGTGGTGGCAGGTACAAAGAGCCGTCACGCTAATCACTGATTCCGCCGCAGCAGCAGAGAACTTCACAGAGATGCCAAACAGAGCCGGTGAGTTGGCCCTCCATAGAAGGTAAGCCCGGGGCGCTCCGAGTGGAAAGTTTATGCAATTCTGACTATTTTGAATACCGAGCAAGTAGAATACAAAGGCAAAAAGGGCGCAATTCTCCACTTATGAAACGTCAATTTGGAGAAACCTGTAACCCACATTACCAACAGCCAAGAGGCTATCCTGAAGAAGTAAGAGTGCAGAATGGGTGCAATTCTCCATTTGTGTAATGTTAATTTGGGGAAACCTGTAACCCACATTCCCACCAGCGCAGAGATTATAATAAAGAGAGAAAGGGCAACAATTCCTCTTTCATGAGACACCAATTTGGGGAAATCTGTTACCCATGTTGCCACTAACAGAAGAGACCAACTGTAGTAGTAGGAGTTTTCTTCCTAGCAGGAGAGTGAACCAGGAAATGGACCATTTATAGTTATTCCTGGCAGTACAGTAGACCAGGAAAGGAACTGTTGATTTGAAGAGATGTGGGTGTGGTAAAAAGGTGTTGTGGAAAGATATTGGCAAGTATCATTTTTGGCAACCTGTTACGTCATCAAAGGGAGTTGCTTTGCTACCCTGACAAAAGTATTCCATTGGAAGAATAATTGTCATATACTAATATTTGTTTCGCAACATGAGAAAGACATTGTGTGGAGGAAAATAATTGCTTTGGGTTTGGAGCAAGTGTTGTGAAAGAGACATTTACTTTACAAAGTGGAAGGATGCAGTGGATGGAAAGACATTTTGAGTTGAAGTAAAAAGAACTTTGTTGAATAAGAACTTTTCCAGGGGTATTCTTGAATTGATCCAGGAGAAGGGAGCCCAACCCTGTTCACAAAGAGTACTTTCCAAAAACTATAAATTGGACTTTTTGCATTGTTTTGTTGAACTGAAGACAACAAAATATTCCTTGTATACTTTTGTTGCATGCATTAGTGTGAGTGTCAGAGACTGTTTGTACACTAGGTCATGCTTCTTTAGTTTTAATTTGCTAGGCAGGGATATTCTCATTAGGATAGGGAAAAATAGGTGTTTATCTCGCCCCTTTTTATCTTAATAAATGGCAAACATTGCGAAAACTACCTTTTTGTGTCTGTCTCGCATTTCCGATCACTCACAAGTCCTTCAGCTGTATCACTAAAGATGAGATTAAACCCGTGGCTGGTGAGAAGGCAAAAAGGCAAAGCGGCGAGAGTATCAAGCACTTGGGAGATGTGAACTGCTGAGGTGGAGCGAAGCCACTGGAGCAAGTCCTAGCATGGAGACTAATGGGCAAGAGCCGACCGGGAGATGAAAGGATTAGGAACCAAAGTACAGAACCGGGCCAGACGTGGAGACCCACGGACAGTTGCCAAATACAGCATTGATGAGGTGGTGTGAAGTCCAGATTGTAAAAAGCAACCAAAGGTAAATGTTGATGAAGGAAGCCATAGTGAGTAGAAATGCTGGAACTTGGCCTGTGAGATCCTTGAGCACATTGAGAAGGGCAATTTGAGTGTCAGTGTGGATGCTCAGAGTGTGAATTCCTAGCATGCAGGAATCTCTTGCAAACTCTTGAGAATAAAATTCAAAAGCAAATAAAAAATACATGCTTGGACTTCAGAAATAGATTTTATTTAAAAACCCCCAAGCAAACCCTAGTGAAGTCTTGACACCAAGTGGTCAAGGACCAACCTTCAGTGTCAAGAACCAACCTGACAACCCCAAAGAAAAGATTTGTAACTTTTAAAGCTCCAGTCAAGCCTTTTCAAGAAGTGGGGATGGAGGGACGGGGTTTGGTATGTACTTATTGAATGCCACCATGAGGGAACAGGAACACCTATGGGACACTGCACAATGTTGTCAAGCTGAGCACTGCCACAACATAGCAAACAGCCCAATTATCACATGGCTCAGCCCAGAAATTCCTGGATTACTTGCTGATAATCTTCATTACTCCTAGTCCTACTCTTCCTTGTCTCAGTACTAATCACCGAGGTGCCCCACCTCCCACAGGAACCCTTTTTATCTTTCCACTCTTTTAGTCCCACCTCCCCACCACTGGACATAATAGCTTGCCTCCCTCAAGCCACAACAGTAACTACCAACCGCCAGAAAGGCCCATTTGACAGCAGGGAGCGGCAGCGAGGCGGGAATGCCATACTGGGACGAGGAAGAGTAGGACTGGGAGAAATAAAGATTCCCTGTGAGTAATCCAGCCATTACCTCCATGTCCCCCTTCCTCGTCCCAGTACTAATCATTGAGGTATCCCACCTCCAGAGAGAATGGGCCCAGAAGAAATCCCACAGACCAGACGGAGGCACGCAAACCAACAAGCACAAGCCTACTGGAGCACGCAGCCCAAGAAAGCAGCATCAACAACCAGAGCACAGAAGAACAACAGGCAAAACCCAAGACCCAAAAGCCCCAGCCTCCCAGCAGAGGAAGGGAAGGCGAAAGCACCAAACAACAAGTTGTGGCCAACCCAGGCAGCAGTCCCGCAAATGTCCCATAGAGCAACACAGCATGCTGCCATCCAGAAAGAAGCCATGCCTCACATGGACCTGCCCGTAACCCATCCCGGAGAGGGAAACCCACAGAGGAGCAGGCCAGAGAGAAGACGTTAAACACCCAACGACGGAGCATGGGCACAGACACCTACCCACCAGGGGAGAGTCCCCACCACTGCCAAGGGCGATGAACAGGTTGGAGGAAGAACGAAAGTCTGTGCCCCGTACCAGACACACCAGGACAACCCCCCTGACATCCAAGGAAGCCCAGCATGCCCCCAAAGAGGAGATGGGGGAGGGGAACATGGAAGGACAACTCCCAGAGAGACAAGAAACCCAGACATCACCGTAGGGAGGAAGGAAGGGTGACACATAAAGAACAGGGCATCAGGAGAGACCTCCTGGGAAGGGGCCCCACAGGAGAGGGCACCAATCACATCCGGCCGCAGGGCGAAGGCCACCAGGAAGACAGGTCAGAAGAACAAAACGTGACAAGGAGCTCCTCCAAATGCTCAAAGGTAGAAGACTGCAGGGCCTGCAGGTCCAATGGGAGAATCCAAGGGGGCACCAGATCAGAGATGGGTGCAGCCAACGAGAACACCTCAGGAGCCACCCCACCAGCCCTAACATGAAGCACACCCCTATCAGAACCCCCAAAGAGAGGAAAGAGCGAGGAGACACAGAGCTCCATGGGGAATCCTCCCAGGATAAACTGCAGAACTGGAGCTGCCGAACCCAAGGGAGAAAGACACCCCAGCAAAATACACTAGGACCACAAGTGCCATCAGTGTCGGACAGAGGCCCGAAAGGCGGAAGGACTTCTAACCTGCAGAACAGAAAAAGTCACCTTCTCCGAGAGCCCCTCAGACGACGCAGCCAATACAGGGCCGGATGTGCACCACCAGAAGCAGGCCCCATAGAAGAAGCCTGGGAACCAGTCTGGGGAGCCCAGAAGGAGACCCTTACAGCCATAGAAGATCCCCCCCATGTGAGGGAAGAGGTCACCCAACAGGATGACCTGCGGCACAGAAGGCACGCCCCACAAGCAACCCAGGATTGCCAAGAACCTGGGCTTAGACGCCCCCACAGGGGCAAACCAACCCCAAAGGACAGCAGGGAGGAGGCGAGGGCCTGACCTGGGGAGGGAAGTGTCGACACCAAGCAGTGCCTGAGGTGGAGCAGCAGCAGGCCAACCGGATGACAGAAGCAGTGGCCTCCACAACAAGACATGCAGCCGGAGAAGGCGAGCATCCAAAGCCGGGAGAAGAGTGGATCCCCGCTGTGAACCCAGTAGAGCTGCAGCCTCTCCCAACTGGGATGGCTCTACAACCGACAACCACAGCTCCGCAGGAGCAGCAGGAGCGCACCCAGGCCTAGCCCAGCATGGAATTCCGAAGCCGACCGCCTGCCCAGCAGGGGGTCGTTCAGGTCAAGATAGTGAAGAACCTGGACTCCCCGAGCTATGCTCAAGGAGGGGAGCGGAAGAACCACCTATGGAATTCTAGCCAGAGGCAGGAACAAGAAAAAAAACTGTTGTGGCTTGGAGGATGCGGGCTCTTATGCCTGGAGGCAGGACTAAACGAATGGAAAGCAAAAAAGGGTTCCTGTGGGAGGCAGAACACCTCAGTGATTAGCACTGGGATGAGGAAGAGGGAGATGGAGGTAATGTGCAGCTGTGGACTTTGAGCTTGTCTCAGTGGCCCCACCCTGAATTAAGCAGTGGCCTGATGTTATAATCAGTCACTAACAAGGAACACCTTGAGGTTACAAATGGCAACCCTAGGGTGTACTTGTACCCAGGTTCATGTGCTCTTGTACATGTTTGAGAAATGCTTTTATTTAAAAATGTATCCCTGCCCGAAGTTAAAATATTATTAAAAATCTCATTTGAATAGTGTGACTGTTTCATGAACGCAAACTAATAGGGAAAAAGGAACGCCTTCCTCAAAATACAATTCTACAGGAACATCTTCAAATTCCTAGAATTCCATCAGAAAGTGGAGATGTTCTGAGATCCAGTCTGTAGTGGCCTGAAAGGAGCACTGGATGCAGATTGATTGTGCAGCAGGTTTTATTAGGTTATATCAGATTGTATTAGGTTTTAATACCCTTACTGGCACATTGATTTACATGTGCAGATAATTACAGTCTAAAGTGAATCTCCGAGATAACCACTGCACTGGGATTGTGCCTTACTTCCCATCACGCACCCTAAGATCAAGCACTGCCCACCTACTAGTGATCTCAACCTCCAACTCTGCTAGGATTGGAGGAGCCGCCTTCTCAACCTTGGTTCCAACTCTGTGGAACTCACTCCCCCACACATTTGGCTCACCCATGACTACAAGGCCTTCCGCAAATCTCTAAAAACCTGGCTCTTTCCATAATACTGATTATGGCCATTTAAGGGCGCCGAGTCCATGAAACCTGTAGACAGATGTTCGCGCCTTGAAACACTTGTGTATAGGCACGTTATGAATGCCATATCGTATCATTTGTTTATTTATCTATATAGCGCACTTGCAGCCCAGGGGCATCGAGGCGCTGTTACAAGTAGTTGTAGGGCTATTGATTCAGATATTAAAACAGGTGACCAGAGGTCTCTTGGTTACACAGATAGTCATAAATACATGTGATGCACGATATGCATTATGCAGTTTACAGAAAGAAGTCAGGTACATTTCATACAAAGAGCTTGGTTTTAATGGCTTTGCGGAAAGGCTTGGTGGGACTCAATCATTCTTACGTGAGGTGGCAGTGCGTTCCAGTGAATGGCAGCCCGGGTGGGAAAACTGGACCCACCGGCGCGCACCTTATGCGTTTTGGGCGTGACAATCGTGTTGGAGTAGCACCTTCTTAGTGGTCTAGTGGCAGTATGCTAGGTGATTCTTTGCGTCAGGTAGAGGGTGGAGCAATTTCAGACATTTGAGGCATTTGTGGGTGAGGGTGTCACCTTCAACCCACAACCAGCTTTGGGTTGAGGCCTGCGAAGATCCGCTGCCCTTCAGCCCCCATTGTGTTGAGCAGCAGGCCCCCTTCCTACTCACAGAGTACCATGAGCCTCCCAGGGCCTCAAGATAAGTTGCTAATAATGGTTCCATTGTAGCCAGGGTATTCTGGGCCTCCCAGGTAACTGGCGGAATGGTGTAGCAGCTTGCATGGTGGCTGCGTGGGACGATTTCCGTAGTCCTCGTCACCAATTATGTAGTGGCCTGAAAGAAGTACTAGACAAAGATTGATTGCGCAGCAGGTTTTATTACCCTGATTGATACATTAATTTACACGTGCAGATAATTACAGTCTAAAGTGAGTCTCTGAGATAAGCACAGCAATTACCTCACTGCAGTGGGATTGTGTCTTGTGTATGTCTCTAAATGCAAACAGACTTGCAACCACTGCTGTTGGGCTCACAGCAGTGGATTTATGCCTACAGTGAGTTCCTCTGGCAAAGTGGCACTATCAGTCAGGAAGAGCCTGGTGATGGTGGGTGTGCGTCAGACTGAGGGCCTGTATGCTTCAAGGAGTGCCAGGGAGCGGCCTCCTGTCTCCCTGGCACTCCTTGAGCGCCTTGCGAGTTTAGAGCGCTCCGGGAGCTGTACGCGCAAAGTTGCCGGGATCTCATGAGGAAGGTTCTTCACACAGTCCTGTCCCAACTGGAGGACTAGAACCGCGCATATACTGGGATTATATGAATTCTTATAGCCTTCTGACACAATGACCAGATACACATTTCCAAAGGGTTTAAACGGTGCAACCATCTCGTAATCTTACTTTGTCAAATTCAGCATTCCGACTGTAGAGATTGCTAGTAAAATTACTTCAGGGACATTCTATAGTTAGGTCCATCTAACGCGAGGTAAAAGCAGTGCCATTGATGTTCCAAGTGATTAAATTTCGATTTGAGAGGTGTATGATGTTCAGTAAAGCAGGGGGGGCTGAGTCCCGTGGAGCAGTGAAAATCAGGTAAAGGGGCTAAATGGGGAGGAGGGGTTGAGTCTCATGGAGCAGTGCCGATCAGGTAAAGGGGCTAAATGATTTTTTTTAATTGTTCACTGATAACCCGCTTAATACCAACCAGTGGTTTCTAAGGGAAGGATCGGGATTCAAACCTGTGTTGCGCTGCGTTGTCTTGCTTCCAGTGTTCAGCAGCAGGGTTCAGCTGGTCTGTCACGTGGAGATAACTTTCCACTTCCAAGCTTTGGGTCTTAAATTGGGTTTAGAAAAGGAAAGAAGAGCTGGGACGCAGACAACGTGTGCTAAGTTTGCAGAGGAGGAGAAAAATAATATCTTTGGAATAACCATCCTAAACTTGTAAAGCAATGTCCTGCAGGCTCTGGCGTTCAGCTCGTGTCATTCTGAAGTCTTACTGTGTACATGTGTATTTCCCTTTATAGATGTAGATTCGGAAGTATCAGACTGAAAAGTGATGCGAGCTCCTAGGCCAGTGCTGAATGGAGAAATGATACCAGAGCACAGACATAGTAATATCTCTGTAAATGATGCGCCCACAGCACAGGGGGGGTGATTTACACTCCTTCAGCGCCTTGTTCTGCTTCCAGTTATTCTGCCACAGGGGCACTGCTGGGGGTGAGAGGCAGGAGGAGACACATCTGCAGCTCCAGGGAAGGAACTCTGTGTCTGGGTCATGTTGGGCAGGGGATGGAGAGCCCATCTGGATCCAATGTGCACTTTCCTGAATGCAGGGATTACTGAGCAGGAAATGTGGGGGCTGGGCTCCGACATGTAAACATGGCCCAAATAGGAGGAAGAGTTCGGCCCCGAGCGAGACCCTGCGGGGAGGGACTCAGCGTCCCCGCCCCCTCCCCTATCCGGCCTAGTGAAGTCCAGTGCCCGCCCGTGTGGTGGGAATAGTTGGGGGCCTCTTCGCTCCCCGGGCTCTGGGGGCTTCCAGCAGGGGCAGGCGGGCCAGAGCTCCCCCAGCGCCCGCCACCCTGGCCAGCGGCTCCTCGTGCTCGTGAGTGGGGGTATTGTAGGGGGGCCGCGGGGTCTACTACTTACCTTGACCAGCGTTGCCAGGGCGGGCGAAAAGAAGCTGACAACCCTTCGAAAACAAGCCCAAAACAAGCCGCCGCCCATCCAGACAGGTTGCAAAGACAAGGGCACACCTACAACGACGCGGAGAGGACGCAAAAGCAAGACACATAACAACAGCATAAACATGCATAGAGAGAGAGAGAGAGAACAGCACATAGTAGATTATCTTATGGGGGACCCTCCCCACTATGCTGCCCTTTTAAAATGGGCATGAAGATTGTGTCATGGCCGGACCTAATAAAAGGAGCTCCTGCAGGCACTGCCTCAGAACATCTACACAGACTCCAACTATGGAAGTCCTGTGTCCATCTCTCATTTCATCCTGCAGGCCATACCTTCCTAACCACTGGGTTTACCCCGGATACTCTGGGTTTTTTCGCTTTTCTCCAGGGAAGATCCTGGATTCTCTGGCTTTTCGCTGCAGTTTCCGGGTCCCGTCCAAGCCACTATCCAACTGGCTACAAAAGGCCACTGCTGGTAGCCAATCGGTTGGAGGTGTGCCCAGAAACGGCACAGATTTCTCTTGCCCAAGAAATATATCAAGGCCGTTGGTGGCGGGCTCATAACTGTTTTTTTTTTCCCAACCTCAGGGACCAAACCGACATCTCTCCACCAGTGAATGCAGCAAAGAGAGAGTTGCCACCCGCCACCTGGATCCAGCCAAGCCCAACCTGCCTGACATCCGTGCGCTGTCCTGCACTGCAAATGTTTTGCATATTCTTCTAAATCCCCAAAAAGTTCCTGCTCTATACTGAATACAGTATTCATGTTCCAAATAATTTTCAATATGTTTATTTTGCTTCAGCTTTCATTCTTTTTTGGAAGTTCCTTTGAATCGCGTCCCACTTTGGCATCTCTCCTGCCTGCAGAAAAGCGTCACCGATCCAGACGCTGCCTTGCCTCTCTCAGTGTTGCTTCTCTGCTTCGCCTCTTCTTCGCGCTCGTGTGTCCATCTGGCAGCTTGGCTTACTCGGCAGTGAGTAGCCGATCAGATCTCTCTGCATTTCTTCATGGCTCCATCTTTGAACTCAGTGATGACATCATCAGATTCATAACACTTCTGTAACATATAAGAACAAAACTCTTCTAAATACTGAGAAGAAAATCAATGGAGTAATGCTAAATACTCAATAATCAAACCTACACTGTACTGAGAAGAAGATATCCGTTCTACTCTAGGGGGAGACCTTTTACAGGGGCTCAGGGCAGTGCATCCACAGGACAATAATCCTGCTGTGGTGGTGTATTGCAGAGGGATAACCTGGGAAGGGAAACCCCTTATGGGAAGAGGGGCAATCATCTTCAGGAGACGCAGTATAACTCCATTGAAAGTCCTTCAAACCCTTTTCAGGCATTTCGTTCCACTCCCATCTATTCTGATAGGACTGATATGTTTTATTGTGAGACCAATCCAGCTAGTTCATTCATGCAAAGTAAAAACGTTAACTAATATTGCCATTGAATTATTACATCTGAAAACATGTACAAGACTAGGAAGTGGACCGGAAGGATGAAGATCACTTGGGTAAATCATAGTGAGCAGTCTAGTTCTTTAACAAATCTGCTAGGTTACGAACGACTCCCCTTCCTGACTCAGGAGTTTAAATATGGCACAGCTGATAGAAAGAGGAGAGCCTCGCTGGAAAGCGGTGACCGGAGAAGCAACGCTGTCAGTTGGAGAGCAGTGCACAGAGACGCGACCCCGACTTGGAGACAGGGCGCTGTTTTCCGGGAAAGGAGAGAGAAAGAAGGTAGCCAAAGAGGCGGCTACTCTGAAGCTCACTTACTGAATAGATGTGGGAGTGTCTTGCTGTGTCCGCAGCAATGCAGAGATGAAAGCGAATCGCGAGAAAAACACAAGACATCGCAGGCGAAGAACCGAGAGCGAGACAAAGGGTGTCATGCCCGCGCCGCTGGCGCACGCATTGGCAACCATCATGGACTACTTGGTACTCATTGATCCTCCTAATACTCCTTGAACAACTCCTTTTCACGCTTTGGTTTTTTATTTCCATTTGCTCAACTTTGGTTCTTTCTTATTTTATTCAATTAACTACATTTACCATAATGCACCTGGCTGCAGTCCTCAATTCCTGGCTATTCTCATTCATCGTTATTGGGACCACAATCCCCAGAAGCCCTAGCGGCAGGTGCTGCTTCCACCTGCTCAGGACCAGAGAGGGAGGAGGCAGATTGTCTTCAGGTGTGCAGCTACAGGTGCTGTCAATTAGCCTGCCTCAGAACAGGGCAGGGCTGTATATAAGCAGCTGCCTGCAGGAGCACAGTGTCTTGCATCTTGAGATCTCCCCGCTCCTGTTTGCCTTGACCTGCTACTTTGTATGCTGTTCCTGTTGCTGCATTATCTTGTTTTGATCCAGTGCCCTTTCCGGGCTCCCTGCCTTGCAGCCGATCTCGCTCCGCTGCCTTCTACCTACAGCCCTTGTCCTCTGGGCTCCTTGCCCTGCAGCCTGCGTCGCTCCGGCTGCCTACGGTCCTTGTCCTCTGGGCTCCCTGCCCTGCAGCCTGCCTCACTCCGGCTGCCTACGGTCCTTGTCCTCTGGGCTCCCTGCCCTGCAGCCTGCCTCACTCCGGCTGCCTACTGTCCTTGTCCTCTGGGCTCCCTGCCCTGCAGCCTGCCTCACTCCGGCTGCCTACAGTCCTTGTCCTCTGAGCTCCCTGCCTGCAGCCTACCTTACTCCGGCTGCCTACAGCCCTTGTCCTCTGGGCTCCCTACCTTGAAGCTTGCAACCCTCTGCTGTCTCCAAGCCCTTGTCCTCTGGGCTCCCTACCTTGCAGCCTGCACCGCTTCACTGCCTACAGCCCTTGTCCTCTGGGCTCCTTTCTTGCAGCCTGCTCCCTCCGCTGCCTACAGCCCGTGTCCTCTGGGCTCCTTCCTTGCAGCCTGTCTCCCTCAGCTGCCTACAGCCCTTGTCCTCTGGGCTCCCTGCCTTGCGGCTTGCTACACTCCTCTGCCTTACAGCCTGTATTACACTTAGCTACCAACAGCCCTGCTCCTCTGGGCTCCCTACCTCGCGGCCCTATTCTTTTGGGCTCTCTGTCTGTCGCCTACTACTAATCTCTCTCTGTCCTGTTCTTCTGGACTCCCTGCCTTGCAGCCTACTACAGTCCTCTGCAGTCCACTACAGTTTGCCTGCACCTAGTGCCACTCTTGACTGCAGACCTGCTTCCTACTTTGCAGCCCTTCTGTTTTCCTGTCTGCTGCTCCCTTGTTCTCTTCCTTGAGTCCTCTGTACTCCACCTTAGGTTATCTACTTCAGTCTAACTGCCTTTCCCTCATTTCCTTCTGCTAGATTGCTCATTCACTTCCTTTTCGCTGGATATATCTGTTCTTGTCTTCTCATGTGTCTTATGTAATCCCTTTGTACAGAGCTTGCCTGTTGGTTTCCGGCAGGCAACCTCTGCCCCTTCCCTTGTCCCATTTTCAGTGTTACAGACACCCACTGCTGTTGTTCCCAGCCATGAGCATACAGCGTGGGCCTCTGTTATAGCAATCTGTGCAGAAGGCTGGAGTTTCCTAAGGTTCGTGGAACACTCTTTCCCATTTCAGCATACACCCCAAGAGGGAATCCAGTTTGTTTGTACCTTTGTATCTTTTGCCCCTTTTGGCTCACAGCTACAGTTGCCTACTCTTCTTTCTTGTTGAACTTCCTGCTGTGTGTGCTTATCTGATACCTTACTTCAGCACAGCCACCCAAAACCTACCTGGGTACCCTGTGCCACTCTTGACAGAGTGCCATTCTTGACAAAGGGCTAACATAACCTCAACATGGAATCTAGCCGCTCAGAAGACCCGGACCGAGAACAGAGGTATGCAGGCTGGTGGGGATTAATAGGCGTTCCGGGGAAGCCGAGAGAAGCTCAGAAGCAACCAAATGAGAGTCAGAGTGAATTAAGGACTCACACACTGAAAGCAATACTGAGAAGCCAAGGGGCAGAAAACCGAGTCATTAAAAGGTGCATGACAAATGTAAACTTAGCTTGGTAGGAGAGTGAACCAAGCTAATGCAAACAATGATTGCAAGTCTGGGAACCGCATATATATCAAGCAGAAAGTCTAAGGAAGACAGACTCCACGTGAAAGCAAGATTGAAAATAAGGAATGCTACGTATGGCAGGAGAGTAAACAAAACAAATGAAAGGTTCCATTTCGAGTCAGGGTCCCGCACCTAAAGGAGAGGTCAAGGATAAAAGGCTCAAGGACCCCAAACAGATGTAACTGGGGCTGGAGCCCTGTACATAATGTAGAGACAATATACGAAGTAACTGGGTCTTGGCAGGAGAGGATACCCAGACCCCTGAAGTATTGCGAGTCTGGGATTCACACCCAAATGAAAGGACAGAACAAAAGGGGTTTAAAACCCTTGGACCAAGGAACGTGTTGTACTTTTGGAAAATCCTTTTCTTGGTATTGAATAAGAAGAGGCTGGAAAGCCATTTGTCCTTTTGAAGTCTAGGAGAAAGGAACAACCCCTTAGTATTGGAACATTATTTGTTTTCTTAAATCCTTTCGAAGCCCATCTGGTTCAGAACATGTATGTTATGTTGATGCACCATTTTTTAGTTTATATTGTGAGGGACAGAGATAGGTTTTGGGGACGTGACTGGGACAGCCTTTATTTTTTTTGGACATCCTGACCGTTTTCACTAGTTCATTTGAGGCAGGGAAACCCCTCTTAGATTTAGGAAAATGTAGTTTCCTCTTCTTTTGACTCAGAGAATTCAAATTACCTTGAAGCCAAAGATGAGCTAGAATCTGAAGAGGCAGATGAATGGGAAATTTTATCCAGTGATTTAGAGGACCCCAATCTGAATCTCCATCCTGTTGTCCAGAACAGGATCGATGAGACAGGAAGCCAGCTAATAACCGTCCCGGTTGAAGGAGAATTTTAAATCCCAGAAGATCCATCAGTTGAAATGATTAAGGATAAAACATCTCAACAGATAAGGAAATATTCTGTTAGACTTCAAACAGCGAGGAACCAGGAATGAGACGCGGACACAGAGGCCATAGTTTTGGCTACAGACTTTTGTTTCAGACAAAATGGGGGTTGGAAAATGCCTCGCTATCCCTACTCTAAGAGGTATTTTCTCTACCTCAACCAAAAGAACTAAGGGTCTGTCAGATGTTGAGATGTCCAAAGTAAAATGTCCTCTGTCCGAAATACTATTCTGGCCATCACATTCTAAAATGAACTCTGGGGTGAAAAGGTTAATGTCTTTCACTTTGAAAGTGCACACATGTTCAAACTCAAAAGAAAGTTGTAACTGCAACACAAAAGTTCCTAATGGATAAAGTTCACAATTTCAGTGGATGGCTTCCTTCACCAGGTTTTCTTCTAATAGATGTCCAAGCTCCTAAGGGTAGGAGCCTTCCTTAGGCTTCTCCGTTCATCAAAAATTGTTTGTATGTTAAACAACTTGGCTGTTAGTCTTAATTGCGTAGGATACCTGGTGTATCCTCGTACCAGGTTTTTTTCTCCTGTGGTAAGCATGCAGCATCTTTTCGGTGTCCCCTTCCTTCTCCCCGGGTTCTTCGACCTTGCTTTGTGGCTTTCACAACCCTTGCGGCTCCCGCTTGCCTCTTATGTGCTTATCGCTGTTCGAGCGGCGTGTATGCTGCTCTCCGGTGCCCACAAATGCCAGGAAGTCTTCCCTTCACTTCCTCTTGTGAGGACAGAGAGGAAGCTCTACAGCGCAGCCTGTGCTACTCCTCTTTGTCGATCTTCATTACTCAACTCAGCTTTCTCGTCACAGTACCTTTGTATTCATTGAAAGAGATGTTTGCTTTTGGTGACTCATAGACAGGGCATGGGAAGGTATTTTTAGTAGCTTCCATGGGTGGGTGAAGGGAGTTGTAGCAATATACCATCAAGGTATGGGGAATGGAAGGGTTATCCCTAAAAGCAACAGGGGATACCATGTCTCATCCGATGATGTTATGCCACTCCCTCTGAGGGTCGCCTCCCCCCATGTGACCCTCCCTCATATGGCCACCCCAAGGGTTAGGATCAAGTTGCGGCTGTCATCTGCTGGCCACATAGGGAGAGATCACAGCTGGGAAAGGAGTGATGACACCATCAGATTCATCACAAAACCCTATAAAAATTCAAATTGAACACTTGGTGAGCCATCAAATCCAGGCAGTCCTAAGGCATCAAGTGGGGTTACATACGTTGACCCTTCATCAGCAGAGACCACTTGGTCCACATGGCGTTTTACAGCCTTATAGGGGAAGAGAAGATCTGGGAAGTTTCTTTCTGAATTTGGAAAGGTTAGCTTACTAGCTTCAGTGGAATGAAGAACTTAAAGTATGTTATTTAGCTCCACTGCTGAAAGGACGACTTCAGGCCTCCCACCAAACCCATAACCCACAAGGCACCACCTCTTTTGAAGATATAAAAAGGTCTACTCCATCGACTAGGGCAAACAGAGAATTTCTATCGACAAAAGTTTAGAGAAATGAAACTGAGTCCAACTGAGTCCCTGATACAACTTGGGACTTGGATACAAAATACTTTATCCCTATGTTTGGGAAAGAAAACTCTTCCCGAAGTATTGAAAACTCGCTCTTTGGAGCAGTTGGTCAACGGGCTGTCTCCATCATTACAGAAGGCAGTCCTACAACTGAATAAGCCATCATTCTCAGAGGCCATTGACACTGCTCCACACTACGCTGAGGCGGCCTGAAGATGTATGGAAGGAGGCAAAACCTAATATTCAAACCTTACCTAATCAGGATTCAAGAAGAATCAATAGAGGAAGTCCACTAGGAAGTTATAGGAGCAGTGAAAAGGGAAGTTCCAGTGAATCGGTGCGAAAGGAAGATCATACATCACTTCCAATGAAGGACAAAATAACCTCCCAGTTAGTAGAAAAGAAACCTGTGAGCCAGATAATAACATTTTCCATGTGGGTGAAAAAGGGCATTCGGCACAAGGTTGTCTTAAAATTAGGAACAAAAAACCTGTGGAAATGGGATGGATGTTAGGAGAGGAATATGATTTTCGTCCTGAGACTAAGGAAGACATTGAAACTATTAAGAACTGTTTCTGTGTCCATCCCCATTTAAAACACACACAACTTGTAACAATTAATGGGGATGCTGCTAATGATTTAATAGATTCAGGAAGCAGATATTTGGCCATTCACACTAACCTCATACAAGCCTGAGACATAACGCAGGGAAAACCTGTCCGGCTAACTTGTGTTCATGGTAACCAAAAAGTCTATTTTAGAACCCCAGTGGCAATTGGCATGCAAAATAAGTCATCATGAATTCAGCTATCATACCAGGTCTTCCAGAAGAAGTTATCATCAGAACCGATTTCCCTCACTTTGGACACATTGTACCAAATCTCACTTCCCCTAAACCAAAGTATTCTCCTGCAGATTCATGGGTGGAAACAGAAATAGTAGATTCCCTACTGTGATAAATCTGGTGATTCCCCTGCAGTGGCCTCCTCCCATGTGGCCTGGGGACCGCAGTCACAATCTGATCCTGACCCTGTGGTCGGCTATACGAGGGATGATCACATGGGGGAAAACAATGATCAGGGGGAGGTGGGTGAGATGCAGTGTTTCCCCCTTTCCTCTGATGAAGAGTCTTTATTACCCAAGTCTTTTTTGGCTTGTAGTCACTTAACAGTTCCCTCCTTTAATGAATGTCAGAAAACCTTTTCTCTGAACCCCTGTAGTTAAAAAAGCTATCTCTGACTCTTTGAACAACATCCAAGAAGCCCAATAACAGCTATGGACTTCGATTCCCATAAAGCCACAAGCACTGAGACGAGGAAGAGGAGGATAGAGGCTATGCCAATCAAGATACGCCTGGAGCCTTATGTGCAGGCTATTTGTTTTACTGAGCATCAGGTGCACAGGATAGTTATAAATGGCAGAGGCAATGAGACACAGAATTATCGTGCAGGAGAAAGCAGCAAGGAAGAAGGCGTCTGAATCTTTACTTGCGTTCCTTTACCACACTCGATTTAATAATGTTTTTCCAGTGCTCACATTACAATGTTGCTGCTTGCAACCTTGACTACTTCAACACAGACCGGTCTGGTGTCGGCCTCCCCAACTCACCGGCTGTGTTGCTTTCACTGGCACTGCTTTGTTGTAGGAGCCAAGGACAGTACCACAACAGCAGGTGATTGTCCCCGCCTTGATTAACAACGTACGAGAGGCCCGGGTACCTCCTACACACAATGCAGGATTCTTCAGCCTGGTTTCCTGGTCTTACACTTTCTATTCTCGAGATTTCATGAAAGTAATGGTTCCTCGTCGAAAAGGTCAAGGGAACTTCCCTCCTTGCGATCCCCTTCTGTTTTGCCATCTTTTGCCTTGTGTTAAACTGCCATTTTGGAACTGCTGCTTCCCTGTGTGCTTTGCCTCGCTCAGAGTACCACACATTGTGGGTAATAATAAGCAGTGCTCAGATACCTGAGGGTTCGTAGCGCAATATAAATGCTAAAAAAAAATACAAACAAAAAAAGTGTGATCTCGTGCTCCGCCTTTTATCCATGTGGGGAAATGTAATTGAAGGCAGGTGTTTTTGATGGTCAGTAATTGCCTGACTCTGCCTGACTATTATATTGGCACGTGTCAGGCATACGGCTCGGGTGTTAGTCCGTTTTCCCTCATAGGGAGCTGTCCGTGAGAAAGTTCTTGTGTTGTGAAGGGGGTTGGGGGTTTGAGTTCCTTAGTATCCTATCTGGTAGGATGGGATAAAGGTGTTACAGGGAAGGGGATACCGCGACTCGCCATCCTCTGTCCCACTCCCACTCCTCGAAGACCCCTCAACCAGGTGATCCACACCGGTCCACCCCCAGGAACTGGATCCAAAAGCGATGGCATATCCTGACCACCTGGATGACAGATCCCAGGGGACTAGCAGGTGAGACACCTTCAGGTTCCTCACATTTGTCACAGTCCCAGAGGGATTCTTGGACATGTGGTCCTTTTTAGGGAGTTTCAGTTTTCTTACTGTTTTTGGTTGACAAAAGGCCATCAGAACGGTGGGGTTACAGGGAAAGTTAAAAAGGGGCTCCTCCCAGTCTTCCCATTCCAATTCCCCCTTCATGTGATCCTCCCGCTGTACACCACTCCCAGGGTCAGGATTAGAGAGCGCCTGCCTTCCCCTGGAAACATGAGAAGGGTCCCAGACCAGGTTCCTGGGGGGAAATCCCATTGGATTCTCCACACTCACCACAGAGTACTTGTAGTATCCTGGCAGGCAAGTATACCAGGAAGGGGATTGCTAGTGGTAGTCCTGGCAGGTTAGTGAACCAGGAAGAAGACATTGAAGTACTGCATTGTGGTTGTGAAGGAAACAAAGTGTAAAGGTCACTCTTCTGTTTGATGAACTATGATAAAAACCATTCTGACAAGAACCTTGGTGTGAATCGAGAAGAATTGTGTAAGTATTTATTTCCCAAGAAGGCAAAGTGATTTTGAATTAATGAATATCATTTGAAAGATAAAAGACTATGGGCCTCATGCTCAGTTTGCCGGTCCGGAAATAAGGGTGCTGGTTAGCTCACCGGCACCCTTTTTTCCAGACTGGCAAAGTACGGGTTTGCCTGCCAGAGCCGCTGTGCCCGACAGGTCTGACTCTGCCGGGCACAGCGGTCATGGTAGGCAAAGCCATCACGGAGGCACCGGCACCGTTAACAATGGTGCTGGTGCTTCCGTGTCCCCACTCCCATAGAGTCCTATGGGAATGGGGACTTACATTTTACCGGTGCCTGACTTTCCGGGCCGCGGGAGTTGTAATCTCCCGGTGGTACTTGGAAGTCAGGCGCTGGTAAATATTTACAGGTCCAGTGACAACCCGCTGGTGGCACCGGCAGGGGTACCGCTGAACCTGTAATGAGGCCCTTTGTGTTTGTGGAAACATTGCAAAGTACCAAGTGAAAGACTTTTGGAATAAGTTGAACTTTATGAACAGAACTTGGTTAAAAAAAGGAGCATGTCTTATTTATTGAGTTTTTAAAAACTTTATTTATCAAAGTGCTTAATATTACAACATCAACAATAATCATGGCAGCATTACTCATTGCATCAATTCTACACCAACAATTCCATACAATAACATAAGGCGGACAATAACACAATGTAGTTCAGTTGGCAGTGTAAGCCCAGGTTGAAAGAGAGTACAGGTGGTCAGAAAGGAGATTCGTAGGCAGTCTGTCAAGCTCTATGTATGTGACACAAATCCCTTGTATTAACATTAAGTATGTGTGAAAAGGGGGCCATATATCCACCGGCTTGCACCCCGTCGGCTGCAGTAGGCACCACTGCTCCTCACGGTAAGAGGCCCATGTGACAGCACGTAGCCAGCGTGCGACCAACGGACTGTCGGGTTTCAACCATAGCAATAATATATATCGGACAGCCAGTAATATGCAAAGGCTAGCCAGTTTATGAAAGCATTGTTGCAGCGATTCAAACCTATGAAACAGACACTGCATTGGGTTGGGCTCGATAGCACAGTTAAATATCTTAGACATGGTATCACACAACCCCATACCAGAAGTCTCTCAACTTCGAACAGTCCCACAGCATGTGGAAGCATCCTGCCTGCTCCAAGGGACATCTTGGGCAGAGAGCGGAGTGGGCTTGGGATAATAGGTGCAGCCTAGCCGGAGTATAGTGACATCTATGTAACAACTTAAATTGTATTAAGCAGAATCTAGAGTTGAGGGATACAGTGTGAGTCTGAAAACACATGGCTTCCCAGATTGTATCTGTAAAATCTATACTCAAATCTATTGCCCAGGTCTTGCAGAGCTTGGTCAGAAGCTTATTACCACGGCTCTGTAACAGATTATATAATCTAGCCACTCTGCCACGAGCTGCAATTGTTTGCATTGTAAAGCCTATCAGTGGTTCATCAGTTGGTATTATAGGGAACCCTACTCTTGCATCCCTGACCGCATGCCAGAGTCATCCGTATTGCAGCCAATGCAATGATGGGCTATGTGAGGGCCCTGGTAGCTCCTGAAGTGTAATGAAGGTTCCCATGACATATACATCTTTTAAGGTTGTGTAACCATCCAACGCCCACTGTCGTTCAGCAATCTTGCTTACCCTGGGAAAGGACGGAACAAAATTTCATAATGGAATGTCTCTGTGAAATGGCCGGTGGATTCCCAGTAACTTCCATATCTTGCTCCATGTGAATGCTGTCACACTAACAGGGTCATTAACCCCAGGGTCTCTAAACAGTGGAGGTAGCACCATTGAGCGAACACCGCGAGCTCCAGCCGCGTGCCGTTCAATTTTAACATGTGGGTAGAAAGTGTCCCGATTAAACCAGTAGGCCTCAAGGCCACCTTGTGTGTTTGACCTAGTAAGTGGGTCCCATTTTAGACGGACCACACCTGCATGCCACAAAAAGTTGTCAATCACTGCTTTCAATTCTCCAAAATATCCAGCCCCTGGCCATAGTGGTTTATTTAAATAATAATATAAAAGTTTCAGACGGATAACCATTTTGAGTAGTGCAACTCGCCCGCTATGGTGAGCAGGAGTTTCGCCCAACTACGAAGCTTACACATGAGTTGGAGCAAATATGTACCAGAATTGCAGTCTTGTAATAAAGCCGGATGTCGTGCCACCACCACTACCAGGTACTTAATCTCAGAGGGAGAACAGGCAAACCACATAAGATCTTGCGGCATCGTCGTTGCATCTGTCAGTGGAACACCTCAGATATAGCCCAGTTAACGCAAAGTCCGGACAGTATCCCGAAGGACAGTATGTTGGTGTAACGCTCACCTGATATCCACTTGGAAGCCACCCGACTTGGTCGGACTGCTTCCGACCTGGATTCGGCTCCCCGGGTACTCGTTCTGCCAGGGATCGACTCTGGAAGACAGGAGTTCTGGTTTAGCCCACAGTCTCCTTCTCTTGGAGCCCACCTCCCGTGTGGACTCCAGCGACCCCTTAGAGTTTTCCTCACCCTGTGTTTCGATAAGATGCGCTCTCTGTCCTGCAGTTCTGTGCAGGGGTGCGTCGTGAATGGGTGCCTTGCTGCCAAGTTACTTCACTGGCGTGGGCCAGAGAGTCCAGACCTGCTGCGAATCCACTCTTGAGGTAAGTCTATGTTCTTAAATAATGTGTCCAAATTGTAATTGCCCTGGTTAATGTCCTCCTTCTCTCGTAGGTGCAGAAGGGATGATGAAGACGTCGAGCTGATGGAAAGGGCTGTGCTCGAGATGGTAAGCGAATGCGTGAAGCGCAACGCTATGTGCGCTTTTGCTATTTGGCTAACCTGTATTATTCTTCTTTTGCAGGCCACCGTGATGTTCCTGGATGAAGAACGGCCTGGAAGATGCAGAACGTTGAGTGGAAGATGTCCGGACAGCCGTGAAGTACCAACGGAGTGTTTCACTAGGTAAGCACGCTTCAGAATGATGCTTGAATGAGGAAGGCGAACGCTTACTAATGTCCTTTTCTTTCCTCCTCCAGGATGCTGCTTTCAAGTGAGGACGAGCTTCCAAGGTGAAACTGGAGCAATCGAGGAGCTGGATTGCCAAGCAGGTAAGGATGGTTAATGGTGTTCTTCTTCTCTTCTCCTTTGCAGGTGCAGGCCTGGAATGCTGAGGACAGATCACGGTGAACGTCACGCTCCGAGTGCAGAGCAACGTGAAGCTTATGCTGCAGCTCGGACGTGGCTTAAATAGTCTACGGTATCCCAGGTGCCTTCAGGGCTGACGACACCCTAGATGCTAGACCGCATGGTTCAGTTCTGAATTGAACCACGTGGGGGCAGCAACGTTGTTCCATTCCCATTGGAAGCTCCATATGCCATATGAGCCTGGCGCCAAAGGCACCAGGACTGTCTCCAGGAGAGTCTTGAGGGGCATGATGGGGCCCTTGGGGCCCTGCAAGAACACTGTGATGGGGCCCGAGACCCCGAGTACCAGGGCCAGGGCCTATGGCCATGACAGCACTCCCCCCCAAGGCCCCTCTCAAGGTGGTTCCTCTGTCTGGTCCTGGCTTGGTGGGGTACTCACGATGAAAACACTGTATTAAACTTGGTGCATGGATGTAATCACTGGGTTCCCATGTTCTGTCCTGTGGACCATATCCCTTCCAGTCCACTAGGTAGTATAGTTTTGTTCTAACGTACTTTGAGTCTAAGATGTCCTTGACCTCGAATTCTGGTTCTCCATGGACCATTATAGGTCCTGGTGGTGTGGTTACTCGAGTCCCAGGCTGAACTGGTTTTAAAAGGGACACATGGAACACCGGGTGGATATGCATGTTGGTTGGCAGAGTCAGTTTAACTGCAGCTGGGTTTATGATAGATTCAATGGCAAAAGGCCCTAGATATCGTGGGTGGAATGTCCGGGTCCCTTTTAGAGGTACATGCTTGGATGCTAGCCACACCCTGTCTCCTACTTGGCAGTCGGGAGCCTTTTCGCGATGCAGGTCTGCGTATTTCTTTTGGCGAACTTTGGCTTGATGTAAGTGCTCAATGGCCCTTGTGAAGGCCTGAGAAATTGTGGCGTGTAGGAATTTGATGGCTGGCATTTCCAGAGTCGTGGGAATGTCCAGTTCGGACGTGTGTGGGTGTCTGCCATACACAGTATAAAATTGAGTCTGCCCGGTGCTGCTGTGTAGAGAAATGTTATAGGCATACTCGGCAATCCACAACATGTCTTTCCAATCCCCTTCCACTTGATGGAGCATACAGCGCAACTATTGTTTGAGCGTCTGGTTCATCCTCTCCGTTTGGCCATCAGCTTGGGGGGGTGGCTAGTGGATAGCCTAATGTCAATTTGGGTCATTGAACAACATTTCCTCCAGAAGTTGGATACGAATTGGGTTCCCCCGATCCGAGATCAGTACTGACGGGAACCCATGGAGCCGTACAATGTGTTCTAGGCTGGATGCGTTTGGAAGACCTTTAAATGGCAAGAAGTGGGCCATTTTAGAAAACAGGTCTCTGACCACTAGGATGGTGTTATATCGTTGACAAGAGGGTAGGTCAGTGATAAAGTCGAGAGATAAAGTATGCATGGGGCCGGCGGAATGTCCAATGGCCTAAGGAGCCCGGCTGGTCTTTGTTTTGATGACTTATTCTGTGCATAAATGCCACAAGAGATAACAAACTGAATAACGTCCTTGCACCACGTTGGCCACCAGTAGTTCCGCTTCACCTTGGCCAGGGTTTTTGCTATTCACGGGTGACCTTCCATGAGGTAATCATGATACTCCAAGATGACCTGTTCCTGAAGCTCTTTCTTGGGTAAGAATAAACGATTCTTGTAGTATGGTAGTTGATCCTTAACGTCATAGTGTTCTCCCCGCGACGTCCATTCACGTAGTAGTTCCTGAGTCATTCCTTGTTGGATTTCTTGCAGCAATTCGTCTTGAGTCATGGTGGTCGTAATGCCTAGGAGTTTGTCGCTCGGGACGATGGCCACGGGATCGGGGGGTGTGTACACCAGTTCATCTGTGCCCATGCGCGAAAGGGCATCAGCTTTCCCATTTATGACTCCAGGCCGGAAGGTGATTACGTAGTCGTACTCTGCGAAGAAAAGGGCCCAGCGTATTTGCCGAGAGGACTGAGCCTTCGCACTCTTCAAGTATTGTAATTTTCGATGGTCGGTTATCGCAGTGATAGTGTGTCTGGCCACAAGTAGATAATGTTGCCAGGCCTTGAAGGCTGATTTTATGACCAGGAGCTCCTTGTCAGTGATGGCATAATTGTCAGGAAAAAGGGATGGTGCAAGAAAGGAGTGTTCACGAATTCAACTCTAACTACATTTCCCAGCATGCTTTGGGGAAAATTGTAGTTGCGGCCGTTGTCACAGCTGGTAAGGATTAACAAACGTTTATAAGGAGTAACGGAGCCACGGCAGGTGTGGCTTATTTTGTGTATCGAAGCAGGAGCAGGCGAAGCTACGACACAGACAGCAGCATGTGAAAACTCTCTACGGGAACACAGACTACAGGCGGCTGCAGAATCCATTTTAGAAGCTGAAGACTGCTACATCCGGGAAGGCTTGCGGGTCTCCCGAACTTGAGTTAAGTACAGGGCGAGTGGCGGCGGGCAGAATCACGCTCTTTTGGGTGTTATTTGCTGTGTGTGGAAACGGGGCGCTTACCGCTCGGACATAAAGTAGTTTGTCTTTGTTTCTAGTACCCTGCCGCCTTGAAAATCCAGTTCTAGAAGTTTGTTCGCTCGCAAGGTTCATTGATCAATGCGGGTGGACCAGCCATTACTGCATTGTATAACAACAAATCACGTTCTAAAATCAAAAGGGGCATATGTTATTTGTTATTTATGTTGCTGCAAATACGTTCCATGTTTCATGTTATGTTTTCATATTCATTGTTTTCTGTAAGCCCACGGGCCATGTGTTTGTTGATTCATTGTGGGATTTTCTCCCAAGTATGACATGTGCAGAGTATCATCTATGTTTCTGTGTTTATGAGGTCGTAGGTACAGGTCTAAGACTATGGTAGATGCACGTATTAAGGTGTTTCAAATCTCAGGTCTATATTCTGTGTATGGTATGCTGGATGCAGGTGTAAAGTGTTCAGAGGAAAGTAGGTAGGGTTCTTTCCTGTTGCTTCCCTTGTCCTATCCAACATAGGTTTTCCTAACCCTCTTACCGGTGTTCCTAATTTCCCCCCACCCTATCCACAACCTCTTCCTAACTCCTCTTCCCCACATTGGCTGCCACGTGGTGTCCTGTTTATTCTATCAGGTGCCTGTGCCAACCACGGGTGGAGGGTCGACTTAATTCGGCTTCTGTGGTTCGGGAGAGAGTGTCGAATTCTCTTCCCTTGTACTGAGTATTATTGACAATAATTGAGCTCGAGCGGCGAGAACTTACGTGACCAGAAGGCTACTGGATGTAACTGGCCGGTGTGTGTGTCTCTTTGCGATAGAACAGCACCCATAGCCATACTGGAGGCGTCTGTTTCTACCACATACAGAAGATCTGGGTGAGGATGCCGTAAGATTGGAGTGGTAGTACATTTCACCTTGAGTTCCTGAAAAGCCTTTTGAGTCTCTTCTGTCCACTGGAATTTCTTATTGCACTTTCTTAATAAAGACGTGATTGGGTGTACTATTTGAGAGAATCCTGGGATGTATCGGCGGTAAAAGTTTGCAAAGCCTAACATGCATTGGACCCATTTGAATGAACTTGGGGTTGGCCAATTTAGAACGCGTCGACCTTGTGCACATCCATTCGGATTCCTTTTGGAGTGAGGATAAACCCCAGGAACTCGGTATTACCAGAATTGTTCATTTACAATTGTTTGAATGAACAATTGACCGATTTTAAAGGGTCACAATTGACCTTTTCACAAGTGTCTGAATATATATATATATATATATATATATATATATATATATATATATATATATATATATATATATATATATATATATATATATATATATAGTTTGGTAATATATATATTATAAAAGGGGTTTTGGGGGGGTTTGCGTTGGGTGGGGGGTTACGAGTTACAATTGACCTTCACAATTCGTCAATTGTGAAAAGGTCAATTGTAATACGAGCAATTGTAACTCAAACAATTCGTATACAACCCAGGAACTCTACCTCAGTAACATCTAATGAGCATTTCTCAAGTTTGGCGTAGAGATGATGTTGACGAAGCATAGTAAGGATGGAATTGTCACGGCTAGCTGGCACCGGCGTTCCCTGTGGCAACGCTGGAGATTGCGGGCACTCGCCGCTTTTCTCTCTTCCAAGATGGCCTCTCCTCCTCTGGGTTACGGTGCAGTGTTTTCACGTTCGCGAGTCAGATGTCCTCTGACGTCATCGCGTTTTCTCATGGATTCCGGATATGGTCCAGCAGAGCCGAAGCCCAGAGCGTCGCTACTCTCTACAGACGCTACTTGAGTTCGCAACTAGGGAGTTACTATTCTATACCTCATACCTATACTTACCTTTCTTTTCTACTCTTTCCTACAGCCTTACCATTCTGCCTAGCCTTCCCGTTCCGCCGCCCACAGATAGTCCCCATCTTCCAGACAACATAGGTACTTACCCAATCGAGATACTGATTCCTCTTGAACCTAGTTCCTTCTCTCAACTCTCGTTCACTTATTTTCAATCAGGACTTCACCGAGGTACAGTGACCAGACCCGGTTAATCCCGCAATTCGTGAGGAGCTGCAGCCAGCGGAGACACGACCGATCCAGCTTCTCATCCGTTCCAGCAGGGTTTTTTCCCCCAGGAGGGTTTCCCTGGGATCCCTTGCACACCCCTTCGGTTCCCTAATTAGGGAGGAGGGAGGTGTTAGGGTCCTCAGGGGACTCCCCAATTGCCTCGTAAATTGCTGCACGAGACAGGTTAGTGCAAAATCATTACAGCTAGCGACGCCCAAATAAGAAAAAGAAACAATAATTGAAGAGGAATACCTATATGTACATCATGACAACTTTGCAAGCAGCCTTAGATCAAGTGCAGCAGTTGACGACCGCAGTACAAGGATTGTCCCACGAGGTACAAGCCTTAAAGCATGAAAATGCAATCCTTAAACAGCAAATGCTAAATAAAGCCCCCACTAGTTCAGAAATTCCTCCTGGTCCTCTGCCAGGCGGGAAATATGACGGAAACCCGCATTCTTTAAGGGAATTCTTGGATGCTTGTACGGTGCAATTTGCCTTTAAGACGTCATTCTTTCCCTCAGACAGAGATAGAGTGGGATACATGATTACTCATCTCACGGGCCCCGCGCTGGCATAGGCCACCCCTATTGTCACTTCCAATAATGCCATATTGGATTCGGTGCCTGCTTTTACGGCAAGTCTAAAAGCTATGTTTTCACGGAGAGAATACAATGTCTCCTCTCAAGAGAAACTCCTAGATTTCAAGCAAGGATCTTTAGGAGTCTTAGAATATGTTACCCGCTTTAAACAAATGGCTCTAGGCACATCCTGGGCCGATGATGCACTTATTACATTATTTAGGAGAGGGGTTAACGAGGAGTTGAAGGATGAATTGGCTCGAGTTCCGAGACCAAACACCTTAGCTGAACTTGTCTCATTGACTATGCAGCTGGACTATAGACTGCAAGAAAGGCACGCAGAGAAGAGGAAAGGGAGAAGCCATCGCCCTGCGCCTGAATTAGTATCCTTCTCCAAAACAGTTACTGCAGACGAACCTATGCAGTTAGGCACCACACGGGGTCCTCTGACTCAAGAGGAACGCGCCCGTAGAAGATCCCGAGGACTCTGTATGTATTGTGGTTCTTCTGACCATATTGTGCACGAGTGCCCAGTCGCTCCTCTCAGAAAACCATTTCGTTCGGGAAACGCCAGACCTCAACCGTAAGGGGACCTACGGTCGGGGTAACTGATACCGGTTCCCAATCTCCTACAAAGTTGTCTCCTTCGCTGGACATGGTAGTCTTGCGCGTATCTTTTTCTTTGCCAGATGAAAACATTGTTTCTGTCCCAGCCTTGGTCGACTGTGGAGCAGCTGGTTTGTTCATGGACGATTTTTGGGCAAGGAAACTGAATATTCCCCGTACTCCCAAAGCTATCGCGATACCAGTTGAGGGCGTAGACGGAACCCCACTAATATCGGGACCTATCCGAGAACAGACTCACACTTTGACGATGCTCCTTGGTTCACATAGGGAGGAAGCCGTATTTGATATAATAAAAGCAGCTCACTACCCTGTCATTCTGGGCTTGCCCTGGTTAGAACTACATAACCCATACATAAATTGGGCAGCCGGTTCAATTTTTTTGGGATCAGAATATTGTACCCGACACTGTCTTACTGAAGGGTCAGTGGGATTTTGTGCTCCTTCATCGAACCCTGTGGCCTCTCAAAGGATTGTAGACTTACTTACTCTTGTTCCTCCTGAATACGAAGAGTTTCAGGACATTTTCTCCTCTTCCCAATTTTCTGAACTTCCGCCTCATCGGAGTGATGATTGTTGCATCGGCTAGACTCCTCTCAACCACTCCCCTTTGGAAAGATGTACATCCTTTCCGAGAAGGAAAAGTTAGTCCTACGGCAGTATTTGGATACCCACCTCAGAAACGGTTTGATTACGGAATCGACTTCCCCTGCAGGCGCATCGTTATTCTTCATAGCTAAGAAGGACACAGATGAATTACGTCCGTGCATTGATTATAGGGGACTTAACAAGATCACGATTCCCGATCGATACCCGATGCCTTTGATACCGGACATCCTAGAAGCAGTAAAAGGGGCAACTATTTACACAAAGTTGGACCTCAGAGGGGCATATCACCTCATTAGAGTTAAGGAAGGGGATGAGTGGAAGACCGCATTTCGTACCCCTTTTGGACATTTCGAATACCGAGTAATGCCCTTCGGACTCGCGAATGCCCCGGCAGTGTTTCAAAGGTTCATTGATCATATATTCTCAGACCTCCTTCTTCATACGGTAGTGGTGTACCTTGACGACATATTGGTATTTTCCAGGAATCCAAAAGAACCTCACCGACACGTATGTCAGGTATTACACCGATTACGGAGTAACCACCTCTATTGCAAGCCTGAAAAGTGTATTTTCCATCAGACTACAGTCACTTACCTGGGGTTCATTTTGTCCCCTACTGGAATATCCATGGATCCTCGTAAGGTGACCGCTATTCTGGAATGGTCCTCCCCTAGTTCTGTCAAGGAACTACAGAGATTTCTGGGGTTTTCGAATTTCTATAGGAAATTTATAGCTGGATTCTCATCAATCGTTCTGCCCCTTACAAGACTACTCAAGAAAGGAAAGCCCTTTTGTTGGACAGAGGACGCCCAGTCAGCCTTTGATACTTTAAAGACACTCTTTACTTCTGCTCCTCTCTTACGAATCCCGGATCAAAACTTACCGTTTATAGTAGAAACTGATGCCTCCCATTTTGCATTGGGTGCGGTGCTTAAACAAGCTTTTACTCAAGGACCAGAACACCCTGTGGCTTTTCTGTCCAAGACTTTTTCTCCCTCTGAGATCAATTACACGGTGTTAGAGAAAGAGTTGCTGGCTATAAAACGGGCCTTCCAGAAATGGAGACATCTCCTGTTGGGTTCCCAACATCCCATTGAGGTCCGCACCGACCATCAGAATCTCAAGAGTTTACAGTACGCGGAGACACGTAACAGCCGGCAAGCAAGATGGGCCCACTTTTTCTCTCCCTACAATATCACTTTCACTATTATTCCTGGTAAAATCAATCTTCAAGCTGATGCTCTATCACGTAGAGATCCTGATTGCAAATCTGGTTTTCAGACCGAGAGATTGTTTCCTCATGCTACGTTCATATCTATGGTTCAGGACTTCCTTCACTCTGTAGCAGCCCAAACTCTAGTCTTAATGGACTCCATTAGAGGTCAGGCAGACAAATGGGGACTAAGTCTCGAAGACGGATGTTTCTACCGGGGTCATCTGGTGTACATTCCCTCACTCCAGCTCCGAACGGAGGTCATGCACATGTGCCACGATTCTATGGTGGCTGGACATCGTGGAATAGCCAGTACCCAAGAACTCATACTGAGACATTTTTGGTGGGAAACCTTAAGAAGGGACGTGTCTGATTACGTCTCTTCCTGTGTAGTCTGTTTGCAAGTCAAGGTTCCTCGCAGTAAACCATTGGGAAAGCTGGCTCTAGTCCAAATACCTACTCGTCCTTGGCAATTGATTTCCACAGATTTTATAGTTGACTTACCTGTGTCTAAAGGTCATACAACCATTATGGTGACAGTGGATTATTTCACCAAATTGGCTCATTTCCAATCCCTACCCTCAGTACCAACAGCACCACAGATGGCAAGACAGTTCATAGACTCCATCTTTTCCCGGCATGGTCTTCCTGACAGCATAGTGTCAGATCGAGGTTCCCAATATATTTCACGATATTGGCAACAAGTCTGCTCTGCTTTAGGCATAAAGAGAGCCTTGAGTTCGGGATACCATCATCAAACTAATGGGCAGACTGAACGTTTAAATCAGACTCTGGAGACGTATCTGCGCTGTTTTGTATCAGCGGCACAGGACAATTGGAAGGATTTGTTACCCTTGGCAGAGTTTGCCTACAATAATGCTCCTCATGCGTCTATCAAAACCAGTCCCTTTCATTGTACCTATGGGTACGATCCTTCTTGCTATTCATCGTCTCTTCTCAGGGCTTCGGCCTTTCCAGATGTGGACGCCCTAATGGGCGATATTCAACAGGGTCATCTTTTGGCCAGAACCGCATTACTAGAAGCTCAAGAGCATTCTAAACGTTTTGCTGACTTGCATCGTTCATCCGCTCCTGTGATTGTTCCGGGGAATTTGGTCTGGCTCTCAGCAAAGTTTCTGCCCAGACATCTGGTTCCCTCTAAATTGTCTCCGAAATATTTTGGACCTTTTACAGTATTAAGAGCTAAAGGCCCTTTGGCTTTCGAGTTGCGGCTCCCACCTTCTCGGTCCAGGATTTACCCAGTTTTTCATGTTTCGCAACTCAAACTTCACAGATCGGATCGTTTTGGCCGATCTACAAGGTCCGACCCGCCTCCAGTAGCTACTACGGAAGGTCCGGAGTTCGAAGTCTCGGGCATTTGTGATTCCCGTTATCATCGCGGTCGACTTCAATATTTGATCCACTGGAAGGGTTACTCGGTGGCCGACCGTACGTGGGAACCGGCTTCATCAGTTCACGCCCCCTTACTGGTTCGCCGTTTTCACAGGTATCATCCGGGCAAACCAGGTGGTGTTGCCCTCGGAAGGGGGCATACTGTCACGGCTAGCTGGCACCGGCGTTCCCTGTGGCAACGCTGGAGATTGCGGGCACTCGCCGCTTTTCTCTCTTCCAAGATGGCCTCTCCTCCTCTGGGTTACGGTGCAGTGTTTTCACGTTCGCGAGTCAGATGTCCTCTGACGTCATCGCGTTTTCTCATGGATTCCGGATATGGTCCAGCAGAGCCGAAGCCCAGAGCGTCGCTACTCTCTACAGACGCTACGTGAGTTCGCAACTAGGGAGTTACTATTCTATACCTCATACCTATACTTACCTTTCTTTTCTATTCTTTCCTACAGCCTTACCATTCTGCCTAGCCTTCCCGTTCCGCCGCCCACAGATAGTCCCCATCTTCCAGACAACATAGGTACTTACCCAATCGAGATACTGATTCCTCTTGAACCTAGTTCCTTCTCTCAACTCTCGTTCACTTATTTTCAATCAGGACTTCACCGAGGTACAGTGACCAGACCCGGTTAATCCCGCAATTCGTGAGGAGCTGCAGCCAGCGGAGACACGACCGATCCAGCTTCTCATCCGTTCCAGCAGGGTTTTTTCCCCCAGGAGGGTTTCCCTGGGATCCCTTGCACACCCCTTCGGTTCCCTAATTAGGGAGGAGGGAGGTGTTAGGGTCCTCAGGGGACTCCCCAATTGCCTCGTAAATTGCTGCACGAGACAGGTTAGTGCAAAATCATTACAGGAATGCACATGCTTGACATGGTCCTGTTTTGAGGTCGAACATACTAGGATTTGTCTATGTAGACTAGAGAACAAACGTCAATCAGCTTTCTCAAGACATCGTTCATGAAATATTGAAATGTGGCGGGATGCATTGCAAAAGCCAAATGGCATTACTTGGTATTCACATAAGCCATATTTGGTACGGAATGCTGTTTTCCATTCGTCCCCTTTTTTAATGCAAACAAGATGGTAGGTCCCTCTAAGGTCTAAGGTCCAATTTCGTGTATATTTGGGTGTATTTGACTTGGTCTAACAATTCCGGGATCAGGGGCAAGGGGAACCGATTCTTGACAGTGACTTGGTTCAACGCACAGTAGTCGATGCAAATCCTCAAATCTACTTCCTTCTTCGGCACAAAGAATAAGGGAGATGCGGATGAAACCGTTGGCTAAATATTGTTCCAAGTATAATTTCAAATGTTGGTTCTCGGGTTCTGTGAGTGCATAGATTCGGCCACAAGGGATTTGCGCACCAGGTATCAGGTCGATCTGGCAATCGTAGGGTCTGTGGAGTGGCAAGGTATTAGCTTGTTCCTTTTGAAACACATCTTGAAAGTCCTGATATTGGATTGGCAGGGTACCAACCACACCTATGGCACTTGTTGCCTCTTCCTGAACAGATGAGCCAGTGTTCGTTGTCTTCCTCCATTTATGATAGCAGGTGTGTGAGCAATCCTGGGAAAAAAATAATTCCCGAGCACGCCAGATGATTTGTGGGTTATGTGCGACCAGCCACGTCATCCCTAGGATCAGGTGCTTTGATAAGGTCGAAAGAGATTGATTCCTGATGGCCATCCTGACATAAGAGGGTGAGAACAGTTGTACATTCTGACACGGGGCCGGAGGTGATTTCAATGCCATCTACGGTGGTTACAGTCTCAGTGGTGGATTTAGGGCAGAGTGGAAGCCCCATCTTTGCTGCAGGGTCCCGGTCCATGTAATTCCCCACGGCTCCGCTGTCAATATACTTCTAACGAATGCATCTTTGACGGCTGTTGGTGGTTGATCAGGATCACAGGCAACGCAAAATGGGAGGTCTGTAATTGGGTTTCTTTGTTCGACAAATGGACCCCTACAATTGCCCGGCTTGGTATTTTTCCGACTCCTCACTTGATTTCTCCTTATCTGTGGCTCCTACAGTCATTCTTGGTGGTTTTACTGGGCATTCTTTGAGAAAATAGCCTGCCTTTCTGCAGTACAAACACAACTGCTGTTCTCTCCTCCTGTCCCTTTCTGCTTTGGTTAAAGGGGGTCTGACCCCTCCTAGTTGCATTGGTTCCACAGAACTTTCTGTCCCCCGCTGAACATGGTCCTTGGAACGCACAAACATGGGGCGTGCATCTGGTCTACTTCGATCCGTTCTTCGATCTTGTAACCTATGATCAAGTTGAACCACCAGGTTAATAAACTCTGCACAGTCCTTGGGTGGATCTACTACTTGGGCAAGTACATCCTTTAACTCCCCTCGTAAACCCCAGTGGAATAATGTGGTCCTTTTGTCCTCCGGCCACTCTGCTTCAACCACAAGCGGTGGGCAGTCATAATTTCGAAAAAGAAATGTCGACAGACAAAAATGTCGACAAAAAAATGTCGAAAAAAAAAATGTCGACTTTCGTTTTTTTTAATTATATATTTATTTTAGGGGTTCGGGAGTTAAAAAAAAGGGAAAAATAAAAAAATAAAATAAAAAAGGGGGGTTGGGGGGAACCCCCCCATTTCGAAAAAAAAATGCATTGAAAAAAAAAAGTCGACATTTTTTTTTTCGACATTTTTTTTTCGAAATTTAGACTTTCGACATTTTTGTAGTCGAAATTATCACTATGAACCACCACAAGCCTATTGAAGGTAGCTATGTACGTCAACAGATCTTGGTTTCCTTGAAGGAGGTACAGAGTTCATTGTCTAAGGCCTGTCCATGGAACGACAGGAAAAGAGCTTTTTCCAGCTCCTGCTGAAAGCCCCCAAAATCGTGTAGCAGTGGATCATCCCGGCTAATCAAGGGCACAGACCAGTCTGCAGCACTGCCACTCAGATAAGACAACACAAAGGCCACTCGCGACTGGTCATTAGGAAACGCCCCAGGCCTGCAAAGAAAATGGAGGCGACACTGGTTCATAAAGGTTGCATACTTCCTAGGGTCCCCCGAGAAGTGCTCGGTGGAGCTAAAGGAACTGCTCCAGGGAGGGTGATCTGCACCGGGTTACTCACTGGGGTTGGCATCGATGGATTGATCCCAGACAAAGGGACTTGTCTGGCCTGTGATTGAAGGAGTTGTCTACCTAGATCATCAGGACGTTCTTTGGTCACTATTAGCTCTCTCCACAATGCATTGGTTTCCTGTCTGGCTGAATGTACCTCTGCGCGTAACTGCCCCAGCACCTGAGCTAGCTGGTCGGTTTCCGAGGTTTCCATGCTGGGCGCCAAGGTGGATTATAATGTTGAGGCTTCGCGTTCTGTAATGCTCACCTGGTATCCACAGGCACGCCACTCGACTTGGTTGGACTGCTTCCGACCTGGATTCGCCTCCCCCGAGTTCTCGTTCTGCCGAGGATCTAGTCTGGAAGACAGGAGTTCTGGTTTAGCCCCCAGTCCCTTTCTCTTGGAGCCCACCTCCCGTGTGGACCCCAGCGACCCCATAGAGTTTTCCTCACCTGTGTTTCGATAAAATGCGCTCTCCGTCCTGCAGTTCTGTGCAGGGGTGCGTCGTGAATGGGTGCCTTGCTGCCAAGTTACTTCACTGGCGCGGGCCCGAGAGTCCAGACCTGCTGCGACTCCGCTCTTGAGGTAAGTCTATGTTCTTAAATAATGTGTCCGCGGGGGGCGCTCTTGCGCTTGTAGGAAATGGATGTCTGAGTGCCGAGCTCCGGACGAGGATAATCCATTTTGTAATAATGACTGGCTCTAGGCAGTAAATCCTTTCCACCTTGCTGCCTCCTGTGTGCAAACCTATGTGGCTCATTCCTGCCGACCTGCGGGACCCAAAATCCTGAAACTACGGAGTTGTGGCCACGAGAAAAAACAGTGTGGGACGCACCTACCTCTCCCTGCGCGGCGGGTCCATGGAGCGCAGGCTGCCTGATTACTGTGTGCGGCAGCGCCATGGGCCGCGGGGGGGGAGGGGTGTCTGCCCCGTTCGCATGACTGGTGGCCATCATACTGCCAGGGACACTCTGGAGGCGGCCGCGCAGTGCTGAATCGGGGGCCTGGATTGCGGAGGTGAGGAGCGGGCGGACTACAGTCGGGCCCCCGTCTGTTTGAACTTGGACCTACCATTCATGCATGGCCCGTCAGATGAACGCGGCGGGGGGCAGATGGACCGCTTGATGACTTCTGTACTGCTGAAGGGCACATACTTGCACTGTCTCCCGGCCCCCCGCCGCCTCCCTGCCTGCAGCTGTACCCCCGGGCCGAAGACACAGTAGGAGCCCGGAGGGAGGTGCTGCGGATCTCCCATCTACTACTAGGGAGCCTTGTTAATCCCTCCCGCAGCCTGCTGAGGTGTTGGAGGCGAGCAGGAAACATAAATATTTAAAGACACTAAAAGACACTAGCTGCTCCACGCCTCCTGCCGAGAGCAACTCCTGCGGTGGTCTGTTTGTCCCCTTCACTGAAGCTGTGTGGAACTGCTCCTCCTAATTTATCACTGACACTAGCGGCTGGCTACCCTGGACGGGGGACTCTAAGGCTATATACTCTTGCCCTGACACTTGGCGGGGGGTGGCCACGGGGTGGCCACCTTGCGGCGCTGAGCCTGCATTGACCCCAGCATCCGCCCTGCACACGTTGTCCCCCTCGGGCTCCGCTGCTGGTGGTCAGTGTTGTAGTAAAGCTCCCACTGGGGGGGTCTCCCGCCGACGCTGCCGCGGGTGCGGGTTAACGGGGCCCGTGGGGCTGGCAGCTGAAGCGAACACATAGACTGATGGAGTGTGGTCACGACCTCTGCTAGGGCACATTTGCCAGCTTGTAATAGCACCGAAGCCATAACTCCTCTGGGAGAATCCAGTTTGGCGCTGTAAGAGATCCGGACACCTCATTCTGGATACCCTGCAGTATGTCACGTTGTGACGGGACTCCGGCACCCCTTGCCACCCACGCTTACCCATAGTTCCAACACACTCCTTACTTGACACCATGGATAAAGGAGCTGGCGCTGGGAAAAAGCAGAGCTCTCTGACTATGTTTGCAAAAACGCAGACTAGGCCAATGGAGGAGGCACCGGAGGATGTGCCCACCACATCGGCCCCACCGACCTCCGAGGATTCTCAGAAGATGCTAGAGTATATTCGGGAAGGGTTCACCACCCTACACATCAAACTTGATGACATGAACGGCACCATCTCTTCCATAAAAGCACACATCAAGAAGACCGATGGCCGGGTGGCTGAGATTGAAACGAGGGTGGGTGCCGCCGAGGACGATCTTGGCTCCGTGCAGGCTGCGGCCTCCTTGCTCTCCAATCGAGTACTGGCAGTAGAAAAAAATAATGATGATCTCGAATCCCGTTCAAGGCGTAATAACCTACGCATAGTCAGAGTGCCCGAGGACAACATCAAGGAGCCCATGGAAGATTGTGTGGAGCGCATTCTCCTAACTCTTCTGGAATAGCCGAAACTCTCCCCACAATTCGACGTGGAAAGAGCCCTGGTGCGCCTCCACGTTCCATCATAGCCAGAATCTTACATTTCCGGGATCGTGATGCCTTCCTGAGGGCAGCTAGAGTCAAGGGAGAGCGGCTTCTGAGTGCGGCAAGGATCCATCTTTATCCGGATTTTTCTGTGACGGTGCAACAGGAGCGCAAAACCTTTTTGGCAGTCAAAAAGAAGAGACTCAGAGACTTGGTGGTTAAATACTCCATGCTGTTCCCTGCCAAGTTGAGAATCGAACACTCCAATCAGACATTCTTCTTTACGATTCCTAAAAAGGCCTCAAAATTAATCGATGAGCATTTCCATGGTTGATTTGCTCCCAGTTGCTGTAGCATTGATCATTGCTCTGTGTTTCACCAATTATGCTCCTACCTAGCAGTGGGCCCCGTGGGGCTGTGCACATGGGTTGCTATTACGTTACAGAGGAATATATTAGTTGTTGGACTTGTTTTTCAATTGGTCTGTTGATCCTCGATCCACGTGTTCCTTACTAGTCATACTGGTTGACTCTGTCTAGAACTGCTAATATCCTTATACACCCTCTGTCCTCAGCATTACCGCCAGGCCAGCTATCAGGCTCCCAGGCGTTGATGCCGTTGATTTGGATGTTATCATGGTTGTATTGGGTTATCATCCTCTGTTTGGGGGAGGGATGCGGGTGGGGGGAAGAGGGGGTTGGGAGTTATGTTAAAAAAGGCTTGACGACCGCAAGAGATGCCACACATATTGCAATATCAGACTATAACCATGCTGGTGCGGTGAGGTATCCCCCTCCATGGGGTTGGTTTTGGCGACCACTCCACCGTGCAACAGAGTTTAATCATCATCTCCACACAAATGGCGGATAATGACCTAACGTTCATGAGCTGGAGCGTGCGGGGTCTAGGCAAATACAAAAAGATGCGGCAGATACAACTTCATGCTGAATGGCATGGCGTTAAAATTCTATGTCTACAGGAGACCCACGCCAGCTCTGAACAATGCAATAAGTTCGCTAAACAGTGGGGGCACCAGAGGTACGTCACCAATTATTCCACCCAGAGCCGAGGTGTACTGACTCTGATACACCGAAGCCTTAAATTCACGTGCAGTCACTCACGGGTAGACCCACAGGGGAGATATGTACTGATCCTAAGCATCCTGCAAAATGAAGAGGTGGCCATATTAAACATCTACAGGCCAAATATTGACGACCCCGACTTCTACCTGCACCTGGCCTCTCTGCTAGAGAGTTTCCCCCTGGTCTTGATCCTATAGGGGGGGTTTCAATACTATACTGGACATCAACCTTGACAGATCAGGCTCCAGACCCCGCCAGCTCTCCAGGACAGCCCACTCTATCCTGACTTTGCTCCCTTGCTTGTCGGTGGTTGTCAGGGTCACATTAGGTTCCTCTTTGTCTGGTCATGCAGTGGTCTCACACAGGAAGAAATGTTTCCGAATTCCCAGTGGATATGATCGTTTACGTTCACCTCGGAACCCTGGTTCATCATTGTGTACGCGTCCCTTCAGAGAACGCTATATGTTGCCTTGGCGATGCTGGCGCCCTTTGCATACGCGTAGGCGTTCAGGCCTACGGTGGCGCGTTGTGCGTGCGGTCAGCTGATCTGTATTTAAGCTCTGCCCCCACGCACGGCAGTGCTTCTGAATTTGGATTTTCAAGGCTACGCATCTTGCTATCTTGTTTTCAAGTCCTTCGAACCTCTGGTCTGCTCTGTCATCTTCCTTGCCTCGTTCTTGTTACTTACCTGCTCATTGCTAAACCCGGAACGTCCACGGACTGCATTCGTCTCATCTCTGCATGTCTTACCTGCTTGCTGCCAACCCGGAACATCCACAGACTGCATTCGCCTCATCCCTGCACCTCTTACCTGCTTGCTGCCGACCCGGAACGTCCACGGACTGCATTCGTCTTATCCCTCACGTCTTACCTGCTTGCTGCCAACCCGGAACGTCCACGGACTGCATTCGTCTCATCCCTCACGTCTTATCTGCTTATCACCAAACCGGAACATCCATGGACTTCATTTGTTTCATTCCTCATGTCTTACCTGCTTGCTGCCAACCCGGAACTTCCACGGACTACATTTGCATCATTCCTCACGTCTTACCTGCTGGTTGCCAAAACAGGTCGGCTATTGGACTGCTTCAACTCCAACCATCGCTTACAGCTCAAAGACTCTAAGGAACTTAAAGGAAACTAGCGCATCGACACAAGGCTCAAAGGACTTAGCGCAACTGCGCAAGGATCAGAGACTCATTATGCGTCCTCGTGTCGGCGGGATTAGGCAACAAGACTGTGTTCCCAGGACTTCCACTCCATTCCTACAATTTCATCTACAGAATCCATCCAGACCACTATTTGGTTAGCACACTACTGTCTGGTTCTTCCTTTGTTTTGCTATCCTTTGCTCATGGCAATAGTTACCTCTCTTGTTTCAGGATACTCACCAGTCTAGCTTGGAACTAGTCAGTCCCAGTCTACTTTTCTTGTTTGTGAATATCTGCTCATCACCTTGATTAGATATTTCATTGTCTTAAGTCATATGTTAATACTTGGTTAATTTCGTTTGCAGCCAGCTGTTTGACTACCAGGGTGTACAAATATTTTCGGGCAATACTCACCACAATCTGTCCTTTTGTACTCTTGAGGGGTATATTGTCAGAAAGACTTAATTGCATCACAACGTGTCAAGCCACCACTGCTGGATTTAGCCCTTGGGCCCTAACAGTGGTAGACGCATGGCGACTCATGTACCCTGACACGCAAACATACTCCTACTCCTACTACTCCTCAGTGCACGATTTGCATTCTAGGATTGACAGGCGGCTCATATCGGACATACTGATTAGGCACCTATCCCACCTGTTGATTCTCCCTAGAACTATTTCTGATCACTCGCCAGTGGTCATCTCCCTGAACTGGGGTCAGGACTATGATAGTCATAAACAGTGGAAAATGAGACCCCATGCCCAGCTCGATCCGGTCTTTAGCTCTGAACTTGAATCCTCCATTGAGGAATTCTTTTAGTTTAATACTAATTCTGCCTCATCACAACCCATCCTCTGTGAATTCTTTAAAGCGTATATCAGGGGTATTGCCTTCTCCAAGGGAAGTGGTATCCTGAAAGGGATCCGCTCGGATATTGCAAGAAGCGAGACGGCCCTAGCCACCCTTGAGGCCCAATATGCTCTGGATCACTCTCCTGAGACCCTAGCTCTACTGGGTTCGGAGCTGGACGTATTTCGTGATCTGGCCGAGCAGGAGGCTACATTTCTAGACAGTCCCCATCTGGTTAGGAAATATGGTGAAGGAGAACGACCAGGCCGGATGTTGGCCAGGCTACTACGCCGTGAATCCGGCGCCCCCAACATACCGGCGATAGAGAGACCCGATGGAACACTGGCTACACAGGACATCAACTCGGAGTTCCTGGCATTCTATAGTTCCCTATACTCTAAAGCTGATAGTGCCCAGAGTTCAGAGATTGATTCCTACCTGGAGGGCCTCCCCCTCTCTGTCCTCTCCACTGACACCAGCATCTCCCTCGAGAAGCCGTTCTTTCCCGAAGAACTCTCTGAGGCCATTGAGTCACTAGCATCAGGCAAAGCCCCTGGTCCAGATGGCCTCCCCATCGAACTCTATAAACAATTTAAATCCCTTTTGGTTCCACATCAAATGGCTCTATGGAAAGAGGCATGTGAAGAGGGCATACTCCTTCCCTCCCTCCCTCCGGGAGGCAATGATAACGGTCCTACTTAAACCTGGTAAACCCCCCACCCAATGCGGCTCGTATCGTCCCCTTTCATTAATTAACTGCAATGTCAAAATCTACACTCAATTATTAGCCATGCGATTAGCCTCATTTATGCCCCACATCATTCATCCGGATCAAGCAGGATTTGTCCCTGGCCGATCCACCTGGCCGATCTACCTCCCTGAACCTGAGACGCGTATTTAACGCGTATTTAACGTGATCAGCAGAATCGACCCAAAAGTGCAGGCAGTAGCGGCCACCTTAGACATACAGAAAGCATTTGACTCAGTATCATGGGAATACCTATGGCGAGTCCTAGAGAAATGCAAATTTGGTCCCAACTTCCGATCCTGGGTTAAGCTGCTCTATACTAGCCGATCGGCTAGAGTGCACACAGAGGACAGGTGCTCCCCCCTCTTTGCAGATAGCCAGAGGAACGCGACAGGGCTGCCCCTTTTCCCCGTTCATATTCGCTATAGCCATGGGACCCTTTGCCCACATGATGCGTCAATCGCATGCTCATAGAGGCCTCCGAACGGTACTGTTCCCCCTCACTGACAGCACGCTACCCCCTCCTGACCTGATGGGTTTTACGCGGTCCCAATCCAGGTTCACTTATCTCGGGATGGTGGTTTCCCGGTGCCCTGAAATGCTGCGTGAGGACAACTATCTGAAATATTTTACAAACCTGGCTACTAAAACTGCGAGCTGGACAAGACTCCAGATCTCCTTAGCAGGCCGAATAGGAATACTTAAAATTGTTGTGCTGCCCCAACTCCTCTGTCGATTCACTAATCTTCCCCTATGGCCGGGTGACGACTTCTTTCGGACGCTATGCCTCATGACTAACACCTTTTTGTGGCACTCCGGTGCTGTCCGACTTAAACTAACAACATTGACTACCCGATGGAGTACGGTGGATTTGGCGCCCCGGACTTCCTCAGGTATTGGTTGGTAGCACAATCCCAATTTGCGTCCCACTGGTTCAACACCACGGACCCTCCCCCTCATGTTCGGTTGGAGAAACTGGCAGTCAGTGATTGGAATATTTGTTCCCTTATTCTCAAACCCATCCCGGCCGACCCTCGTTCGGCGGATCCGGTTACTATTACATCCCTAGCCCTGACTAAAATCTGGAAATTATTAAACACACCTTACCCCTTCCATGGGGACCACTTGCTTTGGAACGTCCTCCCGGGGGTCCCGCGCATCCCACAATCCATCGTTTCCCGATGGGCCGATGCGGGCCTCATGGCACTCCGAGATGTTTATGTGCAGGGTAACTTTCTCAAATGGTCAGACCTCCCACTCGCCCTTAGGAGGAGACCATCAGTATGGCTACAGTACTCCTCTCTCCGGAAGAGTCTCAAAACAAAATATCCCAACTTCCCCACAGTACCACCTAATGAGCCCTTAATTGCAAAGCTGTGTGCGTTGTCAAGTCAAATAAATAAAGGTTTAAAAAAAAATAATGTGTCCGTAATTGTAATTGCCCTGGTTAATGCCCTCCTTCTCTCATAGGTGCAGAAGGGATGATGAAGACGTCGAGCTGATGGAGAGGGCTGTGCTCAAGATGGTAAGTGAATGCGCGAAGCGCGGCGCTATGTGCGCTTTTGCTATTTGGCCAACCTGTATTATTCTTCTTTTGCCACCGTGATGTTCCTGGATAAAGAACGGCCTGGAGGATGCGGAACGTTGAGTGGAAGATGTCTGGACATCCGTAAAGTACCAACGGAGTGTTTAACTAGGTAAGCACGCTTCCGAATGATGCTTGAATGAGGAAGGCGAAAGCTTACTAATGTTGTCCTTTTCTTTCCTCCTCCAGGATGCTGCTTTCAAGCGAGGACGAGCTTCTGAGGTGAAACTGGAGAGATCAAGGAGCTGGATTGCCAAGCAGGTAAGGATGGTTAATGGTGTTCTTCTTCTCTTCTCCTTTGCAGGTGCAGCCCTGGAATGATGAGGACAGATCACGGTGAACGTCACGCTGCGAGTGCAGAGCAACACGAAGCGTGTGCTGCAGCTCGGGCGTGGCTTAAATAGTCTACGGTATCCCAGGTGCCTTCAGGGCTGACCATACCCTAGATGCTAGACCACATGGTTCAGTTCTGAACTGAACCATGTGGGGGCAGCCATGTTGTTCCATTCCCATTGGAAGCTACATCTGCCATATGAGCCTGGCACCAAAGGCACCAGGACTGTCTCCAGGAGAGTCTTGAGGGACATGATGGGGCCCTTGGGGCCCTGCAAGAACACTGTGATGGGGCCCAGAGACCCTGAGTACCAGGGCCAGGGGCTATAGCCATGACAGCCACACATGATTGGGGCTAGATTTAGCTGTAGATTCCACACAAATAAGAGTGTGTCGTTGGCATACAGTGAAATAATCTTGGGCTCACCCGCGAGTATGATTCCCCTGTATGCATGACTGTGATGGATAAAGTCCGCCAGAGGCTCATCACAATAGCGAACAATAGAGGCGACAGTGGACATCCCTGTCGAGTTCCCCTGGAGATGTCAAAGGGAGTCGAAAGGAGACCATTTGTACTGACCCAAGCAGTCGGTGATGCATATAACAATTGCACCCACAATATGAACCTAGGCACACAATTGCACTTATTTAGTACCACACTGTATTGCTGTTCGGAGGTGACAAGTGAAGTGACCACATTTGAGCTCCAGCTGCACCATAACCCCTTCAGGGCTGCACACCCCTGACCTGAGGATCCTGCAAGCTGATAGGTTGCTGCGATACATGACTAAGTACCATGGTGAGAGGCTTTTAATAGTTGTACTGTTCTTCCCCCTTCACCCTGGGATCCTTAATGTGTGCTGAAGTTGGCCCTGATTCTGCCAGAACACCACAGGGATGATATGACGAAAGGCACAGGGAAGAAGCAAAGTTCCATAAACATGTTTGCTAATACTGCACCTAAACCTGTGGAGGGGGCGGGGAGCACCATGGGTGATGCACCGGAGCAGGGGGAACCTAGTGAATTGCATTGAATAATGGAATATATGCGCGAGGGGTTCACTGCCATACATACCAAGCTGGATGACATGAGTGGCACGATCAGCTCCATAAATTACCATATGGAAAAAACGGATCTTCGCATTACTCAATTGGAAAATAGGGTGGGGATGACCGAAGATCAGATCACAGCGCTCAGGGCAGACGTTATCTCATTATCGAAACAAGTGCTTACCATTGGTAAGAAAAAATTATGATCTAGAATCCCAATCAAGGTGCAATAATTTGTGAATAATAGGCATACTGGAGGACAATATTGATGGATCAATGGAAGACTTTGTGGAACAAACCATCTCAACTTTACTGGATGCGTCTAAACTAGCATTACATTTTGCGAATGAATGCTCCCACCGTGCCCTCACCCCCAAACCCATGCCAGGTGAGCCACCCCACCCAATAATAGCCTGTGTGCTCAACTACAGCGACAGAGACACGATACTGCAGGCTTCAAGAGCCAAGGGGGAGTTACTGCTGGGATCCAACAGAGGTCACATGTATCATGATTTTTCGATTTTGGTACAGTAGAGGCGGAAATCCTTCATAGCTGTATAGAAGCGACTTCGTGATCAGGGTGGGAAGTACGCCATGTTATGCCCGGCTAAACTGAGAATCGAAATGGCGGCAGGGTATACTTTTTTACCATACCTGAAGAGGCCATGAAATATCTAGATGAACGCTCCCCTGGGTGAGCTGGGGTTGCATAGCCCTAGCTGTCTGGGAAACCTTGTTTTATCGATACCTGCTGAAATTCCTACAGTGAGCAACATTCCTCTGATTGGGAGAGGGGTGGGAGTGAGGGTTGGGAGTTTTGGGGTTATTTCACAACATGTGCTTGACATGTGTGTAATTGTTATTCATGTGCAGTGTTGCCCAGTGGCAATTCCTTTGCAGTATTCAGTGTTGGCCTGATACGTGTACAGGACCTGCGCTATACACTGGCCTGATGGTGGTTGAGACATTACAATGTACAAGATGGAACGTGCAACCCAGTTAAAATGCAGAGACTCCAGCTATATGTGGAGCGAAATAAAGCCTGTATTCAGTTTCTGCAAGAAACACATGCAGGGGCTGTTGGTTGTGAGAGAATTCCTAGTAACTGGGGCACACAACAGTATTTTACAACATATTCTACACAATGCTTATGGATTTTCCATAATGTTCGCTCCTCAAGGGTATTGACCCCTATCTTTTTCTGTGACTTGACTTTATTACAGAGCTGTCATTCTTGACCCTCTGTGATTATTGCTATCTTCTCAAAGAGACTAATCCTTGTGCCTCTTTGTTTCTTGACTTCCTCCCTAAGATCTATGTAGTGTACCCAGGAATCACAATTATTCTTCTGATGGTTTATATTCCTACTGGGACAATTAGGAAGAGTCACTATTCTCAGTTCTTGTAATCTTTGGTACTATCGGGATGAGTATGAATGGTCCTGTAGTTATGCCCATTCTTTTTTATAATCTGTGTCACTACGGGGACGAGTACGAAGGCCCAATAGGTGATCTCACGCTTCTTGTAACTTTCTTTACTGCTGGGACAATTATGAAGAGTCCCATATTTATTTTCACTCTTTTTGTAACTTTCTGTTTTAAATTTTTGTTATTTTATTGTATTGGTTATTTGTAAGGCACCTGTACAACAAATGCTACTGGGACGGGTATGAAGATCCCCATAGTTATTCTCACTATTCTTGTTATATTTGTTACTATAGAGACAAGTAGAAAGAAGCCACTTGGAACAGCCAGCCCTCTCTCTGGGTCTCCCGCTTTGCCTGTTACCGTCCTGGGTCTGTGTGACCGACTCGGCGTCTCTGCTTGTTACTTCTCTTTGCAAGTTTAGGATGGCTTCCTTGCTTCTGTTCGGTCTGGTTTCCGATACGGATCATCGTACCTCATGCAAGTTGATATCAGCTACGGGAGGGTTTGTCTCTCTCGTTTCCGGCCTGATGGCAATACAGCAGTTAACTTCTACTTCTTTGCAGTCTCATGGCTTTAGGCACTATTCAGGATTCTGTTGCCTCAATGGCCTTGGCTCGGAGAGGCTTCCTTTTATTCCACCGTACTCTGGCCGCTAACTTTCAAGGACAAGTCCCTCAATAGATACTCGTTCAGCTTGGAGCCTCTCACAAGGCTCTCGCCACCCGAATGCTTCTTGCACGCCTGCTGTTACGCCCTCTTTGGAAGAAAGGAGACCAGCATATCTGTCACCGGAAAACTGTTTGAAACTCTCGGGTTTCTCTCCATCTTGGTTCGCCTGCTGTATGTTGCCATTATGAGGCTTTGACACGTGTCCTTCCTTTTTGTCTGAGTAAGGGTTCAACTTGACTCCATTGGGCTTCTTTGTCTCAGTGTCAGGCGATTTTACAATCCCTCCTACTCTTCGGCGCTTCCTTGTTTCAGTACCTAATAGAATTTTATCTTCAGCAGAGGCACTGGAATAACACATGTTGGAGGATGCTGTTGTAGTTAATACGCCTTTATTAGTCTCTTGAAGCTATTGAAAAGGCAATTTCTTCTCGGAACGGGAGTCTTTATTCGGTTCTGGCTCATACTCTTTATGGTTCCACTGATCTTCTTCGTCTCAATACTTATCAAACAAGTATTCGTTATTACTCCTGCACTCTCACTCTTCACAGTATCAGATATGTGTTTTTCTTTAGTTACCACATTACAATAAGAAATGTAAGAAGGGTTTTGTTGTTGGTTACTTGATATGGATGAAATCTGGTTTTGAGGAAACTGGAAAGGGAGTCCCTCTACGAGAAGGGAGTCCTTGTCCCCAGAAGGGGGCTATCCCTACGAGGTCCTGCTTACCACCACGCCTAGGGGGAATATTGTGTAGAAAGCCCACCTCCCTAGCCTCTGAAGGAGAGGCTCCTCTCTGGGGAGAAGTAACTGACTCCCTCAGTTCGTCACATAATTCTACAGTTGAAATATCAAATATGTCAGTGAGAGCAACGTGATTGGCTCAGAGGCTCCAGCCAGTGACTAGTGCTCCATCTCACTGGCAGCGTCGGTTTTCTTGTGAGTCCCGAGCTGCATATGCCAGTACTGGTCCAGGTGGAGGCCGGGACCCCTGCCGAGCTTCGTGTCCACTCTGCTTTCCTGTGCAAGTTCCAGCCTGCAGCCTGCAGTTGGGCATGGACAGGACATGGGCCTCGGCAGAGCAGGGGAAGGTCGTGGGGAATGGATGCTTATGGTGCAAGGTGCAGGCCCCTGTACATCTGTGTGTGGCGCTTGTACAAGGAGCATCGTAGAAGTCAAGCCCACTGACAAGATCAGCTGCTCGCAGTCCTCAAGGCAGGTGCTGCTGAGAGAATTGCCCCCCCCCACCCCTCCCGGGCAACAAGAGGCTTGGCTGTACAAACACAAGTAAAGAAAAAAAACAAATTTGACCACATTAATGACTCCAGGAAAGAGTTACATTGGCTAAAAATCAAAAACAGAATCCAGTTTAAGGCCCTGACCTTGGCTCATAGATGCATCCACGGGAAAGCACCAGAGTATCTAAAAAACAAAATCCACCTATGTGCTCCCAACCGCATGCTCAGATCATCAGACCAAGGTATGATCACAGTAGCCACCCACAAGCGCAAATTTGGCTTAGGGAAATCCTTCCCTATCATAACGGCCGGTTTATGGAATAATCTCCCTGCCAACACAAGAAGGGAAGTCAACTATCTGCGCTTTCACAAATTAGTGAAGACCCACATCTTCCAGTGATCTTCTCCATTAACTGACCCCTATCACTGTGTGTCCTGTCTCGTGATATCTGTCCCGTCCTCAGTGTCCATGTCTTTGCGCCCCGAGACTTGCGAGTTACTGGTGCAATATAAATAAATAAATAAATAATAACATAAAGTAAACACATATCCAACGCTCTCCCTCATGCTTATATACATATATATAATCTAGCAGACAGCACTATGGAATGTCCAACATGTACTTTTTTTTATATATACCTTAAAGCAAAGGCACCCCCTTATTCTGCTACCATGTTAATGAGCTTTTTAAACCCATTTCTATGGGGGGTACATGTGCAGGCACGTGTGCGATGGGGGTATTGTTTTGAGTACTTTATTTATAATTGCAATGTGTTTCTGGGGAGGTGCATGCATGATAATTTGGCAATGGAGTTGTATGTCTTGCCAAGCATGTGCGTTTGCCCTACTAGGGTAAGTGTCTGGACCTTGCCAAATAAACAGATACGACAGTACATTTTCATGTTCAATTTGTGGTGTTGCATGTGTGTGAGGGTGCGTGGGTGTGCTTGTGTTAGGTTGCTCCAGACGACAGGTGCACCATGTTGTTGGTGGATCCTCTACCTCCTTGGGTATCACTGTGGGTTGTCTATCTCTTGACAACAGCCCGTGAAGGTACTTGCCTTCCAATTGTAATAGGTCAGGATATCGTTGCTGGCGGTGAGGGCACCTTCTATGCCAGTGAGGGAGCCACATATTCAATTCCTGAATACCATAGATGCTCAGGTGAGGCCAAAAGGGAGTCTTGCATATTTGTTACTCTAATGTCGTCCAAGAACATTGTCATGGCCCTTGAGATTGCATCAAGCAGAATTTGGTGATAGCCGGCTTTAAGGTCAAGTCTGGAGAAACGCTTCTCGAGAACATTGTTCTGCCCTCGAGATTGTATCGGGCAGAAGCTGGTGATAGCCTGCTTTGAGGTCTAGTCTTGATAAACGCTTCTGGAGAACATTGTTCTGGCCCTTGAGATTGCATCGAGCAGAATTTGGTGATAGCCGGCTTTAAGGTCAAGTCTGGAGAAACGCTTCTCGAGAACATTGTTCTGCCCTCGAGATTGTATCGGGCAGAAGCTGGTGATAGCCTGCTTTGCGGTCAAGTCTGGAGAAATGCTTTGTCACCAGTCTGGTTGGCCACAATGCTGTCTATCAGGGTGATGTGGCATTCTCCTCTGATGGCCTTGTTTGGGAATCTCATATCAAAGATAATTTACACCTTCCTGGGCTGTGTCACTTTTTGTGCATTGGTGTTCGGGGAGATCAAGGGTGTGGGTGGGCTCAGAGACTTTCTCTGGGACTCCTGAGGTATACGGCTTATCAAGTTCTGCTTTCTGACTCGAATAGGACAGGATACTCCTGTGATAAAGACTCACTGGCTGCCCTGAGTCATCATTGCTGAGTTTAATAGGTGTGCCTGCAAAGCATGGACTGCCTGTGAAAAGTAAGGCGAAGTGGAGTGCTGTCTATCAGGCTAGACGTGTGTAACTGGAACATGCAATGGATTAAGCCTCGGCCCTCTGTGGCTCTGCAGCTCAACATTTCAATGCTTACCTTAGAAACGCATATACAGCACTCTCTGAAATGCTGGTGCAGCAGTGTGGGATTGAAGGGATGAAGGCACCCTAATGGTAATTGTAAGGCACTCTCCCAGTGGTTCTCTGTAGTTTTGGGATCGCTTGTTAGAACGTGTGTGAGTGTGCCTTTTGAACCTTTATGCTGGCGGTAAATTGATGGATGATGTCATGAAGGCTTCTACCATCCCCCGGAGATGCTGGTTCGGGCTGTCACCTGCACAGCACAGTGCTGAGCTTGAAGCAGTATATGGGGATGCCCTGTAGCAACCCCCCCCCTCCCCCTGCCCCTCCAGGACTTAGTTCTGTGGCAGAGGACTGTCACAGGACATGTGCAGGCCCTTTTAAGGGATACCCCAAAATATAACTGCTCTCACTGTTCTCAAGTTGGCTGTGGTAACATGATGTCCCTGGAGCAGGAGGTCTGTGACATCTGAGGCTGACCCGAGTGCCAAGGAAGTGGAGGAGAGACAGTGGTCGGGAGAAGAATGAGAGGCCACTGAGAATCGTTGATGGGAAGTTGAGATTGGGGTTTTGAGAGCTAAAGCTAGGACCCTAAACCCTGGAGGTAGCAATGGGAGACAGCCAAGAGAGCCACAATGGGGATTTTTTGATGGGAGCTCTGGTTGTTTTCCAGTCACGGTACCATGTGAGATTAAGTGATATCGCCTACAGCTTCAAGGACAAGAAGCCAATGACCAGGGCATGTGGAACCAGCTAAGAAGAACTGTGACTAGGAATCTATTATTCTCTCTGGGAAGAGAGGTAACCCATAGAAAATCCACCATGTTGCTGTTATACAACATCGCTTTAAGTTGATTTCTGTAACTTATTTGTCACAGCCCTGTAATTCTCCCTAATAAACTTTGATTGAAAAATGCATCTTCTTTTCTGCCTGTTGTTGCTCTTACTCAGTTTTGTGACCATGCCCTGGTGTTGATAATTGCATACTACCTAAATCTTTCAACATGCGCTGTGCGCTTGGGTCTTTTTTTTGTTGTTGCCTCTGTTCAGATTAGTGACAGATCTCGTACACAAACAAGATGGAATCATTTCTGCCACCTGGTACATCACCCACTGACTCAAATCTCTAGGCAGCCATCGTTCTTTTTGCCGGTCTTCAAGTGGCATGCTTGGGGCGGCACTCTTTGGTGGTTTGGCTTGCTGCTCTTCAGTCTGGCATTCCTTAGGGTTGCATATAATGCCGGTGCAGTCAGAGCATGCTTATCTCTCATTGGCTAGGTCCTCTTCTGATTTCTCATTGGGTAGGTCCTCTTCTGCTTTCTCATTGGGTAGGTCCTCTTCTGCTTTCTCATTGGCTAGGTCCTCTTCTGCTTTCTCATTGCGTAGGTCCTCTTCTGCTTTCTCATTGGGTAGGTCCTCTTCTGCTTTCTCATTGGCTAGGTCCTCTTCTGCTTTCTCATTGCGTAGGTCCTCTTCTGCTTTCTCATTGGGTAGGTCCTCTTCTGCTTTCTCATTGCGTAGGTCCTCTTCTGCTTTCTCATTGGGTAGGTCCTCTTCTGCTTTCATTCCTGAACTTGGTTTGTACATTTGCCAGGTGTTGGATTGGCCAAACTTGATGAGTTGTGCACAAGATTAGCCCTTTCGCTCACAGGTTTTTCTATGGCTCTTTCGAAGGTGGAGGCATAGGGCTCAGCCAAGTCATGGTTGCATGCCTTTTCCAATATCTTCCTCAATGATTTTTGCAGCTCAGCTATCGGAAAAACCAGTCCCGAATCCTCCCTGTATGGGCAACCAGGTAAGAGATTATAGCGTTGTTACATTATGGAAAATCCAATACAATCCATGAACCAGAAGTAAGTTCAATATGAAGAGATGTGTTGCCTGCCTAATGGCCAAGCCTGTGTGATAAGGGGTGGGTGGTGGGATGTTCTTATAACAATCAGAGTTAGCAGTGGGAACATAAAAGTATCTAAACAAACAAGAGGGGTACCGACAGTGGAGTACAGGATCATAGCAAGGCCGGAGGATTTGATGAAAGGGAGGTGCGACAGCAGGAGATAAACAGATGCTTGAAACCAAAAACTCGGTAGTGGTCCAAAAGCCAATGCATAAATAGGTGAGCAAGTTCATGGATGAGGGGGGTTGCCCACTCTCTGGATAGGAGACTTGAGGAATGCCATGGATGCTGGGAGATGTAGTGATAAGATATAATATGGTAAGGTATTTATAAGGCAGTGTTAAGAAGGATTTCTGAACTCTGACCAGGAGGGGCAGAGGTTCAGAAGGCCAACCTTGTTTCTTGGAACAGGGTAACCTCTGGACAAGCCAGACCAATCAGGGTAGCTATGGGAGGCCATCAAGACTATGGGCCTCATCACGAGTTGGGCGGTAATGCGGCGGTTTTCCCGTCAAGCGTAATTAGCGCTAACGCCAAGCCCCCCGGCGGATAGTCCGCAAGATCACAAGTTTGCATGCACGCGCACAGGGAAATGGCGGTAGCGCAAATAGCGCTCAATGGGAAAACGGTCCAAGAACCCGTAAATCCAGCGCACGGTGCACTACCGGCATACTGCGCTAATAGCGTGCGCCATAAGCACGCGTTTTTAGCGTGCAGGAAACCCGTCACTGCCGGAACGGGAAACAAAGCGGTGGCCATCTTGGAAATCACAATCCATCGGATATCACAGCCCCTGCAAGCCATCCACCCCTGGGAAGAGTGAATCATGTCACAGGAGCGCACTAGGGGCAAGTCATCCCTGGACAGGGTGAGGAAGCCCAAATTTAGTGACCAGGAGCTGGCCGTACTGGTGGAGGAGGCAGAGATCCACCATGAAGAACTGCAGCAGCGCAAGACCAGTGGGCAGCGCTGTGTACAGATCTGGCGCAACATCAGCAAAGGGTGTCTGCAGTGGGGCGCGTGCCCCGGGATGGAGAGCACTGTCGCAAGCGCCTCAATGACTTGCGTGTGAGAGTCCGCGGCATCCTCTCACAGCACAGGAGGGCAAGCAGGGGCATTGGAGGAGGTCCACCACCACCTAAACTCACACCCTGGGAGGAGAAGATGACTGCCCTAATCGACATGGGCACCATCGAGGGAATTGGTGGAGCAGAGGCAGGCACTGGTATTGATCCGACTGCAGGTGTGTCCCACCCCGAATGCATGCAACTGAAAGTACCACACATCCAGACCCTGGGTGAATGAATGTGATGAAATGTGTGTGAGGCACTGCAGACACCCATAAGTGAGCCCTTAAACCGTTGAACCGTAGTGCCGCCTAGACTCCCTGCACGTGCAGTGCATTAATACAAGGGGCAGGGGACAGACATCCATCGCCATGGGACAGCTACGTAGAGTGTGAGTGTGCATGAATACATCCCCAGGACCCTGAGCATGGTGCACCCCAATCCCGTATGTGATCTTGTCACACAAACAAACATTTCCATGCAGTGTACCTCCACACTCACACATTACACCAATCATCACATGGAGACTGAACAAAATGCAAGTGGCATGCATTATTGATACAGCCTACAATATCACTTGATGGCATGAACTGCTTGATACTTATGTAGGTTGCCTTGAACTCAATCCACACCCTATGTACCCCACAGGCACACGGCGAACCGCACGGGATGAAGATGACGGGGAGGAGGCCACTCCATCACAGTGCCCGAGGCAGCGTGCCTCGACCAGCACCACCACCCCACAAATGGGCCGCGCGGAAGGGAACCAACGCCGGACCCATCCCACATCACCACAACGCAGCCCAACCAGACCATTGCAGCACCCACATGTCCGCTGGGAGTCCGCAGCCAGCTCGCCCCAAGCCACCATGCAGACTTCCGATGCAGAGGGAGTCACCTGTGGGTCAGAGCCCGACGTGGGAGTGACACCTCCAGGTGAGCATCAGGCAGGACATTTGCATTCCCCCAGAAGCAGCGACGCCGAAGGGATGGGCACACCACAGGGTACCCCAGGGCCAGGCACACAGGGAGCACAAACCCCTTGTGTGCCTGTGTTTCGTGTCCGCACAGCACAGCCAGATGCAGACACACCATCATATGGCAGCCCTGAAGACCGGCACTCAGAGCCCGGCAGCCCCATATAAGCCGGCAACATGTCCCCATGCAGCCCCCCCCAACAGAGCACAAGTGGCAGGCCGGTACCTGCCACACCAGGGGTACCTTTTGTCACGGGAGCAGCAATGATGGGACGTCTGGACGTAATTGAGGCCAAACAGGCAAAAGTAGAATCCATGGCCATGGTGCACAGCCGGCACATCAAGGCCATCAGCGCATCCATACGGCATGGCTGCAAGTACATTGCCCGAGACAACGCGCGCCCATGCAGAGTGGTGGATCAATGCACCTCAGCCCTGACAGGGTTTGGCCAAAGGGTACGGGAGTTGTGCGAGGCAGCATCTGCACTCGCTGAGCAGACAAGGGAAGGGAGCAACCTTCTCCGTCAGCATATGCAAGCAACCGGGTCAGTCCCATCAACCTCCACTACACCCACAGAGGGATCCCTTCAGCCTTCTCCTAGGCGCCATTCATTGCGCCACTTGAGATCCCACACACCAGAGGGGCCAGGACATGGAAAGTGCCCGAAACCATCGTAGTTACACATGGCATCGTTGTGGGTGCCCTGAGAACAAACATGCACCTACCTGCACTGTTGTGGGGAGTTCACTGGGGTGAGGGGGGATTGTGTGCTGGGTGTTCACTGGGGCGAGGGGGGATTATGTGCTGGGTGTTTACTGGGGGGGATAGTTAATCTTAGAATAAATCACGTTTACAATTCATACAAAGCATGGACAGTTGTGATTGTGATTACGTGCTCTTTAATGTTCAAGTGACATGTGCAAAATGTAGGCGTCACCCGTATCAAGAAAAATCATCAATCAAGCCCTGTCTGGCCAACCTCCCCTCCCTCAGCACAACCATATGTGCACGTGCAACACCTTCAGGCACGTCATCACCCTCAGTCCCATCCTCAGGTGGCTGCACATGAGCATCGGGGGGCAGTGGCACATTCCTGCGACAGCAGATGTTGTGCAGCATGGCACATGTCAGTACAATTTTTCCAACTTTTTCAGGTGCATACATCAATGCCCCTCCCGTACGGTATAGGCACCAGAAGCGTGCCTTGAGCAGTCCAAATGCCCTCTCCACACAGATCCGTGTACGACCATGGGCAATGTTGTATGCCCGCTCTGCTGCAGTGTGTGGATGACGCACAGGGGTCATGAGCCATGTGTACTGGGGAATCCAGAATCACCTGCAAGGGAGAGAAAGCAGGTATGAGGACAAGGTAGGTTTAGTGGGTGCACACGGCTCAGTCATCAGTGACATTGTCAGCAGGATCAAGTTTTTGTTGAGTAGGTCATGCCATCTCATTGCAATGTTGGCATCCAACCTTTTACTTCCAGGACATGCATGGTGTGAGGTTGCCTTACAGCTGTGTATCTATGTGTTTGTGAGTTGCCATGTGCATCACACTCATATATCACATGTGGCCTACTTATCATTTGGTCACTAACATTGTGGGGTGTGCTGTGCTAGGGGCAGCATTGAATCAATGGAGTACTTACAACACCTCTGTTTCTAAATGTAACAGTACTCTGTCCCTTGTCACTGGGGAAGGGGACCCTTCCATCTGCTTGTGCATGCAACAAGTGGCTAACTCATGTGTCATTGCCATTCCCTGTTGCATTTGCCGGTTGCCACTATTATGTACTGTTCTCCAGGCATTTCATTGGCCAATCAGGGGACAGTGTTTGGGGGATGTACATTGTCATTAATCAGACTACTTATGTGTGGTGCTTTTGTGGATGTGGTGACTTTTGTGTAACATTGGTATGACTGTCGGGTGGGCAGGGTGGGATGTCTGTACTGTGTCAGTGTTGGAAGCCATAGTGCTACTCACGCAGGAGGCTTTATGGTGGTGGGCCTTACATATGTCACTGTGCTGCCACATGTCTTTTACATCCTGAATGGGTGTCTTCAGCTGTGTTGGACATGTCTAAGGTTTCTCGTGCAAGATGCTTGATTGGGAATGCTGCACTGATGGTGCTGCCTATTGCCATGCAGGGATTTCATTGTGTGTGACCAGCCCCGTCAGTTGTGGATTGACATGCATTACGGTACACATTTGTACTCACCCAGCAGCCATGTGTTTTGCCCTCGGTGCCTTTCCATGTACGCTGGCAGGGTACTGTTGCGCAGGACCATGGAGTCGTGGGTGGATCCTGGGTAGCGGGAACAGCAGTGGCTGAAGGTGAGGTCAGGGCCACAAGTCATCTGCACATTGAGGGAATGGTAATGTTTCCTGTTTCTGTGGCTGCCTCATGTGCCTGAGGTGGTACAAGTGCCACATGCGTGCAGTCCAGGGCTGCTATGACATTCGGGACTTGGGCAATGGCATGGAATTGACCCTTCAGCTGGTTCACCTGTGCCTGTGTGGCTGGCAATGTGATGTGCTCATTCACATGGAGCAGCAGTGCATCCAGCACCTGTCCCAGCATGGCACTGAATGTGGACTGGGCCATGCCATGCATCATGGCAACGGTGTGTTGGTAGCTGCCAGTCCCGAGGAATTGTAGCACAGACACAAGCTTCACTAGGGGAGGTACCGCTGTGCTGGTGGCTATGCGGCTGCCGATGTCGGCCTGGATTGTGTCCAGCAACTGGGTGATGGTTGCTCTGTCCAGCCTATATTCGGTCACCAACTGGCTATCAGTCAGGGCCCAGGGTGTTGGCCTGGCCCTGGGGATGGCTGGCCGCCTTGCTGGTGCTGCTCTTCTCCTCATTCTCCTCATCCCCACCACCCCCTGCGCTCCCAGAACCCTGGCCTGGTTGGCTGGCCTCTGTAGCTCCAGGCGCAGCAGGTAGAAGTCCACATCATGGCTCCTGGCTCCAAATGGCAGCATGGTGTTGGGGAGGGTGTGTTGTGCATGGGTGGGTCCTTTGTAGGCCTCTGATTTGCATTGGTTCCACCTGGGCCCTTATTGCTGTCTCCTTCCTGCTCCTGCTGGTGTAATGGTGTTGGGGAGGGTGTGTTGTGCATGGGTGGCTCCTTTGTAGGCCTCAATTTGCATTGGTTTCACCTGGGCCCTTATTGCTGTCTCCTCCCTGCTCCTGCTGGTGTAATGGTGTTGGGGAGGGTGTGTTGTGCATGGGTGGGTCCTTTGTAGGCCTCTGATTTGCATTGGTTTCATCTGGGCCCTTATTGCTGTCTCCTCCCTGCTCCTGCTGGTGTAATGGTGTTTGGAAGTGTGTGTTGTGCATGGGTGGGTCCTTTGTAGGCCTCTGATTTGCATTGGTTTCACCTGGGCCCTTATTGCTGTCTCCTCCCTGCTCCTGCTGGTGTAATGGTGTTGGGGAGGGTGTGTTGTGCATGGGTGCGTCCTTTGTAGGCCTCTGATTTGCATTGGTTCCACCTGGGCCCTTATTGCTGTCTCCTCCCTGCTCCTGCTGGTTTAATGGTGTTGGGGAGGGTGTGTTGTGCACGGGTGGGTCCTTTGTAGGCCTCTGATTTGCATTGGTTTCACCTGGGCCCTTATTGCTGTCTCCTCCCTGCTCCTGCTGGTGTAATGGTGTTGGGAAGGGTGTGTTGTGCATGGGTGGGTCCTTTGTAGGCCTCTGAATTGCATTGGTTTCACCTGGGCCCTTATTGCTGTCTCCTCCCTGCTCCTGCTGGTGTAATGGTGTTGGGGAGGGTGTGTTGTGCATGGGTGGCTCCTTTGTACGCCTCTGATTTGCATTGGTTCCACCTGGGCCCTTATTGCTGTCTCCTCCCTGCTCCTGCTGGTTTAATGGTGTTGGGGAGGGTGTGTTGTGCACGGGTGGGTCCTTTGTAGGCCTCTGATTTGCATTGGTTTCACCTGGGCCCTTATTGCTGTCTCCTCCCTGCTCCTGCTGGTGTAATGGTGTTGGGGAGGGTGTGTTGTGCACGGGTGGGTCCTTTGTAGGCCTCTAATTTGCATTGGTTTCACCTGGGCCCTTATTGCTGTCTCCCCCCTGCTCCTGCTGGTGTAATGGTGTTGGGGAGGGTGTGTTGTAAATGGGTGGGTCCTTTGTAGGCCTCTGATTTGCATTGGTTTCACCTGGGCCCTTATTGCTGTCTCCTCCCTGCTCCTGCTGGTGTAATGGGTTTGGGAAGGGTGTGTTGTGCATGGGTGGGTCCTTTGTAGGCCTCTGAATTGCATTGGTTTCACCTGGGCCCTTATTGCTGTCTCCTCCCTGCTCCTGCTGGTGTAATGGTGTTGGGGAGGGTGTGTTGTGCATGGGTGGCTCCTTTGTACGCCTCTGATTTTCACTGGTTTCACCTGGGCCCTTATTGCTGTCTCCTCCCTGCTCCTGCTGGTGTTATGGTGTTGGGGAGGGTGTGTTGTGCATGGGTGGGTCCTTTGTAGGCCTCTGATTTGCATTGGGTTCACCTGGGCACTTTTTGCTGTCTCCTCCCTGCTCCTGCTGGTGTAATGGTGTTGGGGAGGGTGTGTTGTGCATGGGTGGGTCCTTTGTAGGCCTCTGGTTTGCATTGGTTTCACCTGGGCCCTTATTGCTGTCTCCTCCCTGCTCCTGCTGGTGTAATGGTGTTGTGGAGGGTGTGTTGTGCATGGGTGGCTCCTTTGTGGGCCTCTGATTTGCAGTGGTTCCACCTGGGCCCTCATTGCTGTCTCCTCCCTGCTCCTGCTGGTTTAATGGTGTTGTGGAGGGTGTGTTGTGCATGGGTGGGTCCTTTGCGGGCCTCTGGCTTGCATTGGTTTCACCTGGGTCCTCATTGCTGTCTCCTCCCTGCTCCTGTTGGTGTAATGGTGTTGTGGAGGGTGTGTTGTGCATGGGTGGCTCCTTTGCAGGCCTCTGATTTGCATTGGTTTCACCTGGGCCCTTATTGCTGTCTCCTCCCTGCTCCTGCTGGTGTAATGGTGTTGTGGAGGGTGTGTTGTGCATGGGTGGCTCCTTTGCAGGCCTCTGATTTGCATTGGTTTCACCTGGGCCCTTATTGCTGTCTCCTCCCTGCTCCTGCTGGTGTAATGGTGTTGGGGAGGGTGTGTTGTGCATGGGTGGCTCCTTTGTAGGCCTCTGATTTGCACTGGTTTCACCTGGGCCCTTATTGCTGTCTCCTCCCTGCTCCTGCTGGTGTAATGGTGTTGGGGAGGGTGTGTTGTGCATGGGTGGGTCCTTTGTAGGCCTCTGAATTGCATTGGTTTCACCTGGGCCCTTATTGCTGTCTTGCTCCTGCTGGTGTAATGGTGTTGGGGAGGGTGTGTTGTGCATGGGTGGGTCCTTTGTAGGCCTCTGATTTGCATTGGTTCCACCTGGGCCCTTATTGCTGTCTCCTCCCTGCTCCTGCTGGTTTAATGGTGTTGTGGAGGGTGTGTTGTGCATGGGTGGCTCCTTTGTGGGCCTCTGATTTGCAGTGGTTCCACCTGGGCCCTCATTGCTGTCTCCTCCCTGCTCCTGCTGGTTTAATGGTGTTGTGGAGGGTGTGTTGTGCATGGGTGGGTCCTTTGCGGGCCTCTGGCTTGCATTGGTTTCACCTGGGTCCTCATTGCTGTCTCCTCCCTGCTCCTGCTGGTGTAATGGTGTTGTGGAGGGTGTGTTGTGCATGGGTGGCTCCTTTGCAGGCCTCTGATTTGCATTGGTTTTACCTGGGCCCTTATTGCTGTCTCCTCCCTGCTCCTGCTGGTGTAATGGTGTTGGGGAGGGTGTGTTGTGCACGGGTGGGTCCTTTGTAGGCCTCTAATTTGCATTGGTTTCACCTGGGCCCTTATTGCTGTCTCCTCCCTGCTCCTGCTGGTGTAATGGTGTTGGGGAGGGTGTGTTGTGCATGGGTGGGTGTAGGCCTCTGATTTGCATTGGTTTCACCTGGGCCCTCATTGCTGTCTCCTCCCTGCTCCTGCTGGTGTAATGGTGTTGGGGAGGGTGTGTTGTGCATGGGTGGCTCCTTTGTAGGCCTCTGATTTGCATTGGTTTCACCTGGGCCCTTATTGCTGTCTCCTCCCTGCTCCTGCTGGTGTAATGGTGTTGGGGAGGGTGTGTTGTGCATGGGTGGCTCCTTTGTAGGCCTCTGATTTGCATTGGTTTCACCTGGGCCCTTATTGCTGTCTCCTCCCTGCTCCTGCTGGTGTAATGGTGTTGGGGAGGGTGTGTTGTGCATGGGTGGCTCCTTTGTAGGCCTCTGATTTGCACTGGTTTCACACGGGCCCTTATTGCTGTCTCCTCCCTGCTCCTGCTGGTGTTATGGTGTTGGGGAGGGTGTGTTGTGCATGGGTGGGTCCTTTGTAGGCCTCTGATTTGCATTGGTTTTACCTGGGCACTTTTTGCTGTCTCCTCCCTGCTCCTGCTGGTGTAATGGTGTTGGGGAGGGTGTGTTGTGCATGCGTGGCTCCTTTGTAGGCCTATGGTTTGCATTGGTTTCACCTGGGCCCCTATTGCTGTCTCCTCCCTGCTCCTGCTGGTGTAATGGTGTTGGGGAGGGTGTGTTGTGCATGGGTGGCTCCTTTGTAGGCCTCTGATTTGCATTGGTTTCACCTGGGCGCTTATTGCTGTCTCCTCCCTGCTCCTGCTGGTGTAATGGTGTTGGGGAGGGTGTGCTGTGCATGGGCGGGTCCTTTGTAGGCCTCTGGTTTGCATTGGTTTCACCTGGGCCCCTATTGCTGTCTCCTCCCTGCTCCTGCTGGTGTAATGGTGCTGGGGAGGGTGTGTTGTGCATGGGTGGATCCTGTGTAGGTCTCTGATGTGCATTGGTTTCGCTGGGCACTTTTTGCAGTCTCCTCCCTGCTCCTGCTGGTGTAATGGTGTTGGGGAGGGTGTTTTGTGCATGGGTGGGTCCTTTGTAGGCCTCTGATTTATACTGGTTTCACCTGGGCCCTAATTGCTGCCTCCTCCCTGCTCCTGCTGGTGTAATGGTGTTGGGGAGGGTGTGTTGTGCATGTGTGGGTCCTTTGTAGGCCTCTGAATTGCATTGGTTTCACCTGGGCCCTTATTGCTGTCTCCTCCCTGCTCCTGCTGGTGTAATGGTGTTGGGGAGGGTGTGTTGTGCATGGGTGGCTCCTTTGTAGGCCTCTGATTTGCACTGGTTTCACACTGGCCCTTATTGCTGTCTCCTCCCTGCTCCTGCTGGTGTTATGGTGTTGGGGAGGGTGTGTTGCGCATGGGTGGGTCCTTTGTAGGCCTCTGATTTGCATTGGTTTCACCTGGGCACTTTTTGCTGTCTCCTCCCTGCTCCTGCTGGTGTAATGGTGTTGGGGAGGGTGTGTTGTGCATGGGTGGGTCCTTTGTAGGCCTCTGATTTACATTGGTTTCACCTGGGCCCTTATTGCTGTCTCCTCCCTGCTCCTGCTGGTGTAATGGTGTTGGGGGGGGGGTGTGTTGTGCATGGGTGGGTCCGTTGTGGGCCTCTGGTTTGCATTGGTTTCACCTGGGCCCTTATTGCTGTCTCCTCCCTGCTCCTGCTGGTGTAATGGTGTTGGGGAGGGTGTGTTGTGCATGGGTGGCTCCTTTGTGGGCCTCTGATTTGCAGTGGTTCCACCTGGGCCCTCATTGCTGTCTCCCCCCTGCTCCTGCTGGTTTAATGGTGTTGTGGAGGGCGTGTTGTGCATGGGTGGGTCCTTTGCGGTCCTCTGGCTTGCATTGGTTTCACCTGGGTCCTCATTGCTGTCTCCTCCCTGCTCCTGCTGGTGTAATGGTGTTGTGGAGGGCGTGTTGTGCATGGGTGGCTCCTTTGCAGGCCTCTGATTTGCATTGGTTTCACCTGGGCCCTTATTGCTGTCTCCTCCCTGCTCCTGCTGGTGTAATGGTGTTGGGGAGGGTGTGTTGTGCATGGGTGGGTCCTTTGCAGGCCTCTGATTTGCATTGGTTCCACCTGGGCCCTTATTGCTGTCTCCTCCCTGCTCCTGCTGGTGTAATGGTGTTGGGGAGGGTGTGTTGTGCATGGGTGGGTCCTTTGCAGGCCTCTGATTTGCATTGGTTCCACCTGGGCCCTTATTGCTGTCTCCTCCCTGCTCCTGCTGGTGTAATGGTGTTGGGGAGGGTGTGTTGTGCACGGGTGGGTCCTTTGCAGGCCTCTGATTTGCATTGGTTTCACCTGGGCCCTTATTGCTGTCTCCTCCCTGCTCCTGCTGGTGTAATGGTGTTGGGGAGGGTGTGTTGTGCACGGATGGGTCCTTTTTAGGCCTCTGATTTGCATTGGTTTCACCTGGGCCCTTATTGCTGTCTCCTCCCTGCTCCTGCTGGTGTAATGGTGTTGGGGAGGGTGTGTTGTGCACGGGTGGGTCCTTTGTAGGCCTTTGATTTGCATTGGTTTCACCTGGGCCCTTATTGCTGTCTCCTCCCTGCTCCTGCTGGTGTAATGGTGTTGGGGAGGGTGTGTTGTGCACGGGTGGGTCCTTTGTAGGCCTCTGATTTGCATTGGTTTCACCTGGGCCCTTATTGCTGTCTCCTCCCTGCTCCTGCTGGTGTAATGGTGTTGGGGAGGGTGTGTTGTGCATGGGTGGCTCCTTTGTAGGCCTCTGATTTGCACTGGTTTCACCTGGGCCCTTATTGTTGTCTCCTCCCTGCTCCTGCTGGTGTAATGGTGTTGGGGAGGGTGTGTTGTGCATGGGTGGGTCCTTTGTAGGCCTCTGAATTGCATTGGTTTCACCTGAGCCCTTATTGCTGTCTCCTCCCTGCTCCTGCTGGTGTAATGGTGTTGTGGAGGGTGTGTTGTGCACGGGTGGGTCCTTTTTAGGCCTCTGATTTGCATTGGTTTCACCTGGGCCCTTATTGCTCTCTCCTCCCTGCTCCTGCTGGTGTAATGGTGTTGGGGAGGGTGTGTTGTGCATGGGTGGGTCCTTTGTAGGCCTCTGATTTGCATTGGTTTCACCTGGGCCCTTATTGCTGTCTCCTCCCTGCTCCTGCTGGTGTAATGGTGTTGGGGATGGTGTGTTGTGCACGGGTGGGTCCTTTGTAGGCCTCTGATTTGCATTGGTTTCACCTGGGCCCTTATTGCTGTCTCCTCCCTGCTCCTGCTGGTGTAATGGTGTTGGGGAGGGTGTGTTGTGCACGGGTGGCTCCTTTGTAGGCCTCTGATTTGCACTGGTTTCACCTGGGCCCTTATTGTTGTCTCCTCCCTGCTCCTGCTGGTGTAATGGTGTTGGGGAGGGTGTGTTGTGCATGGGTGGGTCCTTTGTAGGCCTCTGGTTTGCATTGGTTTCACCTGGGCCCTTATTGCTGTCTCCTCCCTGCTCCTGCTGGTGTAATGGTGTTGGGGAGGGTGTGTTGTGCATGGGTGGCTCCTTTGTAGGCCTCTGATGTGCATTGGTTTCACCTGGGCCCTTATTGCTGTCTCCTCCCTGCTCCTGTGTGTTGTGAATGGGTGGGTCCTTTGTAGGTCTCTGATGTGCATTGGTTTTACCTGGGCACTTTTTGCTGTCTCCTCCCTGCTCCTTCTGGTGTAATGGTGTTGGGGAGGGTGTGTTGTGCATGGGTGGGTCCTTTGTAGGCCTCTGGTTTGCATTGGTTTCACCTGGGCCCTCATTGCTGTCTCCTCCCTGCTCCTACTGGTGTAATGATGTTGTGGAGGGTGTGTTGTGCATGGGTGGGTCCTTTGTAGGCCTATGATTTGCATTGGTTTCACCTGTGCCCTTATTGCTGTGGCCTGTGTTCTTTGCTGGGGTTTTTTTCGGCAGATTATCTGCCGCTTTTCTGGCGCTAATTGCGCCTACGCCAGACTCGTGATTGCTATGTTTTAGCGCAAAAGGATACTGGCGCTTTTACAGCCGACGCTTGTACAGCCGGCTGTACTTGCGCCGGCTGTAATGGCGCCGGCGGTATTTGTACTCGTGATCCGACAGACCCTTAAATTCGGCGCTGATAGCGTTACTGCCGATTTTAAGGGTTACCGCCCAACTCGTGATGAGGCCCTAAGTCTCAGGAGTGGTGAGGGTGACTGAAAGACCTCAATGAGCACACAAAGCAAGGACACTCACAAATTATTCCAGACGGGTGTTATATTAAAAATATAGACACATTTATCACAAGGCCTTTGTAACATTGACCATAGCAAAGAACCACAGTAACACTAAAGTAAACCAATACATCATTATCAACACAATATATATACAAGACCAATGAGATCTAAGGGGTTAAAAGCACGAAATGTGTAGACCACCTAGAGGGGGAGGAAAACAGGCAGTGCAAGTAATCTTTAGACCCATTTCTACATTCAGAATACACCTAACTAAAAGGCAGTTCAAGCCCTACGAAGAGAGGAGCCTTATGCTCAATAGTACCAGCACGCGCTGGTGCCAATGGACAAAATAGGGTCTCTTCAAGGGTCTCTAGCAGCTCAGGAAGGTGGATAAGGCGATGAAGAACAAGTTCCCACTATTCAAGCAGGGCCTCCACTTGAGGGCAAAGACAGTTTGAGAGTGTGGGATGGAGTTGCAATTTCACAATAGCTGTGGAAAGGAAAGGGGCCCTCAGGGGCCACTTCATGCATAAAAATGGGCTCCTGCGCTAGGGACCACCGGTTGGGGTAAGGACTACTCACCGATTCCCGACGCAGGCAGACCCAAACTTCGCCAGTACAGTCCACTTCGCTGGCAGGTTCGAATACGACAATCAGGACGTCTCGACACCGTGTAGTTTCGGAGATGCAGCGAGGATTCCCAAACGGGACAGTGGCGATTTCTCCACTTTGGGTGGAGGAATCAGCCCAATTCCACTGCAGCAGGCTTTAGGGGCGAGGGGGTCACAAATGCAGCGAACTTGCACAGGTTGTTGCCACAGCAGGGCAACACGGTAACCACATTTACTCCGGTCAGGGGGCACTCGTCTCACTTCAGACCTGGGAATGCCAAGTGTATGAAATTTGGTGTGAGGGTGCCGTGGTCAAAGAGCAAGCAGTATACCAAGTTTTGAGGGCCTCCTCAAAACATCAGCGGTAACAGAGCAAACATCCCTTGTAAGCTGGTTTAGACCACTGGTTGGCCAAGGGACACTTCCGAAGAGGCTTACTTGCAGGGTTTCTTGAAGGTGCCGAGAATAGTTGATCCCACTATTCCAATGAGTTGAAGCGTCTTCGCAGACCTTCTAGGACGATCAGATGCAGAGGGGTCCAACGGGATGACAGTGGGCTCAGGGTGCCAAACCTTTCAGCAGGTCACCAGCGGTTCCTTGACTCGGCTTCTTGTTGCAGGATACTTGGCTCCTTATCCCTCGTTGGGTGTGAACTCAGGAGATCGACATAGTAGTGGTGTTTTCAGCCTCCTCTTATCCAAAGTTCCCTTCGCACCAAAACGGAGAGAACCCAATGGGAGATCTGCTCGCAAACACTCACTCCATACGTGGACCAATCATGGACCACGGTGGTTCCAGGCATTCAGGGCACTCCAGACTCTCTGGCACCCAGGATGTGTATTGGGAACAGACATCCCAGCCCACATCCTGGAGGCACACACAGAAGGCATGCAGAAGCCCGCAAAAGCATTGGGTTTCGTGGGAAAGTGCATGACCAAATAAGGACTGACCCGGGTCGGCTCGACCTGGGGAAGGTGAAGGGGCGAGAAAGCCAAAGGACGGGACAAAGAACCTCGTGGCATGACCATTTTGAAGCCAGGCCACCTATTTGTGCCAAATGCGGTAAACTCAGTTACCTATGGCAAGAAAGGGTTAAAGATATATGAAAACGATAGGTGCCACCAGTCCTGTTCATGACACATCGGCACAGTTCATAAGAAGCCCAGCGAGAGTTTCTAGGGCCTTTGGAATGACTAGAGACCCAAGTGTGTTGTAAGGTAAGTTACATTGCACACTTGTTACATGTTGCACAACAGCTGCAACATGAGGAAAGGACTAAGGGAAACAAAGTCTCCCCATACTGACTGTCTTAAGGGCATGTCAGTTTCCCCATCAAAAGTGAGCGAAAGCCCAGAGGAGTGCAGCTGAGGGCTGTGCTTCTCTGGCAAAGTCAGTCAATGGTGTTAAACTGCAGCAAAAAGTTTAGGGGTTGACACATGGAGGGAAAATTATATACAATTATGAAATCTTTCCTAACACACAGCTATACACAAGTGGTTCAAGGTGTGACACGCGGCAAGGGAGGGGGAACAGAGGGAAGACAGAGACAACGATTCTACTAGGCCGAGTGTCAATCAGATCGCGCAAGTGCAGGGGAAGGGGGAAGGGGGAAAGTGAGGGGCAGAAGGGGGGTGGAGACAGTGCATTACATGGGATAAATAGAGTGCAGCCTGTCTGTGTCGTGCCTACAAGTGTGTTGACTGTTGAGATGTCTTTCCATGCAGGAGCGATCTAGTGAGAAGGGTGGCATCCATTGGGGGTAGCATAATGTGTTTAATAAATCTGACCCCTGTCTTTGGCACAGCTTTGATAATACACACAGCCTTGTATGATTTCAGCCCAGAATTTGTTATTTTTATGGGCAAGTTTGCATGATTTGGTGAACTGAATGACTAGCGTGAAAGGTGTTTAAAAGATTCCAGGTGGGCACCCTCACAAGCTGGTTCCTGAAAGAACAAGAAGCTGGTACCAAACCCTGGGAAATCAATGATCCAACGCTGGAGGGGACATAGTCTGATTAAGAAACAAGCTGTGACATTGTTGCGGATAGATGCTCTACTCCTGAACAACTTGTCACAGAGGTTACCAAGGAGAGGACGGTCACTATTCAGCCTACTAGCAATAGAAAAAAGGCTGCGACATCATTTCACCAAAAAAACATGGTTATGTGTAGTTTACACTCCAACAGCCGTGAACAGTTGATAAATTGATTAGCGTTTTAAAATTTGCTACAGTAGATATTGCCATTGAGGGTCCTGGGTACGGATGATTTTGAATTTATAGAGATCATCGAAGACCGATTAATGAACACCACACAGGCTCACTGTGCTACGTTCAAGATAGCAGAGATGATAAAATCTTGGTTTTGAGTTGACTAACGGTATTACAACGAGCGAATACCCTGCTGTATCAATGTGATGAGTGATAGCACATGATCCGTGCAGAATAAGAAAGACAGTCATTCTATGGATGTAAAATGTGGTATAGACAATGTACAAGGTTGAAATTGGTTAACCAAATTCTTACCATCCATAACAGCGGCAGGTCGATGATTGGAGATACTAACGTGGAAGAACCATGTTTTCATGCTGCAAAAATGTTGGTTGGCATCTAACTTAATTATGGACGGCTATCAAATCTTTCAAAACATGGCCTTAAGGGGTGCATTTGGTCGCCCTTATGGTGGATTGGCCACCGTAGTTAGAAACAACATAAAAGTGAAATGTATAGAGAGTCTCTTACATGAGAAAAATCTTTTAGCCATTGAAATAAGTTTGGAAAGTTTAAAAACTCTAGAAGGTTATTGCTACTAAACATATACGAACCAGAACTGCTTATGGGTTGATATGAAAATTAGAGCGATATGATCCTGTTGGCTGGGGACCTGAATGGTTACTGTTATGATGTACATGTGCTAGAGAATAATGGGTGGTTACATGCCAACAGTGTGCTATTTCAATCCAGAGTCAATAGTCACTGTAGACTTTGGACTAAATGTATAGGCAAGTGGGAGTTATACATGTTGAACGATTGCACTGCCGGAGATTGACCTGGAGGATACACCTGGTAGTGCATGAGAAAGAAAGCGACACTGGATGATTATTACAGCAATGGTAGTTTAGTCAACAGTATAAGAAAATTAGAGGTTGGTCACAGTAGCTTTAGCGACCATGAACCACTATTATTACAGATTGGGGTTAACATTGATATTGGTGTCTTGGCAACTTGTGGGGGAAGGGAGACAGCTCATTCTGAAGGTATTCACTTCCCGGAATTGGATGGTATGTCTGCCAATGACATTGTGGCATGGATTCACATCTATAAGTAAAGGTTTGCATCTATAAGTAAACCGTGCATTTTTAAAGTGGACCATGATCATTCCAAAAATGTTGATGAAGAAATCTTAAAAGCTAAACGCCCTGTTAGAAGAGAGATTAAGAAGTGCAAAAAGTAACTTAGAGATAGTACTGAGAAAGTTCACATTATAAAGAAAATAAAAAGTAGAAATAACAACTGGTTAAAACGTGATCAATTCTCTATTGAAAATGCCAGATGGCAGCAAATGATTCAAGCATTTGTGGGTGGCGAAAATAAAATTATCTGGAAAATTCTCAACACTTATACAGGGAATCCTGATAAACGCACAGCTAATCCAATACCTGAAAGCATTTTAAGAAAATATATCCCCAATAAAGGCTATGTTAGAAGTGAACATAAACTTCAGGTACATGAAGACTGGACTGGATCTTTTGAGTTGTCCGTTGATTATGAAGAGGTTGTGTTGATAATAAGGAAGCTCAAGAGATTCAAGGTACCTAGGGAAAATGGCCTGTCAAATGTTGTGTTAAAAACTCATCCTGAAAGGTGAGCCCTGATTTTAACTACTTTGTTTGGCAAGATATGTGAGGAAGGAAAGGTTCCTATATCATGGAGACGCTCTATTTTGATCCCGGTATATAAAAAAGGCATTTGGACCCTACCATCTAATTACCGTCTATTGTCCATGTTAGACGTGACCAGTAAAATGTTCTCAAAGCTGGTCTTAGGGGAACTCCAAAAATTGATTGACTCTAAAACTATATTAGGAATGATCCAAATAGGATTTAGACAAGGATATTCAAAAATACATAATGTACCACTCCTTGACTCTCTGATCAGAGAAGCCAGACAGAAAGGTAAACCCCCGCTACATGTACTGTATGTAGACCTCAAAGCGGCTTTTGACATCATTAACAGATCAAAATTGTGGTTGTAATTGAGAAGGTATGTGTGAGAAACCTGAAGGTGTCTCACCCGCTAGTCCCCGGGGATCTGTCATCTAGGTGGGCAAGACACGGCCATTGCTATTGGATCCAGTTCCTGGGAGTGGACCAGTGCTGGAGGATCTCCTGGATGGGGGGGTCTTCAGGGAGTGGAAGTGGGACACCATAGGGTGAGACGCTGTATCCCCTTCCCTGTAACACCGTTTCCCCATCCTATCAGGTAGGATACCTAAAAGCTCAACACCCACCCTTTCCCGACACAAACACTTTCTGACGGACAGTTCATCGTGAGCGACAACAGACTAACACCAGAGCCATATACCTGACATGTCCCAACACAAGGCACAGGCAGAGTCAGGCAATTACTGATAATTACACACACCTGACTTCCATCACACTTCCCCACATGGATGAAAGGCGGAGCACTAAAGCACACTCTGAGCAAGGCAAAATGCACAAGGAAGCTGAAATTCGGGAATGGCAGTTCAAACAGAGGAGAAAGGCAGGGCGATTGGAGAAGACAACAAGGAAGGAAATGCCCTTGCCGTTTTTAACACAAATCCGCGACTTTCAAGAAGCCTCAAAGAAAAGAAACTTAAGACCTGGGATTGCAGCTGACGAATGGTGTAGCATGTGTCAAAGGTACACAAGGCCCTCCTGCATTGATAACCAATGCAGGGAGAATCGATTGCAACAGTAGTACTGTCCTTGACTCTGACAGCAAAGCAACACTGAGTTCAGCACAGCGGGTGAGTTGGAGAAACTGATAGCCGACCGGACTGTATTACGCTCAAGGTTGTAAGCGGCTACATTGCATGAAGAAAGAGAACTTGAATACAATTGAACTTTGTGAAAACAAGATAGGTACCAGATACAGAGTGGTCCGGCACCACGTTAGTACTCACTCGAAGGTCTCTGTTTGGTGCCACCTCCTCTGAATGGGGAAGAATTATTGAACTGTGAAATCGAAGTGGTCCTGCAGCGGGTTTTGTTAAATCCTGTGCACATTTGAAAGTCTTGGATTGTCTGTAAACTGAAATTGGTCTGAGCTCGGCCGAGGAGGACTAATTGTAGAAAAGGGGTCTGAGCCCGAAAGAAGGGGATCCTGGGTGAAAAGTAACACACCCGAGAAGATTGTTGTGGCAAATGTGAACCCGACTAAGGGATGACTACAAATTGAAGTTGGTCTGAACCTGACTGAAGGAGGCTAAAGGTGAAAGAAGGATTGGAGCCTGGCTGAGGAGGATCCACGAAGAAGAGTAAATCATCGTGACGTGAAAATTGAGAAAGGAACTTTCTTTGTTGTTTATGGTACATCAGGTCCTCTGAGGTAAAAGACTCTGCGCATAAGAGACTTGGGCACGGAAGGCCCTGATATTGGTGAAAGGAACTGTGACATTGTGCCAGAGAAGCCAAGGAGTGTTCTTTGCTGGAGTGACCTGCCTTGTCCCATGCTAAAAACGCGGGGAAGCGAGACCAATGGCCTAAACATCCCGATTTATCATTTTGTGAACACTTCTTTCTTTTTGTGAACATTATCCCACACTATTTTGTAGCATAGTGGTAAGGATTGGCAATAGTTTCTTTTTAGTATAGGCCCTTTTTATTTGACTAGACTCTACTAGGACTGTATTGTTATTATTTGAAGGTCATAGCTTAGCTTTCTCCCATCTTAGATTTAGGTTTAGATAGGTGTTTTTCACAGCCCTGATAAAGTTCAATAAACACCCTTGAACTGTGATCACTTGTGTCTGTCTTACTTTGATAAAATGCCTTCTTTATATATGGAGTCAGAAGTGGGATGTGACTCAATTGAAACAAATTGGGTAACCCTACAATTTTAGAAGCTTAGTCATAGAGCTTCCAACACCTCTGTTTCCATGAAAGACTCAATATGCTTCGATATCTGTAGTAGTAGAGAAGCTGTTATACCCCCTGGAAAAATAATTTTCTCATGGCTGAAGTCACAGAGCTACTCCATATTACCACCTTACGAACCTCTGTGTAACATCACCAAACAGATGGATTGGTAGAAAGATTCAATAAAACACTTAAATTGATCCTGAGAAAGTTAGTGGATAAAGACAGGAAGGACTGGGACCGAATGATCCCCATGGCACTATTTGCAGTAAGGAACAGGTATAGAGAAGGGTAGACCTTTTTTCTTCTTAAAGCAGGGGTTGCTATATAGAGGCGACATCTCTACAGAAGGCTTAAGAAAAACACAAGTAACAATCCCCAGAACCCACCAAAAGGTTGTACTAGAGACTGCACATTTCCATCTAACCGGGGAACACTTAGCAAAATGCAAAACCCAGGTACATTTCAATGGGAAGTTTTACTGGCCAGGTATCCACGCTTATATAAAGACCTTTATTCAGCCATGCGAAATATGTTTGTTAAAAAACTAGCCCTTAATCCTATTACCTGCACGTCTGAACCCTTTACCAATCATCAAAGTCACGTTTTTAAGAATCAGGCTGGACATCATTGGGCCTCTAGAAACATCTAGACTAGGCAACAAATATGTCCTCGTGATTGTTGATTACCAACTAGGTGCCCCGAGGCATTCCCTATGCGGAATAATACCATCCAGCAAATTCTCAAACACCTCCTACCACATTATTCCATGGTCGGCTTTCCTAAGGAAATACGACAGATCAAGGTTCAAATTTTATGAGCAAGCTCATAGCTGAAGTCAAAGAACTACTCCATATTACCACCATATAAACTTCTATGTACCATCCCCAAGCAGATGGATTGGTAGAAAGATTCAAGAAAACACTTTAATTGATCCTAAGAAAGTTAGTAGATAAAGACAGGAAGGACTGGGACCGAATGATCCCCAAGGCACTATTTGCAGTAAGGAAAACCCTTCATGCCTCTACTGGATTCTCTCCTTCTGAACCGCTTTATGACAGAGAACCTAGAGATGTCCTGGACATGCTCTGGGAGACCTGGGAAGACTGGGAAGAGGCACCCATTCCACTCTCGCAAACGACTACCAGATTGCAGGAGCATATGAGACTTGTTTGAGATCTAGTCTGTACTCATATGGAAAAAGTCCAGATCCAACAAAGATCCACTTACAACTAGAAAGTGAGCTTAAGATTGTTTTGCATAGGACAAAATGTATTAGTCATCTTACCCATCTCAGAAAATGGGCCATATGAAATATTGGAATGGACAGGGACCTGTACTTATAAAGTAGCCCAGCCGGACAGGAAACAGAACGTCCACCTATATCATGTAAATCTCTTAAAAGAGTGGAAGGAGAATCCATCAGCCAACCATGCCACAATACTCTCCTGTTTGGTCCCTGAAGAAATAGACAACTTTGAATTACTTCCTCCAGAGCTCTCTAATCAACAACAAGAAGATCTAAAAGATGTAGTCACATCGTTTACAGATGTATTTTCAGAAAAACCGGGAAGAGTAAAAGTCCCCAATCACTATATTATAACTTTACAAAGGTAGCGGGCGCCCCTCTCTCGCAAGAACAGACATGATAACCTGTTCAGTGGTTATTAACCACTTGAGAGTTTGCAGCCACTGCTTTTACTCACTGTGCCTTTCACAGATGGGAAATATCCATTTGCATATCAGTCTTTGTCCTGCCCAGGGGCAGTCCAGCACCGAAATACAATGGCAATTCCAATCTGAACGAGAGTACCACCAGCAACCCCATACACGTGTTTCACCCTTGTTGGGGATCATCAGTGAGGTGAAGCTGATGCCTCTCTAAGCACAGTGAGAGGGAGACCACGTCTGGTTGCCCCCAGGAGACCTAGGGTTACCAATCCCAGGTTCCTTAAAAAATAGTTTTACAAAGGTAGCGGGCGCCCCTCTCTCGCAAGAACAGACATGATAACCTGTTCAGTGGTTATTAACCACTTGAGAGTTTGCAGCCACTGCTTTTACTCACTGTGCCTTTCACAGATGGGAAATATCCATTTGCATATCAGTCTTTGTCCTGCCCAGGGGCAGTCCAGCACCGAAATACAATGGCAATTCCAATCTGAACGAGAGTACCACCAGCAACCCCATACACGTGTTTCACCCTTGTTGGGGATCATCAGTGAGGTGAAGCTGATGCCTCTCTAAGCACAGTGAGAGGGAGACCACGTCTGGTTGCCCCCAGGAGACCTAGGGTTACCAATCCCAGGTTCCTTAAAAAATAGTTTTACAAAGGTAGCGGGTGCCCCTCTCTCGCAAGAACAGACATGATAACCTGTTCAGTGGTTATTAACCACTTGAGAGTTTGCAGCCACTGCTATTACTCACTGTGCCTTTCACAGATGGGAAATATCCATTTGCATATCAGTCTTTGTCCTGCCCAGGGGCAGTCCAGCACCGAAATACAATGGCAATTCCAATCTGAACGAGAGTACCACCAGCAACCCCATACACGTGTTTCACCCTTGTTGGGGATCATCAGTGAGGTGAAGCTGATGCCTCTCTAAGCACAGTGAGAGGGAGACCACGTCTGGTTGCCCCCAGGAGACCTAGGGTTACCAATCTCAGGTTCCTTAAAAAATAGTTTTACAAAGGTAGCGGGCTCCCCTCTCTCGCAAGAACAGACATGATAACCTGTTCAGTGGTTATTAACCACTTGAGAGTTCGCAGCCACTGCTTTTACTCACTGTGCCTTTCACAGATGGGAAATATCCATTTGCATATCAGTCTTTGTCCTGCCCAGGGGCAGTCCAGCACCGAAATACAATGGCAATTCCAATCTGAACGAGAGTACCACCAGCAACCCCATACACGTGGTTCACCCTTGTTGGGGATCATCAGTGAGGTGAAGCTGATACCTCTCTAAGCACAGTGAGAGGGAGACCACGTCTGGTTGCCCCCAGGAGACCTAGGGTTACCAATCCCAGGTTCCTTAAAAAATAGTTTTACAAATGCACTAGGTCAAAATCCACGAGGCAACAGAAATCCCCAGTCATGCCTGAGCTCCCATGTGGACAGTTTGCACCCCCACCCGCCACACTGTTTATTCATTGTTCTTGAAAGTGTTGCAAAGATGTGTCTTTCACCCGAGAGGAATGTGCCCTACAAGGCAACGATCAGTGGCCGGCTCCTGGTGTTCATGCTATCTCACTTTGGCCAAATTATGACCCGCCTCATTCCCAAGTAACCACGAGTTATAGCCCATATAACTGACTAAACCTTAAGATCCTCGAATTCTATGACACCAGGTGCCCTTTGACCATCAACCCCAAAGTAATAAGTCCTGAAATGTTCAAAGAGGATGGACAGAGTGTATCGTTGAAGCGGCAATCGTGTGATTTTTATTGCGAGGTGCTGGGAGGGATAAATTATAGTTCAAAACGAAGATGGAGAACTTGGGGCCGGATGGTGAATGTGTGTGTGAAGATTAGATTGCCCCGGAACCTCCTGTGTGTCCGTCTGTAGGCTTGCCAAGTGCACAGTATGAGTGATAAACAAGCTGTATAGTAGGAGTATAATTAATTTGTTTTCTGACCTTTGAAGTGAGAAGAAGATGAGCCCCACAGCACCCACTTGATGGAAGACAGACGGACTGGGCAGGGACCAATAAACTGCCATCCCATATGGATAAAGGCAGCATCTGTATAGGGTCCACACAATCAGCTGGGCTCGTTTTTTATTGTATGTATTGCATCATGTAGGAGGTTTTGCTTTATATGTTTCTGCTTGTACTATTTTCGGCAGAACGTTCTTAGCAGCAGAGTTCTTTGCTGTTGCTCTCATCTCCGTGTGAGATTAGACTTGTTATCGTTACAAGATCGACTTAGGCCATTCTTTCCTAGCAGGTTTTATTCTCTCTGGTGTGAGCGTTCAGGGACATGCCTTCAATTGGTGACCCTGATGTGATCCCAGCGTGCCCCGTACCTGCAGAGGCTTCTAGGCCGCTTCTCCAGAAGGAGCCACCTATAGCGACCGGCCCCGAAAAAACATGTGTTCTGAGTGGTTTAGTAGGAGCCATTTTAAGAAAAGTCCACTCTGCTCTTTGAAGAGGGGCGCGGCTGAGAGGAGAGTGCAGGCCGGTGTTGGAACCCTGTGATGGAGGAATTCGGGTGAGCAGATTCTTGTAAGCGATAACAAGTAGGGGACAGGTGCATGGGGAAGTGTGAAAGGGGTGAGTACATGGAGAGCGAGGTCATCAACGTGACGTGGGTGAGGGTAGGGTTATTTGTTGTAAGAATTTGTATTATGAATGGAGTATTTCTGATTGGAGGTAAGGCATTATAAGTTAAGGCAGGGAACCCTTCCTCGGAAGGGGAGGGAAGGTGGTACCACAGGATATTATATTATTTAAAGGAAAAATATAAAAATACGGGTAGCGGTCTCGTTGTGATGATATCTCGCCACGTTCATGCCCAGAGCCACAGGCATCAGCTGTCATTCGTGACATACCTACCTCCTTCCAATATGGCGACCTTGGTTTGCAACAGTAGCAGTCCTGCTCTCAGCTCAGTCTCCCTTGCGAACCAAGCCACGCCCACCATCCCGGAAATTGGATATCCAGGCTGTACACCAGCATCTCACTGCGTTTCTACTCTCATCCGAGAGCCAATACGCTCTGTAAGTTCATTATCCTAGAATCCTCTCTTCTATTGCTTCAGTATATTGGGGGCACGATCACCCGCCTTGGGTCTTGGCTTTCTGTCACCTTACCTATACTTTTTTTCAGCTCTCCTACCGGGCTGACGACACCCGGGCTAGGACACTCCCCCCTCCGGAATCGTATCGACACTTCTGCGTTTGCTTATCCCGCTCATCAATCCTTCAGTAGGTGCAGGGGACTAGGTCTAGGGGACAATCTCACTAGGGATCGGTTCGGTATATTCATTTCCCATCGCTTTTCCCAGACGGAATATAAGACTGCCGTGCAACTCCATAGGAACTCCAACTCCCAGGAGCACACGGTACACCGGACCCGAACACCCTCAGTTCCTGCTCCCTCTGGTATGTGTAAACAGCGGTTCAGCAGCCTTTTCTCTCCCGACTATTTGGGGTTCTTCCTTCTCACTCTTTCCATCTATTGTTGCTTTCAGTCTGACTACTACCCTTTGTGGCACTCACTTCCCACTACGAAGCGACCTTCAGTGAAGGGTCCACTCCAAACCTCTCCGGGTGAGTTCCTAGTTATTGGTGAAATCTCCATTAGGGAAGATTATCAGACGTGAGGCTAATATTTCATCCCTCAATATTTCCCTGTGTCCCTATGACTTTGTCACAAGTCTAGGCGGAGAGTACAGGGCAGAGGCTATCTCTCATTGTATGCAAGTAGGTTAAGGGAGATTCTGGAGACAATGCTAGAATATAACAGATTAAAGGTACATACCAAGCTGTTAGTTGAAACAGGTATTCACAGGAACTGCAGGAGCAGGCTGTAAAAGAGACAGAGAAAAGGCAAAGACAAGCAAGTACACTGGGCAACTTGGATTGATCAGAAATAAGGGTGTACTGGAATATGATAAGGGATCTCCAGGGATTAAGGAAAGCCCTTGGGATAGGTACCAGCAGATTACTCTTAACAACAGTCATACAGCAACGTCATGACTTGGGCGTGCCGAGGAAACTGTTGTACTCAGTGCAAGGGTAAAACTGAAAGACCATATACTGAGGCAGGTACGACTTCAACGGACTAGTTGAGGGGAACAGAAGTCTTACCTTATCTGATCTGGACTGAGACCAACCCAGGGTCACACTGTAAAACGGATTCAAGTGGAGACACCACAGTGGACCAAGATGTATACAAGTAGAAAGCAGTGTTGAAAGAAATAACCAGGTACAGGACAGGATAGGATATCAGAAGTTGGAACAGGCAGGAAGCAAGGCAAGGAATCCAGAGGAACAGGGCAGAAGGCAGAGGAGTGTGGCAAGGCTGCCAGGCAGGGAAGCCCAGAGGAGAAGGGCAGAATGCAGTGGAGTGTGGCAAAGCTGCCAGGCAGGGAAGCCCAGAGGAGAAGGGCAGAAGGCAGCAGAGTGCGGCAAAGCTGTCAGATGGGAGCCCAGAGGAACAGGGTGGAAGGTAGTGGAGTGCGGCAGAGCCGCCAGGCGGGAGCCCAGAGGAGCACGGCGGAAGGCAACGGAGTGCAGCAGCGCCATCAGGTGAGAGCCCACAGGAGCAGGGCAGAAGGTACAGGTGGGAGCCCAAAGAAGCAGGGCGTAAGGCAGCAGAGTGTGGCAGAGCCGCCAGGTGGGAGCCCAGAGGAGCAGGGCGGAAGGCAGCAGAGTGTGGCAGAGCTGTCAGGTGGGAGCCCAGAGGAGCAGGGCAGAAGGCAGCAGAGTGTGGCAGAGCCGCCAGGTGGGAGCCCAGAGGAGCAGGGCGGAAGGCAGCGGAATGCGGCAGAGCCGTCAGGTGGGAGCCCAGAGGAGGGGGGCGGAAGGCAGCAGAGTGTGGCAGAGCCACCAGGTGGGAGCCCAGAAGAGCAGGGCAGAAGGCTGCAGCAGACTGAAGAGGGAGCTGCAAGCAACAACAGCAACAGGAATCAAAAGGCGAAAAGAGGATTTCCAGGAAAGGTCAAAAACTGGTAACAGGAGCACCAGCACAAACTCCCAGTGGAAGCAGTTGACTGAGAACTGCTTCTGTTCAAAGTTAGCTTATAAAGGCCCTCCCAGTCAGCAGGCAGCAGGGTGGAGCTGATTACAGACTCTGACAGCTGTGTTCAATTAAGTCCAGCCCTGGCTTCAGTAGCCTGCAGCAGTAGCAGCTGTGGTTTCTAATCAAGTACTCTCCAGCTCTCTGCAGCCTAGCCTGCAGTAGCTTGGAACAGGTGAATGCAATCAAGCCCTCTGCAGCTCTTAGTAGCTTGCTGCAAACAAATGTATTTAGTATGCCTCCTCCAGCCCTCTGCCTTTTGGACAGCATACATGTCCCAGAATGCATCTGCTGGTTTAACCCAAAAGCCAGAATGGAACATGCAATTAGATTAGTCCAAAATTGCAGCGGTAAAACAAGGAAATAAAGGCAGAGACGCATGTAGCGGTGCTGGGTGGCAGGCGAGTAGGATCGTGAGAGACTTCCAGCAGTTACAAGGGTGTAGGCGCGCCATTCTACATTCCTACTTTTCTCCATCTACTCTCGCGAACCCCCAGAGCCAACAAACCCTAGCAGCACATCATAGGGTTTTATCCCCCACAAGTGTTTCCCTGGGGGGGCCTCTCTGTTCAAGCCTTTGTGCAGGGCCATTGAGGGGCCACCAGGATAATTCCTACTATCTGCGCCTGGGTCCACAGTGGCAGCTAGGTGGTCTTCTGAGTTACGACAGCAACTGTATTATATGTATGGGTCTTTCTTAAACACTAAACCCAAACCAAGCATAACAGATAGCAACGCCTAAAAAAGGAAAGCTATATTGCTCTTGTTGTCGTGCACAGAGGGTCACAGTCATGGATCAGCAGATCCAGCAGCTGATTTCGGCTGTGCAGTCATTGACAGCCGAAGTTCAACACATGAAACAGGAAAATGCCTCTTTGAGGCAGCAGATGGGCCATTCGCCCCATTGCTCTGAGGTCCCACCAAGTCCACTACCAGGTGGTCAATTTGATGGGAACCCGCACAAAGTTATCAGAGCACCTGACTCATGTGCTGTACAATTTACATTTAAAAGGGCTCACTTTCACACAGAGATAGGGTAGGTTATATGATTTCACAGATGACAGGTCCGGCATTAGCCTGGGCTACACCATTGGTTACTTCCAATAATGCCATTCTAGATTCTCATACCGCCTTCTGCAACAGCATAAGGAGCATGTTTGGGTGGCAAGAGATCGCCGTAACCTCACAGGAACACCTATTGGACTTCAAGCAAGGAAACCAGGATATCCTAGCTTATATAACCAAGTTCAAACAAATGGCCAGCGAGATCAATTGGTCTGACGATGCGCTTGCCACCATCTTTAGAAGGGGGTTATCAGAGGACCTGAAAGAGGAGGTCTCGTGGGTGCCACAACCACATTCCCTGACAGAATTCATTGCCCTAGTCATGCAGATTGACTACCGAATGAAAAAGCAACAGAGAGAAAGAATTAAGGGACGGACACCCCGGCCTTCTCCAGACTCTGCCACCGCCGGAAGCCAGACCGCAGTGACAGATGAACCTTTGCAGTTGGGAGCTGCCACTAGGGGTCCCTTGTCGCCTGAGGAACGTACCCGAAGAAGGACCTTAGGTCTATGCATGTATTGCGGGGCGAACACACACTCCGTGTAGGAATGCCCTATAGCCCCTCTTAGATGGCAGGGAAACGCCAGCACCTGACCGTAAGGGGAACCACGGTTCGGGACCCACCACAGTCTATTGGTTCCCCAACAAAATCTCATTCCTTTCTGTATGCAGATCCAACGATGCTAACATGTTGGTTGTTAAGGTATCCTTTACAATTGGAAATCACATCTTACAAGATATCCCAGCCATAGTAGACAGTGGAGCGGCAGGGAATTTCATTGATGACCAATGGGCCCTAACGCACGCATCCCCCGCTCCACCAAGACTGTTTCCATCCCGGTTGAAAGCGTGGATGGAAGCCCCTTAGTCTCTGGTCCAATCAGAGACCAGACCTGCCCTTTAGAGATGACAATCTCAACCCATAGTGAAAGTCTTACCCTAGACATAATCCGAGCTGCACATCACCCTGTCATCCTACGGTTACCCTGGTTGAAACGCCACAACCCGTTCATAAATTGGACAGAAGGGTCATTCTTCCTGGGCTCAGAATACTGCTTAAAACACTGCATCAGTGACCACTAAATTATACCTGCTGAATAAACAATTCCCCTGTTGAATCCTACATTGGTTGCCACACTCAATCAGATGTCGGGTCTTCCTGAATCCTATCAACAGTTCCAGGATGTCTTTTCCACATCAGAGTAGGGACACAGAAGGGATGACTGTGTCATTGAATTGATCCTAGACAAACCCTTACCATTCGGAAGAATGTACATTCTGTCTGCTACTGAGAAAGAAGTCCTTCGGAAGTATCTGTAGACTAACTTGAGGAACGGTCTCATCACGGAATCTACTTCCCCAGCTGCGGTGTCCCTCTTCTTGATCCCCAAAAAGGCTACCTCTGAACTACGACCGTGTAATGACTTCCGGGGTTTGAATAAAATTACAGTCCCCGACAAATATTCCATGCCTTTAACACTGGATATTTGGGAGGCAGTCAAAGGGGCCAGGGCATACACGAAACTGGATCTCCGGGGAGCATATCACTTAATCCGTCTCAGACAGGGCGATGAATGAAAGACGGCCTTTCGTACTCCTTTTGGGCGCTATCAATATCCCGTCATGCCGTTTGGCCTTTCCAACGCCCCTGCCGTCTTCCAACGGTTTATGGATCATCTGTTTGCGGATATTCTTCTCCATTATGTAATAATATACTTGGACGATATCCTAGTTTATTCCTTATCCATCCATGAACTTGAAAAACACGTGATGGAGGTCCTTAGGAGGCTGCAGCAAAATCATCTGTTCTGCAAGATCAACAAATGTACCTTTCACCAATCTCAGCTGGTATACCTAGATTACGTACTGTCTGCAGACAGTGTGGCAATGGATCCTGAGAAAGTCCCTGCAGTTCTGAACTGGCCAACACCTGCCTCGGCTAAGGACATCCAGTGTTTCGTGGGATTTGTTCATTTTTACAGACGGTTAATTCCTCACTTTTCGTCCCTGACACAGCCCATGACAGCTCTTTTGAAGAAAGGGTTTCCCTTTCTATGGTCCACTGCTACCCAACGAGACTTTGGGACACTGAAGAAACTCTTCACCGCAGCCCCCATCTTAATCACTCCAGATCAGAACCACAGTTGATTCATAGTAGAAACTGATGCATCACAGTATGCCTTAGGAGCCGTCTTACTCCAATTAGATGCCAACCACCAGGAATGCTCAGTTACTTACTTGTCAAACTCTGATGGCAGCAGCGTCAAACTACACGGTACTGGAAAAAGAACTTTTAGCGATCAAAAGATCCTTTGAAGAGTGGCGTCATCTTTTTCTTGGAGCTAAATACCCTGTAGAAGTCAGGCCCGGCCATCATAATTTACGGGCATTACAATATGCACAGACACGCAACAGACTCCAAGCACGCTGGGCAAATTTTTTCTTCCCATTCCGGATCACGTTTTCCTTTATTCCAGGGAGAAGCAACCTTCGTGCAGATGCTTTGTCTCGGAAAGAGTGGGTACCGGAAGACCGTTTTAGGTCTGAACCAATCTTTCCCAGAACTACAGTGGTCATTCAGGCAGTTTCCAACTTTCTGACAAGGATAAGGGAACAGTCGGGCATATCGCAAAAGCAGCTGACCGCCATGTTAGCTCTCCACCCATTGACGAAAGAAGAAGGGTGTTATTTCTACAGTCACCGATTGCTCGTCCTCACCAGGCCATTACAGAAAGAGGTCCTAGAGATGTGTCATGATTCAAAGGCAGCAGGATTTAGAGGTACAGCAAACACCCAGGAACCTATACTACAATATTTCTGGTGGCCCTCCTTGAGTCAGGATGTCCAGGAATATGTGGCGTCATGTGCGGTCTGCCTGCAATCAAAATGATCACATACCTCTCCCCTGGGAGAACTAGTTAAGATGCCTCTGCCGTCAAGACCGTAGCAGATTATATCCATGGATTTTTGTGGCCGAATTGCCACCCTCAGGTAATTGTTCAGCAATAATGGTCACAATAGACTCATTTTCTAAATGCTGGGAAACAGCGTTTACACTACACACGCCATTAAGGACACGTGACTTGCAATTATCACGTGAGTTCAAACGCTACGTTTATTAGCACGGTGGTGTTTCAAACGCGTTGCTTCTGATTGCTTTTTTCATAATGGAATCTCTGTTTGAAGCTGGTCTGCGTTTCCCGCATTGTTTTTCGGCCATTTCTTTCCACTCTGTCATTTCTGCTACACAGCAACCTTTGAAAGTCTGATCGCTGCCGCGTGCATCCACAGCTGTCAGTCATTCGGCTGGTCTTGTTGTCACAGGTGTTTTCCAGTAACTCTTCCCAAACACGTTAGCAGGGCGTGTCTCTGGTCCCAATTCCACGCAGCGGCTTCTTCGTAACGTGTTCTCATCTTTATGTGTTATCAAGAAGAACATAACGCAGTGACCTTTTGCATTCTGCACACCAAGTGTGCAACGTCTCAATTTCAGCAGTATATTTTGGATGTTATGTTATGTTATGTTATTAGTTCTTGTAAAGCTCATGATCGTCCAAAAGCATCATGGCGCTGGGAGAGAGGGAGACAGCCTCATAATAATTAAAATAGGAACGTTTTGACCTGTCTTCTGAACTCCAGATAATTGGGAGTTTTCTTTATGATAAGTGGAAGATTATTCCACAGAGCTGCTGCAGCAATAGAGAAGGCCCGGCCGCCAACCCAGTCTCTGTTATGCTTTTGAACAACCTATTGTTCCGAGGTGGCTGAGCGCAGATGACGAGTGGGGCAATAACGCATGAACTTAGCTTGAAGGTATTCTGCACCCTGACCATAAATGGCCCGGTGTAGAATGCACAAGGTCTTAAATTCAACCCTTTGAGCCACAGGGAGCCAATGCAGTTTCTGTAATACGGGGGAGATGTGCGCTCCAAAAGGGGAGCCAGTGGCAACCCTTGCGGCCAGATTTTGTAACCGCTGCAACCGTTTAATCAGGCCCTTAGGTTGGGCCAGGTACAGCGGGTTGCAATAATCTATACGTGATAAAACCACAGCGGCAACCACGGGAGGGTGTAGCGAGGCCGGAATCAGAGGTAATACTCTCCTCAAAATCTTCAACTGAAAATGACCAGCCTGACAGACCGCAGAGACTTGTTGGTCCATAGACAAAGATGCAGATAAAACCACACCCAAGTTTTTCACTTTCTTAACTGGAGTCGGTAAGGGCCCCAGGGTGGAAGGCCAGAAAGAGGACACCCAGAGTGTCGGATCAGGAGGATAGCCTCACTGTAACTGACTTCTGCTACAACCCATAATAATTCTAAACTCAAGTAAGAATCATTACTTTCACTAGAAATTGTGTTGCTGTTGGGATTTCCATTTTGACATCAATTACCCTAATCTGCTATACCAACCTACAAGAGCAGGATTGTTTCTTTTAACCTACAAGGGCCGGATTATTCATTTCTACAAGTTATTATTTAAGTTTACCTCAAAGAAGGATATAGTGCACAAGACTTTGGACGCTATCCTGTGGTGCACCAACCCGGTATCTAGCGTGACCCTCGTACAGTTCGGGATAGGTTTTCCCTTACTAACCTTCCCTCGTTTTCGTTGTTTTCATATTGGATTATTTCCTCTGTGTTTATCGGGACTGCTCCTCAACATTCTGTCACATCGCGCGCTCGCTCGCGGGCACCACTTACCTGTCCTGGGGTCCCGGGTCCGCGGCCGCAGCGGTCTCCTCCTTCATGGAGGCTGTACCCGCGGTGGCGTCTTTCCTCACGCCGACCCGCGGTCACAATCCTCAGGTCGACTGGACCGCTTGTTCCCTGGTGTTCTCTTCGACACGTTGTCCTCGGGACTGTGGACTTCACGAAACCTTTCCTGCAATTTTGGAGTCTCTCAATCCTGCTGACGTATCTCCCCGTTTATGTGCCACTCAGTTGGTACCTCAAGAATATGCTCGATACCACAAGGCGTTCTCCAAGCCTGAGGACATACCATTACCGCCCCACCGGCACTTTGATTGTTCCATTGACATCCTGCCTGATGCGGTCATTCCCCACGGCAAGATCTATTCGTTGACTCAACTCGAGAAAGGCGTCCTACAGGAGTACATTACAGATTGCCTCAACAAGGGCTACATAGTGCCGTCCAAGTCCCCCGCAGGATTCCCGTTATTCTTCGTCAAGAAGAAAGAGGGCACTTTGCGCCCTTGTATCGACTATCGTCAACTAAATGAGATCACGAGGAAAGACAGGTACCCATTACCACTCATCCGGGACATCATCGAATCCCTGAAATCCGCACAAATCTTCACCAAGCTGGATCTAAGAGGGGCCTATCACCTGGTACGGATTAAGAAGGGAGATGAGTGGAAGACGGCCTTCAAAACACCTATTGGTCACTATGAGTACAGGGTGATGCCGTTTGGACTCTGCAACGCCCCGGCCGTCTTCCAGCGGTTCATGGGCGATGTCTTTTCGGACCTTATTGGAATATCTGTATGGGTATACCTTGATGACATTCTGTTTTTTTCTGACACTCGTACTGCACACGTTGCACATGTTCAGGAAGTTCTCCGTAGACTAACAGATAACGGCCTGTATGACAAAGTAGAAAAATGTCAATTTCATAGGGAAAGCATGGAATTTCTGGGATATGTGATCAGCAGCACAGGAGTGCAGATGGATCGCGCAAAACTGCAAGCTATACGAGAATGGAAACCGCCACATGGCGTGAAGTCCCTTCAAAGGTTCTTGGGCTTCGCCAACTTTTATTGACGCTTCATTCCACGCTTTTCTCAACTTGCCAACAGCCTAACCCGCCTGACCAACAGCCTAACCCGCCTGACCAGTACCAAGGTGCCCTTTCTCTGGGATACGCAGGCCGAGGAGGCATTTCTGGAATTGAAAAGATCCTTCATGTCGGCTCCTGTTCTTAGACATCCAGATGATGAAAAGCCATTTGTGGTTGAAACAGACGCTTCGGACTACGCAATTGGTGCGGTCTTACTACAGCAAGATGCAATCACGGGAACAGAGCACCCGGTGGCTTACTACTCAAGGAAATTGTCAGTGAGCGAGAGAAACTATGCGGTGATAGAAAAGGAATTACTGGCGATAAAAGCAGCTCTCGAGGAGTGGCGACATCACTTGCTGGGTGGGAGGTACCCGGTGGTGGTTCGCACTGATCACCGTAATCTACAGTTCCTGCGCTCTTTGCAATGCAGAACCTCCTGTCATGCTCGTTGGGCCTTTTTCTTCTCGCAGTTTGATTTCACCGTCACGTACATTCCTTGTTCCCAGAATACTAAGGCTGACGCCCTGTCTCGGTCTCTGGAAAACAACGTTGAAGGTGTCAAGGAACCGGAGCCTCTGATAGCGTCAAAGCATTTTCTATCGATGGTGACTCCCCAGCTCCAACAGTTGATAGAAGCCACACGAACGGATCCCTCAAAATCACAGATACTACAACGCGCTGACATCAGAGAACGTGACGGCTTGTTGTTCTTCAAGGATCGTCTGGGCAGACGGAACGCACCAATCAGACCCTTGAGCAATACCTACGTTGTTATGCCAATGCCACCCAAGACAACTGGTCGGAATGGTTGGACACCGCGGAAGCGGCTTACAACAATGCTGTTCATTGTGCTACCGGACTCAGCCCCTTTTTCTGCTCTACCGGTCTTCATCCCAGACTGCTGCCAGTTCGTCCTACATCTTCCAGTGCCGTACCATCTGCAGATGCCCTGGTATCCCTGATCTGCGATCAACATCGCCTGGCGGCCGGTACCTTGGCAGTGGCACAAGCACATATGAAGGAACAGGCTGACAAGAGACAGAGCCCTGAGCCTGTCCTTCATGTTGGGGACAGGGTATGGCAGTCCTCCAAGAATCTACCGGTACGCAATTTACCAGTGAAACTGGCTCCCCGCTTTTTTGGTCCCTTTCTCATCATTGGGCGTATTTCTTCTGTTGCCTTTCGTTTGTCTCTGCCTCGTTCTTGGAGGGTCCATCCTGTCTTTCACGTCTCCCTTTTGAAGCCCTATGTGCCCGATGTTATGGGTCGTACCTGTTCCCGTCCTGCCCCGGTTTTGGTTCGGGGGGTCCCTGAATTTGAGATGCAGGAGATATGTGATTCACGGATTTGGCGGGGTGCTCTGCAGCTCCTGGTCAGCTGGAAAGGTTATCCTGCTTGTGACCGCACTTGGGAACCGTGCTCCTTCGTGCATGCACCGTGCCTGGTTCGGGACTTCTATCTCCGTTATCCTTGGAAACCCGGTGCTCCGGGGTTGTCCGGGAGGGGGTATGGTGTCACATCGCGCACTCGCTCGCGGGCGCCACTTACCTGTCCTGGGGTCCCGGGTCCGCGGCCGCAGCGGTCTCCTCCTTCATGGAGGCTGTACCCGCGGTGGCGTCTTTCCTCACGCCGACCCGCGGTCCGGATAGGCTCCGTGGACGCTGCCATCTTGCGAGGATCTGCGCATGCGCGGATCGTCAGTATTCGACGTCCCGCGCATGCGCAGTGTTGGAACATGCGTCCCAAGCCTCGCTTTGATCCCGGGCCTTAAAAGAGCACCGCATACACAGGGACAACGCGTCTCAACGCGGTTGTTACTGTGTATGCGCTGCTGGAGTTCTGGCGCTCGTGCCTCAGCCCTCCAGTTCCTTGCTCTGCCTTATCCTGCCTAGTCCTGCCTCTTCTCCTTGTCCTCTTCCTGCTCCCTGGTCCTCCTAACCCTTGCTTCCCTGTTCTGCTGGGTCCTTGCCTGCCTCCTGGTTTAAGGTAGGGGGGGTCCTGTCTGGGTTCCTAGATTACTTCTCTTCTACTAGGAAAGTGGGATTCCCCTGTCTGTCCTGCTTGTCCTTGCAGTCCTTTCTCCTTTGCCTGTCTTGTGCCCTGCCGGTACCTGTGCCTTGCTGCCTTCTTGGATGTTCCTGAGTTCAGCTTCCGCTATCATCGGTGTCTTCATTAAGCCTTCTCAGCCAGTGGAAACACTGTCCCGACGTCACGAAAATACTGAGAAGTGCCACCCGTGGCGTTGGGAGTTGGTTCAGTGCCATCCTGTCTTATATCGTCAGGAGGGTATTGGGCTAATTTCTCGCGCTACCCATTCATCGGCAATAGATACTCCGACATACTGGCAACCCCAACTCCACGGTCTACAGGAAGAAAAGGTAACCAGCGATCTCGTGAAGACTCGTTTAACACATTCAAAGATTAGTGGTGGCCTTATACTTTACATAGAGCGATTATAACAAGTGACATTAGTATTCATGATCAATTGGTTCTTTCATAGGTTGGTGTGTTTCTGTTACTCCGTGCCCTTTCCAGTGATTCCTCTCTCGGACTGTGAGTTTTCAGTCCTAGAGTGCAATCACTTGGAAGGTCTCTAATTGACTACTCTACCATCAAGCCAGTATCCGGTTTGCAAGGGATCCAGAAGTAACTCTCATCATCTGTATCCTTTTTCTGGTTGTAACCTGTATCCTTTGCAAATTATTGAGTATACATGACACTAAAAAGGCTCATTTCATCCCACGATCAGGCCTCCCTTCAGCAGCCAAAATGGCTCGCTTTTTCATACAACGGATCTTCTCTTTGCACTGACTACCGGAAACTATTATTTTGGATCGAGGATCCCAATACACTTCTCGCTATTGGAAACAGGTTTGTCATCTTCTAGGAATCTTCCGAGCTCTTAGTTCCGGCTATCATCCACAGTCTAACGGGAAAACCAAAAGACTGAATCAGACACTTGAAGGCTACCTCCGCAGCTATGTATCAGCCTCACAAGATGATTGGAAAGACCTTTTCCCTATCGCAGAATATGCGTATAACAACTCTTACCATTCTTCCATCAGGATGAGCCCATTCTTCTGCTCTTATGGGTTTCATCCGTCTTCATTACTAACATTGACTCCTCCAGCGTCCCAGTTTCCCGACGTAGATTAGCTAATAGACAGCATTCAACAGGGCTATAAAGTCGTCCAAGCAGTGCTTCAGGAGGCACAGGAGAGACGAAAGCGATTCGTCGACGGGCATGGAACTCCTGCTCCTCTTATCAAAAGGGGAGATTTAGTATGGCTGTCACCTCGTTTTCTCCCAAGACATCTGGTGCCATCCAAATTATCTCCGAAGTATTTTGGCCCTTTTTGGGTCGTAGCATCCATTGGTTGGGCTGCATTCAGACTTCATCTCCCGGATTCCTGGGCACGTATACATCCGGTGTTCCATGTGTCACAGTTGAAGCCCGATAAGCGAAGTCGGTTCCATCCTCGAACCACCTCACATCCCCAGCCAATCCTTACCTCTTCGGGGCCAGAATTTGAGGTGGCTGATATTTGCGATTCCTGTTACCATAGAGGAAAGCTCCAGTTCCTAGTGGACTGGAAGGGATATTCGCCAGCAAAATGCTCCTGGGAACCTGAGTCAGCAATTTACGCCCCTCCATTGGTGCAGGGGTTTAATCGCTGTCATCTGGGCAAACCGCGGGGGGGTGTATTCCTAGAAGGGGGCATACTGCGTTCATGCCCAGAGTCACAGGCATCAGCTGTCATTCGTGACATACCTACCTCCTTCCAGTAGGGCGGCCTTGGTTTGCAGCAGTAACGGTCCTGCTCTCAGCCCAGTCTCCCTTCCGAAGCAAGTCACGCCCATCATCCCGGAAATCGGATATCCAGGCTGTACACCGGCATCTCACTGCGTTGCTACTCTCATCCGAGAGCCAATACGCTCCATAAATTCGTTATCCTATAATCTTCTCTTCTATTGCTTCAGTATATTTATGGCACGATCACCCGCCTTGGGTCTTGCCTTTCTAAAACCTTACCTATACTTTCTTTCAGCACTCCTACCCTGCTGACGATACCCGGGCTAGGACACTCTCACCTCCGGAATCGCATTGACGCTTCCGCGTTTGGTTATCCCGCCTATCAAACCTTTGGTAAGTGCGGGGGACTAGGTCTAGGGGACAATCTCACTAGGGATTGGTTCGGTATATTCATTTCCCATTGCTTTTCCCAGACGGCATACAGGACTGCCGTGCAACTCCATAGGAACTCCAAATCCAACAAACCTATACTCAAATGTTGCGTGCATTGTGCTACTGTACTGCTCTTTGATAAACCTGCTATTTACCATACGGCGCACATGCCTTTGCCCTCCTGTGGTAACGCTCTGCCCAATTCAATATCGGGAACACCCTGATTGCCTATTGTCACCCTGCATTTAAATTAGTATTGCTTTCGCCATATCTGTACACACACACTCGCTGTTGTCGGGCTGTACTCCAAATTGCTTAACATTCATACTGCTAGCGTAATTACCTTCTGCATAATCTGCTTACACTGCTGGACCTTCCACCTCACCATGATCCGGATGGAAGGTAAGCCGGTGAGTTGCATGTGAAAGCGCATTTGACTTGAGGTATTCCTCTTCATCAGCATGGTAAAACATATGTCTTATGTGGCTGTCTCCAGACCACTATGACTCGATGCCTAGCCCCCTAACGCATACCACATCCACGTTATTTACCCTACATCACTGCATAACTGCTGCATCATGTTTTTGTCTCTCTTTCACCACTGTACCTAGCAACATCTGTGACACAGCTCACCATCAGTACCTTTAATCATTGCCTACATGCTGTCTGAGCGCCTGTGAAAAACCAAGTTCATTCTTACATGACTGCCCCCCTCTGGGGATTGGTGTGACCTGTCATAGCCCTCTGATACTCTGCACCCTGCCGCCTTGTGCCACACTGAATTAGACTAGTGTGGGTGTAATCCCCACGTTAAGAAAAATGTTTAGGGCTGCTTACTAAAGTATATACAACAACCTTATTGGCACTGATCCTGCTCCCATGTATTGTGATTGAAATTAGTCTGTGTAGCTCGGATGAGAATGATCTAGTTTTCATGTGCAAACTAGCACCACATTACTCTGGGAACATCCAAACTAGCCTATCTCTGCTTATGTTAACTAACATACTTATTGCATTACTGATTCAGCCCATTTTGTGCAGTTCACCACTGTTGTATGCAGAACTTATGTCTATAATGTTTAACTATTCACAGTGAAAACTCCATGTTAGAACTATTTGACATCCCAACATACTATCCCTAAAGTCCACCTGGAGACCAGATATCTCCAACATGCAGCGCTAGACTTGTATGACCAGATTTCCAGGTAATGCCATTTATTAACACTATGTATTTACTGAGAGTAATTCTCCACTTAATCTACTTATCTAGCCACTGAAGCCCAATTTTTAGCTTTGCTTCCACAGACACCCCACCCTCCAATACCATGACTTACACCTACCCACTGCCACCACTCACCCACCCAGCCACACTACCCCACCTGTCTATCCCTTGGAGTCCTTCCGCCAGAAACTCCAGACTACGTGCCAGGCTACCCAAACTAAACAAACCTCTTTCCAGGGACAACCCAATTAGCACCAAAGTCAACCTCAAGCTGCACAATATAGCCACCCCACTAACTCCCACCAAAACCATTGCCCCTCCTATCAGAGGCGCCATAATAAATGCACGCTCCTTAGTAGCCCATGCTACAGACATAGCAGACCTCATACTACAAGAAAAACTGGACTTTTTAGCCATCACCGAGTCCTGGCTCCACGCAGCCCCTGGTCCAGCCCTTATGCTAGCCATCACGGATGATTACACCATCTTCAATGCAGACAGAACAGAATCCGGAGGCGGATGCCTCGCCATAATTGCCAAAACTCACGTAAGATGAGACTTGCCACCTCGGATAACTCCACATCCTGTGAATCGCTAATAGCTGAACTGCCCATTGCCAACTCCCAAACCCTCACCATTCACCTAATCTCCAGACCCCCTGGCCCTCTAGGATCATTTGAGGAGGACCTTATAACCACCCTCACCAACAACTTAAAGAACACTTCCCGGAGCCTTCTCCTATGTGACTTTAACTTAGGCTTTCAAGACCCCAAAGACCCTCAGGCCACCATTATTGACAACACCCTATCTGAGTTAGCTTTTACTCAAAGAGTGACGCTCTCCACCCATAATAAGGGGAGAACCCTTGACTGGGTTGCAGACTAAAATTGCTTGGCCTCCATCACTGCCATCTCACCCCAGCCATGGGTTGACCATGGGTTGACCACCAGCCTCAGCCATCACAACGAGAAACAAGAAAAACATTACAGCGAAAAACTCATTCTCCTCATTCTCCCGACCTTGAACTCGATCCAGAAAAACAGACACCCCTTGATCATGGGGAAATGTACTATGTTGGCCGAAGACCAACCGTCTCATGCTCTTAGTGTTAGTAATGCATAATCATAAGCTTGACCGAAATGCGGCCATTTTAAGGCGACAGAAATCACCATCTTGTTTTCTCTAACGTTTGCTTATTGCTTTCTGTTCTAAATGCTTCGCTGACATGATATCTGCTTTGCCAGTGTGCAATGCAAGGCCAAGGGATAACGTAGCAACCCTGATAGAAATACCGGTCTCCTCCCGAGTGCTATCCTTGAAAGAGGGCAGCGAGGCATCTTAATCAGCCCGCAGGTGCCAGTGTGTCTCGAAAACACAGTGAAAATACTCGGAACGAACATTAAATTGCTTGAATTATGTTCTTCTTTGCAGCCACCCCTTCTCGAGCCCTGTAGAGTCCTGGGGAGCGAGTTGACCCCCAGGACCCAAATAGAAACTAGGAGATAGGAAGGCCTGGAATGTGGCACTCCCCCCCACATGCAGCTTGCTAGCGAGAACAGAAGCATTCTGTTCTTTTCAACAAAGACTTTTGTCTGCAGCCTTACAAAATTGCAAACTGTTGCTAAAACAAGTGTTTGGGGTGTCATACTTGTCACGATTGTCAATCATCATGCTCAGTTCAAAGGAGATGTGCAAGGGGCGGTTTTTGATGTGACACTACTGATTGTAAGATGTTAGTTGTGTATATATGTAACCGATGTATGTGTCTCGCTCTCTTGTGTCTCCCGAGGTCTGTTAGACACACGTCGCGGGGCATGAGACCAGTTGGCCAACTGAGACTATTTACTTTGCAATAAACCTTAGCTTTTGGGAATACAACCTCGTGTCTGGCGTATCAGTTCGTCTGTGGTGACTGTACCTTGTTTCCACATTCGAGGGTCCCTCAGGGGCCCCTTCAAGATGGTGCCCGAATAGGGACCCTCCCCCACTTGTTCCATCGTGTACGTTGCAAAATAAGGAAGGCGGTTAGAATGGCGAGGACGGGAACATTCGAGCCGGGATCAAGAGGTGTTCGGGGCGCCCCTGCGTAAGCGATGAGACTCCTTTCTGCAGATCTGCACACAGCTGATCCCTGATCAACGTGTCCGGCCAGTTCAAAAAGGAGGCGAGGGTCCTGAAACGAGGCAGAGCTGAGATACGCAGACACAACGTCATTGGTTGCGTCAGTATACGGACTAATTGTGTCTTGGAAAGACAACTTGACTAATCAGGTGAGTCGTGCCCCGATTCGTAAGTAATCCTGATATTTGTTGAGAGTTGATTTTGCAAAATCAAACACCCAGAGTAAGTTTGATTAACCAAGGGTAAGGTTAAAACATGCCTGGGGTATTGTCCACCTTAGCAGGGTTTTTCCGCTGCGGCGGACAATCTTTGAAAACTGGCCAGGTTGCACCTCCGGGGGGAATGCCGGCTTATGATATGTATGTGAAGTATGGTGTGGGAGCGATAATGTTTTGTTAAATTTGGCATAAGCAAACCAGAAAGCAGGAAGGTCTTCAGTGGCCGAGGAATGGGAGTTTTGAGATGGACCGAATAGATAACCTGGAAAAGGTTTTGATAAGTAAAAAAACACGCCCTGCAGCACTCGATATCCTTGGAGATTGGAGGAGGGAAGCGATGGTCCGATTTAGAAGTAGAGAGAAACATGCGTGCAGGCATAAATCGAAATCAGAAAAGGAGGAGGAGGAGTGGAGTAATAGCTTGAGGAAAGCAAATAGACGCGACCAGTTAAATATTGAGAAAATATATCCACAAAGAGAGTTACACTCATCAGACGAATTGATAAATAAAATATTAAATGAAACGAAACAAGGACCGAGAATAGAATCTAAAAAGCCTACGTTAGTAGCTGCTGCTCAGCCCCTCCCAACCCCAGCACAGCCACAGGCTGCATCAGTAACCGCGCCGCCCACTAGTCAACCACAGCCCCAACAGGCATCTCTCGCTTACACTGCCCCCTCTGCACCTCTCGCCCAAGAGGGTGTCTCCGTCCCAACTGCTCCCCCAATAAGCGAACTTGAACAAAGTGAATGTGTGAGAGTGACCCGCAGCGCGATCAACAAGGAGAGAAAGCGAGAGTTGCAAGAGCAGGCGGAAAAGTATATAGACGGGAATGATGAGGCGGCCACGCTAGCGTCGATGTATAATTTCAGGAGAAGCAATGAAAGACAGGCATTGTTGGAATGCATGGGGGAATATTTGTCCACACAATGGAAAAGGTTCATTAGGAAGTTGCCGCCACAAGGATTGTTGGATTTGAATGCATTAGCCCGTTGTAGAGAGAGAAAGAGATGAAGAAATAAAAGGGCATGTGGACCGACTTTTTGAATTTAAGAATTAACTTGATGAAGAATATTCTGAAGTACTAGCCACACTGGGGTATAGTAGGAAAGATATTGAGAGGGCTAGGAAAGAAACGGGACCCAATAGACAGTAGCGATTCCTGCCTCCACCAGGGCAGACAGGTGATAGACAAAGACTACGAGTGTGTATACGAGAGACAATGAGATGGATGTCGAGCCCTAGGATTTCCGTAGGGGAGATTAATGAGATTTGCAATGAGTACCCCTTGAAAATAAGGATAGAAGCGCTGCGAACAATAGTCGGGGTGCTACTCCAGCAAGTATCAGGACACAACAGGGGAAGGGGAAGTGCACAGAGCAGGAGTAATTTGAATATGCACGGAGGGCCCTTGGGATTAAATCAATGTGCGTATTGCGGAGAGGAAGGACACTGGCGAGCGCAATGTCCGCACTTGCAAAATAGAGGTGGGTACGGTCAGAGAAGATAGCACAGAGGGCACCCAGGAACAAATAGCCACAACAGAAACCATATGCAGCAGCACCAGAATAGTCATGGGAATGGAGCACAGAATCAAGGCGAGGCTCTGAATCAAACTACTTTTACCCAGAATCAAAATCATCAGGGTATGCAAAATGGAAATAGAGGAAGAGGCGGGAACATTTTTGATACTCAAACGGGTGCATACTACAATAATATCAGTGACTACACTTCAGTTGATGTGTTGTTACCCCAATAGGACAGCCCAAGACAGGGGTCGGAACAAGTATCTATTCCCGTGAATCAGAAAGGACCCTACGTAGAAATGAAAGTCGGGAATGAAGAGCATAGATTCCTCGTAGATACGGGGGCACAAAAGTGCTCGATAGACCATCACTTAGTTCCAGAGATACCACTGTCAGGGCGTAAGAATATTTCCGTAGGGTTCGCAGGTACCCCAGTGATTAATCCAGTGTCCCAACCAGTAGCCGTAACATTAGGCCCGTTCACTGAGTACTGTCCATTCCTGTTACCAGAGAATTGTGGGGAGAATCTTTTGGGATTAAATTTGTTGCAAAAATTGAGTGCAGTTATTCACTGTACACCAGATGGAGGGTTTTGAACTATCTCACCACAGAATGTACCAGTGTCAGAATTTTTGTCCAAGCCTTTGCCAGGAGAATTGAGTGACGTGCCAACTTGTATATGGGCAATAGATGATAATGATGTGGGATGCTTGAAGATAGAGCCAGTGAAGATTACATTGAAAGAGGGAGTAACATTGCCACGTATTCCACAGTATAATATTTCAGCAGACGGAGAGAAAGGATTGAAAAGTATTGTCTGATTTGATAAAATTGGGAGTGATTGAGGAGATTACAGGCAGCATATGTAACAGCCCCATTCTTCCGGTGTATAAGAAAGGAGGTAATGAGGTACCATATCGTTTCATAATTGATTTGCGCGCACTAAACAAGGCAGTAGGTCCCCAATTCCCATTGGTTCCGGATGTTACCACAATTGTGACAATGATCCCTGCTTCTGCAAAGTATTTTAGTGTTATTGATTTGAAAAATGCCTTCTTCAGTATTCCAGTACACAAAGAAAGTAGATATCTGTTTGCTTTCACACAGGGAGGGCGATCGTTTACTTTCACGCGCATTCCTCAAGGCTACACAGAAAGCCCTAGCATCTATAGCAGAGCATTAAAAGAACAACTAGATATGCTAGAGCTACCAACAGGTTGTGTATTGCTACAATATACAGACGATCTGTTGATCGCAGCAGACACAGAGGAGATTTGTAAAGAGAGTACCATTTTACTATTATCACACTTAATAACGCATGGCCACAAAGCCAGCTTAAAAAAGTTTCAGTATTGTCGAAAGGAAGTGGCTTATTTGGGTTACTTACTTTCGAAAGAAGGGAGAAGACTAACGCCGGAGAGAATAGAGAGCATTTCTGGTATGCCTATTCCAAAAACACAAAAAGGAGTCAGAGCTATAATCGGCATGGCTTCTTATTGTCGGCAATGGATAGTGAATTTTGCCTTAATTGTGAAGCCGATGGTGGAGTTGACAAAGACAGATGTTGTGATGCCCTTGCAGTGGAATGAAGAATGTCAGAGAGCATTTGACTTGCTAAAAACTGCATTGTGTTCTGCTCCAGTTTTGGGGACACCAAATTATGAAAAGATTTTTAAATTGTTTGTGCATGAGAATGACAGCTGCGCGTTGGCAGTTCTAACACAGGAACAAGGTGGAAGAAATAGGCCATGCGGCTAATTTTCTTCTGCGCTGGACCGTGTAGCGCGCGCACTACCACAATGTTTGCGAGCTGTTGCAGTGGCTGCTGCGTCAGTGAAACAAACAGAAGGGATGGTATTGGGTGTGATGAGGAACCAATAGCGCCCAATACGGAACAAAACAAGAGGGAGAGGGATGAGTCTATGATCACACCAGACCATATAATGACAAGTATAAGAGACACGCGGGAACAAGTAAAAGCCCAGACTACATGTCCCAGAATGCCCCACCAATCAACTATCACACCGGACAATACAAATTTAAGAGACACAAGAGAAAAGACGCAAACTACATATCCTAGAATGCCCCAACAGAAACATAATCAAAACAAAAGCCAGAAAATGGGAATAGAAATCAGACAAGGAAGACGAAAAACCATGTTTCCATATAATGGGGGTTCCGGGCAGGCGGGGGTTAAATACAAGGCTAACTCTGTGAAGTTGAAGCTGGGAAGAGGTGAATTAGCCTCAAGTGTAAGGAGCCCAGGGCTGGGAACACCTAACACTAATTACTGGGGAGGAGACTCACGGGGGTTAAAAGCATCAGAAAACAGCTCAACGTCTCGTTTTGCAGGAGTGGAAGGAGGCTGACAGAGTGGACTCGGAATGGTACGGGGACAGTACCCCATATCGGTGGGCGTATTAGAGAAAAGAGGAAAACTCACCGGAGTGTACCATACCGGACCTGTAGTCAAATCCGACTGCACAGCAGATGAAGACGCCTGAGTCCCAACGGCAGAAAAAGGAAAGTTTGTTTATTTACTGAATTCCAGCCGAGGCCAGTGTGGAACGGCTGGCTCCGAACACCGGCCACAGAGCTTGAATAAAAAGGCTCTGAACCATTCGGAAGTGTTGAGTAAACGCTCACATCTGAATATTGCTGCTATGAACAACGAAAGGCTGCCATTCCTGTGTTCACCCTATTTTGAACTACATTCATTTGTGGCAAACAATATTGCAAATCTTGAGTTTGTCTTTTTGAGCAACCTGGAAGACCCTTTATTTTTGGTTTTGTTGCTATGAACTCTAAGTGAAGTTAATTGGCTAAGGAGAAGTCCGGGTGCACAACCATTTAACCTCTGGTGAGCTGTAAGAATAAAATACTGTTGGTTAACTTACCTTCTTGTCTCTGGCTCACTACTTTACATTGGGGCATACCTTAATTTTGATGGTGCCACATGCCATAGACGTTCTACTCAATAGAACGCAGACGCAACACCTCACCTCTGCTAGATTGACTAGATATGAAATTGTGTTGTTTACACACCACATCCAAATTATGAGGTGTAGCGCTTTGAATCCAGCAGAATTAATGCCAATGCCCGGGGAAAACCTTGGTGGAAATGAATCACCCCCCCATGATTGTTTAATGGTTACTGAGGAAGAAACAAAAGGGAGAATTAATTTAAGTGATACCCCACTAAAAGACCAGATGGAGAACTGTTTTGTGACGGTTCCTGCTTTAAATTACCTGACGGCACTTCAACTGCCGCATATGCCATCACCACGCTAAAGAGTATTGTGGAGAGCAAAAGAATCCCTTACAACTCTGTACAAGCGGCAGAAATAATAGCATTAACCAGAGCTGGTGAGATAGCTGAGAATCTGAGCGTGAATATATATACTTCCAGTCAGTACGCCTTTGGCGTGGTTCATAACTTTGGCCAACTTGTGGCTGAGAGAGGTTTCCTAACATCACATGGGGCTAGAATTCAACATGGTCCTTTGATTGTACGATTGCTGTCTGCACTCACGTGTCCAAAGCACCTAGCAATAATGAAATGCGAGGAGCACAAAAAAGGTAACATGTAAAGTGGGAGAGGGAAACACATTTGCAGACAGAATTGCAAAACAAGCAGCCAATGATATGAGTACAAAGATGTTTACAGTACAGTCTGAAGAGGTGCCCTGCATGATAGAGAATGGAATTGCTACTGTCAAAGAGATGCAGGCGGAAGCCACTGTTGATGAAATCCAAGGGTGGGCTGAGGGCTCTGCAGAATTAGATCTGGAGGGTTGTTGGGTGGACAAGAAGAGCGGGAATTGGATGCTGCCCAATGCCTATGTAAATGCAATGGTCACAATGGCTCACAGCCCCACTCATATCTGTGCATAGAAAATAATTCAACATCTAGCCACAGTTTGGGAAAATCCACTCATAAAAAAGAATGCCGAGAGGTTGGTACAGAATTGTATCACGTGCCTACAACACAATGTGGGGAAGGGAACGGTGACTCCAACAGGCAGTTTTGGCCCGCCCTCTATGCCATTTGAGGTGATCCATTTTGATTTCATAGAAATGGAGAGATGCCAAAACTTGAAGTATGTCCTAGTGGTTATATGTGCATTCAGCAAATGGGTGGAAGCATATCCTTTAAAAGACTGCACTGCTATGAGCACGGCAAAAGTGATGTTAAAGGAATATTTCTCCCGTTTTGGCCTGCCCCGCGTCATATGGTCAGATAATGGTCCGCATTTTGTAGGTGCAGTAGTACTACAGATTTGTGCAGGTCTCCAGATCGATAAGCGATTACATCGTTCAAGACATGCGATGTCAGCCGGTCTTATTGAATGCCACAACGGAATCCTGAAATCTAAGATTAGCACGATATGTGCAGGAAGCAAGTAAAGTTGGGTAGATGCGTTACCAATAGCACTATTATGCATGCGAACATCTGTGCAGGCGAGAACTGGGCTCTCCCCATATGAGATAGTCATGGGGAGACCAGCGAATGTTTTTTGGTCACCTCAGCCGAAGAAACTGAACGAAGTTGAATACTCAGTGCTCAGCATTTATTGTAATCTCCTGATGCAAAAATTGCATTTCATTCATGAGCAGGTGCAGGAGGCGCTACCGATCAGATATACTGGCCCGGGACATGCACTGGAGCCAGGTGACTGGGTGCTGCTTAAACATTTTGAAGAAAAAACATTGTTGGTACCCAGGTGGCGTGGTTCCTATTTGATACTCCTGACAATGCAGATAGCCATTCGTGTGGATGGGCAAAAACCGTGGATCCACGCCACCCATGCAAAAAAGGTGCCGTCACCATCTGAAAAACTGACTGATCGAGGCAACTGGAAAGAAACAGCGGTTCCAGAAACGAAAGAAACAATTGCCAGTTCTTTGCCACAGAAACTGCCTGATTGTCAAGCTGATTGGCCCTAGAGGACCGCGTACCTGTAGTCTTGGTGGATGGTCTTGCAGAGGCCGCCAGTCTGGAGTCCGGAAACTGATGAAATGGCGGCACGAGGAATCAGCCTCTCCACCACCCAAAAGAGGAACTGGGTGAAGGATGGACCGACCCCCAATGTCACGTTAAATACTCTCCAGAAAAGCGTGACAAGAGGATTGAAGGCTCAGTTGGGTGACACCCCAGGTAGAGTTGGTTGTCGAGACCATGAATCTTCCAGGTCCAGTGTAACAGCGAGGTATTTGCAGTTGATAGAGGAGTTCGATTGGTGCAGATGGTTCCAAAGGTTTTGCAGGATAAAGTTCGGAGACAGGCAAGACCCAGGTAAGTACTGGAGGTTGGCAGACCCAGGACAGACCACAGGTAAGGGCTGGAGTCAGGCGGGCCCAAGGTAGGCCACAGATAAGGGCTGGAGGCAGGCTGACCCAGGACAGGCCACAGGTAAGGGCTGGAGGCAGGCTGACCCAGGACAGGCCACAGGTAAGGGCTGGAGGCAGGCTGACCCAGGACAGGCCACAGGTAAGGGCTGGAGGCAGGCTGACCCAGGACAGGCCACAGGTAAGGGCTGGAGGCAGGCTGACCCAGGACAGGCCACAGGTAAGGGCTGGAGGCAGGCTGACCCAGGACAGGCCACAGGTAAGGGCTGGAGGCAGGCTGACCCAGGACAGGCCACAGGTAAGGGCTGGAGGCAGGCTGACCCAGGACAGGCCACAGGTGAGGGCTGGAGGCAGGTTGGCCCAGGACAGGCCACAGGTAAGTGTGGAAGCAGGAACAACGAGGCGAGCAAAGCGAACCGCGTTGAGACGCGACTCGCTGAAACTCGCGGCCTCTTTTATGGGCCGCCGGCGCCCGAGAGGCCTGGGACGCAGGCCGTTCCGTTTCCGGACGCCGGCGGACCCATAACGAGGCTTGGAAAGCAAGCCCCACCAAGGAGGTGAGCCCGGTCCACGGCGCATGCGCGGAACCGAGAGAGAGGTCTTCCGCGCATGCGCCGAAGGCCGCCAGCCCCGTAGCCCGTCGCTCCCCTCCCGGCGAGTCCCCTCCCGGCGAGTCCCCTCCCGGCGAGTCCCCGAAAGCAAACGCGCGGGTAGACTCGCCAGGAGGAAATGGGAGCGGCAGACCCCAGTCTCCCGCGTGACATGACACTATGCCCCCTCCCAGGAAGACCCGGAGCACCAGGTTTCCAGGGAAACCGTACGTAGAACTCACGTACCAGCCGGGGAGCATGCACGTGTTGGCGTGGTTCCCATGTACGATCACAGGCTGGGTACCCCTTCCAGTCAACCAAATACTGGAGCACCCCTCTACGGTAACGGGCATCACAAATCTCGTGTACCTCAAACTCTGGGACGCCCTGCACTAGAACAGAGGCCGGACGAGGAGGGGTGCGGCCATAAGCATCGGTCACATAGGGCTTCAACAGGGACACGTGAAAAACCGGATGCACATGCCAAGAAGAGGGTAGGCGAAGACGGAAGGCTACGGAGGACAACCGTTTGGTGATAACAAAGGGTCCCAAATAACGAGGGGCCAGCTTGACGGGCAAATTGCGGAGAGGCAAGTTCTTGGAGGACAACCACACCTTGTCACCCTCCTGGAAGTTGGGTTCTGCACTCCTTTTCCTGTCTGCCTGTCTCTTCATCCGATCTTTGGCTTCACTTAAGATCTTGCGTGCCAGTTCTTGTTGGTTCCGAATGTTTAAGACCAGACCATCAGCAGAAGGAACAGTACTAGATTGAACTGGTTGGAAAGGCATCAATCGAGGATGTAAACCAGTGGAACAGAAGAATGGGCTGACTCCGATGGAAGCATGAACGGTGTTGTTGTATGACACCTCGGCCAGATCTAACCCACCCTTCCAATTAGATTGTGTGGCATTGGCAAAACAACGGAGGTACCCTTCCAAGGTCTGATTGGTCCTTTCGGTTAGCCCATTGGTCTGTGGGTGGTAGCCTGAGCTTAGAGCTCTATGTATTCCCAGATGACTACACACCTGTTTCCAGAATGATGAAAGGAACTGGGTTCCTCTATCCGATATGACCTTCTCTGGTAGGCCGTGCAATCGGTAGATGTTATGCAGAAATGCCGAAGCCATTTGAGTAGCTGTAGGGATCTTCCGGAACGGGATGAAATGGGCCAGTTTGGTGAAGCTGTCCACAACCACCATTATACAGGTGTACCCTTCCGATGGAGGCAAATCCACAATGAAATCGGTAGCGATTGTATGCCATGGATAGGGAGCTATTTCGGTGGGCATTAACAAACCCAATGGTCGTTTTCTGGGAACCTTGCACTGGGCACATATTGGACAGCTGTCGATGTACTTCTGGATCTCAGTCGCCCAACCAGGCCACCAGAATTGTCGGGATATCATCTCTCGAGTGGCTCTGACCCCACGATGTCCTCCTATGGGTGAATCATGGAATCCGTGTAGAATGCCCCTTCTAACAGCTCCTCTGGGTATGTAGAGTCTTTTATGAAAAAACAACAGTCCCTCTCGTTCTGAAACTGATTGCTGACTAAGAAGGGTCGTTCTTTCGGGATCCAACCGAGTAGCTTCCGCGATGGACTTAAGGTGAGAGGACAAGGCCAGCAGAAAATGGCGAGGAGAAATCAGTGGAAGTTCTGGGCAATGCGTTCCATCAGCATTTTCCAGAGACCTGGAGAGAGCATCTGCCTTTATATTGGAAGTTCCCGGGATATAAGTAACATGGAACTCGAACGGAGAGAAGAAGAAGGCCCACCGGGCTTGACGAGGAGTCCGACATTGCAGGGAGCGAAGATATTGCAGATTGCGATGGTCTGTTCGCACCTCCACAGGAAAGCGAGCTCCGAGGAGAAAATGTCTCCATTCCTCGAATGCGGTCTTGATGGCCAACAGTTCCTTTTCAATCACCGCGTAGTTTCGTTCGCTGGGACTCAACTTGCGAGAGTAATAGGCAACTGGATGTTCCACTAACGTGGCTGGATCTTTCTGGAGAAGGACTGCTCCTACCGCGAAGCTGGAAGCATCGGCCTCTACGATGTAGGGCAACTCTTCCTGGGGATGGCGCAGGATCGGGGCAGCCATAAAGGCTGATTTCAATACGTCAAATGCCTGGGAAGCCATGGGATCCCATTCGAAAGCGATCTTGCTGCTAGTTAGTCTGGTGAGAGGCGCTGAGATCTGCGAGTAGTGTGGAATAAAGCGCCTGTAGAAGTTTGCAAACCCCAAAAAGCGTTGGAGAGCCTTGATATTGTGTGGACGTTTCCATTCTTGTATGGCTCGGATCTTCTTGGGATCCATCCCAACTCCTTCTTGATTGATTACAAATCCCAAGAACTCAATGCTGGGTTGGTGAAAGCTACATTTCTCTGCCTTGGCGAACAGATTGTTGATGGACAGCCGATGAAGGACCTCACGAACGTGTTCCACATGCTCGTCCAAGGATTTGGAGAATATCAGAATGTCGTCCAGATAAACCCAAACGGATAATCCTAACAGGTCACCAAAGATGTGGTCCATGAATCGTTGAAAAACAGCGGGGGCATTACATAGGCCGAAAGGCATAACCCTGTATTCGAAATGCCCAAAAGATGTCTTGAAAGCTGTCTTCCACTCGTCCCCACTCCTGATGCGCACCAAATGATAAGCTCCACGGAGGTCCAATTTGGAGAAGATTCGCGCAGTATGCAGGGTTTCAAGGATACTGCGAATTAATGGTAAAGGGTACCGGTCCTTGGCTGTTATATCATTCAACTGACGATAGTCGACACAGGGTCTCAATGTGCCTTCTTTTTTCTTTACAAAAAACAGGGGAAACCCTGCAGGTGACTTTGATGGTGCAATGTACCCTTTTTCTAGACTCTCGGACAGATACTCCTGAAGAACTTGCTTCTCGTCACGGGTCAACGCGTACAACTTCCCATGGGGTATCACATGGTCCGGTAGCAGGTCAATGGAGCAATCAAAGGACCGGTGTGGAGGAAGGGGTATGTTGCCGGGTTCAGAAAAAACCTGTTTGAATTCGGAATATACCTGTGGGACCAGAGACGTGGAACATAGATGAACCCCATTGTTGTCCGTCTTTAGAGAAGTTGAAACGGTCATGGGGGAAACCGGTAGCTTGCATCCTTGAGCGCACCTTTCGGATGAAAAGGATAAGGTCTGGGTTCTCCAGTCTATCAAAGGATTGTGATGTTGTAACCATGGTAATCCCAAGACCATCTTGTAGTTAGGTGACTTAATAACATCAAAGGAAAGTTCCTCGTAATGATCAGTAATCTGAAGAGCCAGTCCGACCGTGAACTGACTTATGGGTCCTGAGGACAAGGGAGTACCATCAATAAGCTCCACCGGTAGAGGTGTAGGTCTGGAAATGAGCGGTATCTTATGTCTGGAGATGAATGTTTCGTCGATATAGTTGCCGGAGGCCCCACAGTCCAGTAGACCGGATACGTCCAGGTCTTTGTCTGGTAATTTAATCCGGACCTTTAGGGTCTGTAACACCGCTGGTTGCATGGGCCGATGGATGGAACAAATAACCGAAGGGTCTGAGGAAGAGATGGGACCTGTCGTTGCCCTTCCTGTATACGACAGGTCTCCTAGTTTCCCGACTTCTTCTTTTGCGGACGTAAAGAACATGTACTCAAATAATGCCCAGCCGCTCCACAGTAAAGACACAAACGCAAAGACCTCCTTCGTTTCTTCTCTTCTTCCGACAAAGGCCCTCTCATGGCTCCCACTTGCATGGGCTCAGGACCGGACTCGGTTGACCCAAACGAATCAGCGGGTGAGTTGGTCGTCCGGGGACCGCTTCTGTCAAGCCGACGTCTCTCAGCCTTTCGTTCGGTTAACCTTTGGTCAATACGGAGTACTTGATCAATCAAGAGTTGAAGGCTCTCTGGTTCGGGGATGTGGAGTAACTCGTCCTTGTACTCCTCTCTCAGGCCTCGACGAAACAGGGTTTTTTGTGTAATTTCGGGCCACTGAGAGTCAGTAGCCAAAAGTCGGAAGCGGCTGATGTAGGTGATGATGTCATTGCTTCCCTGTTTGTAGTCCATCAATTGATTCTGTGCGACGGAAGCCAGGTTAGGCGTCTGGAATACCTCCAGGAAGGCCTTTTCAAAGGCAGCAAAGTCATTCAAAATAGGACTGTTCGTAACCACAAACGGAGTTGCCCAAGCTAATGCGTTCCCAGTTAGGTTCCCCAAGATATAGCCAATCTTGGCCCTATCGTTGTTGAAGTGGGTAGACCTGAAGAGAAAGTGTATCCTACAGTGGTTACAAAACTCCGCCACCCGTCTAGGATCTCCGTCGAATTTGATGGGTGTTGTGTGAGCCAATGGTCCCTCTATTTGAGAAGAACTGGGTGCTCCTTGTGTTATCAATTGACGCAATGTTTGATTCTCTTGATGCAGGGCAGTCATCTCGGCTCTGAGTGCTAGCAACTCGTTCCTCATATCTTGTGATTCATCCATCTCTGAATCAGAAGGCAGGCGTCTCAATCTGTCAAGCTGATTGGCCCTAGAGGACCGCGTACCTGTAGTCTTGGTGGATGGTCTTGCAGAGGCCGCCAGTCTGGAGTCCGGAAACTGATGAAATGGCGGCACGAGGAATCAGCCTCTCCACCACCCAAAAGAGGAACTGGGTGAAGGATGGACCGACCCCCAATGTCACGTTAAATACTCTCCAGAAAAGCGTGACAAGAGGATTGAAGGCTCAGTTGGGTGACACCCCAGGTAGAGTTGGTTGTCGAGACCATGAATCTTCCAGGTCCAGTGTAACAGCGAGGTATTTGCAGTTGATAGAGGAGTTCGATTGGTGCAGATGGTTCCAAAGGTTTTGCAGGATAAAGTTCGGAGACAGGCAAGACCCAGGTAAGTACTGGAGGTTGGCAGACCCAGGACAGACCACAGGTAAGGGCTGGAGTCAGGCGGGCCCAAGGTAGGCCACAGATAAGGGCTGGAGGCAGGCTGACCCAGGACAGGCCACAGGTAAGGGCTGGAGGCAGGCTGACCCAGGACAGGCCACAGGTAAGGGCTGGAGGCAGGCTGACCCAGGACAGGCCACAGGTAAGGGCTGGAGGCAGGCTGACCCAGGACAGGCCACAGGTAAGGGCTGGAGGCAGGCTGACCCAGGACAGGCCACAGGTGAGGGCTGGAGGCAGGTTGGCCCAGGACAGGCCACAGGTAAGTGTGGAAGCAGGAACAACGAGGCGAGCAAAGCGAACCGCGTTGAGACGCGACTCGCTGAAACTCGCGGCCTCTTTTATGGGCCGCCGGCGCCCGAGAGGCCTGGGACGCAGGCCGTTCCGTTTCCGGACGCCGGCGGACCCATAACGAGGCTTGGAAAGCAAGCCCCACCAAGGAGGTGAGCCCGGTCCACGGCGCATGCGCGGAACCGAGAGAGAGGTCTTCCGCGCATGCGCCGAAGGCCGCCAGCCCCGTAGCCCGTCGCTCCCCTCCCGGCGAGTCCCCTCCCGGCGAGTCCCCGAAAGCAAACGCGCGGGTAGACTCGCCAGGAGGAAATGGGAGCGGCAGACCCCAGTCTCCCGCGTGACATGACACTATGCCCCCTCCCAGGAAGACCCGGAGCACCAGGTTTCCAGGGAAACCGTACGTAGAACTCACGTACCAGCCGGGGAGCATGCACGTGTTGGCGTGGTTCCCATGTACGATCACAGGCTGGGTACCCCTTCCAGTCAACCAAATACTGGAGCACCCCTCTACGGTAACGGGCATCACAAATCTCGTGTACCTCAAACTCTGGGACGCCCTGCACTAGAACAGAGGCCGGACGAGGAGGGGTGCGGCCATAAGCATCGGTCACATAGGGCTTCAACAGGGACACGTGAAAAACCGGATGCACATGCCAAGAAGAGGGTAGGCGAAGACGGAAGGCTACGGAGGACAACCGTTTGGTGATAACAAAGGGTCCCAAATAACGAGGGGCCAGCTTGACGGGCAAATTGCGGAGAGGCAAGTTCTTGGAGGACAACCACACCTTGTCACCCTCCTGGAAGTTGGGTTCTGCACTCCTTTTCCTGTCTGCCTGTCTCTTCATCCGATCTTTGGCTTCACTTAAGATCTTGCGTGCCAGTTCTTGTTGGTTCCGAATGTGTAAGACCAGACCATCAGCAGAAGGAACAGTACTAGATTGAACTGGTTGGAAAGGCATCAATCGAGGATGTAAACCAGTGGAACAGAAGAATGGGCTGACTCCGATGGAAGCATGAACGGTGTTGTTGTATGACACCTCGGCCAGATCTAACCCACCCTTCCAATTAAATTGTGTGGCATTGGCAAAACAACGGAGGTACCCTTCCAAGGTCTGATTGGTCCTTTCGGTTAGCCCATTGGTCTGTGGGTGGTAGCCTGAGCTTAGAGCTCTATGTATTCCCAGATGACTACACACCTGTTTCCAGAATGATGAAAGGAACTGGGTTCCTCTATCCGATATGACCTTCTCTGGTAGGCCGTGCAATCGGTAGATGTTATGCAGAAATGCCGAAGCCATTTGAGTAGCTGTAGGGATCTTCCGGAACGGGATGAAATGGGCCAGTTTGGTGAAGCTGTCCACAACCACCATTATACAGGTGTACCCTTCCGATGGAGGCAAATCCACAATGAAATCGGTAGCGATTGTATGCCATGGATAGGGAGCTATTTCGGTGGGCATTAACAAACCCAATGGTCGTTTTCTGGGAACCTTGCACTGGGCACATATTGGACAGCTGTCGATGTACTTCTGGATCTCAGTCGCCCAACCAGGCCACCAGAATTGTCGGGATATCATCTCTCGAGTGGCTCTGACCCCACGATGTCCTCCTATGGGTGAATCATGGAATCCGTGTAGAATGCCCCTTCTAACAGCTCCTCTGGGTATGTAGAGTCTTTTATGAAAAAACAACAGTCCCTCTCGTTCTGAAACTGATTGCTGACTAAGAAGGGTCGTTCTTTCGGGATCCAACCGAGTAGCTTCCGCGATGGACTTAAGGTGAGAGGACAAGGCCAGCAGAAAATGGCGAGGAGAAATCAGTGGAAGTTCTGGGCAATGCGTTCCATCAGCATTTTCCAGAGACCTGGAGAGAGCATCTGCCTTTATATTGGAAGTTCCCGGGATATAAGTAACATGGAACTCGAACGGAGAGAAGAAGAAGGCCCACCGGGCTTGACGAGGAGTCCGACATTGCAGGGAGCGAAGATATTGCAGATTGCGATGGTCTGTTCGCACCTCCACAGGAAAGCGAGCTCCGAGGAGAAAATGTCTCCATTCCTCGAATGCGGTCTTGATGGCCAACAGTTCCTTTTCAATCACCGCGTAGTTTCGTTCGCTGGGACTCAACTTGCGAGAGTAATAGGCAACTGGATGTTCCACTAACGTGGCTGGATCTTTCTGGAGAAGGACTGCTCCTACCGCGAAGCTGGAAGCATCGGCCTCTACGATGTAGGGCAACTCTTCCTGGGGATGGCGCAGGATCGGGGCAGCCATAAAGGCTGATTTCAATACGTCAAATGCCTGGGAAGCCACGGGATCCCATTCGAAAGCGATCTTGCTGCTAGTTAGTCTGGTGAGAGGCGCTGAGATCTGCGAGTAGTGTGGAATAAAGCGCCTGTAGAAGTTTGCAAACCCCAAAAAGCGTTGGAGAGCCTTGATATTGTGTGGACGTTTCCATTCTTGTATGGCTCGGATCTTCTTGGGATCCATCCCAACTCCTTCTTGATTGATTACAAATCCCAAGAACTCAATGCTGGGTTGGTGAAAGCTACATTTCTCTGCCTTGGCGAACAGATTGTTGATGGACAGCCGATGAAGGACCTCACGAACGTGTTCCACATGCTCGTCCAAGGATTTGGAGAATATCAGAATGTCGTCCAGATAAACCCAAACGGATAATCCTAACAGGTCACCAAAGATGTGGTCCATGAATCGTTGAAAAACAGCGGGGGCATTACATAGGCCGAAAGGCATAACCCTGTATTCGAAATGCCCAAAAGATGTCTTGAAAGCTGTCTTCCACTCGTCCCCACTCCTGATGCGCACCAAATGATAAGCTCCACGGAGGTCCAATTTGGAGAAGATTCGCGCAGTATGCAGGGTTTCAAGGATACTGCGAATTAATGGTAAAGGGTACCGGTCCTTGGCTGTTATATCATTCAACTGACGATAGTCGACACAGGGTCTCAATGTGCCTTCTTTTTTCTTTACAAAAAACAGGGGAAACCCTGCAGGTGACTTTGATGGTGCAATGTACCCTTTTTCTAGACTCTCGGACAGATACTCCTGAAGAACTTGCTTCTCGTCACGGGTCAACGCGTACAACTTCCCATGGGGTATCACGTGGTCCGGTAGCAGGTCAATGGAGCAATCAAAGGACCGGTGTGGAGGAAGGGGTATGTTGCCGGGTTCAGAAAAAACCTGTTTGAATTCGGAATATACCTGTGGGACCAGAGACGTGGAACATAGATGAACCCCATTGTTGTCCGTCTTTAGAGAAGTTGAAACGGTCATGGGGGAAACCGGTAGCTTGCATCCTTGAGCGCACCTTTCGGATGAAAAGGATAAGGTCTGGGTTCTCCAGTCTATCAAAGGATTGTGATGTTGTAACCATGGTAATCCCAAGACCATCTTGTAGTTAGGTGACTTAATAACATCAAAGGAAAGTTCCTCGTAATGATCAGTAATCTGAAGAGCCAGTCCGACCGTGAACTGACTTATGGGTCCTGAGGACAAGGGAGTACCATCAATAAGCTCCACCGGTAGAGGTGTAGGTCTGGAAATGAGCGGTATCTTATGTCTGGAGATGAATGTATCGTCGATATAGTTGCCGGAGGCCCCACAGTCCAGTAGACCGGATACGTCCAGGTCTTTGTCTGGTAATTTAATCCGGACCTTTAGGGTCTGTAACACCGCTGGTTGCATGGGCCGATGGATGGAACAAATAACCGAAGGGTCTGAGGAAGAGATGGGACCTGTCGTTGCCCTTCCTGTATACGACAGGTCTCCTAGTTTCCCGACTTCTTCTTTTGCGGACGTAAAGAACATGTACTCAAATAATGCCCAGCCGCTCCACAGTAAAGACACAAACGCAAAGACCTCCTTTGTTTCTTCTCTTCTTCCGACAAAGGCCCTCTCATGGCTCCCACTTGCATGGGCTCAGGTCCGGACTCGGTTGACCAAAACGAATCAGCGGGTGAGTTGGTCGTCCGGGGACCGCTTCTGTCAAGCCGACGTCTCTCAGCCTTTCGTTCGGTTAACCTTTGGTCAATACGGAGTACTTGATCAATCAAGAGTTGAAGGCTCTCTGGTTCGGGGATGTGGAGTAACTCGTCCTTGTACTCCTCTCTCAGGCCTCGACGAAACAGGGTTTTTTGTGTAATTTCGGGCCACTGAGAGTCAGTAGCCAAAAGTCGGAAGCGGCTGATGTAGGTGATGATGTCATTGCTTCCCTGTTTGTAGTCCATCAATTGATTCTGTGCGACGGAAGCCAGGTTAGGCGTCTGGAATACCTCCAGGAAGGCCTTTTCAAAGGCAGCAAAGTCATTCAAAATAGGACTGTTCGTAACCACAAACGGAGTTGCCCAAGCTAATGCGTTCCCAGTTAGGTTCCCCAAGATATAGCCAATCTTGGCCCTATCGTTGTTGAAGTGGGTAGACCTGAAGAGAAAGTGTATCCTACAGTGGTTACAAAACTCCGCCACCCGTCTAGGATCTCCGTCGAATTTGATGGGTGTTGTGTGAGCCAATGGTCCCTCTATTTGAGAAGAACTGGGTGCTCCTTGTGTTATCAATTGACGCAATGTTTGATTCTCTTGATGCAGGGCAGTCATCTCGGCTCTGAGTGCTAGCAACTCGTTCCTCATATCTTGTGATTCATCCATCTCTGAATCAGAAGGCAGGTGTCTCAATCTGTCAAGCTGATTGGCCCTAGAGGACCGCGTACCTGTAGTCTTGGTGGATGGTCTTGCAGAGGCCGCCAGTCTGGAGTCCGGAAACTGATGAAATGGCGGCACGAGGAATCAGCCTCTCCACCACCCAAAAGAGGAACTGGGTGAAGGATGGACCGACCCCCAATGTCACGTTAAATACTCTCCAGAAAAGCGTGACAAGAGGATTGAAGGCTCAGTTGGGTGACACCCCAGGTAGAGTTGGTTGTCGAGACCATGAATCTTCCAGGTCCAGTGTAACAGCGAGGTATTTGCAGTTGATAGAGGAGTTCGATTGGTGCAGATGGTTCCAAAGGTTTTGCAGGATAAAGTTCGGAGACAGGCAAGACCCAGGTAAGTACTGGAGGTTGGCAGACCCAGGACAGACCACAGGTAAGGGCTGGAGTCAGGCGGGCCCAAGGTAGGCCACAGATAAGGGCTGGAGGCAGGCTGACCCAGGACAGGCCACAGGTAAGGGCTGGAGGCAGGCTGACCCAGGACAGGCCACAGGTAAGGGCTGGAGGCAGGCTGACCCAGGACACGCCACAGGTAAGGGCTGGAGGCAGGCTGACCCAGGACAGGCCACAGGTAAGGGCTGGAGGCAGGCTGACCCAGGACAGGCCACAGGTAAGGGCTGGAGGCAGGCTGACCCAGGACAGGCCACAGGTGAGGGTTGGAGGCAGGTTGGCCCAGGACAGGCCACAGGTAAGTGTGGAAGCAGGAACAACGAGGCGAGCAAAGCGAACCGCGTTGAGACGCGACTCGCTGAAACTCGCGGCCTCTTTTATGGGCCGCCGGCGCCCGAGAGGCCTGGGACGCAGGCCGTTCCGTTTCCGGACGCCGGCGGACCCATAACGAGGCTTGGAAAGCAAGCCCCACCAAGGAGGTGAGCCCGGTCCACGGCGCATGCGCGGAACCGAGAGAGAGGTCTTCCGCGCATGCGCCGAAGGCCGCCAGCCCCGTAGCCCGTCGCTCCCCTCCCGGCGAGTCCCCTCCCGGCGAGTCCCCGAAAGCAAACGCGCGGGTAGACTCGCCAGGAGGAAATGGGAGCGGCAGACCCCAGTCTCCCGCGTGACATGACACTGATTCTGAAACAAAGCCTGATGAGATTGCCATAAAAGAGGAAGGGCAAAGAATTTCCCAAAGTTGTCCAGCAGATTCTGCATCACTGCTGGCCTACACCAAGCGAATACCTCTGTGGCGCCCACCATCCTCTGTTGCGACACAGCCTACATTGTCGCCTGGGCGCCCATCATCATCTGTCATTGCGCCCCATGCTGACTCCAAGCTTGAGTCCGGAAGTGCACCCGCACTATTCGTTGATCACACGGTACCAGAAGCAAAGCGGTACAATCTACGAAGTCGGAAAAAGGAGTGATCAAATCTTCGTTTCATCAATCTTTTGTTGCCTCTGTTTCCTATTCTCGAATGAAGTAGGAACCGGAGGCCTAGAGGAGAGCAACGTGAGGGTTGTGCAAGTCAGACAGCCCAGAAACGAGACTCCTCGGTGCTAACATCAAATCCATGTGTCCTGAACCCGAGCGTACAAGCGGGGCACACATGGTACAAAAGGCAATTGATAACTGCTGTGAAGTTCTTTAAGCAGTATACTAACGCATAAGAGATCTTGCCCAACATGTAAGCAATACAGGCTGCTGAGAACTGGCAGAATAGATAGTTGACATTTATCGAACTCATTGACATTCGGACGAATGCCGTGAGGAGAGATATCCACGACGAGAATCGCTGAGGAAGAAGGACCGTGAGCGAAGATGCCAGAACTAGCTTTTGTCCCCTCCTGCACCATTGCTGACAATGCTGATAATGAATCAAACATAGAAACTGAAAGATTGCATAAAACCAGCTACCGAAAGAATTGCATGCTGGCCTTGACGATAATCATGTGCATAATGAGCATATTGGCCCCAGTAATAACAGCACTGGTACTGTGGTATTTAGAGGAGATGCACCCTTTAGAAATTCTCTTACCAATTAGGAACATCTCCACCACCGAAAGCCCTGTTTATGTAAATACTTACACTCTGTCCCCAATGGAAAAGAGCCATAGAGAGGGTTATGGAAATAATACATTACTGCAAATTATGAACATGACACATTCAATTTTGAAAAAGAGCAACTGTTCGGTGTGTGCTCATTTGCCACAAAGATAGCACAAACATGAATGAAGTTGAAGAAATTATTATGAGACCCATAGGTTGCTCAATATTTCATAAAGCACGGATGATAACACCAAAAGCTACGCCCAAACCAATGCCACAAGATAGACGGAAGGAAATAAAGATGCAGGGCCCCCATCTTACACAGTAAACTACAGCCCACGTTCTGTTCCTTTATGTTTAAAAAAGAAGGGCTCCTATTTTGTAGGGACATTCACTAGATGTATAAATACAGCGATTATTAGTAGGGAAGTAGAGCCAGTGTATGTAGATGACCCGGTGTATTTCATATGTGGAGATAAAGCGTATCCTTGGTTACCTAGAAACTGGGGAGGCACATGCTATTTAGGACTACTGTTCCCAGGAGTGTTTTTCTTAGAAACAACAGACATAGCCAAACTATCTAGACCTAGGCCACGAAGAAATAATGAAGACGGATTGATAGCAGTAGATGTAGCAAAATCATTTACACCATTTTTGGCCCAAGCAATAAACTCCTATAATATTCGATGATTATCCAGAATCATAGAAAAAACAATAAACGGAACAACAGATATATTATACAACATGACGTTGGAGGAGATAACACTGCAGAACAGAATGGCTCTTGACGTAATCCTGGGTGATCGTGGTGGTGTTTGCAAAATTGTGGGATCAGCGTGCTGTGTATTTGTAAACGACTCCTCTCCCACGATTTTCGAGGCAATAAGAAAATTACATGTATTAAGTTCTGAACTCCATACCCAAGACGGGGGTTGGGATATAAGTTCCGGGTTCTGAGAATTATTATATTCGTGGGGATGGAAACTATTTGCGCTTCTGATAGCAGTACTAGGGATATTCATGACATGTGGTTGTTGCATACACTGCCTACCTGTGATATGCACCGAAATTAGTGAAGGATGTGTACAGATGATAGAGAAAAAGAGCACTAGTAGATCAAGTATCCTTGGTAGAGAAGAGACAAAGACAGTCAAAGAATTCATGCCCATTGACATAGGTGACAATGAGGAGGAAACTGAAAATATGCAAGACTGAGAGTCTGATTCAGAATCAGAATCTGAAACAGATACGTGGCTGGAAGAGGATGCAATGTACGGATGAGACGTTTGGCATACGGCCAAAAGGAGGGTTTGTCGATCCAGAAAAACAGACACCCCTTGATCATGGGGAAATGTATTATGTTGGCCGAAGACCAACCGTCTCATGCTCTTAGTATTAGGAATGCATAATCATAAGCTTGACCGAAGTGCGGCCATTTTAAGGTGACAGAAATCGCCATCTTGTTTTCTCTAACGTTTGCTTATTGCTTTCTGTTCTAAATGCTTTGCTGACATGATATTCTGCTTTACCAGTGTGCAATGCAAGGCCAAGGGAAATATGCTGAAATATAACATAGCAACCCTGATAGAAATATCCGGTCTCCTCCCGTGCGCTATCCTTGAAAGAGGGCAGCGAGGCATCTTAATCAGCCCGCAGGTGCCAGTGTGTCTCGAAAACACAGTGAAAATACTTGGAACGAACATTAAATTGCTTGAATTATGTTCTTCTTTGCGGCCACCCTTCTCGAGCCCTGTAGAGTCCTGGGGAGCTAGCTGACCCCCAGGACCCAAATAGAAACTAGGAGATAGGAAGGCCTGGAATATGGCTTTCCCCCCCACATGCAGCTTGCTAGCGAGAACAGAAGCATTCTGTTCTTTTCAACAAAGACTAATGTCTGCAGCCTTACAAAATTACAAACTGTTGCTAAAACAAATGTTTGGGGTGTCATACTCGTCACGATTGTCAATCATCGTGCTCAGTTCAAAGGAGATATGCAAGGGGCGCTTTTTGATGTGACACTACTGATTGTAAGATGTTAGTTTTGTATATATGTAACTGATGTATGTGTCTCGCTCTCTTGCGTCTCCAGAGGTCTGTTAGACACACGTCACGGGGCGTGAGACCAGTTGGCCAACTGAGACTATTTACTTTGCAATAAACCCTAGCTTTTGGGAATACAACCTCGTGTCTGGCGTATCAGTTCGTGTGTGGTGACTGTGCCTTGTTTCCACATTCGAGGGTCCCTCAGGGGCCCCTTCACTCCAACCTTCACTCCCTTGTAGATGGCTACAACAAAATCATGAGATCAGCTCTAGACTCCATTGCTCCGTTAAAACTCAGAAAAAGCAAACCTAAAAACCATCTGAACACATGGTTCTCCCCTCACCTGAAATCTCTCAGACTCGAAAAACATAAAAGTGAACAGGCTTGAAGACAATCTCCCGTGTATAATAACAAGTTGAACCTCAATAAAATAACTGTACTCTACACAAAAGAAATCATAATCGCCAAACAAGAGTCCTATAACCTGAGAATTTCACAAGCTAATTCTAGAATAAAAGAACTGTTTACTATCCTTAAAGAGCTGGAAACATACTTTCCAGTCCCTGAAACTTGTGTAAAAGACAAACAATGGTGCACCAGCATCCAAAATTCCCTCTCCAATGAATTTGCAGGCTTACAAGTCAAAATTAACAACAAGAAAGAATCTTTTGTCTGCACAGCCCATGTACCCAACACCTCCCCTCCCACTCAAAGCTCTACACCTAACCCCTCCTTCGCTTCAGCTTCTCCAAAGTCTCTACATTAGAGGTTGAAAAAATCATTCTTAGCCTCAAACCCTCGAACTGCCAGGGTGACCCCTGCCAATCACAAATTATCAAAGATGCTGCCAGAGACCTCTCACCCTTCATCGCCAAGCTCATCAACGCCTCCTTCTCCTCAGGGACCATCCCCAGCAATCTCAAAGAGTCATGGGTAATCCCCTTACTCAAAAAACCCTCCTTAGACCCATCAATACGCACAAACTACAGACCCATCACGACCGTCCCCTTCCTGCTCAAAATACTAGAGAAGACAGCCTATCTGCAAATACAACAATACCTAGAAAAAACCACCTCCTGGGAATCCATCAGTCGGGCTTTAGACCCCAACACAGAATTTGAGACTTCACTCATTGTCCTCAAAGCACACATTGATACTCTCAGAGACAATGGAAAGCTGCTCTGCTACTTCTACTCGACCTCTCAGCAGCATTTGATTTAGTAGACAACAAAATTCTTTGCAACCACCTAGACTCGGCAGCTCACTTCTCGCAGGAGGCTATCGGCTGGATTGAATCTTTCTTTAACAAGCGGTCCATGCATGTCTTCTCTACTTCAGCCTCTGTCGACCCTATCCCCATCACCTGCGGGGATCCCCAGGGGTCATGCGTCCCCCCTACCCTCTACAATGTGTTCACAAAGCCCCTGTTCGATGATCTTGATGGTCTGGGTATCACCTACACTAACTATGCCAATGATACCCAGATCCTCATCCACTGACGGGAGATTACGACAAGGATTTTGCCTTGCTGAACAAGGTGTACCTCATCATCCAGGCATGGATAGCCTCTCATAGTCTATGCTTGAATGATGACAAGACCGAGCTCATCATCCTTGGTTCCACCCCCAACTTAAATAAACTGAATCACAAATACGCTAGCTTCAGTATATACAATCCTATTAATGTAGACAAAGAAGTTAAAACGCTAGGGTTCTTTCTAGACGCCACCCTATCCTTCCGTAAACAGGTTAGTTCCATGGCCTCCTCTACAGCCTATACTTGTAAATTAATAAGAGCAGCCACACCCTTTCTTTCAACCCAGAGCTGCACTACATTAGCCAGAGTCCTAATCCTGTCAAAACGGGATTATTGTAACACCCTATATGTAGGAGCCAATAAATATGTTATAAATAAAATCCAGATTTTGCAAAACAATGCTCTCAGAGCAGCTCTGAGCATCTCCAAAAAAGAACACATCTCCAATATTAGGAGAGCCCACAACTGGCTTACCATAACTGACAAAATCATGCTCAAGGTAGCTTCCCTGACGCACAAATGCCTCAATAATGCAGCCGCTCGCTACCTTATCGACAGAGTTAAGAGATACACCCCCAACCGATCTGCCAGAACTGTAAATTCCAACCTACTCACAGTGCCCAGATTTAAACGAACCAAAACTGGTGGTAATAGCTTCCAGGTGAAAGCCGCCCAACATTGGAACTCCATGCCACTCACCTTAAGGACACCTCAAACCTACCCCCACGTTAGGTACAACTACATTCAGTGGATAAAGGTAAATGACCGATAACCCCACCCATGCCTGCCTTCCTTAGGTACATTTTGTAATTTGCATCTCAATGTTTCTGTCCTGTACTTGTACATTTTGTAAATTGTATTTCAATGTTTTTGCCTTGTACTTGTTCCTGTATCTACCCTTGTACATACCTGTAAATTACTGTACAGCACTGTAATTAAGCTGAGAATATCCTTGTTGCACCTGCGCCCTGATACCCTTGGGTCTGGCGCGCACTTCAAATGCATAAAACAAACAAAACAAACAAACAAACTCCCAGGGGCACACGGTATACCAGACCAGAACACCCTCAGTTCCTGCTCCCTCTGGTACATGTAAACAGCGGTTCAGCAGCCTTTTCTCTCCCGACTGTTTGGGGTTTTTCCTTCCCACTCTTTCCATCTATTGTTGCTTTCAGTCTAACTACTACCCTTCGTGGCACTCACTTCCCACTACGAAGCGACCTTCAGTGAAGGGACCACTCCAGACCTCTGCGGGTGAGTTCCTGGTTATTGGTGAAATCTCCATTAGGGAAGATTATCAGAAGTGAGGTTAATATTTCATCCCTCAATATTTCCCTGTGTCCCTATGACTTCCAGCAGATACGAGGGTGTAGGTGCGCCATTATACAATCCTACAAGCGGTCCAGCTTTTCTCCATCTGCTCTCGCAAACCCCCAGAGCCAATGAACCCTAACAGCACATCAAAGTGTTTTATCCCCCACAAGGGTTTCCCTGGGGGCCCCTCTCTGTTCAAGCCTGGGAGAATTCCTACTATCTGCACCTGGGACCACAGTGGCAGGTAGGTGGTCTTCTGAGTTACGACAGCAACTGTATTATATGTATGGGTCTTTCTTAAACACTAAACCCAAACCAAGCATGACACTTGTATAAGTAGTAGGCCTGGAAGTAGTTGTTGCTAGTTTAGTTTATTGTCCTGATTTATTGTGTTCGTACTTTGTGGGTAAGGAGTAGGCCCTAGAAGGGGCGGTAATTGTGTTGTGTGTGTTGCGATGTGGTGTGGTGTTGGATGATCTTGTGGAGTGGTGTGGGCATGCAGCGAAGGTTGGTGGAGAAGGGGTGGAGGTGATTTTCTTGTTTTTGGGGTACAAACAGGCGGCAGCATGCGCAGCGCATGAGAGGGGTTTTGTGGGGCTAGTAAGAAATAGACGTCACTAGCATGGAGCGAGGATCACCAATAGAGCATGTGTACAAGGCTCTGCCACTTTATCGTGTCAGGGTGGAGAAATATGATAAGCAGTGGATCGCGGAGGCAGGAGGAGGGGGATGCCCTGTCCATGGACAGGGCAGGGCTCACACAGCAAGAGCATTTTGTAACACATGTCCACAGTTCTAGTGGCAAAATATAAGGGGAAGCAGCTACAAAAGAGAAAAGAGATTCTCTATCGTTGGCGTATGTTTGAAGATGCAGAAGATCAAGAGAATGGAGAGTAGGCGCAGAGGCAGAGGCATGGGAAGTGCAGAAAGGGAGAAGGAGAAGGTGGGGTGCCATTGGGGGGTAGGGGATTATATCCCTTGACAACATATCCCGCAGAAAGGTACACTAATCCAAGTTATGTACCCGCTGTGATAGGATAACCTTCTGTTGTGGTAGGGTCTCACACAGCATCAGTAACACCACAGGCTAACGCTCCTCCACCTCCGTACACCCACCCGCCTGAAGTACCGGCATCAACGGGTTACAGGTCTAGGCAGTTTGAGGCTAGGTTTACAAGTTTACTAGCAGAACTGAAAAGGTTACAGACATACCCAGAAACAGGAAAGGATATACGTGCATTGAGAGAAGGATCGGGAGAGTGGAATTCAGGGGAAATATTGCTCAAGATAGATACTGAAGGTATAAGACATGCAGGTGTTGAGAAAGAAAGGAGCCCGGTGGGTGGATTATTTTGGGAGTGTAGAATACAGTGTTGGGAGAAAATGTGAAAGAAGGGGTTGCTGGTACGCAGTGGCGGGCACTTTCATAGGGCGGGGGGCACCGCCCCCCAACTTCACACACAAGAAGATGTGCTGTGTGCTGGAGGACAGATACAGACCTTCTGATCTGAATCTGTGCTGCATTTGTTACTGTGAGCAACTGAGCACTACAGCGTGACCATACTTTTAAAAAAAAATGATCTCGGGCACCACTTACACTCTGACTGTGTGTGTGTGTATTGCCTTACCTGAGTTTGTTAATCATGGGCCGTCTGCTACAGGGGCGCGCCACATTTTACGCTGATTGTTTCTGCAGTAAAGTGCGTGGAGCACCTAGCTCCACACACTCTATGTAACGGTATCAAACTAGGAGGCTGGCGGGGCGCTAGAGGGGTGGTCCCGCCAGCATTAGTATGGCTGTTTGCCAGCCAATGACATTTCAGTGTTGGTGGGGTCATGAGTGCAAGGTGCGTGCGTAATACACTGCCAGCTTCACTTTGTTTTGGGAAGTTGGGATCAATTGGTGACGGAGATGTACAGTGTCCGTCTGTGCAGGGTGGGGCAGCGCCGCAGTATGGTTGAATGAGATGTTAGAGCTGCCCAGCCAGAGAACAGCAGGCATGTCATCTGTCAACTTCAGACTCGAAAAAAAGCAGATGTGGGATGCCCAAGTGGGAGGTAGGCAGTGGAGGGCCTCTTAATGTCCCAGCAGTCCGTTGCTTCTGAAAAGATGGCAGGTTTAGGGTAGAGACAGTCGCCTGTCACCAGTGGTGCCTCCACGGAGGGCCAGGAGAGCACCACCACCCTTTCATAATGCTGTCACCCCATTTAAGCCAAACCCCTGCAGTGACCAGCAGGAGGCCCAGCGCTGAGCACAAGCAGCGTGCAGTAAGTGTTAGAAGCCATTGTGTGATGAGTTATGTTCTTGTACAGTCTAGACAGCTGACGTCTGCACAACAGTACAGGTAAATTGGTGTGCAGTGTGAAATTTCCACCGCAACCCTCCCTGTGAGAACTGCCTTTCTCCTTTTGCAGGTGTCTTGCCTTTCTTTCTGTGGCTTATTTGCCATATTCGTAATTGTACAGCCAGACAGGTGGATGTGTGTCCATAGGACTACCAGTGCCAGACACCTTGATTGTTTCATATGTCTGTGCCCACCATTTTGTTTCATGTTACTGTGCCTTAGAATGTCCAGTAGCCAATAGGAATAGTTGATATATTACATTTTATATGTACAGTGCTTCATGCCTGCTCCCCAGCTTCTAAGCACTATAACACAAGCTATCATAACTACCAAATATAAAGGCATTCAATGCATCTGCCTTAGAGGGATGAAGGGCTGTTTCAGGTCTGCAGAGGTTTAAACTTGCAAGTTCAGGCTGACACATCTTAAAGGTGAACATTTAACCCACTGAGATATCCACTCAAGTATGTTTTTTGACCAACTGTGCAGTTAACAAGGACCATTTATTATGATATTTACCCACCACTCTCTCCAGTCCTTTTTCAACATACAATATAACATTCTCACATTTATGTCAAGCGTTCTTTGAGAGATTACAAGCTGCTGTAAAATACATCATCACACATGCATACGTAAGAATAATGTACCACCATTAGTATGCAAAACCTAATGCTTTTTATGTCATATTTCGCTGGGTTTGGACAGCAAATTGCACATTTTGTAGGCCATTTTTCAAAAGGTTTTGCAGCGGGAGAAGCCCCCCCCTCCCACATTCGCCTTAGAGTGGTGTGAGCTCGCTCGGTGCGCTCGCTCTAGAATTCGCACTGGGAACTTTACGCCCCACCAGCTTTCAAACTCACCAGCCACCACTGCTGGTACGTTCACAGAAGATCCGAGTGAAAAAGAAGGGAGGCGTGAAGGAGTGGCTGAAAACACTCCCCAAACAGAAGGTAGAAGCAGGAGGCAGGTTGAGGAACAGGGCCGGCCAGATGACATTAGTAAAGAGAAGAGGAGTTGTGAAGACCGGTGTGGGAGGTAGAGCAAAAATGCAGATTCATATAATACACAAGGGGGGAGGGAGTACACAGGATGTGCCTTGGCCCCAATTGGATAAGAATAATTTAATTAAGGCCCTCCCACAGCTCACAGCAGGAGCAAGTAAGTGGATATATGAGTTTGAATAAGAATCGGCAGGGTGCCCCTAGGATTAGGGGATCTTAAGAGCCTATTGGTTGCCGTAATAGAGGATCAGGCTGGAGAGGTGTAGGTTAAGGCTGGATACCTGGCAGTAACCCTGGGGGATGACGCACATGATGGAGCATCATTTAATGGAGTATGGGCAGAGGTATGGGATGCATTACGAAGGGCCTTCCCGGATGCACCCGATTTGCAGTCTTTAATGCAGTATACCATGGAGGATGATGAGGACCCCGCTAGATTTATTCTTAAAATACAAGAGAAATGGAGAGCAGAAACTGGAGAGCTGTCGGATCAATCAATACCATTCTTTTATTTTATCATAAAGAGGGGCTTGCCGAAGGAAGTGCAGAAGGCGCTGGATAAGATTGTGGGTACTGAGGCGAATGGATGGCCAGAATTACAGAGTATAATAGTGCATCATTATAAAAGGGTTAAGGAGCGGGAGAAGGAAAAAGCTCAACACTGTCAGGGGGATGAAGCAAAATTGCTGGAGAAAAAATTGGCAACAGTAGCTGTTCAGGTGCTGGTGCTGACACCAGTACAGGTGGAAGGAACAGAGACTGCCCAGCAAGTTGTGAGTGTCACTATTGAAGCACTCTGGGCAGAAGGAGGACAAGGACAGTGGGGCAGGGTTAACAGTACCCCGGCCCACAGTGGCAACAAGGAGGGCTGCAGTGAGGGAGAGGGGGATAACGAGAAGCAAGAGGAGGAAGGTTTGGACCAAGGGCAGGTGGGTTCAGACATTTTGCAAGGGAATGCAGGAGCAGGTCCGCAGTAGGGTATAATTATGGGCCACAGAAACATGGCCAAGGGCCCCAAGGACCTCAAGGATAAGGGTACCAGCAACAGGGTCAAGAGTATCAGAACCAGGAGTACCCACAGGGGCAACACCAAACTTAGAATCAGCAACCTCAAGTGCAGGACACACAAGCGCAGCACCCGCCACAGCAACAGCAGGGCTGTGTAGTGCTGGTAAATAGGGTGCCAGCTGGGACTGCCATTCCCTTTGGGGGAGCAGCAGTGGTAGGAGGTAGCCAGTTTTTGTTCTCTGGATTAAACACATATCCCGATTAGCACAGCCCACGGAGAGCACTTGCGTGTCCAGGCTTGTCGACGACTACCCATCCTGAAGAGGAACCATTGGTGGGGGCGGAGATAGGAAATAAGTGTCAAGACTCGAGGCTCGAGTGAAGTATGAAAACCTCCATCCCTAAGCAACCAACAACGAGAGAAAGAACACTCGCTGTTCGAGGATTAGGGCCACAGGTGGCAGGAACAGGAACACCAGATCCTCCGGGTGGCTGCTGAAAAGAAAGGGTAGGTTAGGTGAGATGAAAACAAACTGTGTGACATGGGATTATGGCCAAGGAAATATAATGACACCTACCAGAAGATGAAGAAATGGAAGACAAATGGAGGAAATCTGAAGTGTTACAGGATACTCGAAGATGAAACCTGTTCCCTCAGTGAGCTAATGCAGCAAGGGCAACTCGCACCGTACCATAAGGTATGGATGGATGCTGCCGCAACTAACTGATAACACCTGTGGAGGGGATAGGCTGCAGAGGACTGACACAGTCAGAAGCAGGAGCAAAGTGAAAGTCTAGGTCGCCAAATGCCAGAGGGGTATCCAAAACAGTCTGTGATAACAATGATGCGTGGTTTGATGTTTGGTGCGCCAGGAGTCAGAAGGATGATAGGTAGCAGTCCGTGGAGAATTCTGAGGTTGATGTAAGTAGGAGATCCAATACCGTGCATAGTAATCATGGGTAATGCAAAGAAGTCCTATTAACGAATTCTGAGGTCCAGAGTACTGGCAATCAGGATCAAAAACACGTAACGCCAAATGCTGAATGAAAAAACTGCTGAGAAGCATCGTACGGTGGGAATCACTGTTGTTTTATGGTGTTGCTATGATACCCAGATCACGTGATCCGGAAACGTGCATCACGTGATGAGTCACGTGTTTCACCATTCGGGAAGCATAGAGGTTTGCTGGGCGTGTCGTAGACCAAGGCGTTGTATCACGTGGTTGCTTTGACATTATGTGTTTCCTGCTTTCGCTTGGTGTTGTCAAGGAAATGCGCGTTCGTATATAACAACGCCAGGGGCACCGCCATCTGTGATATAAGTGATGTTTACCTCTCCATTACCCCCAATGTACTTTCTTGTGTTGAAGAGCTGGCATTATAATCCCTTTGTGCTGCAGCGAGGTCGCAGGAGTTCCATCCCAGAGTGAGTCCTGTGGCATGGTGTTCACGCTGGAATGTATCTGTGATTGTAAATGCATGACAATAAGCAATTTATATTCATAGTGGACTCTGGTGCAACTAAATCATTTATCATGGAAGGAAACTTTCCATTATCAGGAAAATATCTTGACGCGCAGGGATTCTCTGGGGCTATCTCCAAGGTTCCATACACTGAGGAGTTGGATGTAAAAGTGGGACGGAAGGTAGTACGGGCACCCTTACTAAATTCTGAGAGTTCCATTGTCAATTTACTGGGGAGGGACCTGCTCAGTAAGTAAAATATGACTATATCCTTCACAGATTATGGCGTAGTCTGTTCCACATCTGGGATGTGTGCAGTAAGGGCGATGTTGATAATAAATACAATGACAAGGGAGGTGGTAATCCGCAGGATTCCTGTGGACCCGGACATGTTTATCTACGGTATTACGGTACTTGTGAAAGCAGTGCCCCAGATTGCCAACCAATCCTTCGAGTTTCCACTGATTTTATTTTTCGCCCAGCTGTGTCTCCCGAGGTGGTGGTAGGAACAATATTATTGTTGGACCTGCAGGGGTTGTTGGTTTCAGACAGAAGGACTGTCCTATTGGGAATGGATAGGGATGGGTGTGAGTGGCGCACAGTGTTCTGTGTAGAACCAACAGTGCAGTTAAAGGAGGTGATGGATGACGATCTGTTCGAGAATAACAACAAAGAGTGGAAAATAATACTGGAGATTTGCACCCCATGGGACATAATGATACAGTATCGAAGAGTACAGTGTCCTTTAATGGCAGCAGTAACTCTGTCCCCATTTGTTGATGAAGATTTACAGCACGTGTCCTCACAGTGTGGACTACAAATTCACATGATATAGGGTTATTGAAAGATATAACACCTGTTCGTATAACTAACTCTGAAGCCTGGTGTGGTGCTGCACAAGGTGAGACAATATCCATTGTCCAGTGAGGCTGAGGAGGGCATTAGAAAAACAATACAGGCCATACTGGATCAGGGGATTATCGTGCCATCCACTTCCCATATAATACAGCAATATATCCTGTTAAAAAATCAACAGGGGACAATTGGAGAATGATCCAGGACTTGTACCCCATAAATGATGTGGTACAGAAAACGTTTCCAGTAGTTCCGAATCCTGCAACAATTTTATGGAGCATTCACAAAGAAGCCATATATTTCACTGTAGCGGATCCAAAAAATGCATTCTTCTCGATTCCCCTCCATCTGGAGTCGAGGTACCATACAACACTTATGCTGGGCCAGATGTGGTTCGAACATACTAGTTTACCTCAGGGGTACTGCGAGAGCTAGAGTATATTTAACAGAATACTGCATGCTGATCTTGGAAACATTCAGGGGCCTAGCATGATTATCCAGTACGTGGATGATCTGTTAGTGTGCAGTGACAGTGAACAACAGTGCCGAAGAGACTCCATCACACTCCTACAATTGCTGGCCTCTAAGGGGTACAAGGTTGACAAGGCTAAATTACAATATTTCCGTCAGGAAGTCATCTATTTAGAGCATTTCATATGAGCGAATGGGAGGAGGATACTACCCGACAGCGCAGTGTCAGTACGAGCCACCCCCAGACCCGCCTCAGTGTTACGCTCACCTGTTATCCACGGGGACGCCACAAAGCCAGCTGGTCATTGATGCCCTTCCCAATGGTTCCCTGGTGGTTTCGGTGTCGAGGGAATTCCGCCTGGAAAATGAAGACTATATGAGGACTGGGCGACCAAGGTAAATAGTTTAATCCCCCATCTCCTTATCTTTCCAGCCCCTCCAGGTTCTCTTCTCACCTGGTTGCCGGAATCGGTGGGCTCTCCATCCTGCTCTCTGGGCAGGGGCGCGTTGGCTTTTGTGGGCGCAGGCGGTCCAGTTTTTTCACTGACTACAGCCTTTGTAGTGTCTTTCAGGTAGGTCTTATTGCGATTGATAGTGTCGTAATTCTTGCATGCCTTTTGTCGGTTCTAATTTCTCTTTTTATCTGCTCTAGGAGCGCGGAGTGTCCCCTTGTAGAACGGGATGTGCTGGTTCTCACCGGGAGATGATGGCGCGCTATAGAGCTATGATGCGGTGAGGAGGCGCTTTGTGTAGCGCAGCGATGCCTTGTCCTCACTGACCTGTGCTTTTCTCTTTTCGTAGATCACGGAGAGTACCCAGCGCAGATGGAGTTTCCGGAGCAGTGCCGGTCGAAAAGCAACCAGCCAGGTAAGTCTTTAAGCGCTTTTATGGTTGTAATGTCTCTGGTACCTCCGTTAATTATGTCTTTCTCCTTTTCTCAGGTCCCTTCGATCCGGGCGGCAAACTCCTCCAACAGAGCTGCCCAGGAGCTGAGAAGGATGAAGATTGCAGGTAAGATTCTGCTGCTAACAATGTTCTTTGTTTTCTGCATGTTTGAGAGAAAGCTGGACACGGTGAGCGTCGCCTTGCTAGAAGCAAAGTAATACGAAGCGTGTGGTCTTGTTCGGGTGTGGTTTAAATAGCCACTGTAAAGTAGTCCAGGTAAAGTAGTCCATAGGCCACCACACCCAAAACACTAGACCGCATAGCTTGGTTCTAGGAACCCAGCTATGTGGATGCCTCCATGTTGGCTGAAAGCCTAAATAAAGTAATCCCTTAAGCAGATCCCTTTCCTAACGGATGAGCCTGGCGCCAAAGGCGCCAGGACTGGCCCCAAGAGGGCCTGAAAAGTGGATTCACTGCCTTATTAATGATCCGAGCCCTGATTCCACCTGGCCAATGGGCTTGCCAGTGGGGATCACGGCTGAGGGTTGTGACAGCACTCCCCCCAAAGGCCCCTCCCAAGGTGTGTCTTCTGCCTGGTCCAGGTTTGGTTGGGAAGTTTTGATGAAATTTCTTGATCAGACGTGGTGCATGCATGTTCTCACTGGGTTCCCAGGATCTATCTTGAGGCCCAAACCCCTTCCAGTCGACGAGATAGTACAATTTGGCTCTAGAGTACCTAGAGTCCAGGATGATTTTGACTTCGAATTCTGGTTCTCCATCTATTAGTATAGGTTGAGGTGGTGTTTTGATTCGTGTCCCGGGTTGCATTGGTTTTAAGAGGGATACATGGAATGCCGGATGGATTTGTAGATTAGGTGGTAAATCCAACTTGACAGCTGTTGGGTTGATAATTGCCTTAATGGTATAGGGTCCCAAATATCCAGGATGGAAGGTCCAAGTTCCTTTGATGGGTACGTATGTGGCGGCTAACCAAACCTGGTCTCCTACTTGATAGTCTGGGGCCTTTTTCCGATGCTGGTCGGCGAAGTGCTTTTGTTTTTCTTTAGCATGAATAAGATGTTCCTTTGCCTTTCTGAACGCTTGAGTGATGGCTGTATGAAGAGTCTTTACTGCAGGCATTTCCAAGCTGGCAGGAAGGTCAAGTTCTGATGTACGTGGATGTCTGCCATACAAGGTGTAAAAGGGTGTTTGAACCGTGCTAGAATGTACAGAGTTATTATATGCGTACTCGGGCTATCCACAGTAAATCCTTCCAATCTCTCAATTCATGGTGTAGCATGCACCGTAAATACTGCTCGAGGGTCTGGTTGGTCCTCTCAGTTTGACTGTCTGTCTGGGGGTGGTGACTGGTGGATAGCCGGACGTCAATCTGAGCCATTGCGCAACATTTTCTCCAAAAATTGGATACAAATTGGCTGCCTCGATCGGAGACCAGAACTGAAAAAGCCATTGTTCTGAATCTTGATGGTCGTACAGATTAAAAAATACCTCCGTCCCCAAGTACCACACAGGCAGTAAAATATTCAATGCCTGTGTAATCTTTGAGGCCACAGGTGTGTAGTGAGCCGTCAGATCCGGAACCAGGAACTGCCAGAAGGACCCCTTGAGCACTGTAAGGCAATGGGCAGATGTAACATGGCAGATAGATACAGTAAGAAACAATAGGAGCACCGCTTACCTAAAGGTATGGGAATTACCGCCCAAAGTGTGATGATGGATGGCAGGGGTCAGGGACAGGGAACGTGAGGCAGGTTTCCATTGAGGGTTGTGCTGGTCCTGTCACGTGATGCGTGGATCTCTGCGAACGATGTCGATTGTTCCAAGCAAACGGGAGTCTCCACTTCATTTGCCACCGGAGGGAAGGTCGGAAAACACCCGGTCTGCCACACAGTGCTCTTACATGTCTGGTGAGAGGTCGTTGTTTCTGCGTAAAAGCCTGTGAGTATTGAATCCCCTGGTGGATGGAGACTGCAGGTGGGCTAACTCGTGCACCTGTGGAATGTGTAGTAGAGCGTGTGGTGGGAGAGCATGTGGTGGGAGACGTGACAGCCATGCAGCTTGACAATGTTTTCCAGAAATACTCCTGCTAGAGTGGATGCGTCCAGGAGGCCCTTGAGAGGAATAAAATGTGCCATCTTTGAGAACAAATCCACGATTACAAGAATAGTGTTAAAGCCTTGACTCGGTGGCAGATCTGTGATAAAGTCGAGGGAAAGAGTGTGCCATGGAGTGGGAGGGATGTCCAGTAGTTGTAGGAGACCTGATGGTTTCTGTGATTTATTTTGTGCACAGATGCCTCAGGATTGAATATACTGGACAATATCCTTACGCCAGGTAGGCCACCAAAAATAATTTTTTACCTTGGCTAAAGTTTTAGCGATTCCAGGGTGTCCTTCGATCAGGGAGTCATGATAACCTGAAATTATATGCTGTTGTAACTCCTTCTCGGGTACATATAGCCGATCTCTAAAATAAGGTAACTGATCCTTGATGCAATACTGTTCGCCATGAGTTTGCCATGCGAGGAAAGCATCCGGGTTCATTGACTGACGAATTTTGTCTTGTAATTCGGCTTGTGATAACGCTGTTGTGATGCCCAAGAGTTTGTCTTCAGGTATGATGGGTACCGGGTCTGGAGTTGTATACACCGTTTCATCGATGCCCATTCGAGATAAGGCGTCAGCTTTCCCATTCTTGACCCCAGGTCGAAAGGTGATTACATAGTCATATTCAGCGAAGAAGAGGGCCCACCGTAACTGGCGTGAAGACTGGGCTTTGGCTGTTTTGAGATATTGCAGGTTGCGGTGGTCTGTGATCACTGTAATGGTGTGTCTAGCTCCCAGAAGATAGTGTCGCCACGCCTTGAAAGCGGACTTGATGGCTAGGAGTTCTTTGTCCGTGATAGCGTAATTAAGTTCTGTGGGTGAAAACTTTTTTGACCAGAAGGCCACAGGATGCAGCTGGCCAGTTTCTGGGTCCCTCTGTGACAAGACCGCTCCCATCGCCATACTGGAAGCATCAGTTTCTACGACATAAGGGAGGTCTAGATGAGGGTGCCGCAGAATTGGAGCAGAGGTGAACCTTTGTTTCAGTTCCTGAAAAGCTCTTTCTGCTTCCTCAGTCCAAGCAAACTTTTATTGCTTTTTCGTAGCAATGCTGTGATCGGGTGCACAACCTGAGAGAAGTCTGGAATAAACTGGCGGTAAAAGTTTGCAAAGCCTAGCATGCTCTTTATCCCCTTCAGAGATGTTGGTGATGGTCATTTTAAAATTGCGTCCACTTTATGTACGTCCATTCTGATGCCTTTCGGCGAAAGGATGAAACCAAAGAATTCTACTTCAGTGACGTGAAAAAAAAAACATTTTTCTAGCTTTGCATACAAACAATGTTGGCGGAGCTAGGTGAAGACTGAACGAACATGCTTGATATGATCTTGTTTTGAGGCTGAGTAAATCAAGATGTCATCAATGTATACTAAGGCGCAAACATCAATCAGTTCTCTCAGGACATCAGTCATGAAATATTGAAACGCTGCAGGAGCGTTACACAAGCCAAAGGGCATGACTTGATATTCAAACAAGCCATATTTTGTACGGAAAGCGGTTTTCCACTCATCTCCGCTTCTGACCCGGACCAGGTGGTATGCTCCCCAAAGGTCTAATTTGGTATAGATCTGGGCATCTTTCACTTGGTCTAGCATTTCCGGGATAAGAGGCAAGGGGTAGCGGTTCTTCACGGTTATCTGGTTTATTGCACGGTAATCAATACAAATCCTCAAGTCCCCTTCCTTTTTCAGTACGAAGAACAAAGGACTGGCTGCTGGGGACTTAGATGGGTGGATAAATCCGTTTGCAAGGTACTGGTCCAAATAGGTTTTCAGGTGAAGGTTTTCTGGCTCGGTAAGAGCGTAGGTCCTGCCGCATGGGATTTGCGCCCCAGGAACAAAATCAATTTGACAATCATAAGGCCTATGCGGCGGCAATGTGTTAGCCTGGTCTTTTTGGAATACATCCTGAAAGTCACGATATTCATCTGGCAAAGTATTAGTTACTCCCAGGGTAGAGGCTCTAGTATTGGAAGTTTTGGAGACACAGGAGTCGGGTTCCGGGTCAGGAGAGTAGCAAGTTAGGGAGCAGTTGCTGGAGAAGGTTAATTTCTGTGCCCGCCAGTCTATCAAAGGGTTGTGAGCAACCAACCATGGCATCCCTAGTATCAACCGGAATTGAGGTGCCTTTATAAGATTGAATGAAATACACTCCCGATGCCCATCCTGGCACAGCAAGGTTACTACTGCTGTGCACTGGCTTACTGGTCCGGAGGCGATTTCTGTCCCATCCACGGTCGTCACCTTGTCCCTGGTAAATTTAGAACACAAAGGGAGCCCCATCTCTGCTGCCAACTCTTGATCTATATAGTTCCCAACTGCTCCGCTGTTGATGTACGCTTCTGCGGCATGCATATTTGACGATCGTTGGTGATTTATTAAGATCATGGGTATCGCAAAGTGTGAGGTCAGTGGCTCTTTCTCATCACTCGAAAAAACTGACCTCTATGGTTGCTGAGCTTGGTATTTTTCTGATTCCTTAACTTCATCCTTTTCTGTGGCCCCAACTGTCCTCCTAGGGGTTTAATTGGGCAGTCTTTCAGAAAATGTCCTGGTTTTCCGCAATACAAACAAAGTTGCTGTTGTCTTCTTTTTTTCCGTTCTTGTTTTGTTAATGGAGGTCGTATCCCTCCGATCTACATGGGTTCTATGGTGTTGTCTCCCCCCCGTGATGCATTGTCTTTAGGTCGAACATAAACTATTCGAGAGTCTGCTTTGGACCGGTCTGCTTTTCTGTCCTTCAAGCGATGATCTAGCTGCACGACTAGATTTATGAATTCGGTACAGTCTCTGGGGGATCAACTACCTGGGCCAAGACGTCCTTTAATTCGCCCTGTAAGCCTCGATGGAATAACGTGGTTCTTTTGTTTTCTGGTCACCTGGCTTCAGCAACCAGTCTATTGAAAGTTGCAATGTATGTTAACAAGCCTTGGTTTCCCTGCCGGGGGGATAAAAGTTTGTTATCCACTGCTTGTTTCTGGGTATGTTGAGAAAACAGTTTTTCCATTTCTCTCTGGAACCCCCCATAGTCCTGTAACAACGGATCATTATGGGTCACCAACGGCACCGACCAATCTGCTGCACTTCCACTCAAGTATGATAGGATGAAAGCTACCCGAGCTTGGTCATTTGGAAATGCCCCAGGGCGACAAAGGAAGTGAAGGCGACACTGATTTATGAATGCTGCATTCTCCCGTGGGTCGCCCGAAAACCTTTCTGGTGGTGCCAGGGGAACTGTTCCAGGCAGCGTGATCTGTACTGGTGTGTGGGTATGAGATGGTGGAACAGGATTTTGCATCGATGGATTTCCTCCAGGCACAGGAGTCTGCCCTGCCTGCGATTGCAAGAATTGTCTGCTGATTTTGTCGGTGCGCTCCCTGGTCACTATTAGGTCTCTCCGGAGTGGATTAGTCTCTTGTCGGGCTGAATGAACCTCAGCACGAAGGTCCCCCAACAATTGGGCCAATTGGTTGATTTCTGATGTTTCCTTGGTGCCCAGGTGGATTATTTATGTGAGGTTTCATGTTCTGTTACGCTCACCTGGTATCCAGGGGGACGCCACCCAGCCAGCTGGTCGTTGATGCCCTCCCCAATGGTTCCCTGGTGGTCTCGGTGTTGAGGGAATTCCGCCTGGAAAAGGAAGACTATATAAGGACTGGGCGACCAAGGTAAATAGTTTAATCCCCCACCTCCTTATCTTTCAAGCCCCTCCAGGTTCTCTTCTCACCTGGTTGCTGAAATCGGTGGGCTCTCCGTCCTGCTCTCTGGGTAGGGGCGCGTTGGCTTTTGTGGGCGCTGGCGGTCCAGTTATTTCACTGACTGCAGCCCTTGTAGTGTCTTTCAGGTGGGTCTTATTGCGATTGATGGTGTCGTAATTCTTGCATGCCTTTTGTCGGTTCTAATGTCTCTTTTTATCTCCTCTAGGAGTGCGGAGTGTCCCCTTGTAGAACGGGATGTGCTGGTTCTCACTGGAAGATGATGGCGCGCTATAGCGCTATGATGCGGTGAGGATGCGCTTTGCGTAGCGCAGCAATGCCTTGTCCTCACTGACCTGTGCTTTTCTCTTTTCATAGGTAGCGGAGAGTACCCAGCGCAGATGGAGTTTCTGGAGCAGTGCCGGTCGAAAAGCAACCAGCCAGGTAAGTCTTTAAGCGCTTTTATGGTTGTAATGTCTCTGGTACCTCCGTTAATGATGTCTTTCTCCTTTTCTCAGGTCCCTTCGATCCGGGTGGCAAACTCCTCCAACAGAGCTGCCCAGGAGCTGCGAGCTGAGAAGGATGAAGATTGTAGGTAAGATTCTGCTGCTAACGATGTTTTTTGTTTTCTGCAGGTCCGGAATTCGCCAGGTTCGAGAGAAAGCTGGACACGGTGAGTGTCACGTTGCTAGAAGCAAAGTAACGCGAAGCGTGTGGTCTTGTTCGGGTGTGGTTTAAATAGCCACTGTAAAGTAGTCCAGGTAAAGTAGTCCCCAGGCCACCACACCCAAAACACTAGACTGCATAGCTTGGTTCTAGAAACCCAGCTATGTGGATGCCTCCATGTTGGCTGAAAGCCTAAATAAAGTAGACCCTTAAGCAGATGCCTTTCCTAACGGATGAGCCTGGCGCCAAAGGCGCCAGGACTGGCCCCAAGAGGGCCTGAAAAGTGGATTCCGGGCCTTATTAATGATCCAAGCCCTGATTCCACCTGGCCAATGGGCTTGCCAGTGGGGATCAGGGCTGAGGGTCGTGACACTCAGTTAAAGAGATGCAGAGGTTTCTGGGCCTGTGTAACTACTGCAGGGCCTGGATTCTAGATTACGCGGCATACACAAGGCCACTTTTGCAGGCACTGAAGGAAGCACCGAAAACAAAGGACCGCAAGTTACAGTGGATGGCAGAAATGATCAAACAGTTTGACGACTTAAAAGAAGTCATTAGTTCAGCACCCGTACTGGATATCCCGGATTGCACACAGGAGTTCTATTTGTTTTCACATTCTGATGGTCAGTTTATGACAGCAGTGTTGATGCAAAAAAGCACTATGGGCCACAAACCATTTTCCTATTATAGTGGCATGCTGGATGCAGTGATGCAAGGGCAGTTCACGTGCGAACAAGCATTAGCAGCTGATTCCTTTGCCATAGACTGATGCAGTAGACAGTACAGATGGAGTTGATGAAACAAATGGGGCGAAGGGAACAGATGGAATGGATCGATCTGATGGAGTAGATGGAACAGATGAAGTGGATGGAACAGATAGAGTGCATGAAATAGATAGAATGGATGGAACAGATGGAACAGATGGAGTGGATGGAACAGATGGAATGGATGGAACAGATGGAGTGGATGAACAGATAGAGTGGATGAACAGATAGAGTGGATGGAACAGAAGGAGTAGATGGAACAGAAGGAGTGGATGGAACAGATAGAGTGGATGGAACTGATGGAGTTGAAGGAAAAGTTGAAATGGATAGATCGGATAGAGCAGATGGAACAAATGGAGCGGATGGAGTGGATGGAACAGATGTAGTAGATGGAGTAGATGGATCAGGTGAGGTGGATAGAACAGATGGAGTGGATGGAACGGATAGAGCAGATGGAATGAATAGAGCGGATGGAACAGATCGAGCGGATGGAACAGGTGGAGTGGATGGAGTAGATGGAACGGATAGAGCAGATGGAATGAATAGAGCAGATGGAACAGATCGAATGGATGGATCGGATGGAGTGGATGGATCGGATAGAGTGGATGAATCGGATGGAGTGGATGGATAGGATGGAGTGGATGGAGTGGATGGATCGGATGGAGTGGATGGATCGGATGGAGTGGATAGATCGGATGGATTGGATGGAGTGGATGGATCGGATGGAGTGGATGGATCGGATGGAATGGGTGGATCGGAAGGAGTGGATTGAACGGATGGAGTGGATGGAACAGATGGATCGGATGGAGTGGATGGAGTGGATGAAACAGATAGAGTGGATGGAATGGAAAAAGTAGATGGAACGGATGGAGTACATGGAACGGATGGAGTGCATGGAATGTACGGAACGGATGGAGTGGATGGAACGGATAGAGTGGATGGAACGGCCTTACTGAAAACCACCATATCATACTACCACGCTTACTCTCTCCTATACACCACCACTCAACTAGAACACAGCGATACTATGACACATTCGGTATAGCTGTTCTCATACTAACACCCGCCACATCATCCTAATTAAACACAGCTAGCTGAACACACAGCGCTAGCCTAAGCGTCTTCTCCGGCCTAATGCAGCCATAAATCAGTCTGGGTGTCAACCCTCCAGAATGAACACATATTCCTGACCTCCCAACCGCCACACCTACCACTAAGAAGCAGCTATCATGCAAGTGCCACTCCGGCTGCACACATATCCGGTGCACCCACGCATCTTATGACTCTCTCGCTCTCTACTGACTTGAACTATGGTTCCCGAGGGCGTTCAACCTACAAGCATTTTGAGATCATACCAATGATACAGAAGACGCTATATAAATGCAAAGTAATATAACATAACATAGAGAAAGGTTCTACGATCGTAATGGGATGTTCAGTAACGTTGTATGTGGAACATTCTTTGTTTGCCATTCTAGAAAGCTCAAAATCTAACCTCACTACGCAAAGGTCATCGGCATATGAGATTATCATCTCTAAACCCCATATTCATGTGGTTAGGTGTAAGATGGTGAATCCTGCCACCTTTTTAACAGACATGCCTACTACAGAGGGCCTGACAGCGCATGACTGCGCAACATATGAGGGGGAAGAGGACAACATACTCACGAGACAGACAAAATCTGGAGGGGAACGCAGCTGCCGATGCAGCAGTCAAAATAGCAGTTTGTCTGCCAAATGAAATATTCACTGAGTATGTTGTGACTGCCCCACTGACAGAGGAGCATCCAGGGCATTACGCAGCATTACCCATCTCCCAGATTATCGAAATTACAAGGAAGGGCATCTGAGAGGAAAAAGGAGTTCTGTTTACTGAGAGGGTGTAAGCAGTCTCCGAAAGATCTGTTATGATCTGTTATGGAGGCAGACGAGCTCTAGGAAAACAGTAATGCCCCAGAAGCTGCTAGCAGTAGCATTTAAACAATTGCACTACCCATCTCACAATTCGAAACAACACATAGCAGCAGAAATACAGGAGGATTGGTTTATACCAAACCTCCAGAAAGCATCACAGAAATGGTCATACATTGCACCACATGTCAAAGTTTTAGTACAGGGATGACACTACGAACATTACAGGGCACCTTCTCCCGCCCTACTGGCCCGTTCCGTGAATTACATATAGCGTACGCTGATATGGGTGAGCATTGTAATGGATCCAGGTACCTCATTGTGGTGGTCTGTCCATTCTCAAGGTGGGTGGAAGCAGGGTGTGTACACATCCAGACACCAAGTGTGCTGCAAGGTTTCTAGTGCAGGACGTTTTCCCGCGCTGGGGTGTGCGCAAGGTTTTGCGGTCAGATAATGGTACACATTTCTTTAATGCATTATTCCAACATGTTACAGCACTACTCGGCATCAAACATCGGATGTGTTGGATTAATCACCCAAAGGCCATTGGTGTTGTGGAGAGAATAAATGTCCTCCTTAAGAACAAGTTATCTAAATTGTGCACCACATTAAAGAAAAACTGTGTGTACTATCTGCCCCTGGCCCTTTTTAGTTTACGCACGCAGCCAAGTAAAGACCATCATCTGTCACCTCATGAGGTGGTTGCTGCACGGCGTATGCAGACCCCCAAATCCCCTGTGAGAAGGGTTTCTGATGCACACAGGACTGCAACAGTTTTAGGAGAGGAATTCAGCGAATATTTGACGACACTAACTCAGACCATTAAATGGTTCTCCCGACAGATTGTACCTCCCAGGATCGTGACTACAGAGACTCTCGATGCTGCACAGACAACGGGGACCGATCCTGAGCATATAACAACTCGAACAATGTTGCCGGGGGAAAATATCTACGTTCGCAATTTTGTGCATCACTGGAACAATCCTCGGTTCCAGCGACTGTACGAGGTGATGTTTTGTACTCCCCTCGTGGTGAAAGTAAAAGAGTTGCTCTACTGGGTCCACCTCTCTGACATTTGTAGGGCACCTCCATTGAGCATAGTTGTGCACCAGTTGTCTTAAAATAAAGGGTAACAGTACCTGTACCCCGAGTACCTTACCGGCCCGTCTAGAGGAGACATGGGTGTGGTGGCACGTCCAAGTGGCAGGCCAAAGATCAGCTGCTAGTTCTGCACTTTTTTCTGGGTGCGCTCTCTTTCTCTCTGTCTCTGTCTCTGTCTCTGTCTCTGTCTCTCTCTCTCTTTCTCTTTCTTTCTCTCTCGCTCTTTTGTTCCCTCCCATTTCTTTTTTCCTTTCGTACAGTGTACGTCTTGTACGTCTCGCCCTTTTTCCGTTGTCTTGTGTGTCTGTGCTTCTATTTCAGAAAAGAAGAGGATGAATGCAAATAATGTACATAGTTTGTTAAGTAGGGTCCCGAGGCATAGAGACGCAAAGAAGAGATTGTGGAAATATATCTATTATAGTGGGTCAGTAATTGCTGGAGGATTGTGTGTGATATTATTAGTACTACTGGGAGTGTATTGGGGGAGGGTATTATAGGGGGAGGTCCTATAAAAGAGGGAGTGGGGGAAATAGGATTGTATATTATCCAAATGGAACAATACTTATAAGTGTTGATTATACAAGTAGATTTACATATATCAATACCAATGTGAACAATAATAATAATGGAAACAGATTCAATGACTCCAATATGCAGGTTACTTCTGTGAAGGAAGCAGAGAACAAGTTGTTTACAATACTTAGGGGATTGTCTGCCACTATGGAAAGGTATAATGGTATTTCTGACAGTTTTACTAACACGGCCACTAAAGCGGCCATCCTTGAGAATATGTATAGAAGAATGAAAAGACAAGTAAGGCGAAAGTATGACACATATCAAGGGTTGGGCTTTGATGTGATAGTGGATATTCATCAGCCCGAATTCTCTAATTCATGGTACTTTGATATGAGTGGTGTGGGGAGAAATGCTGTGAATGGGAGCTGTTATGTGTGTTCACTCATTCCACAGGCATCAGGGGCTCCTATGGTGTTAGTGCCACAAGTAGTCCCAATTATACAGGCACAATGCCTGGTTCATCTTGCACTATGCAGAATACAAGGAAAATTCCAGGCACACAGAGTGGAACTGCAAATGGTGGGCCCAGATTTTCTAAAATGCACTGAGAACCTGAGAAACATCAAGTGTGTGGAGTTACCTTATCTGATGGTGAAGGGGCATAAGTACGTCAATAATAACTGGCAGGACAGCACCCTAGCTTGCTTGGCAGCAGACTGGTAACATATAGAAAGGATAGCATAAGTGGTCAACTTTTGTGCGCAAATCTAGACACAGCATATTACCAAACTGACGTGGATTGCAACTAAGGAAAAGCTGGTGCAAGTGCACAAGAAAGAAGAATATAGACTTTGTTTCCGCAGCAAAGGGACAGTCTTTGTCGGTACAAACGAACATTGTAATAAAACTCTCTTGATCACAGATATGAAGAAAGGAACAGCGGCACTGATGGATTACTACTGGATCTGTGGCCGACAAGCTTACTTGCACCTCTCAGCATCATGGAGGGGCTGTTGTTCGCTGGCCACATTGCATTCAGCACTATTAGTAATCCCAGAAGAACACCTGAAGTGGGGAGTGATGCCTACAGAGGGGCCAATAAGTGTTCCCCCAGTGCAACCTGAAGATAAGAGCTTGGTGCCTACGCAAGAGCCCCACATCCTGCCAGGAAAAGGACAGTTCCAATAACCGCAGAGGATGAAAAGATTGAATTACATTTCTAAAGATTCTTCCACATTGCTTGCTGAAATACCAGAAGAAAACAGGCTTTTCAGCTCAGTAGAATCCTTTTTTGCAACTTTATTGTTGCCAGGAATGCAGGCTGCAGCCAATGCTAAATGGCTGCAAATCGTGAGGTGGGAACTGGTTCAATTTGCGAATGACACAGAGAATGGGTTCAACGTGATTAAGGTTCAGTTGCGGGCGTTAAGACTTAGGACTGAAGTGGGAGAATGGGATAACACCCTCCCGCCAATCTCATCCAGACCATGGCCTAGGGGATCACGGCCCAGACACCCTCCACAAGATGAGTTTGCCTATTTGCCAGACGACAAAATACCTTGGTTCAAGAACTTACACATAAGAGGAGTATGCCCACCTGTAAGATCAACACCAGCCCCCATGGCTCAAGATGATACCTGCGGCATGGATGAACACGACTAGAGCAATAACTATAAATATCCACATCATTAGAGATGCCATGACGACATAGCCAACAGACAAGAGCACACGTGCCACCATGCACACTGGTCACTCACACACCAACCTATACGAAGAACATACTCAGTGTTATGACGTAGCGGACCGTCACACTCACAGACGCGCATCTTTTTTATTTTTCACATAGGCCTTCTAGAGCACCGCAGAAACACAAGACACCTGAAGAGATCGTGTATATGCTTGCTGATGCTTCTTTGCCACCTATCTCTACAAGACGCTAGCACATATACTTAGTGCTGCATATGATGATTTGTCACTCCACGACCACCAGGGACCCATGAACTGGGCCCGAGTAGGCCACGAGCAAGAGTCCCCAGGTTGGAGCTTTGCAAACGAAAATCCCTTCAGAACGAAATACAAGTGCTGATCAGGCAGAACAAGCCCCTAACGAGGACCCACAGCCAAGGCCACAATGTTGCAACTCGCATGCTGAAAGCCCAGCGCCAAGGTTACACCTGCAAATGCTAAGCCTTCACACAAAGAATACTAAAATCAAATGCTCATAATTCTGCTCCAGCCACGGTCTCTCCACACGTGACCAAGCCAAAGTGACAAGGTGCCATGTCTACGAGACAGAGAAACCGCCAGGGTCTCACAGGGTGCAACAACGAAGCGGCAAGATGGACACCTACAGCGATGGGAACGACTCGCCTATGAGCAGACCTGTCCGTTGTTTGCACAAAACACATAGTTGCACATTGTTGCTAATGACAGGTACACCGCGAGCTGGGAACGACGATGGTCCCAGGCTTGGGACCTCGTGGGAGAACCAATAAGAACACAGGGGGACTCACTACTGACACCATTTCTCATAGCCAATCACCAAGGGTGCCCTTGTTGCAATTCTGAAGTAACAAATGTCAGGGACAGCCCAAGTATACCTACTGATCTGGTTCCTTCCATTAACAACTTTCTCTATATGCTAACCATACTAACCCTACCACTCGGAGAGCCAATCCTGAGTGGCGATGGGTTTTCGCGCTAACTTTCTCAGGTGACGCAGGTAGCGCGTCATACTGTAGTAAAAAGGGCCTGCGAGTCCCTCTGAGGGTGATTGTTGTGCTATCTCGAATCCATACGAGAAACCCGTCCCTGCCGTTGCAATAAACCGCAGTCTCAGCCTTGATTCTTGTGTGTGTCTCATACTCATTTTTGGGGACACGGGAGGAGTTGAGGCCTCCCAGCCCGACTCTGGGATAATCACCCCGACAAGTTGGAGGCACTGCTGAGATCTATTGAGATCTATCCCTTGCGTTTTTATTCCAAGGCCTCGCGTTGCGAGGTGGCCCAGCAGCGCGGCCCCCTCTGCCGCTGCCCTCTTTTGAGGACTACAGGACCATCGCGGAACTCCGAGAGGACCAGACGGCGCAATCTGGATATTGGCCCTCGGGAGCCGATTGAGAAGTATCCCGCCCGCGGTTGGCGAGTGTGCGGACGAGTCCAGACGAGGGGAGGTGGCGAGCTGCTTGGAGGGGTGCACCCGGTCGAGCGGCCCCGCATTAAGAGAACTTGGTGAGTATGGCACACCCAACAAGCAATGTAATGTTGTAAGGGAGGGGGGAGGATTTGCGAAAAGGGTGGCGGGAGGTATTTACGGTGTGTGCTAAGGATTTGAATACTAAGTGACGACAGGTGGGCGAGCAGTGGCGAAGGCAGGCACGAGGGCCATCTCCCACTGAGGAAGGTGGGTGGAGCCGAAAGCCACCACACGTGATCGTTAGAAGGCACTGATTTGTTCGGATCGAGCGCACATATATGAAAGGGGTGTGGATTTCCTATGAATTGGCGTTTTAGGTCAATGAGTAGATGTGGATACCTACTAATTGAGTGTTGAAGCTCGTTAGGTAGATGACGTTTCCCCGTAGGAGGTAGCTAGAGTGTTGCCGAGTGCGGAAGATAATTGGCTGGTTAAGCTCCCCAGGTGAGGGGCGTTTCACACGCGAGGTGACGCCACGTGCGCAGCCCGATTATAAGAAATGTATTGTCGAATCCCTAGTTCCGGGCGTAACAAGAAGACAGCTGTGGTGTTGACAGGGTCAAAGAGTTAAAGTACATTGCGTGTTTTAATAGTGTAAAAGTTCTTACCAGTAATAGGCTAACAAGGTTGGTGCCATCACCTGTAGGATACCATAGGACACCGCGGCTGCCTGGTGTTTCGCTCGGGTTGCCCAGGAGGTGACCGAGAGTTAAACAACAGGGAGAGGGGCGGAATAGAAGAGGTGGGGAGTCCGCGGGCGGGAGCGCTGGCACCCCTCAATAAGGAAGAAGCGAGAGGGGGAGAAGTGGCTGCGCACGGAGAACGCCGGTCACGTTGAGCGCGGTGGTCGAAAGGTGGAGAGTGAAGGTGGGACGGATGAACAAGCACGTCACACAGTAAACGCAGCCGCAGTGGGCTTCGTGTACTGCGGGCAAAGGGGGCCGTGCAAGTGATATCAAAGGTAAAGAGAGAGAGAACTGTATATTTGTGAACTTAATTGCTTTTCAGCGGACGATCCGAAGTCTCCAAATTACGGGGCCAGGTAAAGAAGGTTGCAATTGCAAAGTGTTAACATAAAGTACAACCATGAGTTTCACGAGTTAGGGTCCAGAGGGTGGGGGAACACTCTAACTACCCCCCTTCAACATATCTGTAAGACGTTATCACCTCATAGGGAGAAACTTATCAAATACAGCATTGCATGGACACAAGGAACAGACAACAAAATGACGACACCATGGCCGCCTAACAGCAGTTTTGACCCATATGTTCAGCACATGCTACTAACACACATACACAACATGTACACGGGGAAGAAGTTAGCTAATCATGTGGAGATGTTTAACTTGTGGAGGATGTTCCAGGGGTCCAGGCCAGGACCAACAGGTATGTTTACTGTGGAAGGGACCACAGAAGAGAAAGGGAGTAAGGAAACAAGGGAGGGCAAAGGAGTTAAGGAAGAAGAAGGGAGTGCGGGTGCGGCAGTTAGCAATACACAGAACAACGAGAAGAACAAAGGGGAGGGCAAAGGTCCTGGCACCACACATGACGTGGAGGTAAAGAAGGAAAGGATAGAAGAAATGCCTTTAGCGAAGGTGGTAAAGAAGGAGGACAGTGGGTTATATCCAGTGACGGAGTTACAAGAAGCAGCAAGGCAGCCGTTGACGGCAGCTGAGGGGTACTCAAACCCCACCTATAGCCCTCCACCATATACCGCTACAGGGAGTTACCAGAGCGGGGAGGTAACGAGCACGGTGGGTTCAGGTTCCACAGAGATGGGCGGAAAAGGGGGAAGGAGAAGTGAGGAGTACATCGCGAACATAGGACCTGACGAATGGGTAGCTGCGCAGGTGCTCTTAAGGTTGCGGGGGTCACTAACTGAAGAAGAGGAGAATGCGGTAAGAAGAGCGTACAAGGATGATGAGGACGGTGCACAGGTAGTGGACGAAGTGAGTAAGGCGAAGGAAAGAGAATTGTCACAGGAGGAGGAGGAAATGTTGGAGGACAGGTTGGCAGAACTGAGGGAGGTGCGGAGTGCACTGATTAGGCAGTTCGAGCAAGAGACACGGGGAAGAAGGAAAGAAAAGAAGGGAGCTAGGGACGAGCATGAAAGGATGAAAGAACGGGCGGAGGAGAAGAAGAGGGAGGTGGAGAGGACGAAAGCAGTATTAGAAAGGACGTTCCGTGCGGAGCAGCGTGACGTGAAAAGAAGAGAGGAAGAGTGGGAAAAGGAAATGGAGATGTGACAGAAGAAAATATTATCTGAAAGCACCGGAAAATACGAAGAGGGTAAGGTAATAGAAAGTATATTACAACGGGAACGGGAATGAACCCCCCCATAAAAAAAATTGTTTTTTTTTTTTTTTTAATTGACAATTTTTTGGACCATTTGACTCTCGATCAAATGGCATTCGATCATTTGGTTTTCGACCAAATGACCTACAACCGTGAAGAACAGGTAAGAGAGGTAGCAGGAAGAACAACGCCAGCAGCAACATCTGCGCTAACACGTCCACCACGCCCACTCACGCCTACGCCCGAACACTCGCCATACATTGGCAGGCTTAGGGATCTCCCTCGACGCAGGCAGGAAGAACGACCACACACACCTGCGGTGAAACAAGACAGCAATAGGAAAGGGAGGAAGACTGAGGAAGACAATATGACGAGTACTCGTAAAATAGATATGATAACAGAGTTCCCCGACACAGAGAACGAAGACGAGTACACTGACACTGCCTCACCTTTACGGGGGGAACAGAAGGGTTACAATTTAATGCCGCTGTTGGAAAAGGGAGGGTTATGACCGCAATATGTTCCCTGGAAGCATGCTGATAAGGAAAACATAAAATGTAGACTCCCATCATTAAGCAGGTGAGCGGGGAAGTGGATATATGAAATGGAGAAACACAATGCGGGGCAAATGTTAGCGGTGGGTGATGTGAAGGGGCTATTAATATCAATACTGGGGCATGCAGCAGATGACATCTGGAAAAGGGCGGGCTTTCCCGGAGTTACTACTACAGACATGTCACATGATGGGGCACCATTCGCCAACTGTAGGCATGCACTATGGCAGGCCCTGAGGGTCCAGTACCCAGACACATCAGACATAGGAGCTATCACCTCACGCAAAATGCGTGAGAATGAAGATCCTGTTGATTACATCCAGGAGATTCAGGAGAAGTGGCGCTTGGAAACTCGGGAGCAGTGGGATAAAACACCAGCCATCCTCTATCACATACTAGCATAGGGGCTCCTGGAGGCAGTGCAAAGACAACTGAAGAAGGTAGTGGGAATAGAAGCAAAGCCATGGCCGGAGATACAACTAACGATAATACACCACTGTAGAATATGGCAAGAAAAGATGAAGCAAAAGGAAGAAGATAGGAAGGCAGAGGAAGCAAAATTAGTGCAGAAGAAACTAACCAAATACTCAATGGAAGGTGCCTTAATTACAACACCAGCAGCGGTAGCACAGACACCCACGCCAGTAGTGATAGCACTAGACACAAGACAACAACAAATCGCCCAGTTACCACAACCAACGCAAACAATACCACAGCAGGTTTCACAGCCCCCATTATACACAACCACTGTTGGGGGGGGGATGCATGCAACCAGGAAATAGATATTACAACACCTTCCGGGGAAGGGGCGGTATGATGAGAGGGAGGGGATATACCCAGCCCACACAGCAGCAGGTGGGAGTGCTCCGAGGTCACTACCCCAATGGGCAGCCAGTGTACCAAGATAACACAGGCAATTTCCCATGGCAGGCCAGGGAACCACCAGTATGTTGGTTCTGCGGAACGGTAGGACATATGTCACGCACATGTAGAGTAAGGCCCATAGTATGGGCAGAGCAAGGGCAACAAGGACATGTGGGGGAGCAACAGGTGTACCAACAACAACAAAGGACGCAACAGAATGCCACACAACAACAAGTGCAGTACGTTGCACCACAACCACAGCCACAGGGTCACGCATCACCACAGCAACAGATGGTAATGACACAACAACATCAGATGCAACCAGCACCACAACCAACCCCAATACAGGACAGTAAGGTATCAACCACTGACACACCACTACCACAAACACAGTTAGGTAGAGTGACGATATTAGGACACAACCCCTACACTGGGGGTGGTATGTCATTATACCCACAATAGGCAGCCCACAGATGTCCTTGATGTGTCCCATCCTGTCGGTAACACCCAACTGTGCGAAGGAACCACGCATACAGGTAACGATCCTTGTTGACACCGAGGCAACCAGGTCATGCAAAAGGGAGGGTAAATTTAAGATGTCAGGTGAAGCCATGCACACTCAAGGATTCTCTGGGGCTCGAGGGCTGGTTCCCTTTACTGATAACATCTCCTTATCTATAGGTGAGAATGAAATGTCCGTCCCGCTCCTATACTCAAGGGAGTCGTCAGTAAACATACTTGGGAGGGACATTATGAGCAGACTGAATATGACTATATCCTTCACGGAGAATGGCATAATTTGCTCTACACCAGGAATAAACATGCTCACAGCACGGCAAATATTGCAAGCTTACTGTGGTAAAACAGTAGCTCGAGCTGAGCCAGTTGACAGAGAAATGTTCCAGTACGGGACAGATATGGCATTCGCATGGATGCCAGGGATTGAGGGCAAGGTTTGGAGGAGACCAGCAGCATACTTATTCAGGCCAGAGACACCAGCAGATGAACCAGAGGGGAAGGTGATTTCAGTAAGCATCGAAAGCATCATAGCAACTCCAGATTACATCGCAGTTCATGCCCAAGACAGGGAGGGCAGGGCATGGAGATCAGTAATAGCATTGGCTGAGGGGTGCAGACTTACGCAGGTGTCTGAAGAAGAGCTTTTCTCAGACGACAAGGGAGAAGGGGTGATGGTGTTCATGATGAGTGTTGACATTTGGCTGAAGGTGACATACAAGCAAGTGGCGCTAAAAATGGCCATGGCACTTGAAGCGCCCACATATACCCCAGTACCATTTTATGAGGAAGACATGGCAAAGGTTCCAGCATCCTTGTGGACCACCAGTCCATATGACGTGGGCTGTATAAAGAGCATTGGGGGAGTAAGAATAAAATTGAAGAAGGGAGCAATCCTACCTAGAGTCAAACAGTACCCATTATCAAAGGAGGCAGATGAGGGCATATATGAGACAATATCAGCCCTGATAAATAATGCCATATGGGTAGCATCAGAATCAACATGCAACACGGCTGTCTACCCAGTGCGCAAGACAAAGGGAGGGTCGTGGCGTTTCATCCAGGACCTTAGGCCCTTGAACCACATAGTAGAGGCAGAGTACCCTATAGCAGCAAATCCGGCCACAATACTATGTGGAATACCAGCTGAGGCATCACGGTTCACCGTAATTGTCCTCAAAAATGCCTTTTTCTCCATATCTGTGCATCTCACAAGTTTCAAACATAGGCACACAAAGTGGAAACATACCAGGTTGCCCCAAGGGTACTGTGAGTCACCCTCAATTTTCAACAGGGTAATACAGATGGACTTAGGAAACATCGAAATGGAAAGCACAGTGCTGCAGTATGTCGATGACATAATGATTTGCAGCACCACGGAAGAGAGATGCAGGGAAGATTCAATAAAAATGCTCACAGTGTTGGCTGAAAGGGGGTACAAAGTGGACAAGGAAAAGTTACAGTACTGCCAGCGATAAAGAACACACCACAGCCATAAACGGTGCGAGAACTGCAACAGTTCCTGGGTTTATGTAATTATTGCAGAGCATGGGTTTTTGATTACAGTTCATACATAGGATCCCTACTTGAAGCACTGAGGGAAGCACAGCAGGGGGACAGGAAGTTGAAATGGACAAGAGAAATGATAGAGGGGTTTGATGAGCTGAAGAATGTCATATCCTCAGCACCCGTGCTGGCCACCCCAAACTATGAGCACCAATTTTTCATTTTTTCACATTGCGACTCAGCAGTAATGAAGGCAGTACTGACTCAGAAAACAAGCATGGGACACAAACCAATAGCATTTTACAGTGGTCACTCGGACCCTGTAATGTTAGGTTACTTCCCCTGTGAACAAGGTCTCGCAGCCGCCGCATTCGCGGTGGAAAAATCATCATCAATAACAATGGGGTGCCCCACTACACTATTTGTGGAGCATGCACTGTTTGCAATTTTGAACAAACCCAAGTCTACGTTGACCACACAAAGGGCCTCAGGTTATGAAATAATTTTATCTAGACCAGAATTGACCATTGTTAGGTGCAGCACTGTAAATCCAGCCAGATTCCTAGCAGAAGTAATTGAAGAAGGTGATTATGCCCATGATTGCACACAAACCACTGAAATATACTCCTGTACACAGAAGGTTGAGGAGGATGCACTAAAAGAGGGTGAGATAATATATATTGACGGGTCCTCAACTATAGACCAGACAGATGGAATAAGGAGGACGGGAGCAGCAGTGGTCAAAATGACAGAGGATTTGCTGTATGTCCCGGTCAAATGTGTCCAACTGCCACAGCATTATTCGGCCCAAGCAGCAGAATTAGTGGCACTGATTCTGCCGCTGAAAGAAAGTTTTGACAAAAAGGTCACCATATATTCCGATAGTGCATATGTAATGTCAACAGTACACTCGGGATTAATTAAATGGCAGAGAAGGGGTTTTAGGAGAGCAGATGGTACCCCGGTACAGCATGCCCTCCTACTAGCCGAACTCATAGAAGTAATAAACGACCCCCAAGAAGTGGCATTGGTTAAATGCCAGGCACATACCAATGGTGATGACTATATCTCAAAGGGTAATGAAGTAGCAGACGCACACGCAAAACATGCTGTGTATTTTGGTGAACTGTGGACTCCCCCAGAATCAGAGAGAGGAAGGGGGAGCTTGAAGGTGAGACAAATGTTGATGAAGGATGGGTACACACATCTCCCCGCAACACAAATTATGGAGTTGCAGGCATCTGCGCCAATGGCAGAAAAGGAACTGTGGGTAAAAAGAGGGTGCACAATGTCCCCTAAGGGCGCATTATGGTGACAGAATAACACTGGAAGAGTAGTTATGCCACTAGCACTGTTAAAAACTGCACTTACTCAGCTACATTATCCAGCACATACAGGAAAGGAAATGATTGCAGCACAAATTAAGGAAAACTGGTTTTGTCCCGATTTAAACTCCCACGTTGCCAACTTCATCAGCAAATGCCTAACATGCCAACAGTTCACGGCCGGTCACACGCTGCAAGTGACAAAAGGTACTATACCCCGGCCAGAAGGACCCTTTCTACACTTTCACATTGACTACATTGACATGATCAATGTATGTCAAGGACATAGGTACATAATAGTAGTAGTGTGCCCCTTCTCAAGGTGGATCGAAGCTGGGCCCTGCACACACGCAGACGCTTTCAGAGCTGCCAAGTTTTTAGTCAGAGAGGTCTTCCGTAGGTGGGGCGTATGTGAAGTGCTACGGTCAGACAACGGCCCGCACTTCGCAAACAAACTATTCCAGCACATCACTGCCCTTCTGGGAATAAAGCACAAATTTGCATGCGCATATCACCCGCAAGCAAATGGCGTATGTGAACGCCTGAACGGCCTCCTAAAGGAAGAGATAGCAAAGATTCAGCAGACAACCAAGAAGAGCTGGTTGTACTGCCTCCCCTTGGCACTATTCGAGTTGAGAAATAGACCAGGTTCCGACCTCCACCTCACCCCCCACGAGGTGGTCGCTGGTCATCAAATGCGTCTCCCTTTAACGCCCGCATCAAGGGCACTAACTGACAATGAAAGTTCTGCAAATGTTTTTGGTGATGAAATGCATCAATATGTGTCTTCCTTAATTACTAGTGTCGCCTTTATCTCTCAACAGCTCGAGCGCACGCGGGGTGGGTCGAAGAACACCCAACACGAAGAATCAGCCTGAAGAACAAGAACAGCAAAGACTGTGTAAAATTACAGAGGGCGACAGTGTTCTCCTCCGGAACTTTAATCGTAAGTGGAATGAACCCCGTTTCACGGGGCCACACTTGGTAGAGGCAGTAGCTCCTCAAGCAGTAAAGTTGGCAAGTAAAAACACTTGGACTCATCTTCACGACGTTAAGCCCTACAACTACAAGACCCGCCCTCGCGTTGACAATAGGGCCACCGTGCAGACGACATCATCAGCAGCACCATCGGCGGACAACCACACAGCAACAGCCAAAGAGTACAATTGTGACTCTACCCCCGATCTACCCCCAGCCACGGACATTTTAACGGAATTCGAAAAATCACCCCTAACCCATCCCATGGTTACAAGGTCCCAAACGAAGGAAAAACTTGCTCAGCCCTGCGATGCTCATCACACCATTGAGTAAAGAACATTAAATGATGAAGTAGAATGTTGTATACACCACTATAAACACTTGTATGTTCTCTTTTCGTTTTCTCTCGCACATGCAGGTACCGCATATTACTGTATTGTCTAGAAAGTTAAATAACTAACGTGGTGTTCTGCCCAGGAGTAAATGCTGCCCGCAGATGATAATAACCCTAAAGCCCTATCACACCAATTTGTATACCACATAAGGAGATCAAAATATCTGAAAAGAAGGAGGGTAGTTGTGTATTACACAGCATTTGTTTTGGCATAGAACAATCATTTCCCCATCTTCATGAGCACCTACCAGCTCTGAGGGATAGGTCCCTGAGATTAATGTGGGAACAGCTTTTCGCCTGGGCAAGAAACGATTACCTGATAGGGAGTGCTTAATTAACAATACTAACCATAATAACGCATACCTTCAGAATTTTCAGGCGGGCAACTTTAACGTCGCAAGAATAAGCTGCAGAACCGCAGCAAAGGTAAGAGCAAAATGCCGGTGAGATTAGTGACTGTAATAAAACTGTTAGGTGTTTTGGTAATCACCGGTTTATTGGCTGCCTCTGTATGGCAGAACACCTATGCTTTGAATATTATGGCTGCACCTAAGACTAACATACCCTCTCCCATGGCTGCAACAGGTACAGTATCAGGTGGTACAAGTAGCACTAGAGGTGAGGGTAGTAGAGTTAAACGCAGCACATACGTAGAAGAGAAGGAAATTAACACATATCTTACAGATTCAGCACACGTCTCAAACAACATGTGGTATAAGCACATGACCAAAATTGGTAAGCAAACAACGGAAGACAACTGCTAAGTTTGCTCATTGATCCCGTATGCCATGAGTGCATCAGGAACATTTGTCGCTACAGAATTACCAGCAAAAACAATGTCATGCTTGATATATTTAGCACTATTCCCGACAAGAGGACGATTCCAAGGGATGGTGGTGAGAATAGAATGGAAGACGAGGGACACGTATCCATACGAAAATAAATTCCTCAAAACATACTCGGCCTACCACAAGAGAAGTCTACATACTGAAGCCTTTAGGTACATCACTGACAGCCCCGACAAAGGAGAAACGAAGAAGGTTACGCTGGACTACCTGCCATGCGATTGGTATGCGACTGAAACACCTGGAGAACAAGGGTGCTGGGAAAGGCCCCTTATAGTGATAACTGGAAAAGTATATATGAGCGAGGATATATGAACGATGAATGGCAGATAGGAGTAGTTGGGAGCAACATGATAACGAGCGAAAACACTATACCATACAGGAACACAATGACAGATGTTGGACAACATGGGTGTTACACCATCCACTGGTCACCTTACGCACACGAATACCCGTGCAGTCACTAAGCCCTCCATCTCAGGTCCTGATCTGCCTTCCCCTTCTGATCTCATGTCCTCACTCCCTCAAGCAGCACGGCAGCGGTGCACACGAGGGCATCTAACGCGCTATGGTCATATTCACCCATTGCAACGTTGGCAGCTGCCCTGGCGTCTTGGAGACAGTCGACGGAAACGCCGGCTTTTTCCTTTGCTTCGTCACGTCCTCAGGAAGACCCGGCAGCGTTTTGAAAACTTGGGTCATGTGACAAGGAAACGTGCTGCATCATCGGTCACGTGATGGGTCATGTGACACTCCTAGGCCCCTTTAAAACCGGAGAGGGAACACTCATTCAGTGCTTCACAGCTGACCCAATCAGGCACTGTACGGCGTCTTCCTGTCTCCACATCTTGAACCTGGATACGGACTGTTCTTCTTGGATTCCTCTGTCAAGCCCTTGGATACTGTTTTGCTCTGCTGTTTCAGGACCTTTGAACTGTATTTTTGGATTTCTTGGATTACCCCTGGTTACGACGAACTTGGCTGGCTTTTTGACCTTGGAACTCTTAACAGACTGTTTTCGGATTTCCTCTTCTGTTACCTTTTGGAGTACCCTTTCCATTCAGGTCTTGCAGTGTCTACTTCTACAACAATCTACGCCTACCCGCTGCCGCTTGCTACACTCTGCAGCCACACGGAACACCTCCATTCTCATCCTTGTTCTTCCTGTCCCCAGACCCTTGTTACCTGGCAATTCAGTGTATTGTTTGCCATTGTACTGACCCATTGCTTGATTTACAGCGGTCGAGCGGTCATCAGTGTTCCTGGTTCCTGGCGTTCTTTGGCACTCAAAAAACCTGTGGCCTCAAGGATTGCTCAGGAAGTTATTTGTATCTTTCTGAGTGGAACTTGTGGACAGAGGCCCCATAATCTTCACGACCATCAAGTCATAACAATGGGGTATGTATGTACCAATGTTAACGTAGATGGAGAAGGATGAAGACATCTCTCTCGTAACCAATGAGAATACTACCACTATCTGCACCCACATTATTCTACCAACACAGAGGAGATGTAGATGTAGGGTACAACACCAACTGTAAAGACATAGTGGAGTTACCTGAGGGGGGTGCTGGCACAGCGGTAATAATGGATCACTATTGGGCCTGCGGTGACAAGGCATATCATACACTGCCCTCCTCTTGGAATGGAGTATGTACTATGGTACACATCAACGTGCCATCACTAGTTGTGCCTAAAAAACACGTCAACTTGGCCAATTTTCCCAAGATGGACGAAGGGAACAAGAGAAGGAAGAGGTCATTGAAGGTTACAGTAGGTGATGAGACCAACAACAATAATGTATTATCAAGAGCAAAGAGACAAGGGGAAACGCTTACAGGAAACTACCTGTGGGGACGATCAGAAACAGCACTCACCTCCATTCCACCAGAGCACAGATTATTTAGTAGAGCAGTGATGTTCTTCTCATCAATAATACATCCAGGATTGCAGGCACACGCAAATGCGATATGGCTTTAGATAACACGGTGGGAGCTGATGATGACAATAAATTCAACTGTCAATGGATTTAACGCAATAAAGGAAGAGCTGTGAGCAGTGAGAATGGTAGCGCTACAGAATAGATATGTGCTGGATCTCCTCACGGCAATGGAAGGAGGGGTTTGCGTGAAAATTGGGCAATCATGCTGCACATTCATTTCTGCTAATGATGCAGACAATGGAACACTTAATGAAGCAGTATCCCAACTAGCGCTGATGCACTCAAAGATGGAAGAAGAGAATAAGGGAGTAAAAAAGGACAACAGCTGGTTTTCCTTTCTGTGGTCATGGATGCCTTCATGGCTATCAGATGGACTAAAATTACTTGTAGGAGTAATAATATTGGGTACAGCTCTGTTGATTATGATAAAGTTTTGGAGAGCAAGAAAAGCTCGCACAGTGGATGAAATGATGGAGATGGCTGGAATGCATGCTTTACTACATGGATATGATATGATAATAAAGGAAAGAGAGAGGCTGCGTAAACAAATTATCGACAACCACAAGGATCCATCATCCCTGAAAGTGGAGAACCCAAGAAACCCGAGGAGCTATGTAGGGACATGGGTATACTGCAAACTTGGCGGCACCTGCGTATATATGTACTGGTCTTTTGAAGATCATGTGAACCATTATGGACACTCTTGGGTGGAGTAACTAAAGTATGGAGAGTAAAAGGAGATAAGGAGAAGGATGAGTTTGTGGTCGACAAGTCGACCAGAGGGGGGACTGAAGTGGGAGAATGGGATAACACCCTCCCCCCAATCTCATCCAGACCATGGCCTAGGGGATCACGGCCCAGACACCCTCCACAAGATGAGTTCGCCTATTTGCCAGACGACAAAATACCTTGGTTCAAGAATTTACACATAAGAGGAGTATGCCCACCTGTAAGATCAACACCAGCCCCCATGGCTCAAGATGATACCTGCGGCATGGATGAACTCGACTAGAGCAATGACTACAAATATCCACATCGTTAGAGATGCCATGACGACATAGCCAACAGACAAGAGCACACGTGCCACCATGCACACTGGTCACTCACACACCAACCTACACGAAGAACATACTGTGTGTTATGACGTAGCGGACCGTCACACTCATAGACGCGCATCTTTTTTATTTTTCACATTTTTCACATTTTTCACACCGCAGAAACGCAAGACGTCTGAAGAGATCGTGTATATGCTTGCTGATGATTCCTTGCCACCTATCTCTACAAGATGCTATCACATATACTTAGTGCTGCATATGATGATTTGTCACTCCACGACCACCAGGGACCCATGAACTGGGCCCGAGTAGGCCGCGTTGGAGCTTTGCAAATGAAAACCCCTTCAGAATGAAATACAAGGGCTGATCAGGCAGAACAAGCCCCTAACGAGGACCCACAGCCAAGGCCACGATGTTGCAACTCGCATGCTGAAAGCTCGCGCTAAGGTTACACCTGCAAATGCTAAGCCTTCACACACAGAATACTAAAATCAAATGCTCATAATTCTGCTCCAGCCACGGTCTCTCCACACGTGACCAAGCCGAACTGACAAGGTGCCAAGTCTACGAGACAGAGAAGCAGCCAGGGTCTCACATGGTGCAACAACGAAGCGGGAAGATGAACACCTACAGCGATGGGAACGACTCGCCTATGAGCAGACCTGTCCGTTGTTTGCACAAAACACATAGTTGCACATTGTTGCTAATGACAGGTACACCGCGAGCTGGGAACGACGATGGTCCCAGGTTTGGACCTCGCGGGAGAACCAATCAGAACACAGGGGGACTCACTACTGACGCCATTTCTCAAAGCCAATCACCAAGGGTCCCCTTGTTGCAATTCTGAAGTAACAAATGTCAGGGACAGCCCAAGTATACCACCTGATCTCGTCCCTTCCAATAACAACTTTCTCTATATGCTAACCATACTAACCCTACCACTCGGAGAGCCAATCCTGAGTGGCGATAGGTTTTCACGCTAACTTTCTCAGGTGACGCAGGTAGTGCGTCATACTGTAGTAAAAACGGCCTGCGAGCCCCTCTGAGGGTGATTGTTGTGCTTTCTCAAATGCATATGAGAAACCCGTCCCTGCCGTTGCAATAAACCGCAGTCTCAGCCTTGCTTCTTGTGTGTGTCTCATACTCATTTTTGGGGACACGGGAGGAGTTGGGGCCTCCCAGCCCAGAGGTCCGCGGATGGCTCTGCCGACTCCGGTTAATCACCCCGACATGACAATGCAGAATCGCTACGTGCTGGACATGTTAAGAGCAATGGAGGGTGGGGTTTGCAAAAAATGTGGCCATTCCTTTTGTACATTCATACCTTCAGAAGATGTGGAAAATGTATCACTATCCCTCATCATTGCAGCTGTTCATGGCCTGGGGGACCATATGAAGAAGGAGGGAGGAATTTAGGAAAGTGATTGGCTGAATATGACATTTGACCGGGCCCCATCGTGGTTAGGCGCAATCGTGAAGATGTTAATGCCCATCATCGTGTTCATCCTGGTCATCCTCTTCACTTTCACAGCTCCTCCTTCGATGCTGTGCCACTGTGGCACCTGATAGCACAAGAATGATGGTATCAATTGGCGGTTCAAAAGCACCTTGTGAAACAAAAAACACACCGATGTCCCACAGGGTGGCCCGAAGTATGAAATGTTCCCCATCTCATATGGAGATGAAGTTGATCCTCTATACCATACTATCATTTCCTCACCCTGATCCAGAAAATTACCCAGAGGTTTGGGTGGACCTGGCGGGGGAGGGTGATGCATTTATATGACTTGTTCACCTGAGGAGTATGCGGGTACGTATGGGGTGAGAGTTTGCAATCAGTCTGGAGGGCGCGGGTGCCAGTAAAGAGGAATAAGCCATATGTAGATGTAGAAACTGGGGAGCAGGAGCACAGGACTATTCCAGATTTCGTTACTGTAGAAGTAACAAATGGGGGAATGTTGGGAAGGGGGCAGCCCATCCCCCTAGGTGCTTTAAAGAAAGGCGAGAGGCATTCGAAGCACTGTGATGAGCCAGGGGGAAAGGGCATAGTGAGAGGGATGCCTTCCCATCCAATAGGACCCCATGCTAATATATCTAATTATAGTGTAACCATATGATGTGGCCCAAGGCGCGGGCAGCATCACTATCTTGAGTAGATATTAACAATCATAAGTAGAAGAGAAGATTTGCGTGGTAAATGCGGCATTATATGCACTATGTCCAAATCCACAAGGCCACAGAAATCTCCAGTCATGGCCGAGCTCCCATGAGGACAGTTTGCACCCCCACCCGCCACACTGTTTCTTCATAGTTCTTGAAAGTGTTGCAAAGATGGGTCTTTCACCCAAGAGGAATGCGCCCTACAAGGCCACGATCAGAGGCCGGCACCTGGTGTGCATGTTATCTCACTTTGGCCAAAGTATGACCAGGGCCATTCCTGAGTGACCACGAGTTATAGTCCATATAGGATGGACAGGGTGTATCATTGAAGCGGCAATCGTGTGATTTGTATTGCGAGGTGCTTGGAGGGATGAATTATAGTTCAAAATGAGGGTGGATACCTTGGGGCCGGATGGCATGGAGGGAGTGAGTGAGTGAAATGTGTGTGTAAAGATTAGAGTGCCCTGGATCCTCCTGTGTGTCCGTCTTAAGGCCTGCCAAGTGCACAGTATGAGTGATAAACAAGCTGTTTAGTAGGAGTATAATTCATTTGTTTTCTGACCTTCGAAATGAGAAGAAGATGAGCCCCGCAGCCACGTGATGGAAGACAGACACACTGGGCGGGGACCAATAAACTGCCATCCCTTATGGATAAAGGTGGTACATGTATAGGGTCCATCCAATCAGCGGTGCATGTTTTTTAGTGTATGTATTGCGTCACGTATGATAATGTTTTGCTTTGTAGGATTCTGATTGTACTACTTTTCAGCAGAACGTTCTTAGCAGCAGAGTTCTTTGCTGTTGCTCTCATTGGCGTATGAGATTAAACTTGTTATCTTTACAAGATTGACTTTGGCCATTATTCCCTAGCGTTTTGTATTCTCTCTGGTGTAAGTGATCAGGGGCGTGCCTTCAACAGTTCATCATGAGTGACAACGGACTAACACCAGAGCCATATACCTGACATGCCCCAACACAAGGGTCAGGCAGAGTCAGGCAATTACCGATAAATACACACACTTGATTTCCATCACACTTCGCCACACGGATAAAATGTAGAGCACGAAAGCACACACTGGGCAAGGCAAAACGCACGAGGAAGCAGCAATTCAGGAATGGCAGTTTAACCAGAGGAGAAAGGCAGCGAGATCGGAGAGGACGACAGAGTGGGAAATGCCCTTGCCCTTTTCAACACAGAATCTCGACTTTCAAGAGGCCTCAAAGAAAAGAAACTTAAGACCAGGGATTGCAGCTGACAAACAGTGTAGCATGTGCCAAAGGTACACGGGGCCCTCCCGCATTGATAGTCAAGGCGGGGAGAAGTGATTGCCACTGTGGTACTGTCCTTGACTCTGACAGCAAAGCAATGGCAACGAGTTCAGCACAGCGGGTGAGTGGAGAAACTGATAGCCAACTGGACTGTTTTATGCTCAGGTTTGCAAGCAGCAACACTGTATGAAGAAAGAGAACTTGAATACAATTGAACTTTGTGAAAACAAGATAGTTACCAGATGCAGAGTGTACCGGCGCCACGTGGGTGTTCACTCCAAGGTCTCTGTTTGGTGTCCCCACCACCCCCCCCGAACGGGGAAGAATTATTGAACTGTGAAATCGAAGTGGTCCTGCAGCGGGTTACGTTAACTCCTGTGTACATTCAAAAGTATTGGATTGTCTGTAAACAGAAATTGGTCTGAGCCCGGCCGAGTAGGACTAATTGTAGAAAAGGGGTCTGACCCGAAAGAGGGGGATCCTGGGTGAAAAGTAACACACCAGAGAAGATTGTTGTAGCAAATGTGTAGCCGACTGAGTGATGCCTTAAAATTGAAGTTGGTCTGAGCCCGAATGAGGGAGGCTAAAGATGAAAGAAAGATCGGTGCCCAGATGAGGGGGATCCAGGGTGAAGAGTAAATTGCCCAACGTGAATATTGAGAAAGGAACCTTCTTTGTTATGTATGGTACATCAGGTCCTCTGAGGCAAAAGACTGCACAAAAGAGACTTGGGCACAGAAGGTCCTGATATTGGTGAAAGGAACTGTGACCTTGTGCCAGAGAAGCCCTGGAGTGTGCTGTGCTGGAGTGACCCGCCTTGTCCAATGCTAAAAATGTGGGGAAGGGAGGCAAACGGCCTAAATATCCTGACTTATAATTTTGTGAACACTTCTTTCTTTTTGTGAACATTATCCCACACTATTCTGTAGCATAGAAGTAAGGATTGGCAATATTTTCTTTTAGAATAGGCTCTTTTTATTTGACTAGAATCCACTAGGACTGTATTATTATTATTATTATTATTATTATTATTATTATTATTATTATTATTATTATTATCATTTGATGATCATAGCTTTCTCCCATATTAGATTTAGGTTTTTTCACACCCCTGTTCAAATTCAATGAACACCCTTGAACTGTGATCACTTCTATCTGTCTTACTTTGATACCATGCCTTCCTTACATATGGTGCCAGAGTGGGATGTGACTCAATTGAGAAAAATTGGGGGACCCTAACGTTTCCGAAACTTAGTAGTTGAGCCTCCGATTCCAACATGGCTCCTACAAATTATAGTACAGCTGCACGACTCTATACGGCTCTTGGTACAGTTGGAAACAGGAGGGGTCAGTAAGGGGATCACCCCAGTTAACCGTGGGGTCAAACAAGGATGTGTGCTGGTCTTTCTTCTGTTCAACCTTTACCTGGCAGACTTGCTGGGGAACTTAAGAGCTATTCATAATTGCCCCTCCAAAATTGAAAACATGCTCGTGGAATGGTTATCATACATGGATGACATTGTCATCCTAGACCACACTTTAATCAGCCTACACAGATCATCTGTGGAGTTAGGAAAATATGTAAAAGAGAATTATGTAATTTTAAACGTGGAAAAAATCAAACGCATGTATTATGGAAATAACAGATAAAGGAATTCTCCTATACATCTGGAAGAGGGTACTGTGAAGCTCATCCCCTTGGGATGGAGTTTGGACTGAAAGGGAACTATCGGGCGAATAACTGAGAAACATCATAAGGTGTTATGCTTACTGCTTCAATCAGAAAGCTTGCCTTAAGTACTGCTGGATATAGCATGCAAGGGATCATTATGCTGTATAAACAAAGCTTTGTTACGGAGGTATGTTATGGTTTAGATGCAATATTGAGTGTGCTTACATACAAATCAATTGATTGTATTTAGAAAGGAATATTTATTGGCGGCGGGTCAGAAGGACGCGGACGCTGGCTTGAAACTTTCACTCGTTAATTATTAAATGATAAGAAAAAGGCCTAACTTTCCCTATTGCTATGTGGGTGCTCCCTGCCTACATAAATAGCTACGGTGATCATCCGCCGTCAGGAAGTCGTCAAAGTAAAAAAAGTCTGCTATCCAAATTCTAACTGACCCTACTACTATTCTCCAAAACTACAGTCAGGAGAATGTCTCCCTTCTCCTGATTGTCTTTTCTTGCAATGTTTCTCCTTTGCTTGAGACTTCTTGTTAGTAGGATAACTTTAAATAGTCCCCTGTCACCTTCTGTACAAGTTCTTATAACTATTTCACAACTTTAGGGATTATCTTGCAGGAATTCCTTTTAACCCTCAGTCTTAGCCTCTGCTACTCACTGATATGCCTTTGGTACTCGTGTCACATATGTGTTACCGTCTACTTCTTAACATGTGCTGTACTTTCCCTTCTTCCCAGGATATTTGTGTTACGGTCTTACTGATCACTCTTTCAGGTTTACTCAGGACGCTCTTTCTCTCAGAGTATTCTTTCTCACTGATTTGTTCCACTCTTTATATCTTCACCTATTTGGTACTTTCCCCTCGTCCCAGGGTATTTGTATCCCGCTCCTAATGGTCTCTTTTTCAGGTCTTATCGTGATTCTTATTCTCTCAATTTCACAGCTAAGTTTCATCAACTTTACTGTCTTGTCAATTTCACGGGTACAAGTTTCTCTTATTACATACCAATTCCCTGGCAGCCCCCAGGTTTCCCTGTTGCCTCAGAATCTGTGTGGGGAACCACTTTGAGGCCTTGGCTCACTCAGATTCTCTTTGGTTGTTCCAGTTTCTACACTTTCTCATTTTTTCTCGCGTCTCGCTCTTGGTCCTCTCTCAGTGCGGACAAGTAACACTGCAGGTAAACGGCAGTTCTCTGATTCTCAGCGTACTGGTTTCGGTGTCAAGAGGCAGAACCCTTTTCTTGTTAGCAACAGTATATTTTAGTTTTGTTCAGCCAATCACTATGTTTTAGACTGTTCTTCACAATGTATGCTCCCATGTATGTCACAGGTTTCCCCCTTTCTCACCTGTTTTCGTTGCCTGATGACTTCTTTAGGAGGAGTCTTCTTTCATATGGTTCGGGTCTTATACAAGCCCGATCAGCCGTCCTCGGCTTCCAGTGTTCGTTCAGCTTCGATGTCTGGGATCAAGGGGAAACTCCAGGAAACTCAGAAAAAGGGATAAGGAGCACGTGGAGGCGGTGCAAGGATTCTGGGAAGGCTGGATAAGAAGGAAGGAAGGTAGATTGGAAGAAGGGTTTACTGGAACCAGGAAACAACAGAATAGTACAAGGAAGAGTACAGAGAACACGTCCAGTCACAGCTAGCAGCAGCGTTGAGACGCGCAGGACGTGGCCTCTTTATGTGGCCAGTCTGTCAACGAGTTCCTGTTTCAGAACTGCTCCGATGGCATAGTTAGAGGCGTCTGTTTCCACTAGGAAGGGTCGATTTATATCAGGTTGAGCCAGGATGGGGGCTTGTGTAAACTCTGTTTTCAAGCATTGGAAGGCCTTCTCTTGGACTGATGTCCAATGAAAGGGAGTATATTTCTTCAACAAGGCAATTATCGGCTGAACAATCTCAGAGAAGGATGGTATGAACTTTCGATAGAAATTAGCTAGGCCCAGGAAAGACTGGATTTGTTTTACAGTGGTCGGAGTTGGCCAGGATAGTATGGCTTTAACCTTAGATTGATCCATTCCTATGCCGTCTGGGCTAAGGATAAATCCTAGATAGTGAACTGTGGACACATGAAAAAGGCACTTCTCGGGTTTTGCTAGAAGCTTGTGCTCACGTAGTCGTTGTAATACTGCCTTAACATATCCTTCATGCTTGAGAGGATCCTTAGAGAATACCAAAATATCGTCCAGGTAGACGATGATGAAGAGAAACAGCATATCCGAAAACACCCGATCCATAAAGTGTTGGAAGATCGCCGGAGCATTAGCGAGTCCAAAGGGCAAGTATTCATAATGACCAAAGGGTGTTCTGAAGGCTGTCTTCCATTTGTCTCCTTCCCTAATACGGATCAGATGGTAGGCACGCCTGAGATCCAATTTGGTGAATATTACGGCTCCTCTTACGGCTTCCCGGATGTCTGAGATCAAGGGTAATGGATAACGATCCTTAAGGGTGCACTGATTTAGACCTCGATAATCAAAACAAGGTCTGAGCTCTTTGGTATCTTTCTTAGTTACAAAAAATAGTGAAGCTCGGGCTGGAGACTTGGATGGGCGTATGGTGCCGTTTTCTAGGTTAGTATCTAAGTATTCACGAAAGGCCTTTTTCTCGGGTTCAGACAGAATAAACATCCTTCCAAAGGGAATCACAGCTGAAGGTTCAGTTTCAATAGCACAGTCTTCTGGCCTATGGGGTGGTAAGACTTGGACAATAGCAGAAGAGAACACATCGCCGTATTCCTGGTAGGCTTTAGGAACCTGGACGATGTTGGAGACCGCGAGAGGACCTTGCTGGGTTGTTGAAAGTTCTTCCGATGGTGTTGGAGAAGGATCCGGGAGTAGACAATGAGACATGCAAAATTCAGAACCTAGGAACATGGAACCTGCTGTCCAAATGATGTATGGATTGTGTTTTTGTAGCCAGGGCATTCCCAATACCATTGGGTAATGGGCAGAATTTATGATGTCAAACTTTATCTTCTCTCGATGATGGTTTATTGCAAGCTCGATTTCCTTGGTCTGAAAGGTTATAGGTCCAGAAGAGAGAGGTCTCCCATCAATTGCTTCTACGGGTTGCAAGATAGTCCGGGATTCGTAGGGAATATGATGTTTAAGGACCCATTCTTGATCTATGAATATTCCCATGGCCCCACAGTCCACTAATGCCAGAATGGGGTAGGTTTTCTTCATTGATGGCAATAGAAAGGCCTGTAAAATTACCAGAGTGTTTTGTCCAGGAGAGTTCAAGGATGGTATAGATGTGGAGCCTACATCTCTCTCCCGAAACTGAGCTCCATCTAGGATCGGGAGCTGGCGTTTCCCGAACGCCGCGGAGGGGCTATTGGACATTCCCTGACTAAATGCTTGTCCGAGGCACAGTACATGCATAAGCCAGTATGGATCCTTCGAAACCTTTCTTGGGGGGATATGGGTCCACGGAAGGACCCTAGTTGCATGGGTTCGGGTTCGTTTGTAGGGACAGAAGGATCTTCAGATTTTGAGGAGGTCTCTAAGGGGTTCTTCTGGAGGGGTGACTTGGTCTTCCTTTTCTCTGCCTTCCTTTCCTGGATGCGAAAATCAATCTGTAGAGCAAGATCCATAAGTGCCTGGTAAGAACTTGGACGTGCCACCCTGGCTAATTCATCCTTGATATCTTCATTTAGCCCTCTTTGAAAGAGAGTGAAGCAAGCTTCAGTAGGCCAACCCGCTTCTTTAGCCAGTGGCTTGAATCGAGTCACATAAGTGAACATGTCCTGAGAGCCTTGCTGGAAATCGAGTAAACGTTCTTGAGCACTAAAGACCTGTTCTGGGTGGTCAAACATGGTTTTAAGTGCTTGGATGAATCCGCCATAATCATCCAAAAGGGCATCTCCGGAATTAACTAATGGTGTGGCCCAGTCTAATGCGTTCCCGGAAAGGTGTGAAATAATAAAGGCCACTTTAGCCCTGTGGGTGGAAAAATAATAAGGTTTAAAGGTAAAGTGGACCAAACAAGAATCCATGAATCTAGGAATCCACGGAGGGTTTTTGCAGAGCCATCATATTTGTCAACAATGCCGCCCAGTAGCACACTGTCCTTTGTGGCAGAGTCGCGGGATAGTACCAATTGTTTTAACGCGGTGTTCTCAGCTTTCAGGTTTTGTACTTCGGTCGTTAGTTCTTGCATGCCGCGCATAAGATCCTGGATGGCCGCCTCCATGTCAGTATCGACTTCGGTCAGGTGTCGTCTCAATCTGTCACAGGTTTCCCCCTTTCCAACCTGTTTTCGTTGCCTGATGACTTCTTTAGGAGGAGTCTTCTTTCGTATGGTTCGGGTCTTATACAAGCCTGCTCGGCCATCCTCGGCTTCCAGTGTTCGTTCAGCTTCGATGTCCGGGATCAAGGGGAAACTCCAGGAAACTCAGAAAAAAGGATAAGGAGCACGCAGAGGTGGTGCAAGGATTCCGGGAAGGCTGGATAAGAAGGAGGGAAGGTAGAATGGAAGAAGGGTTTCCTGCAACCAGGAAACAACAGAATAGTAAAAGGAAGAGTATGGCGAACACGTCCGGTTACAGCAAGCAGCAGTGTTGAGAAGCGCGGGGCCGCAGAGATGTGGCCTCTTTATAGAGCACGTTGTGTAGAATGCAAAGACTGGTGAGCAGCGTTCTGGGCTTGCAGCCATGTTGGTAGTATTATGGAGTGTAGACCCTGACGTGTCAGGGACCAGGAGGCCCAGAAAGGGCGAGTTTGATGGTGCATGACAATGTATGCCACCATGGAGAATGATTTAGGAAGTTCCACACAGGAACAGGAGTCTTTGCCCTCTAAGAGGGAGCCTTTCACAGTGACGTACCACTTGTCCAGACCCCTGGGGAGGATCTTGCGAAGCCGGCTCACCTCCCTAGAATCAAAGGCGTAGGCAACCCTCTGGGAAAAAGGGAAAAACCTCTTGATTCGTCACATACCGTTACCCTTAATGTTGTGGATTCCCCACCTCCTTCTTGAAGGTAGCTTTTCGTTTTTATTGTTTCGGTTTGTATTTTCATCCTGGATCTGATGATCTGGTCTCTCCTCAGTTCCATGTGGAGGTATCAGAGATCTTTTGAGGGTTCCAAGATTGTAAAGGAGAGTATGAGGATTTCATATCCTGGACTGAAGGAGGAGTTAGAAGTTCTGCAAAGGTTGGAAAGCCTGTACCAATGATTACCTCTTCTGGTAGACCAGGTACAACCGCAGTCTTCATGATCATGGGCTGGTCACTAACTCTCAATGACAGAGAAATTTTAGGGTAAGTCTCTACATCACTATTCATGCAGGTTATTCTTACTGCTCGATTACCCTATAAGTCGTCTGGGTATAGGAGATCGGCTCTGACGGTGGTACATCGTCTTCCTAAATCTATGCAGGTCTTAGCCATATTTTGTTTATTTCCACCTTTTCATGAGTCTGAAAAGATTTATATGCGCAATAATATATTGCGGGCTTATCAGGGTTGCATTCATAATCTTCATCTCTACTCCATGGTTCTCCTGCTAGCCAGTCTACCTCCATAAGTACTTCTATGGTGTTTATAGGACAGGATCTGGCTCTATGCCCCTTTCTTTACAGGAAAACATAAGGGTGGAGGTGGTAAGGGAGTTTCCATTTTCCCTATTTCTTTTCTAGGAGTTATTCATGTTTTGGTAATTGGCAGAGGAGGTTTTCTATTAGTGGTTTTTTCCTTGCTTATTCTCCAGAAGGAGTTTCCACAGGCCTTTGATGTTTCTCTGGTGATAGAAACTTAGGATAGCCCTTTACATCCTTCTTTACTTCTACTGGTTCCCTAGGTTCCTTAAGTATTTGGCTGCTTCTAAGTGGTTTTTGGCTACCTGAATGGCCGTCTCAAGTGAGGCTTGAGGTTGTTGTAGTATACCTCTGTGCAAATACAGAGGAAGGGCACAAATTAATTTTTCCAATGCGAGGGTCTCTATGACCTCTGGTAGGCTTTCCCTTACCAACCATTGGGTAAGGGAATGTTGTACCTGGCCTGCTAATTCTGAGGGGCTTTCATTAGGGAAGAGATGCAGGTCCCGGAATTATGTAATTACAGTAAAATTCATCTGTTTGTCCCACCTGTTCTAATGCCCGTTTGATCCCCAGAAAAGGGGTAGTTCCCAATGAATTTGCATTTTGATAGTAGGCTTGCATGTTTTCTTTTAGGAAGGGGGACAGGTAACAGGTCTTTAACCCCTTGTGCCAAGTAAATTGGACAGCAAGCTTCTCAAAGATTTTAAAAAAGCCCTCAAATCCTCCCCTTCCTGGTAAGGTTGGAGTACATCATGGGGAACTATACAGGGTGAGAGCCTGGTTTGAACTAGGTCAATGTTACGCTCACCTGGTCTCTGCGGGGACGTTGGGGCATGGTTGGAGCCCTCCCTCGACTTGGCTCCCTTGGATAGACTCTCTCCGCCAACTGCTGCTGAGCCTGCTGTTCTGGACGCTGGTATTGTCCCTGAGAGGAGATGAGAGGCAATGAGAATGGCGTGGTGGTGTCGTGACTTCCCTTGACCCTCTCGTGCCAAAATGAAGTGGGCAAGCGTTTTCCCATGCAAGCTCACCTGTGGTTTTGTAACGCTGAGCTCTCCGTCCTGCTTCGTGTAGCAGGGGTGCATAGAGTGGACCTAGTTGCTTCACTAGTCCGTGGAAGTGGTGATCCAGACCTTAGAAGGTAAGTCTTTTGGTTATGATTAATGTTCGTTTTCTTTATAATGTCTTTTGCCTTGATTATTAACAGTAATTCTTGCAATGTCTCATCTCTTTCCCAATAGGTGTGAAGATGGCCAATCGGAGTCCTGGAGCGAGTCCGGGGATTCCCTTGAGGATGACGGAGCTCTCGAATTAGCTGGTAAATTGGCCTTTATAATGGAACTCTAGACTCAGGTATGGTGCGGTCAAGCGTTCGTTATTTATATGGTTTCTAACCTGTTATGTTCTTTTTCCCTTGCAGAAGAAGACTGGCGGCGTAGAGCGGAGTTTGGAGGCTCAGGAGCAAGTCTGTGGCAGCAGGATGAAGGTATCACAAAGATGAAGAAAGGATGTGGAGCTCTGCGTTGCTAGAAGCCCGGATCAGGTGAGGAAAGGCTCCGACTCCGATAGCGATGGGATGCAGGTAAAATGCGCGCCCACCGATGGAGCGGCTGGAATCAGGTAAGGAGCGCCTTCAGCGATGGAGTAGCTGGATTCAGGTAAGATACGCCTTCAGCAATGGAGTAGCTTGATTCAGGTAAGAGGTGCCTTCAGTGATGGAGTAGCTGGAATCAGGTATGAGACACCTTCAGTGATGGAGTAGCTGGATTCAGGTAAGAGGCACCTTCAGCGATGGAGCAGCTGGAATCTAGTGGATGCACAATGAGATGAAGAACAGGTAAGGACAGCGGTAAGCGTTACGTTGCTTAAAGCAGAATAATGCGAAGCAAAGGCATGTGGGTGGGTTGGCCTTAAATAGGCTGGCCCTGGCCCACTCCTTTGGCCCTGCCTTGTGGCTCCACCTTACCCCTCCCAGGGACTCTTGCACGTGCCTTCCAATGATAGTCTATGACCACGCCCGGCCCTGATGCACGTGCCCTAGGCACAGAGTGTGCAAAGCACACTTTTTCATGAGCCTGGTGCCAGAGGTGCCAGGACTGGGTCCATTTGGGCTCTGGGGGTGATGAAGGCTTGGACCCTTGTCGAATGGCCATGACAGCACTCCCTCGCAAGGTCGCTCTCACGGCGTTCTTCTCCTCAGTCCAGGTTTGGTGGGATTGTTATGGTGAAACCGCCTGATTAGTCGAGGTGCATGAACAAATTCCACAGGTTCCCAAGTGCGATCCTGAGGTCCATAACACTCCCAATCGATTAAATAGTACAGTTTTGATTGTACTATTTTGGAATCCAGGATGTCTTTAACTTCGTACTCCGGTTCTCCTTTGATAACTTCAGGCTCCAGTGGTTTTTTGATCCTAGTCTCAGGTTTCACAGGCTTTAAGAGGGAAACGTGAAACACTGGATGAAATTGCATATTATTGGCTAGATTTAGTATTACTGCGCCGGGTTGATGATGGCCTTGATGGGATAAGGTCCGAGATATCTGGGACGAAAGACCTACGGTCCTTTTAATGGTATATTTCTGGCAGCCAACCATACTCTGTCCCCAATTTGATCATGTGGAGCTTCCCTTCTATGCCTGTCAGCATACTTCTTTTGTTGTTCCTTGCCTTTGGTTAAATTCTTGGTTGCTTCTTTAAGAGTTTGAGTAATTGTCTTATGTAGAGAGATGATTGCCGGCATTTCTAGCTCGTCATGCGGGTCAAAGGAGGACGTCCGGGGATGCTGACCATTCAGGATATAGAATGGGGTTTGTCCAGTACTGGTGTGGATAGAGTTATTGTATGCACATTCGGTTAACCAAAGAATGTCCTTCCAGGATCCTTCCGTTTGCTGCAACATGCATCTCAGGTATTGCTCTAACGTCTGATTAGTCCTCTCAGTCTGACCATCGGTTTGGGGATGATGACTGGTGGACAGACGAAGATCGATCTGCGCTATCTTGCAACAACTCCTCCAGAAGGCTGAGACAAATTGCGTTCCTCAATCAGAAATCAGTACCAAAGGGAAACCATGCAGTTTGATTACTTGTTCTAGGAATACAGTAGCCAGAGTTCCAGCAGTAGGAAGTCCTTTTAGTGGAATAAAGTGTGCCATCTTGGAGAATAAATCTACCACCACTAAAATTGTGTTGAAGCCATTGCATCGAGGTAAGTCTGTGATGAAGTCCATGGATAATGTATGCCAAGGAACTGGTGGTATAGCTAGAGGACGCAATAGTCCTGTGGGACTTGACTTTTGGGATTTCTGTTGTGCACAAACTCCGCAGGTTGCAATGAATTGGGCCACATCCTTTCTCCAGGTTGGCCACCAATAATTCTTCCTGATTTTGGCTTGTATTTTAGTAATCCCGGGATGTCCCTCCACTAACGACTCGTGGTAATTAGCTATAATCCTATTCTGAGTTTCTTTGTCTTTAATATATAGTCTCCCCTGGAAATAGGGTAAATTATCCGTGATGGAGTACTGGTCTCCCTTGTCTAACCATTCTTGTTGGGCTGTTTGGTCCATTTGAGACTGGAGGTCGACCTTGAAATCTTCCGAGCAGGCGGTTACTGCGTTTGATTTTGGATTTGCTGTTCCGAAATGATGGGTTCTGGTTCTGATGGTATAAAAGCATTTTTGTCTTCTCCCAATCGCGACAGAGTGTCTGCTTTTCCGTTACGCACTCCTGGTCGGCATGTGATCACAAAATCGTACTCCGCGAAGAAAAGAGCCCAGCGAAGCTGACGAGAAGATTGGGCCTTGGCAGTTTTTAAATATTGCAAATTACGGTGATCCGTGATAACGGTGACAGTATGTCTAGCTCCCAGGAGGTAGTGTCTCCAGGTTTTAAGGGCTCCTTTGATCGCCAATAATTCTTTGTCGGTTATGGCATAGTTATTTTCTGGTGCTGTAAACTTACGGGACCAAAATGCTATGGGATGTAACTGCCCCGTGTCCCTTTGTGATAACACCGCCCCCATGGCCACACTGGAGGCATCGGTCTCAACGACATAGGGCAGATTGGGACGAGGATGCCGAAGAACGGGTGCTGAAGTGAAAGCCAATTTCAATTCCTGGAAGGCCTTTTCGGCGTCAGGAGTCCAAGAAAACATTTTATTCTTTCTTAGTAAATAAGTGTTAGGATGAACGATTTGAGAAAATCCAGGATGAATCGCCGGTAGAAATTGGCAAACCCAAGTACACTCTGCACTCCCTTTGTCGATGTTGGGGATGGCCACTGAAGAATAGCTTCCACCTTACGAGTGTCCATGTGCACCCCTCGTGGGTAAGCATACAGCCCAAGAACTCGACTACCGTGACATGGAAAAACATTTTTTCCAATTTGGCAAAAAGCTGATGCTTACAGAGTTTTTCCAGAACGGTCCTTACATGGCCCACGTGATCTTCCTTGGATGCTGAATAGATGAGGATGTCGTCGATGTAGACAAAGACACAGAAATCCAGCAGTTTGTGGAGTACATTGTTCATAAAGAACTGGAATGCTGCTGGTGCGTTGCATAACCCAAAGGGCATGACCCGGTACTCGAAAAGTCTGTATTTGGTTCGGAATGCCGTCTTCCATTTTTCGCCTTTCTTTACCCTTACCACATGGTAAGCTCCTCGTAGGTCCAATTTTGTATAGATTTGAGCATTCTGTACTTGGTCAAGTAGTTCGGGAATGAGTGGCAGAGGGTATCTATTCTTCACGGTAATCTGGTTTAACGCCCTATAATCTATACAAGTTCTGAGGTCCCCTTCCTTCTTTGGCACGAAGAAGAGAGCTGAGGAGGCTGTGGACTTAGACAGGCGGATGAACCCATTAGCTAGGTACTGATCTAGATATGACCTTAGGTGCTGATTTTCTTCTTCATTCAGAGTGTAGATTCTGCTGCAGGCAATTTGGGCCCCTGGGACCAGATCGATTTGGCAGTCGTAAGTTCTGTGTGGAGGCAGGGTGTTAGCTTGTTCCTTTTGGAACAAGTCCAGAAAATCTTGATATTCGGAAGGTAATGAACCAGAAATTCCTAGGATGGGTTTCCCCTTAAGTTGTTGATTCCTCACATCCCCATTGTAGCAGCTCTTTAAATATTCTTGAGGGAAAGTCAGCTTTCTTGTGTGCCAGTCAATCCTTGGGTTATGGGTTTCAAGCCACAGCATTCCTAGGATCATTTGTAACTGGGGGGCCCCTATAAGATCAAACAAGATGCTTTCCCGGTGGCCATCCTGACATTTCAGAATTACCTTATCGGTGTGTTGAGTTACTGGCCATGAAGACAGCTGAGAGCCATTAACGGCAGTAACGTTTTCCGAGTGTGATTTTTGCTGAAGTGGAAGGCCTATCCGTGTGGCCAAATCCTGATCGATGTAATTTACCACCGCACCACTATCGATGTAGGCTTCTAGAGCATGTACTCTTGACGGTTGTTGGTGATGGGTTATTAATACCGGGATGACCAGGTGTGAGGTCTGTACAACTTTCTTAATTCCGCTCGACAAGTGGACCTCTATGCTTGCTGGGCGTTTGAGTTTTCCAACTTCTGTTCTTTTTCTTCATTACTATTGTCCGTGGCACCTACCATCTTCTTGGGAGGTTTAATAGGGCAATCTTGCAAGAAATGTCCAGCCTTTCCGCAATATAGACAAAGTTGTTGTTGTCTACTTTTTTCCCTCTCAGCCTTGGAAATGGGAGTTCGTAATCGTCCAATTTGCATAGGTTCAGTGGTTTCATGAGCCCTGGTTTGATTGTCCCGGGGTTGCACGTAAACTGATTTCCCTTCCGTCCTCGTGCGGTCCATTTTTCGGTCTTGCAACCGGTGGTCCAATTGCACAGTTAGATTGATATATTCCGCACAACACTCTGAGGATTGATCACTTGAGTTAGTACGTCTTTTAACTCACCACATAGCCCCTGGTAAAAAAGTGTGGTCCGTTTCTCCTCAGGCCAATTAGTCTGTGCAATGAGACAGTTGAAGGTGGCAATGTAAGTCAATAAGTCATGGTTTCCTTGTCTAAGAGATAGTAATTTGTTGTCTAATGCTTGTCCTTGGGTGTGCCTGGCAAACAACTTTTTCCAATTCCCGTTGGAATTCCCCAAATTTCCAAAGTATTGGATCATCCTGGGTTACTAATGGTATGGACCAGTCAGCTGCACAGCCTCCCAAATAGGAAAGTACAAAGGCCACCCTTGTGCTGTTGTTAGGGTAGCCTCCTGGTCGGCACAAAAAGTGGAGACAGCACTGGTTCATGAACACAGCATACTTGTCTGGTTCACCAAAGAAGTGTTCTGGTGGAGCCAGTGGAACTGCCCCTGGAAGTACCACTTGCACTGGTGGTGATGGTTGAGGAAAAGGAGTTGGTGCCATCCCGGGTAACAGAAATTGTCCTGCGTTTGCCTGGAGCATTTGCCTTGCCAAATCATCCGTCTGTTCTCGGGCTACAATAAGGTCTCTCCTTAAGGAACAAGTCTCTTGTCTTGAGGCATGCACTTCAGCCCGCAGCTCCCCCATTAATTGGGCTAACTGGTCGGTTTCAGAGGTTTCCATAACGCCCAGGCAGAGTTTTGATGAGGCTTTGTGTTACGCTCACCTGGTCTCTGCGGGGATGTTGGGGCACGGTTGGAGCCCTCCCTCGTCTTGGCTCCCTAGGATAGACTCTCTCCCCCAGCTGCTGCTGAGCCTGTTGTTCTGGACGCTGGTATTGCCCCTGAGAGAAGATGAGAGTCAATGAGAATGGCGTGGTGGTGTCGTGAATTCCCTCGACCCTCTCGTGCCAAAATGAAGGGTGCAAGCGTTTTCCCATGCAAGCTAACCTGTGGTTTTGTAACGCTGAGCTCTCCGTCCTGCTTCGTGTAGCAGAAGCGCATAGAGTGGACCTAGTTGCTTCACTAGTCCATGGAAGTGGTGATCCAGACCGGCTGCGACCAATCCACTTAGAAGGTAAGTCTTTTGGTTATGATTAATGTTTGTTTTCTTTATAATGTCTTTTGCCTTGATTATTAATAGTAATTCTTGCAATGTCTTATCTCTTTCCCAATAGGTGGGATGACGGCCAATTGGAGTCGTGGAGCGAGTCCGGGAATTCCCTTGAGGATGATGGAGCTCCCAAATTAGCTGTTAGGTTGGCCTTTATAATGGAACTCTAGACTCAGGAGTGGTGCTGCCAAGCGTTCGTTATTTATATGGTTTCTAACCTGTTGTGTTCTTTTTCCCTTGCAAGAGAAGACTTTCCTCTGGGAAAAAGGGAAAACCCTCTTGATTCGTCACATACCCTTACCCTTAATGTTGTGGATTCCCCATCTCCTTCTTGAAGGTAGCTTTTCGTTTTTATTGTTTGGGTTTGTATTTTCATCCTGGATCTGATGATCTGGTCTCTCCTCAGTTCCATGTGGAGGTATCAGAGATCTTTTGAGGGTTCCAAGATTGTAAAGGAGAGTATGAGGATTTCGTATCCTGGACTGAAGGAGGAGTTAGAAGTTCTGCAAAGGTTGGAAAGCCTGTACCAATGATTACCTCTTCTGGTAGACCAGGTACAACCGCAGTCTTCATGATCATGGGCTGGTCACTAACTCTCAATGACAGAGGAACTTTAGGGTACGTCTCTACATCACTATTCATGCAGGTTATTCTTACTGCTCGATTACCCTATAAGTCGTCTGGATATAGGAGATCGGCTCTGACGGTGGTACATCGGCTTCCTAAATCTATGCAGGTCTTAGCCATATTTTGTTTATTTCCACCTTCTCATGAGTCTGAAAAGATTTATATGCGCAATAATATATTTCGGGCTTATCAGGGTTGCATTCATAATCTTCATCTCTACTCCATGGTTCTCCTGCTAGCCAGTCTATCTCCATAGGTACTTCTATGGTGTTTATAGGACAGGATCTGGCTCTATGCCCCTTTCTTCACAGGAAAACATAAGGGGGGAGGTGGTAAGGGAGTTTCCATTTTCCCTATTTCTTTTCTAGGAGTTATTCATGTTTTGGTAATTGGCAGAGGAGGGTTTCTATTAGTGGTTTCTTCCATACGTATTCTCCAGAAGGAGTTTTCTCAGGCCTTTATATGTTTCTCTGGTGATACAAACTTAGGATAGCCCTTTACATCCTTCTTTACTTCTACTGGTTCCCTAGGTTCCTTAAGTATTTGGCTGCTTCTAAGTGGTTTTGGGCTACCTGAATGGCCGTCTCAAGTGGGGGTTGAGGTTGTTGTAATATACCTCTGTGCAAATACAGAGGAAGGGCACAAATTAATTTTTCCAATGCGAGCGTCTCTATGACCTCTGGTAGGCTTTTCCTTACCAACCATTGGGTAATGGAATTTTGTACCTGGCCTGCTAATTCTAAGGGGCTTTCATTGGGGAAGAGATGCAGGTCCCGAAATTATTTAATTACAGTAAAATACATCTGTTTGTCCCACCCGTTCTAACGCCCGTTTGATCCCCAGAAAAGGGGTAGTTCCCAATGGATTTGCATTTTGATAGGAGGCTTGCATGTTTTCTTTTAGGAAGGGGGACAGGTAACAGGTTTTTAACCCCTTGTCCCAAGTAAATTGGACAGCAAGCTTCTCAAAGATTTAAAAAAAGCCCTCAAATCCTCCCCTTCCTGGTAAGGTTGGAGTACATCATGGGGAACTATACAGGGTGAGAGCCTGGTTTGAACTAGGTCAATGTTACGCTCACCTGGTCTCTGCGGGGACGTTGGGGCACGGTTGGAGCCCTCCCTCGACTTGGCTCCCTTGGATAGACTCTCTCCCCTAACTGCTGCTGAGCCTGCTGTTCTGGACGCTGGTATTGCCCCTGGGAGGCAATGAGAATGGCGTGGTGGTGTCGTGACTTCCCTTGACCCTCTCTTGCCAAAATGAAGTGCGCAAACGTTTTCCCATGCAAGCTCACCTGTGGTTTTGTAATGCTGAGCTCTCCGTCCTGCTTCGTGTAGCAGGGGTGCATAGAGTAGACCTAGTTGCTTCACTAGTCCGTGGAAGTGGTGATCGCGACCGGCTGCGACCAATCCACTTAGAAGGTAAGTCTTTTGGTTATGATTAATGCTTGTTTTCTTTATAATGTCTTTTGCCTTGATTATTAACAGTAATTCTTGCAATGTCTCATCGTTTTCCCAATAGGTGTGAAGATGGCCAATCGGAGTCGTGGAGCGAGTCCGGGGATTCCCTTGAGGATGATGGAGCTCCCGAATTAGCTGGTAAATTGGCCTTTATAATGGAACTCTAGACTCAGGTATGGTGCAGTCAAGCATTCGTTATTTATATGGTTTCTAACCTGTTATGTTCTTTTTCCCTTGCAGAAGAAGACTGGCAGCGTAGAGCAGAGTTTGGAGGCTCGGGAGCAGGTCTGCAGCTGCAGGATGAAGGCATTACGAAGATGAAGAAAGGAAGTGGAGCTCCGCGTTGCTACAAACCCAGATCAGGTGAGGAAAGGCTCCGACTCCGATAGCGATGGGATGCAGGTAAGATGCGCGCCCAGCGATGGAGTAGCTGGAATCAGGTAAGATACGCCTTCAGCGATGGAGTACCTGTATTCAAGTAAGAGGCGCCTTCAGCGATGGAGTAGCTGGAATCAGGTAAAATACACCTTCAGCGATGGAGTAGCTGGATTCAGGTAAGAGGCGCCTTCAGCGATGGAGTAGCTGGAATCAGGTAAGATACGCCTTCAGTGATGGAGTGCCTGGATTCAGGTAAGAGGCGCCTTCAGCGATGGAGCGGCTGGAATCTAGTGGAGGCACGATGAGATGAAGAATAGGTAAGGACAGCAGTAAGCGTTACGCTGCTGAAAGCAGAATAACGTGAAGCAAAGGAATGTGGGTGGGTTGCCTTAAATAGGCTGGCCCTGGCACCTCCCTTTGGCCCCGCCTTGTGGCTCCAGCTTGCCCCTCCCAGGGACTCTTGCACGTGCTTTCCAATGATAGTCTATGGCCATGCCCAGCCCTGATGCACGTGCCCTAGGCACAGAGTGTGCAAAGCAAACTTTTTCATGAGCCTGGCACCAGAGGCGCCAGGACTGGGTCCATTTGGGCCCTGGGGGTGATGAAGGCCTGGACCTTTGTCCAATAGCCATGACAGTCAAGGCCTTCCTGAAGTCATCAATCCAGTTGGATCCGGTGGTCTACTAAGAGTTGCAGGAGAGACTTGATGGTACTTATTTCAACATTAGGGTTAATCGAGGAAGAAGTCTCTGAGCAATTGCTTCCTGCTTCCTCCCACTCGTCTGAATTTTCAGTGACTTACAGGGTCTCTTCTAATCCTTCTTCCAGGTCTGAATAGTCCGGTAGTTTGGAACCATGGCCGTGGGCAGTAGGGGTTCAACTAGGACAATGTGGGATTTTACCCCCAAGGAAGGTTTTATGCCCAGTGGTCCGATTGGTGAAGGTTGTTGATAGGTGTTGCCATGTACTTTAGGTACTGCGGGTTTGTCTCTGTATCAGGAATTTAACATCCCACTTCTGACACCCTATGTTTGGGTCAGTAGAAGGATGCAGATTCAGATATCGGGTTGACATTTTTTACTGATTATTAAATGATAAGAAAAAGGCAGAACTTTGTTGCTATTTGGGTGTTCCCTGCCTATATAAATAACTACAGTGCTTGTCCGTCGTCGGGAAGTTGTTAAATGAAAAAAGTCTGCTGTCCAAAACAAATTCTAACTGACCCTAACACTATTCTACAAAATTAAGATCAGGAAAATGTCTCCAATCTCCTGATTGTCTTTTCTTGCAATGCTTCTCCTTTGCTTCACACTTCTTAGTAGGCTAACTTAGTCTCTAATCACCTTCTGTGCATGTTCTTGTAACTCTTTTCCAACTTCTTTGGGTTTTCCCTCCTCTGTAGGGATTTTCTTCCAGGAATCCATTTTAACCCTCTGTCTTATCCTGTCATGCTCCGTGGCCGGCGGTGGTCTCTCTGGAACAGGTGGAGATTTATCAGGTTAGTGACATGTCGTTCTCCCAAGATGGCGCCCCTGAGCTCCATTAACATTACATCCTTGTCTCCTCTCCCTGCTCAGTCCCCGCCCATTGGAACTGTGGGAGGAAGTTATCAAAGACCGCAGGCAGAGAGCAGACGCGTCGCTACTCTATGCAGTGCTCGCTTCCACTCAAGACACTCCCTCTCGAGTCTTTGCCCTTAGCCCGCTTCATGCATTTCCTGGTGTTCGCAATTCCCATTCGATCGCCTTCTAGCAGTCTTCTCACTGATACCTTATCTCTCTCTTCTACCCACAAACTTTCCTTGTTTGTCTGTGCCTACTAACATTCTGACTTTTGCAGCAAGACATTCACAGCTGTTGCTGTCCCGCTCTGCATCGGAATTCCGACCTCAGAGTTTTCTCTTCTTTGGCGCATCGGTAGGTTTCATCCCTCTCTCTTCCTAAGTTATGACATTCTCTCCCTTTCACGCTTTAACATTCTACTATCCCATTAGCCCGACGACAGTGCTTACACTCCTGTGTGGTTCAGAGGAAGACCTAAGGGTAATTACTTTCGCTTGTGATACACTACCAGTCTCTCAGTGCATGAGCTTGTCCTCATCTGTGTAGTTCCATGCTACCACAAGACACAGCAAGCCAACACCAGCACCCAAACACCTCATCCTCCGGTCTCGACAGTCCCAGCGCCTAGGACCCGGAAGACACCAGACCACCAGGGTTTTCACACCCTGAGGGTTTCCCTGGAGGTTCTGTCTCCCCTGATTCTGCCTTCCACGAAGAAGGGGAGGTGGAGCCACTGGGGAGATTCTTACCATCATCGTGTTCCAGACACAGATTCATGTCAGTGCTGGAACATTATTGCTGTGCATTGAGCTTGGATTTGATGTATCCTCTACTCCACACTGATCTGCCTTTGGTACTCCTGTAACATATACATCCTTAGATGGGATGTGCTTTCTTGGCAGTTAATGTCCTCCCTCCTGGGAGCTTGGTTTTGTACTATGTTTCTCTTATTGGCTTCCCTTGCCCTTACTTAATAGAATTGTGCGTCTAGTTTGCTACCGTCTCTGCTTAATATGTGTGGTACTTTCCCTTCTTCTTACAGTATTTGTGTCCCACTCTTAATGATCTTTCTTTCAGGTTTACTCAGGGTTCTCTTTCTCTTTCTCTCTGATTTGTTGCACTCTTTATTTCTTAGCCTATTTGGTACTTTCACCTCTTCCTGGGGTATTTGTATCCTGCGTGTAATGATCTCTTGTTCATGTATTATAATGATTCTTTTTTTCTCAATATCATAGTTATGTTTTATCAACTTTACTGTCTCGTCAATTTCACTGGGATGAGTTTCCTTTGTTACATAACTATTTCCCAGCTGTCTCACGTTCTCCCCATTACCTTGAAATCTGTAGGGGACCCTCTCCGGGGCCTTGGCTCTCTCAGGTCCTCCTTGGTTGTTCCAGTTCTTTGCTTTCTCGTTTTCTCTGGCGTCCCACTCTCAGTCCTCTCTCTCTCTGTGTGGACAAGTAACACTGTGGGTAAGCTGGCAGTTCGTGATTTCTCAGCGTACTGGTTTCAGCATTGTTGGACGGGCACCCTGGCCACCATGAAGTCGTCTTGGTCACGCCACCATTGGGATTTATGCTGCTTTCTCCTCAGTTTTTCCTGTTTCGCTCTCAGAGCAGTCCTAAAAGTCACGGGCTACACAGTTCTCCTTGGCTGGCTTTGCCTCTCTCGGGTGTGAGGCTGTCAGGGGGCTTCCCCTGCTTGTGTGCACTTCTCTCTGCCTCACTTTGCTCGTTGCTCTCTCTCTCTCTCTCTCTCTCTCTCTCTCTTTCTCTCACACTCTAGCCTCCTTGTCTCAGTTAAATGAAGGTCTGCTTTAAAGAGACAGATCCTCTTTTTTGCAACAGTATATTTTAGTTTTGTCTTCAGCCACATCTCTAAGTTTTAGACTGTTCTTCACATCGGATGGTCCCATGCATGCCACCATGGGGAATTGCGTAGGGAGTTCCTCACAGGAACGGGAGTCCTTGTCCCCTAAGGGGGCAGGAGGGCAGTCTCTCCCAGTGAGATCCCACTTGCCCACGCCCCTAGGAAGGGTTTTGTGAAACGGGCTCCCATCCCTATCCTCAAAGGGGGAGGCGCCCCCCTTAGAAGAAGGGATGAATCGCCTCGATTTATCACAATATACAAAACAATAACAGTTCATAATTTTTCCGAAAATATTATGAATAAATAAAACAATACCCCTGATACAGAATTTAAAAATAATATTCACAAACAAGAGAACATGAATCGAAAAATATAATTTTTAAAATTATATTCAAACAGTTTCAATTAAAAGGATTTTAAATAGGTACAGCCATTTCAAAATAAACAGGCTGTTTAAAGTTGTGAAACATGTGAGAGGGCAGAAATGTGAGGCGGACAACATGGTAAAGGGTTTTCATTAGATGGCATTTTATTAACTGAAAAGGGTTTGATAAATGCCTCATTATCCCTACCCTGAAGAGAATTTTACTGCCTATCAAAATAAACTAAAGGAAACACTCTAACAAAAGTAATCTGTCCCTCACATTTATGCATACAACCAACTCATGAAGGGAATTTATGGCAATTCAATTATAACATAAATAACAGGTATATCCAACATAAACCCAACAACTGTTTCTCCTTGTAACCTGTGTGAGATTCCCTTTGCCAGATTCAAAGCAGGATTTTCAACTAACAGTTCAAAATAGAAATGCTCTGTTTGGTAACCAAGTTCTAATTATAAAGTTCTTCTCACTTCAAAACGTCTTTCACTTGGGCTTTCACCAACAGTTCAACTAGACGACAAGACTATATCTCTCCACTTATAGCAAAGAGTTCAAGACAACTTCTTCTTAGAAAACAAAAATACTTCCACAGTTCATCTATATCAACATCAATGTTTTGCCAGGATGATTACACAACAGTTCACAAAATACTTTAGTCATCTTGCCACTTCTTCTTCACAGCCTTTAACCATACCACAGTACTTCAATGACTTCTTCCTGGTCCACTACCCTGCCAGGTCTATCACTACAAAGTCCCTGCCCTGGTATACTCGCCTGCCAGGACTAAACACTCCTAACACTAATACAAGTACTTCTGTGGTAAAGTTTACACCAAATAATAACGGCTTTTGTCTTCCAACAACATCAGTGTGGACTTTCAACAACATCAGTATGAACTACGACTTCTGGGAAGACATGATTCACATTGGTGCTGGTTGTTCCACTCTTGTGATTGCCACATGCAATGCAGGTTATGCTTCTCTCCTTCTGAATGCTATCTATCAGGAGGGCTACTTTCCTGCCACTCTTGTTTTCCCACTCGAACATCAACCAAATGCTGATAATGCCTGTTTATCACATTTGCTCTTCTTTGGCTTAGGCAAAGCTTGTTTAGGTCTTTTTCAACTATCCCTTCTTTCTCTCTTTGGAAATAGGGGTTCTAATTATCTTGCTTCTGAATTGCCCCATCTTGGTTTTGACAATGATGATTCTTGTTAACTTGCTTTCGTATTACTCTCTCTTGGCTTTGGCAATGTGGTTATTAGTAACTTCTTTTAATAGTTCCCTCTATAGGGTTTGGCAATGGTGGTTATTGTTAACTTCTTTTAGTATTGGCCTCTTTTGGCTTTGACAATAACTTTGCCCTTTATAAATACAATTATAACCTTCTTGTCTGTTGCCAAAGTTCTTATTCTGCCACTTCAACTTCTTTATATCAGTTCGGTATTCAAAGTTATCACTAAGACATACCCCAGACCTCAAGTCGCTCCTAAGGGGGCACTGGGTCCTACGGAAACTGGTCTGGAACCTATGCCACTGGGAGCAATAAGGGGCCCTTTGTCTGAGACTGAGAAGAAGCCACGGAGAACCCTTCATTTATGTTTATACTGGGGAGCCGCCGGTCATTATTTGGGATCCTGTCCTCTGCGTCCTCCAAGGAAATCAGAAAACTCACAGGCCTGTCATGTATGGGGGAGGCAATAGCAGGCCCTTCTTCTGTTCCAGTCCTTCTGAATCGCATTTCGGTCCTTCAACCTATGCAGCTAGTAGCCTTGTTGGTTTTGAAGATACAGATTGGTTGGCAGAACAGGTGTGTAGTGTAAGGAAGACATGTAATCAAACAGTTAGACACACACAGGTGATCACAGTTCAAGGGTGTTTATTGAACTTCAATTGGATTTGAAAAACGCCTATCTAATCCTAAATGTAAAAATGGGAGAAAGTAACGACCATCAAATAATAATAAAGCAGTCCTAGTTGTGTGTGTTCAAATAAAAGGGCCTATGCTAATAAACCTATTGCCAAACCTTCTAAATACAATTAGTGCAGGAAACAATGTTATGCAAAAGAAAAGTGTTCAAGAAATCATATGTCAGGATATTCAAGCTGTTGGCTTCCTTTCACCATGTTTCCCGCAAGGGACAAGGTAGCACACTCGAGCTTAGCATCGTCTCTGGCTTTTCTAGCACAACGGTACAGTTCAAAACTTCAACATCATGGACTTTTATGCCAAAGTCTCTTTGCCATTCAAAGTGTCTTTTTCAGAGGCCTGATGCAATATGACAAACAACATAGTTCCTTCCTCCCTAGGTTTTCACACATATACATTCTCGGGTGATTTTCTGTTCACCCTGGGTCCCCCTTCGCCAGGCTCAGACCCACCTCAAAACAAAACCTTCTTGGATGATTTTTGCTTCACCCGGATCACCCTCTGTTGGGCTCAGACCCACTTTAACACAAAGCTTTCAATTGATCTCCCCCTGCCGGGCTCGGACCAATTTTTATCAACTTTGCCACAATTGTTCTTTACTGTATCAACATCGAAGACTTTTGATTGTGCGCAGGGTTTTGCTTGACCCATCGTGGGACCACTTCCATTCCCAATTCTCTGCAACTCTTTTCCTTTCCAGCTGGATACCTTACAGAGACCTTCGATTGAGCACCCACGTGGTGCCGGACCACTCTGTCAAAGGTATTATATTACTTACGTCTTTTATCACACGTATTTCAAAAAATGTTCATTGGTCATGTTGCTGCTTGCAACCTTGGCTTTAATACAGACCGGTCTTGTATTGGTCTCCCGAACTCACCAGCTGTGTTAATTTCACTGATACTGCTTTTTTCTTGGAGCCAAGGACAGTACCATAGTGGCTGAGAATTCTGCCCGCCTTGATTCAAGACGCAGGAGGGCCCCACGTATCTCTGACACACAATGCAGGATTCTTCACCCTCTTTTCCTGCTCTTACGCTTTCCAATCTTGAGGGCTCACGAAAGCAACGGTTCCTTGTTGAAAAGGTCAAGGGACAGAGGAAGCCGAGAACGCCTTCCAAGAGTTAAAAGCTAAATTCACATCTGCTCCCATATTAAGACACCCGTGCCCCGAGCTTCCCTACATAGTGGAAACAGATGCATCCAGTTCAGCCATGGGAGCAGTCCTTTCCCAAAAGGATCCCGAAACTAACCAGCTTCACCCAGTGGCGTTTTGGTCAAGAAAATTTTCAGCCCCCGAATTAAACTATGCCATAACCGACAAGGAGCTGCTGGCCACCAAGTCCGCCTTCAAGGCTTGGCGGCACTATCTACTGGGTGCCAGACATACCATCACGGTCATCAACGATCACCGCAATTTACAATACCTAAAGACAGCCAAAGCCCAATCTTCGCGCCAACTCCGTTGGGCATTGTTCTTCGCCGAGTTTGATTTTGTAATAACCTATCGACCAGGTTGTAAGAATGGTAAAGCAGACGCCTTGTCCCGGATTGGAATGGGAGAAGCAGAAATAACTTTAGAACCCGTACCCATAATTCCGGAACAGAGAATCCTTGGCCTGACATCCATACAGACACTGGAGGACATTCAAAACAAGATCCACCAACTCTTTGATTCCGTTGCTCTACAGGACTGGGCAAAGAAAGGTCCAGAGTACTCTGTCATCGATGATTTACCTTATTACCAAGGCCGGCTATTTTTACCGCAAAAAGAACTACAGGAACTTGTCATTTCCCATTACCATGACACCTTAATAGAAGGGCATCCGGGTATTGCAAAAACCAAAGCTAAAATTAGGAAGCAATTTTGGTGGCCCACCTGGCGAAAGGATGTCAAGTCATTTGTCATGTCTTGTGGCATTTGCGCACAAAATAAAGGGGAAAAGAAAAAACCTGCTGGATTATTGCAACCATTAGACATACCACCTACCCCTTGGCATACCTTGTCATTAGACTTTATCACGGATTTACCCCCGTACCAAGGTTACAATACCATTCTAGTTATTGTAGATCTTTTTTTCTAAAATGGCCCACTTCATTCCTTTAAAAGGGATACCTTCAGCTTCAATCCTGGCCAAGGAATTCCTTGAAAATGTGTCCGCCTACATGGCTTTCCTTCAGTGTTAATTTCAGATCGGGGCAGTCAATTCATTTCACATTTTTGGAGGAAATGCTGCCAACTGGCACAAATTGATGTTAGGCTTTCGACCAGTCACCACCCTCAGACTGACGGTCAAACGGAGAGGACCAACCAGACTCTTGAACAGTACCTCCGTTGTATGCTACATCAGTCTGAGGGGAATTGGAAAGACATTCTGTGGATCGCAGAGTATGCGTACAATAATTCCGTACACTCAGGAACTGGACAAAGCCCTTTTTTTACCATTTATGGGCACCATCCTCGAACCTCGGATTTGGACTCACCCCAGCATTTAGAGATGCCCGCAGTGGACCATCTCCACGCTGTTATTACACAAGCCTTTCAAGAAGCAACCATCCATTTGCAAAAGGCTAAGGAAAAATACAAAAAGGATGCGGATCAGCACAGAAGTGAAGCTCCTCAATACCAAATAGGGGACTAAGTATGGTTAGCCACTAAGCACTTACCACTCAAGGGGACTCGGACCTTTAACCCCAGGTATTTGGGACCTTTTTCTGTCAAGGCAATTATTAACCCAGTGGCCGTCAAGTTGGACCTACCTGCTCATATGCGAATCCATCCCGTCTTCCACGTGTCTCTTTTGAAGCCAGTGCAACCAGGAACTAGGCTAACCACTCCACCTGAACCTATCCTCATAGACGGGGAGCCCGAGTTCGAAGTCAAGAATATTTTGGACTCAAAAAGAGTGAGATCAAAACTCTTTTACCTAATTGACTGGAAAGGTTATGGTCAGCAGGAAAGGTCTTGGGAACCTAGTGACCACGTGCATGCACCTCGTTTAGCGAAGAGGTTCCATCGGGAATTTCCAGACAAACCACGTCCAAGGGGGAGAACGACTTTAGGAGGGGCCTTGAGGGGGAGTGCTGTCATGATGCCTGCCCCCGGAAAACCAGACCAGGCTCAGCAGCCCCGGAAGCAGGCATCATGCCACTTGGAGCATGCCCAAAAGCCCCAGTTACACTTTCACTGGGATACCCAGGCGGATGCGGCTTTCAGGAAACTAAAGGATGCCTTTATGCCAGCACTTATCCTTCTGTATCCTAAGGATGAGATGCCGTTCATAGTCGAGGTGGATGCATCTGATTTCGCCATTGGGGCAGTGTTGCTACAACAGGATCCGGGTTCCGGGACGGAATATCCTATTACTTACTATTCAAGCATGCTAATCCAGAGTGAATGAAATTACGGAGTAATAAAAAAAGAACTCCTGGCCATAAAAGCTTCGTTTGAAGAACGAAGACATCACCTACTGGAAGGAAGGTTTTCTGTGGAGGTACGCACTGATCACAGGAATTTGCAGTACCTATGGTCTTTACAGTGTCACACCACCGGACAGGCTCGTTGGGCCTTCTACTTTTCCCATTACGATTTTGTTGTGACCTATATTCCCGAAAGCCGATGCACTGTCTCGCTCTTTGCTGAACGATGTTGAAAGAACCGATATGGGTGCTCCGCTGATCGCTCCAAAACATTTCTTACTCACTCCCACTCCTCAGTTATGGTCAATCTTGTGGGACACCCTGTCAGATGTGGCTAGACCAGCGCTATTATGCCAGCCCCACATATGTGAACGTAATGGATTGGTATTTTTTCAGGATCGACTGTACATTCCCTCTGCCAACCTTCAGACTGTGATTCAACATAGCTTTCAGGATTCTATAGTGGTCACTGAGGAGTTACTGCCACTCACAAATTGATTGCCAGACAGTTTTGGTGGCCGGGATGGGCCAGTCAAGTGACACAATATGTGGAATCCTGTCCCGTTTGTGCTCAAACCAAGATTCCAAGAAAAAAAACCTGGTGCCTCCAACAGCCTACTGAAGTGCCACCCTATCCTTGGCATACCATCGCCACTCATTTTATTGTTGGTCTACCTCCTTCTGAAGGACACACCTGTATCATGGTGGTTGTGTTTCTCTAAAATGGCTCACTTCATTCCGTTCCCAAAGATCCCCACTACCCTCCAGATGGCTCTCGGTTTTCTTCACGAGGAGTATCCTCTTCATTTATTTATTTATTTTTGCATTTACTGCAGCGCACAAAACCCTCGGGTATCTAGGCTGTAGTTATATTCAGGGGAAAATAAGAAGGAATGCATCAGGATGGGTGATGAGTCTTAGGAGGAGCTGCGTTGGTTGAAAAGCCAGGTCTTTATGTTTTTGCGGAAGGTTCAGCAGGCCGGTTCTCCATGGTTTACCAGAGAAGATATTGTCTGATCGTGGCTCTCAGTTCATCTCTTCCTTTTGGAACCAGTTGTGTACCAATCTTGGCATTCAGCGAGCACTGAGCTCGGGCTATCACCCCCAGAGCAAAGGACAGACAGAGCAAACCAACCAGACACTGGAGCAGTTGGTTGGACATCTGGATTCTGCAGATGTGGCATATAACAATTCAGTACACACAGCTACTGGTTTTAGCCCTTTTTTTGTTCCTCTGGACAACATTCTAAGCTGCTGCCTTTCTGCCCAGTGTTACCCAGCGCTGTTCCGTCAGGTGATCAACTGGTGACTTATAGCCAGAACCAACACAATCTGGCAGCAGGTACCCTTGCATAGGCATGTGAGCGCATGAAAGAACTGGTTGACAAGGGACATTTCCCCAAGCCTAGGCTTCGGGTTGGAGACATGGTTTGGTTGCCCTCAAAAAACCTGCCTGTACACAATCTGCCTACCAAACTTGCACCCTGTTATTTTGGGCCCTTCAAGATCACCAAGTGTGTGCCTCCAGTGGCGTTTCTCTTACAGTTACCCTCCACCTGGCGCATTCACCCGGTGGTCCATGTTTCCCTTCTGAAACCCTAAGTGTCAGACACTCCGTCCTCCCTCTGTTAGTGTTCAGGGTACCCCAGAGTTTGAAGTACAGGAGATTTGTGATTCACAGATCTGACGTGTGGTGCTCCAATTTCTGGTGGTTTGGAAGGGCTGGCTACCCGGCTTGTGATTGAACTTGGGAGCCCCGTAGTTTTGTGCATGCTCCTCGTTTGGTTTGTGAGGTCTTTCTCAGGCATCCTTGGAAGTCTGGGGCTCCTGGCCAGCAGGACCCGACATGGAGGCTCTACCCTGTTGCGCTTGTTGCGGCCGCGTTCGGTCCGATTGCCGGCTTCCTTGTTGCAGTCATGTTCGTGGGTCTGCACATTTGTGGATGTCCGTATCCTACCTTCCACGCATGCCAGCCCGCCTGGCCTTGGGACAGCACGGGCTTTTGTTACAATAGGTTGGGCGGTTGGAGCTTAACGGAACTGTGGATTTCTGCACATAGCTTTATCCATAAATAGTAGATATTTGTCTGTTTGTTGCTATTTTTCCAGCAGCCTGTGCATGGAGCTCCACAGGGACAATGCTCCTGCAGTCCCAGATTATGGAAATGTATGATTTTCTAGAGGTTGAAACCCTATTGTACTGTGGCGCTGGATCCGGTGTTAGTCTGTTTCAATTTGGAATGATCAAGGTTCAGTCTTCAATGATAGGTGACACCCTTTTGTGCTTTGGGATAAGCTGTTTTTATTGTACCAGATGGTTAATTGCACGTTAGTGAGTAATGGTTGTCACTCAGTGTGCATTTTTCAGACTTAGGTCATGAGCGGCTTGCTTATGCTTTCAGTGCCGACACGTGTTTTAACCATAGGTTTTGCTCAAGGCAGAATATTAGTACATCTTGTCCCCTGTGGGTCTTGATCAGTTGGGGTCTTAAGGAGGTAGCTGAGCAGCTTTCGTGCCCCGGCTGGGGGATGAGCGGGCTTCTTCTTGTCACAGTGATCGTCTAGTTAGCGTTACAAGCCTTGTTTGGGTCCCATACCCTTATTAGGGTCTTGCTTCCCACAGCGCACCTCATCTCAATGAGTTCAGTTCATTGATTGCAGTTTGCTCGGAACTATTCCGGTTCCTTGTTCTTCAGTGCTCCTGATCCTGCCTTGTACCCCATTGGTGCTGCCTTCCTTTACCTGCCTGATCACTGGGTCTGTTCCTGGGTCTCTGTTCTCTGTCTGGGATCAGCCCTGGTCTCCTGGTTGGTTCCTAGGTCCTTGTTCCCTGTTTTGGGTTCTCTTTGGGGTCCTCATTCTGGTTGGGCTTCCACTTACAGACCACCTACTCTGGTTCCCTTCCTTCCAGTCCCCCAGTTTTCCTGTCCCTGTTTGCCATTTCTTGTTACCGGGGCCTCAGCCTCTTGGTATTGCCCTGCCTAGCATCTCCGTTTGGTACCCTGCCTCATGTGACCAGCACCTTGCCTCCCGAGACCTGCGCACTGCACCTTCGTGGAACCTTGTTATTCTGCTGGATCAAGTCTACTGGACATTGTGTGGCCTCTGTAAGGAACTCATGGTGGCAACAATAAAGACAGACTCAAGTGATGATAGTTCAAGGGTGTTTATTAAACTCTATGCATGAGTGAGAACAACGCCTAATTTAAACCTAAAGCTAAGATGGGAGCAAGCGACGACCATCAAATAATAATGAGGCAGTCCTAGTGGTGTCTTGTCAAATGAAAAGGGTCTATACAAAAAGTAAACGATTGCCAATCCTTACAACTAAGTTACAAAAAGAGTGTGGGATAATGTTCACTAGAAAAGAAAGAAGTCTTCACAAAATGATAAGTCAGGATGGTATGGCTGGGTCTCCCTTCCCCATGTTTTAAGCACAGGACAAGGCGGAACTCCTGAGCACAGCACACTCCTGGGCCTCTCTAGCACGAGGCTCACAATTCCAGTTCAACGATACCAAAACCTTCAGGGGCTAAGTCTCTTTTCTACAAAGTCTCTCGCCTTTGAAGGCCTGATGGATAAAAACAACAAGCAAATGTTCCGTCTGTAATCTTGCATGTTGGGCGATTGCCTCTTAGCCCATTGGATCTCCCTCTGCCGGGCTCAGATCCTTCTTGCAACTTGGGCCCTCCTCCGTCGGGTTCACTACGGGCTTTCAACTGCTGCTTGCAATATTCAAGAGTCTTAATGTCTTTTTAAACAACTTCTCACTGTGGACGACCCTCAGCTGGGTTCACTCTTGTCGACACAATGTTCACGGTTGTATTACTCTTCACCCCAACTCGCAGGCATCCCTCAGCCGGGTTCACATTTGCCAATTATATAGTTCAGTTTGCTTTGGGTGATTGTTCTTCGCTTCTAGGAACTCCCTCCACCGGGCTCGGATCCTCCTTCTAAAGTGGGCCTCCCTCCGTCGGGTTCACTACAGCATTCTTTAACACAGTTCATGAATTTCTAACAAAGTTCATGATTTGCTCATTTTCATTAGAAAGTGTGGGTTCCTTTTGGCATCCCTCTGTCGGGTTCACACTTGCCTTATTCCACAGTTAACAATCTTATCAGAAAGCAGGGTTCCCTTCCCTAGATTTCTCCTGGCAATGGGTCCGAGACTTTCTACTGTACAAGGGATTTGATGTGCCCTTGTAGGACCACTCTGACACCTCACACCACCCTTTCGTAGGGTCTTCTGGTACTTGCAGTTTCAACACAAAACCAAAGGGGCCAGCGAGAGTACTTCGAATGAGCACTCCTGCGCTGCCTGACAATTCTGCAGCTGGCCCTTGTCTGGACTTTCCCAAATGTTCAAACACACACACACAAGTACTTTTTCTCACATTCTGTCACTCGACTGCCATCCTGGCGCTTGTGGAAGCCTTGGAAATTCAGGCACCATTGAAACAGCATACCACGTTCCGCACTAACTTGCACTAGCGGTCTAGTCTTCAGCTGTCATGGCCGCCGCCAGGCTGCTCTTAGCCACTCCGGACCCAAAGCCCTGTGCATTGCAACACTTCAGACTGCTCTGTTGCTTTTGGGCGTTGATGCTGTTTTCCTTGGCTACCCCTGCAGCTTGCTTTCTCCTGCTTCCTGCCGTGAGTTATCCTCTGCATATTCCTGTTCGCGGTTCGCCAATCTTTCTCTTCCTTTTGTGTGGGTCACGTCTCTGCACCCACTCCTGCTCCTTTTCTATGGCGGCTGCTGCAAGCTTTGCCTCTCTCGGCTCTGGTCTTCCGCGAGCCATTCGCTCTCCTTTCTCTCAGCCTTTTTGGCTATGCCATCTCTGGCCGTCCTCTCATTTCTTCTCGGATTCGCTGCTGGACATCATTAGGTATCCAGGGTAGCTAACCAGCATACTGGCACTCCTGCTAGCTGCCCTTCCTGTCTTCTACAGTACTCCTACCTGAGCTTGTCCTGGCATACCAATCTCTGTGGTTCTTGCATCACTGGAAGCTACCGCTCACTACCACGTGGTTCCTTAACAACCGTTCTACTCACTTTTCTCTACTTACCGTGGATTATTCTGCTCTAAGTAAGGGGGTCCTCGCTTATGACACTGGAGTGTCTTCCAGCATTCTTTACAAGGATCTACACCGTACATAGGCATAGTGGCTTCTCTTTGAGGGAGGCCATACCTCTTCAAGAAAAAGCAGAACAATCAAAGAAAGAAAGGAGGCAAGAATCTTCCGAACAGTTCAGATGAATCAGGTGAGGAGGAGGGGAAATTGCATTCATATGAGGTTGCTACTTGCAACCTTGAGCTCAACACAGTTTGGTTCGCTATCAGCTTCCTCCGACTCACTGGCTGTGTTGAACGCGTTGGCTTGTCTTGCTTCTGTAGTCAAGGACGGTACCATGGTAGCCAGCATGCCTTCCTGCCTGTGCTATCGATGCAGGGGGCCCCCATGCAGCATTGACATCTGTTCCTCCACATGCCAGCTGAAATTCCCGGTCTTATGATTTCCCTTTCAGAGGCTTCGCTGGTATGAGATGAAAAGGGCAAGGGCAGTTCTCCGTTCGTGGTCCCTCCGGGTCTCGCTGCCTTTCTCTTCTGTTTGAACTGCCAGTTCAGTGTAGCTGTTTCCTCGTGCATTCGGCCTTGCTCGTAGTGTGCTCTTGTGTTCCGGCTTTATCCCTGTGGGGAAAGTAAAGGGTTGTCAGGTGTGTGTGGTTACTGTAAATTGCCTGAATCTGCCTGACCCTTGTGTTGGGACATGTCAGGTGAACGGCTTTGGTGTTAGTCCATTGTCTCTCACAGTGTGAGAAAGTGTTTGTATCGGAAAGGGGGGGTTTAGAGTTTCTAAACATCCTACGGGTTATGATGGGGTAAAGGTGTTGTACGGAATTGTAGCCTTCGTACTAGGGGGTTTGGTAAACTAAAAAGGGTGAGGTGTGCAGGGTTAGTGAAACAAACGGGAATAACCAGGATTATTAGCGTGAAATGAACAGGGGGGATTGTGGGAATGGTAGTGTTTCCTCAAAGCAGACTGGGAGTTCGGGAAATAATAATCAGAGGGACGTGGAGAAGAATGACTGGGAGTATTTGGGTAGGAAACAGGAAAACAGGGATTCTGGAAGATGTGGTTTCCGAATGTAACAGGGTTTGGGCTTCTAGGGGATGTATCAGATGTGGAAGGGTCATTGGATACAGTTAAGGGAGATTCTTTGGGTGGAAGGGAGGTAGATGTAGAACAACCTACAAAGGGCTCAGGGACTTCGGCCTTCTCGTCTTGACCCCTGGTATAATACTGCATTCACCTGGGGTATTCGCCCGAGTATAATTCCGGGCTCCCCTACCCAGGTGATCCTTCCTCACTCAATCGTCCCCAGGGTTGGTATCTGAGAGCGCCAACTCTTCCATGGCCACCTGAATAAGGGATTCTCGAGGTCTACCTGGGAGAATACCCTCAGGTTTCTCACATCTTTGATGTAGTCTGAATATTAATACAGCAGGACCATATACGCTCATCCCCATTTACCCCCCACATTTGGCCAAGAAGACCGACCTTTCAGTACAATGTGCAGGACAGGCTGATAAGAGGTGCCTCACTGTTTCAGTTTCTCTCTCCTTCGTACATAATTGACAGACCACATCTTCTGGGATGACCTTTTTCCTTCGTAATAACACCTCACGGGTAGGCAAGATGTTCCAACGTAATTTTTGCAAAATAGTCTGATAATATCGATTGGGAAACTGTAGAAGAAGGAGCAAAATAACCCTGCGTCTCTTATGTTGCCAATGTAGGTGGCTCAAAGATGGAATCACCAGGAAGAGCAGGTATGGAGCGCCCACGTAGCACTTCCTTTAACACTGTGATCAGTATGAACTTGCAGTCTAAGAGATAGCACAGCACACACTCGAGCTTTCCCAGCATGAATTAACAGTTCCAATGGCAGCAATCAGGACTGTCGATGGCTGAGTCTCATTTCTTCTTGAAAGTCTCTTGCCTTCAAGGGCCTGAGGTATTCACAAAACAAACAAACACAAAGTTCTCTTTGCAGTTCACGTGGGGTGATGATTTCAACCTCGGGTCCCCCTCTTCTGGGGCAGACCCTTCAAAAATGTTCCTCTTCTTAAAGGATTTTGGGAGATGACTTCACCCCTGGATCTCCCTCGTTCAGGCTCAGACCCGTCTCGACTGTTGGCCGCCCTCTGCCAGGTTCCTTATGGCTTTCAACAAGTCTTCCTGCTATTGTTCTCACAAGAAAGGTCTGTTCAACAGTTCGTCGTGAACCTCCCTTGCTCGGGTTCACGTGATTGCTTTATGTATTTTCAGGGTGTTAGCCTTCCACCTCTGGATCTCCCTCTGCCGGGCTCGAACCCTCTATGACAAGAGGGACAATGTACTTCTCCCTTTCCTGCAGTGCTTCTTGGTTTCTCCCTCAGTTGGGCTCGGATTCCAAACAAGCAGCGGGGCAGTGTACGTCTCTTGTCCCCTCCTCAGTGTCTCAATGGGCCTCATTACGTCCATGGTGGCCACAGAATGAACGGTGCCAGTAAGTACAAGGATTTTATTATACCTCCATTATGACCACTTTGACCTCTTTTGGCAGCTCTTCTACGACCTTCTGGTTTCCGTAGTTTTGCTGAGATGGGGATCTACCAGAGTCTCTTGGAGCGACACCCACATGGTGTCGGTTCCCTCTGCAGCTTGTCTCCCCCCAACACTGTACAGTTCTTTCACAGTTCATTGAAGTTAGGTTCAAACTTGCCCCTTTGCATTCCTCATTCAACACAGCCCGGCACTTATTGGTTCTCCACTCGACTCACTGGCTGTGATGAACCGCTTGGCTTTCTGTGGTACTGGAGTCAAGGCCGGTACCACGGTAGCAGGAGGTTCCCTCGCTCCCACTTATCAGCGTCAACACACTCTCGCTCTGTGTACTTTTGACATCTGTTGCAAGACAGTTGTGCTATTGTCCGCAGTCTTAGACTCTCCTCCACAAAGGTTCTGCATGTTTGGGATGAAAAGGGCAAGGTCACTTCTCTCCTCGTCACCCTCTCGCTTCCTGCCGCCTTTCTCTGTCTCTTGAACTGCTGAGCCTGCTTAGCCATCTCATCGTGCTGTCTGCTGTGCTCATAGTGTGCTCTCTTGCTCCACCTTTTATCCCTGTGGGAAAAGGAAAGGGCTGTCAGGCGTGTGTGGTTATCGCCAGTAATTACCTGACTCTGCCTGACCCTTTGGTTGAGACATGTCAGGTAAACGGTTTCATCATTAGTCCGTTAGTCTGTTTTCTATCACAGTAACAAAAATTATTCGTATTGGAAAAAGAGGGTGTTAGAGGTTTCGCGTCTCCTACGGGTAGGATGGGGAAGATCTGCGAAATGGACAAGAATGACCGGGATGCAGAACAGAACATAGGAAATCGTGGACCAATAGTATTCTGTCATAGGAGATTGGGGTTTCAAAAGATGACAATCAAAAGGCCTGAATTGGAAGAGTTTGCTGGGTAAGCGGAAATAGCGGGGTTCGTGACATTAACAAAGGGGATTGTGGGAATCGTAGTGTTTTGTCTGATCAGGTTGGGAATGCGGAAAATGATAATCAGAGGGACGGGGGAAGAAGGAAGGGGAGTATTAGAATGGAGACTGGTGAAACAATGATTCTCTGAGTTGTGCTTTCTGGGTGTAACCGGGTTTGGGACCTTTGAGGATTGATTACGTACAGAGAGGATGTTGGATCAGGGCAGGAAAGTTCTAAAGGGAGGAAGGGAGGCAGATGCAATACAGCCCATGAAAGCTTCATATATCTCGCCCTCCTTTCCTTGTCTGGCAAGAGACTGCGTCTCCCCTTGGGCATTCTCCTGAGCATAACCCTGTGCTCCCCTACCCAGGCCCGCTCATATGCCTTTCGGGTCAGGATAAGAGAAGGTCTTCCCTTTCTTGACCACCTGAATAAGGGACTCTTGAGGTTTGCTAGGTGAGATACCCTCAGGTATTTCACACTCCTTGATGAATATAGAAGGGATATTTTCCATGGTTCTGTAACAACACTTTAACATCACCTCCAAAGTCGGGGTCTATAAACCCAGCCAGTACATCAATTCCAAACCTCCACATGAGTCCTGATTTGGGAGCCAATCTAATATAAGTTTCAGGGGGTGGAATTAGAATCAAATCAGTAGGTGTTAATCTTCTGGGGCAATCCTTGTGTCCCTGCTACTACACATATCAAACTCAATAAAGCCCTTAGTGTCTACTGAGGGGTCTGATGGTTGGGTAGTTTTTCAAATGTGAGGGTACCCCAACTTGCACCGGTTGAGCCGCATCCCACTCCGCACACCATTCATATTTCTCAGGATGGAGTAAGGCCTAACTTGCCCTATGGTAAAGTGGGATATCCCTCCCTAAGGAAACCAAGGATAGTCTGTGACATTACGTTCAAATCAAAAGTCTGTCTGTGTACAAAACCTTTACTTGCCTCACAACTAAAGATATACAATGTGTAGGGATGTCAGCAACCAAAGAAACAGTGCTCAAAATCAAGTTCCGGGGTTCTTACAGCTCCTTGGCTTGTGTTTCAGCCCCTTCACCAAGTTTCAAACAGTTTCACACAAAAGACCTTGGGGTTCCGTTCCCCAAGTTCAACACAGTTCCAAAAGACCTTGGAGTTCCCTTCCTCAAGAAACCAGCTCTTTTAGCTTCCAAACCACTGTCAGTTCTCTTGACTTTCAAGAGATATTCGAAAACAACTTTGCAAACTTTTAGGCTTTTCAACAGTCCACTTAGCTTGCTCTTTTCCTGAATCAATTCACTACTTGATAGGCACAAAAGCTTTAGTAACTTAAGTCTCCTTGGTTCACTCCAAGTAGGGGTTACTCGGTCTAGGCACAGTTGTCAGACCACACAGTTCACCCACTACAGGTCACATAAATGATAACCCTTAGCACTTTGTTATATTCACTTGTTCTCCTTGGACTTCCTTGCCAACACAGGCTCTCACTTTGAACCTGTGTTAATTGTCCACTTGCAGTTCCTTTTCTCCTTGGCAGTTTCTTGCCTCAGCCACAATGTGACTTTTCACATCATTCACTTTGTGGGATCTTTTCCTTGTCACCACGTTGTTTTCACATTTCACAATTGTGCTTATTACTTGCTTTTCACTTGTTTTCTCAGCCCTTGTCACTGGCTCTTTTATTTGTGGTTCATACTTTCACATTGTCCATTAATGCTTGTGACTTGCTTTCATTGTATTCGAAATTGCACATCACTTTCATTTCACTCGTACAATACTTTCATGTACTTTGCATAACTTGTCCTTAGTTCAGTATTCAATAATGCATAAAATACTTTGCAGCTTGTTCAGCATTCACAAATCTTTCGGTCTCTCGACACTTTTTTCATAAGGTTTCCTCTGATCAGCATCTCTTTGTGCCCGAACCCAGCCCATGGTGCACCCCGGCATGACTGTTCCCTCTCCGTCACTCACCGGTATCCGGCAGTTCCTCTGGGTGCTTTTGGTTTTCTCCTCTGCAGTCTCTCGCTCCCCTTTCACTCGCCGGGTGCTCAGACAAGCAGCGCTCTCCTCTTTCAAACCTTCCTGCTGCTTTTGGCAGCTCCCTGGAGTCTTCAGTGTTCCCCAGCTTCTGCTGGGGACAAACAGCACTATATTCTGCAGGGCTCCCGACCTTCTCACAGCTTCCAAAATAAGGGGTGCTTGACTATAATCCCTGGTCCTTTAGGCTATAAAATATCTATAAGAACAGCAATGTGGACCAGTGGATGGAGGATAAGTCGCACTTATTTATCGTTTCTCATATATCGATACATTTCTTACAAATCAATTTTCATTTTATTATATATAAATATTGAATCTTTTAAGACAAATCAGTTTACATAAGTAATTTTCCCAAAAATATTAGCACAACATTTTTTCAGCTCACATCCATTTCCCCACCATTGATTCACTCTCATTCCATCTTCACACACTATCCTAAATTCACACACGAATGACCGTCTAACATCGGTCACTAACTACTCAATCTGTATGTAAATATTGCCACAGATCTTTGGTCAAATCTGGACCAAAAATCTGTGGGAATATTTACATACAGATTAAACTGATTTGCTTTTAAAGATTGAATATTTATATATAATAAAATGAAAATTGATTTGTAAGAAATGTATCGATATATGAGAAACGATAAATAAGTGTGACTTCTCACAGCCCGTTCAGGCTGGAGCGTCTTTCTCGCTCTCCTGCATTTAGGTGACCACTACACCGGCCCCTCTACAGCCTGCTCTGTACCGGGTTGCCGTTTCTTCATCCCAAGGGGGTATCTTCCTCCAGGCGGGACTCTCTTTCCAAGCGGGTCACTTCTCCTTATACACACCTGCAGCCTTTCAAATGGCTGCAGGCGTAAGACCTTTGCCTGACCACAATTAGTGGGACATGCCACCATGCCTCTCCCTACTCCCCAAGGTCCCTTCACCCAGGTGATCCTCCCTCGCATATCCACGCCCAGGGGCAGGATCCAAAAGCTATGGCCTTTTACTGGTCACCTGAGAAGAGGATCCAAAGGGAGCATATGGGAGGATGCCATCAGGTTTCTCACAACTGTTTTACGTTTTTTGGATCCAATTCAAGTACGAGACTTGTTGTTCAATGTTGTGAGGGTAGAAGATGGCTCTGTATGGAATTTTAACAGAGTTGCCAAGTAATCAGGAAGGGGCCCAAGAAATGAGAGGGATGTTTGGGTCAATGAAGGAAGCAGTTAGATGTGGAACCAAGAAAATAATGGCAGTATGGTGGATTAGGAAGTGAGTGAGAGAAGTGACAGTAGTGGATGTACAGGGAGAATTGAGGGTAGTTTTATAATGAGAGAGAAGAGCGTCAGAAGACCACCTAGGCGGACAGAGGATTATAACATGTCTCATTAGTGTTATGGGTAAGACCAAGAACATCACTTAAGTGTTTCTTGCACCGGCAGATGGTCTTACACAGATGTTTAAGTTATTGTATATACATTTCATGACACACACGCAGAAATGTTGTCACACACTGAATGATGTGGAGTTCTTAGTTAATTATTGTGTTATAGTTTTAATCACCCTGCTGGTTCATAATATGTCATTTCTCCTATGTTTTAGATTCAAATAAAAAATTGTGTGGGTTGGGGATGTGTTGTGGCTTGATATAGAGATTGGAGTTTAGAACGTGAGAGATAGGAGAACGATGCGAGGACGCCAACGTTGAGGGATTGCTTTACATGCTGCTATGAAGGGTACAGTTCTTAAGATGAAAATAGAGATGTCCCTACCTCTTCCCAATGTTCTTGAAAGGGGTTACTACACAGTCTTCTTTGCCGGTCGTGGTGGTGCATCTGCTCAGCTTCATCTTCAATTACCAGTCTTCTTTGCAGGTGGATAAAGAAAGGCTGTGTTAGCTCCCACTGTCACATTCCAGGTGTGTGTGTGGCTTGCTTGTCAGGCCTGACTCTCCTCGTCATTGCTTACCTTCTTCCTTGTTGCTTTGCTGCCTGTGTGTATGTAACCTAGAGTGAGTGACAAACGCATGGAGCTTTTATGGGTCCGGTATAGCTGCTGTAACAGGACTGCATTTGCCCATCGCCGTTTCTACATAGCTGATGATGTACCTAGTGCCATCTAATAAAGGTACTTACCTGCAGATGATGCCTCATGCCCCCTCGTTTTTGATATTACAGAAGGATTAGCAATTGAGGTTAGCAGGGCGAGAGTGGAGTACATACATCCATCCTGCTTCCTATCTCTACTCCAAGTCCCTTAACTGTCATTCTTGAAACCCCACGGTTCCCTTCATGCTACCTTAGCTCATCTGATTCCAGGCCTACCTCTGCATTCACACATAAACATACTCACAGATACAACACACACCTACGTGCACAGAGGCACCACTGTTCCCAAGCTTCAGCAAGCAGACAGAAGACTTCACAGAAACGAGGCGGCCCGCTATGTGTGGTCGGGTCCACTCTACTGTAGCTTTTAGGCGAGGTGGTCCCCACACATCACTGGGTAACTCCTTGGTTCGTTGGTGTCCGGGGGGGGTTGTGAAGAGAGTCCACCTCCCCTTTCTCCTCACCTGACTCCTCCGAGGTAAGTACACAAGGATCCGTCTCAACCTTGCCTGGCTTCTCCTTAGTCCTTGGAACCTTGCCTTTCTGTGTTCTGGTCTTCTTTTCGTGAAGATAAGGTCTGGCCCCTCCGGAGGCCACCTTGACAGAAGAGTGGACCTGTCACCGGGGAACCCCAGGGGGCCAGCCTCAGCTCTAGGGAAAAAGCCCGAAGGCAGAAAAAATCCTAGTCCATAGATGGGTTCGGAAGGTAGGTCTTTTAGATGGTACAGATCTTTAGTTTGCAGTTCCAAGATGCCAGGTGTGATGACGTAGTCAATGTAGCTGAAGGCAGGAATCCAAGAAGCAAAGCCAAAATACGGAGAGGAAGGGTAGCAGACCCTGTGAGAAGGGTAGGAAAAGGAAGGTATAGAAATGAAAAGGTATACAGAAGTAAGAAGCAACAGGAAGGAGACTATCGTACCAAATCAGGGAGAAGGCAACAGGAATGCCTCAAGTAGTCTGAAGCAGCGCTAAACCACCGTGGCGGAATGGAAAGGAATAACTCGCCAGAAGGTAGTGCGCCGAGAAGGTAGAAAAGGTAGAATAAGCAACAAGGGCTCAAGAGCAAAGCGCAGCGCTACCGCGCCTGTTAAAGGAAGAAATTACCAGCCAGAAGGGCTGAGAGAACAGCCGATAGCAAGTCCAGTAAGGAAGCTCCTGTTCACGGACGCGGAACACAGTGCGACAAGCACCCTCGCGGCCGGAATACCAGGTAGAAGTAAGGTAGATAGAAAGTTGAGAGCGATGGAGGAAATAGGGAAGCGGAGAGGCACCGCAGCAAATATAAGAGCGGCACCCGTGAACACAGAGTAGAACTGTAGCACGAAGACAATAGAAAGGAAATGGACAAGGGATAATGGGAAGGAACAAGGTGAAATAAGGACGAGGAGGGTAATACACAGGATGGCGATAATCCACAGTCGGAGCGTTGAGAAAGTGAAACAACAGATACAACGCGTCAAAAAGTGGGCGGAGCCAGATTATATAAGCTCCAGCGTCATGTTGGGCGCCATGTTGGGTGAGGACTAGACCGCTCACCGTCGGAACCGCCAGCGATACCAATGTTTCCAATCCTGGGTCCTGACAGGGGGGGGTGAGGAACTGAGCTGTTGGCGGTCAAGATGGGAGAGGCAGGTAGATTGAAGAATGTGGGGGGAGGCATACTTCCCAAACCTACTGATTTAGGCAGTAGGTTACTGCTTTTTGAGCAGTCCTACTGCCTACATATTTGGGTGACAGATCCTACTTCTTTTTACAGGGGCAGGTAATTTATGTGACTCTAGGGCAGGCTTCTTGAGACCGGCCCCACAACAAAGCATGCAACATATTAGTCTGTCTGAGTGGTGGGCAGGTAAGTGATTACTTTGAGTGATGGGCTCATACCAATCCAGTGATGGACAACTACATGGCTCTGCCCTGCACTCTGCCGGGATAGGCCTTACGTGAAAAACCAGTAAAGGCAAGTGGCAGAGCGTACCATCATCACACAGCATTTGGTGTTAACTTGCCATTCAGAATTATACATTTGAGCATCTTTCCATGTTGTGCTGTTTGATGGGTTGTGTATTTTAGAATGCGCCACTGGTGCCAACAATGTAGGTTTTGCATTTTCCTTTGATATCACTGTTATGCAAAGTTATCATAGCTAAAACACCCGATTTTAATTTTGGCGGGTGAGAGCCCATTGAAATGAACGGGCGTGCAGGAGGCTTGGCGTGTGATGCAGCTCTTTACAAGGCGGGTGACACCCGCCAAAAGCGTGTGAGTTGAGAGCTATGAAGTATTATTTTTGAAACTTGAAAAATCCTACATATTTTTGGCCACAGAATGTTGGCAAGTATGGGGAGGATGCAAGGAAGGTAGGCAAGCGAGCAGCTGGGGGGGGGGTGAGGGGGGAATATGAGTCTATTTTACCCCCAGCTCTTGCCTGATAGTGTGTGACTTTCTGGGGCACAGTTCCTTACTCCCGGGCGGCTCAGGTAGGGGATGTAGAGCGTTATTTGAAGAGCAGCCCTTTCCCATTAGACGTGAGGGTAAGCCCCGCCCCTCCAGTGCTGCCCCGGTGTTCTGCATCCGCCCTGCCTGTGCTGTCACTGCCTCCGCTAATCCGGAACAGGAAGCCGCCTCTCCCGCTATGTTTATTGCTTCTTTTTCGTCACTTCCTGTGATTGTGGGAGGGGACTCTGGGGTCGGGAACAGAAAGACCCAGGACTCCAGGAGAAGCAGCTGTAGGAAACTGCAGAGTAACGGGGTAAGAGGTGCCGGCCGTCCTCGCAGATTCCCCCCCCCCCCCAGGCCACACCCCCCTCAAGAGTGGCAAAGCCACGCAGCCCCAGAAGCCCGGGAGGGAGGAAAGAGGACCCCAACTATTCCCACACGGGCACTGGACTACATGAGGCCAGAGGAACAAGGAAGGGGGGCGGAGAGGCTGCTGAGCCCCCCCTACAAGGTTTCGCGCGGTGCTGCACTTACTTAGCTTCCTGCGGGGAAGCTGAGCGCCCCCCTGCAGGGTCTCGCACTGGGCTGCCCTTACTTAGCCTTCTAGGGGGAATGAGGGGTGGGGAAGCTGAGCGCCCCCTGCAGGGTCTCGCACTGGGCTGCCCTTACTTAGCCTTCTAGGGGGAGTGAGGGGTGGGGAAGCTGAGCCCCCTCCCCCTTGCAGGGTCTCGCACTGGGCTGCCCTTACTTAGCCTTCTAGGGGGAATGAGGGGTGGGGAAGCGGAGCCCCCCCCCCCCCCCTGCAGGGTCTCGCACTGAGCTGCCCTTACTTAGCCTTCTAGGGGGAATGAGGGGTGGGGAAGCTGAGCCTCCCCCCCGCCCCCTTGCAGGGTCTCGTGCTGGGCTGCCCTTACTTAGCCTTCTAGGGGGAATGAGGGGTGGGGAAGCGGAGCCCCCCCCCCCCTGCAGGGTCTCGCACTGGGCTGCCCTTACTTAGCCTTCTAGGGGGAATGAGGGGTGGGGAAGCTGAGCCTCCCCCCCGCCCCCTTGCAGGGCCTCGTGCTGGGCTGCCCTTACTTAGCCTTCTAGGGGGAATGAGGGGTGGGGAAGCTGAGCCCCCCCTGCAGGGTCTCGTGCTGGGCTGTCCTTACTTAGCCTTCTAGGGGGAATGAGGGGTGGGGAAGCGGAGCCCCCCCCCTGCAGGGTCTCGCACTGGGCTGCCCTTACTTAGCCTCCTAGGGGGAATGAGGGGTGGGGCAGCTGAGCCCCCCCCCCCTGCAGGGTCTCGCACTGGGCTGCCCTTACTTAGCCTTCTAGGGGGAATGAGGGGTGGGGCAGCTGAGCCCCCCCCCCCCTGCAGGGTCTCGCACTGGGCTGCCCTTACTTAGCCTCCTAGGGGGAATGAGGGGTGGGGCAGCTGAGCCCCCCCCCCCTGCAGGGTCTCGCGCTGGGCTGCCATTACTTAGCCTCCTAGGGGAATGAGGGGTGGGGAAGCTGAGCCCCCCCTGCAGGGTCTCGTGCTGGGCTGCCCTTACTTAGCCTCCTAGGGGGAATGAGGGACGGGGAAGCTGACCCCTCCCGCCCCCTATTTGCATTTCAGAGTCCAACCCCCACATTTCCGGCTCAATAATCCTGGAATTTAGGAAATGTTAAATACAATAAAGATGAACTGTCCATTCAATTCTCAGGCAGTGAACGAGTATTAATCCCTAACGTGTGTTGTGGGTACATCATTTACAAAGATCTTGATCTGTTGTCTGGTATACTTTCTTCAGCCAGCTCTGTGTTAGAGGCCTGCCCCTGGATCACTGGGGCAGGCCCCACAGGTGTCGGGGTCACCCGACAGATACATTTGGAGCTGCGCTCACGCAGCCAAACATTCAGTAGGGGGCACCCTGCATGCCCCGGTTCACCGGAGCGTATCACAGTGACTGGGGGTACCGAGCACACTGTGGCCCGGCTCTGGGGGCACTCAGGCTGGGGTCCTCCCAGCGGCCTTGATCGCACAGCAGATCCGATCGATAGGGATGGCGTTGCCCAGCAGGGGCACCGTCCTGATGCCGGGCCACGTGGCAGGCCTTGGGCATGCTGCATGGCACCCACCTGCTGCTCTACACATGACACAGGAGTCAGATCTTGGCTTGACCGACGAGTCGGAAACGGCTCGTCTCTTTCATTGTCTTGGTCACTTGGGTACCCCAATACCCATGTGACCAAGCCTGCCAGAGGGTTCATCAAGCACTTAAATGTCCTGTGAGACGAAGCAATGCTCCTAGTACTTAGATGTAACCCAGGAATTACTCATTGTTATTTGTACAATTAACCTATATCTCCCCTCACACACCGCAACTTCGCAGCTTAGTGGAAGGCACAGCTTCACTCCATACACCATGCACAACATAAAACAAGAACACGATTGCACATCACCTCTGCCATAAGAATGAAGCCACTTTTAACGAAAAAATTCAAACTGTAGCTTCCCCCATAACTCTGTTGCCTTAAACACAATTCCCCTTTATTCCATAGTATTCCTCTGCTGCGCCCATACCCACTCCATTTAGACATGGGTGACTACCCGGGTCTTGGCCTCCCTTGCATAACCATAATGGCTGAACTGCACACACTCATAATAGCGCCTCCCAAACCTTTCCCAAATTTCTGGACACTTGTCCGTCCGAGGACGTTGCAACCAAAAGCGCATTGGGACCATAATTATGCAGGGTTTGAAATCAACCCCTGGCTCACTGCTCTTAGAGAGGCACAGTTCCACCCTACTGATGAGGTCCAATGTGGGGTTGCTGTCTGCACTTTTGTTCAGAGGAGAATTGCCTGGCATTTCGGTGCTAGACTGCCCCAGGGCAGAACAAATACTGAGATTTTACGGATATTTCTCCTCTGTGAAAGAGATAGTGAGCTAAAGAATCTGGCTAAGGCTGTCGAAATCAGGACTAATGGCCGGTAGAGGGACTCCCAGGACCCCCTGGTTTTTGTTTGATTTAGATTATTCCAAGATTGCAAAACTGCATGCTCCACGTATAAGGCTACTTGGCAGCTGTGAGAAACCCGAAGGTGTCTCACCCACTGGTCCCCAGAGATCTGTGGGCCAGGTGGCCAGGACATGGCCATCGCTATTGGATCCAATTCCTGGGGGTGTGTGGCTTGGTCACCTGGGCGGGGGGGGGGTCTTTGGTGAGCGGAAGTGGGACACTGAGGGTTGAGACACGGTATCCCCTTCCCTATAACACCTTTTCCCCATCCCACCCTGTAGGATATTTAGAAGCCCTAACCCCCCCCCCACTTTCCCACACAAACACTTTCTTACACGGTAACAGACAATGGACGAACACCAAAGGAGTTTACCTGACTTTTCCCCAACACTCGGGTCAGGCAGAGTCAGGCAATTAACAATAATCGCGCACACCTGACGCCTTTTACCTTTCCCAACAGAGGGTTGCCGAAAGAGAGCTAGGGGAAGGAAAGCCCAGCTTTCTGATGAACTGAACAATGCATGAAATGTGATAAAGGAAGGCTCTAGTGAACCAGATAGAGGGAGGCCCAAGTTGCAGGAAGGATCCGAGTCCGGCGGAGGGAGATCCCAGGGGCGAAGAGCACTCACCCAAAGAACTTTTGTTTGTTTGCCGTTTTACAAAAAGGGGTGAAGAATAGTGTGACGTAAGTGAACCCGGTAGAGGGTTGTGCACCTTGTTGTCTAAATGGACATTAAAGCTCATAATGATTACGAGCGGTATCTGAGAGGCCGTAGTGAACCCGATGGAGGGAGGCCCGGTTTTTGCAAGGAGGATCCGAGCCCGCAGAAGTAGATCCTAGGTGCAAAAAGTGATCGCTCAAGGTGTAAGATCACTGAGAGAACTATTGTTTGTTACTTTGCATCAGCAAACCTTCTAAGACAATGGACTTTTGCAGGACAGAGACTTGGTCTCTGAAGGCGTTTTGATATCGTTGAACTGAACTGTGAACCTCAGGCTTTCGAGGCCTAGGAGTGTGCTGTGCTCGAGAGTCCCATGCTGTGCTTCAAACTTGGGGAAGGGAGACCCAGTCATACCATCCTTATTTATCATTTTGTGACAAGATACCACTAGGACTGCCTTATTATTTGATGGTCTCGGCGTGCTCTCATCTTTAGGTTTAGATTAGGCATTTATCTCACCCATTATAAAGTTCAATAAACACCCCTGAACTGTGATCACTTGTCTGTCTTTACTGTTGCCACCATGAGTTCCTTGCACACCCCATACTAATAGTCGAAGATTTCTGGATTGTGAAAGTTGCTGCCGTTAAAGCTTGCTCGCAAGGAAAATGGCCCTGCATCACTAGATATACGCGCCCACTAAAATAGGCCAAGCGTTTGTGACCCATAGATGTTCGTTGCATGAGTATAGCTGTCATCACTTGCCAGTTCGAGTGCGAACATAGGAAAAATGGTTTCTTATAATCTGGTGTTGCTAAAATTGGTGAATTACTGGTCGCAGCTTTAAGCTCCTGGAAACTGGTGATCATTTCTTCTGTCCAGCTGATTGAACCCTTCACTTTTTGCGCTTCCTTAAGTCCTTGCAATAGCGGTCTTGTGTAGCTAGACTAGTCAAAGATCCATGACCTACAATAGAGCCCTAGGAATTGCTGAATTTGCTTAACGGTAACTGGCTCTGGTGTGTTTTTCACTGCAACTGCTCTGTCTGGCATTTCTTTCCTTCCTGCCGGTGAAATTACTTGCCCTAGGTACACTACCTCTTGCTGACAATATTGCACTTTATCTTTGTCCACCTTGTACCCCTTGTCGGTGAGAAGCATTGCGTCTTCTTGACACTGTTGCTCCAAGGTGCTACACGCTAACAAATCATCCACATACTGGATCATTGTGCTGGCATGTGCTAATACCCCCCTATGGTAACGTCATTTGCGGAACTCTTTTCCACGATACGTGAACGCAGTGAGATAATGGGAATGTGGTGCAAGGGAACTGAGAACAATAGTGTTTTTTTTTTATTTTTTTTTTTTTAAATGAATCGTAGCACAATGGTAGCAGAATTCGGAATCACTGGACATTCCATCTCAACGATATTATTCCAATGGCGTAAATCCCATCCTCTGACTTGACACCTGCGCTTTCTTTACTGGATATATTGCTGTATGGCAGGGTGACACGGATGGGTGTATTATACCTTGTTTACACAATGCCACAAGGTATCCTAGATCCCTTGACATGAGGTATTGCCTCACTCGGGAAGTATTGCACCTGGCTTTCAATTTATCTGTACTGCTCCAATGCCTTCCAGTGACCCCCACATCATTGGGATTACTGGTCCATAAATGGCTTGGTAATGGGTCTAACAATAGACCTAGTCTGCGGTACCTCTCCATGCTCTATCATAATTTGGCAAGGTATTCAAATCTCAAATATCATTTGCCCTGTGTCCTCGGTTTCCTTTAACATCCTGCACCCTACTGAATGGCAACGTTGGATCTATACACAGTACTGTGCACCATTCCCCTCCTTCCTCGTTTGTGCCTAAACAAATAACTCTGTCCTTCTTTGTAATCACTGCTTTTGTGTGCAAAGTAATAACAGTACCTGGTGTTTTTTTTCTTGTGGGACAGCTGGCCGAAATAAAAACTCTCCTTGATGTAATATTTAGTTACCCGTGTATCAACCATAAAAGTAAATGTACAGTCTCCTATCGTCACACCAACCTGTGGTTCCTCTTCCGGATTGGTGGTAATAGACAGGACTGGACACACCAGATTTCCCTGTGGGCTGTCCTAGTGAGGATATGTGCTCGTACCCGGGATCGGGAAAGGATTAACTCCTAAAACACTTGTTATGACATTTAAGAATGATCTACTATAACATTTAAATTTAGGTTGGCTCACAGAACCCTTACCTGCGGGCAAGAAGATGCATTTCAATAACAGCTCGTGTTCTTTAAGAGGAGGAAAACTGCTGTGTTCCCTGCTGCAGCCTTTCCGACACAGAATGTACTCTGAATTCGGTTGCAAGATAAATTGCTTTGAGCTAGGAAAATGAGGAACACATAAGCAAGCGTTTGATTCGGCTGCCGGTAAAAGTATACACGGCATCAAAGGCCAAGAAATCTGCTTAAACTAAAGCCTGTAGAGATACGTTTACTTTATAAGGGTTGAAGAAACGTGCATTCAATTATTGCAGCAGCAAATAATGGTCGCAAAGCGACTGTGCCAAGACGGCGAAGCGGGCGGGGCAGGCAGGGAGCAAAAGGGAGGTGGGAAGGAAGAGGGCGAAAGGAAAGGAAGAATGTACTTACTCTGAAGGGAATTTCAGGCAGTGTGGCACAGAGTCATGATTGTAGCAACGCACAGGCTGAATTCCTCAGAGTGCTTTTAAAGGAATATGTGTGAAGTAACGACTGACATGTTTAAATCAACTAGAACGTGGAAGGTGCATGCCAAATGCAGACCCATTGGAAAAAATGTTGGAATGGGGGAAATGGTTTATTTACAAAGTTTCCACCTGTTCCATAAAGAATAGCAATTTATGACACTTGGGAAAAGGGTTCCTAGCCCAGGATTGTATAGCTGTCTGGTACACTTGGATGTTGCACATAGGTCTGTGCAGCCTCATGCGCTGGGTACTGAACTACCTGTGCTTGATGTGGCTGCACGGATACTGGGGCATATGGCATATTTGGGGGTTGCATTTGTGACAAGGGATGAGACACAAACCTACCTTGTGATCTGTTTGGGTTAGTTCTAGAATCCTAATAATATGGCGAGCTACACATGCAATGCCACGCTAAATGCCCCATCCTTACACAAGACCAACACTCCCCTCCAAATTGTCTGCCAAACCTAGGCCTCATCCCTCTGGATGTAACCACTCTCCCTTTTATGAACACCTCATCAGCCCCTCTGGAAACTTCCTTCCCATCTCCCTTCTAGCTGTGTCCTAGCCATCTGCCCATCCCTGTGCCATATTCTGTTAGCACTGCCCTTGCTGTCCCTGCTGTCATTCTGTGGAGTTTGTAATCATTTCCCCTTCTAGACTTGGCTAGTTTCTTCTGTACTAACTTTGCTTCAGCTTTCTGTGCCTGTTCTGTGGCTCCTTGTACTGTTTCCTACAATGATGGACTGTGTGTGTTTGAATTTCAGCCCATCCTTTTGCTTCTATTCCCACTGCCTTTCAATCAATCTGTACATCTTTGGGGATTTCCTTCCTGAAAATATGATAAAAATATCACATTTCTTTCCCATGCCTCCCCTGTCTTGGCTCACCACATTTCCTGGATCTGCTGAATATACAAGGCCGGATCATCGTCCACCTTCCTAGTACGAGCCTGTTGTAATGTGCTTGAGATGGATGCATGGAACGTATGATGTAAGGGAGAATGTTGTGATATGAGTGAGAGAATGTTATCACTCTCTTCCTCCGCTTTGCTTTCACACTCTTCATATGTGCTGTCACTTGCTTTACTGTATTCATGGAGATTAATTTCATAAGTGTTCACTTGGTTACTGTATTCATTCTGTGTCTTTAAATGTTCATTACGTGTGTTTCACACTTGCTTTTATTTCATTTTCAGGTTTATCAAAGCTTACCCCCCCCCCCACACATGTTTTGGGAGCTATGCGAGCAGTGCTCGCGTTCTGCAATCTTTGTTGTGGGTTGCCGGTAGAACTGCTCTCTATATGCGGATGCTACCGATGGCCTGCATCGCCCAGGAGTCTTGCGTGCCACACAGCACCGGCTGTGGGCACAAGGCAGAGGAGACTCCAGCGGCTTTGAGCCTCTCACCTTCTCTCCTCTGCAATCACTGGCATCCAGGCAGGACTGTCCACGGCAGGAATTCTCCCCTCTCAGGCCCACAGTTCCCAGCCTGGCTTCTCTCCTGCGGGTTTCCCCCTCCTTGCTGGCAACTCCATCTTTTATGCACCTGTGACCTGATAACAGGTTGTAGGTGCAAGCCATTCAGTTCAACTGCTTGACCGCAATTACTGCTGTTCTCTGGACATGCCTGACCCTCACAATAGTTTCCAGGACGTTTCCTCGTCTTAGTACTAGAGTGGTGTAACTGTATGTTGGTGTATACAACTCCCAGTCGCCTCTTCCCCATACTAGAGTGGTATGACTGAGGGGCAATGGGAGGAAATAATTGGCAATAACCTATGAATGTAGGGAGATTGTAAGGGGGGGCTATGAGCACATCTTGTTTATTTTTTTTAAAACTACTTTGGCCTGTTTTTTCTCTGAAACAATGTTAGGCGGTTGATATGTTTACCTTTCCTGAATAGGGAAAAATCCTCCTATTTAACCTCTTCCTGGTGTCACTACATTGTTGGCATTTTCCAGGATCACAAGGCATAAATTAGTCTTGCAAAATTGATTAGTCGAGACTGCTAAATAAAAATATTTTGATTAGCAATTCAACGTATATGATTAGCAAATTTGTATATCCGTAATTCAATCGGGGCCAATGCAAGATATGTTTCACCTGTACGGCAGCAGGGCCTACGGACCTTGCAGGCTTGTTTCATCACTAGTGCTATAAATAAGATGCCTTTTGTTGGACATGTGACTGGATACTGCTAGCCTTGCAAATTCAACAGGGCTTACCACCAGTGCCTCGCAAATAGTCAACAATTCCCAGAGCTGCCTACACTAACCGCATCTCTCCACCTTAATTCAAGAGGACCAAAGCTGGAGGCTCTAGTTTCCCAGCCACAGCTGCCAAACACTGGAACCGCCTCCCTCCCACCCTACATGCTGAACTCTCCTACTGGACTTTCCGAAGAACTCTAAAAACACTACCATTTGCCTGAATGCTGGACACAGCCCTTGCCTGGTCTGAACTTTGAAGCTACAGTAACTTTTACTGAATAACTATTACACTATGCTTATCCCAATGTCTGTACATTTCTGAGTAACTCGTCATACAACAGTGCCTTGATGCTCTTGGGCTTAGTACGTTATACAAATGTAAAAATAAATAAAATAAACACATATCTATCGGCAGAGCCTTTAAATGGCACGCTCCTTTTTAGTGGTGGTTCATTGATGAACCATTGTTTCTGACAAGTGTTCACTTTCCCATCGCATGATATGCAGTAGCAAGCTTGAATCTGTCAAACAATGACTACAAGAAGTTGACCTTATCATACAATACCTTTTATGTGTTTCTAAGTCTTAAACGTGCAGTTACCAAACTCCTAGGATGTTTTTTAGCTTAAAATTACTTTGTGTTCTTGTAATTTTCAATTCAAGAATTAGTAACTAAAGCTACGGCCATAGTGTGTGTTCTCAACATGGGTTTATAAATTTTTCAGTTTCAAAACATCTCTACAAAACAGAGTGTTATTTAAAACCAAAGTACTAGTTCTACCAACTAAAGCTGGGAAGATATTTGGTTATGGGCCTTATTTTGCAGACTGGTCTCAAATCCCGGCTTCACAATTAACTAACGTGTGTGATCCTTGGAATCATTTGATCTCACAGAAGTGCCCACGAGCCATTCAGTTGACATGTGTCTGCTACACAAAAAAGCTCACTCAAGGTACTGCTTCCTATATAATAATGATAATGCCACTTAATCTGGACAGCAGAGTTATTTGTCTCTTGGCTTACTTAAAAAAACCTTTGTAATGTAACTGACCATCATCACATTTAATATCCAAGGCTACATATGCGCTCATTTTCTGTGGTATTGCTTCCAGCGATGTCAATACATATGCAAATTAGGGGAGGCTTCATGTATTGCACAGCCACTTAAATTCTAAACCTGGCAACTTTCAATGGAAAGCAAAGTTCATGTTTGTCATGAGTTTAATGCCGGCATGCATATCAAGTTCCCATCACATGGCATGTGCATTAATTAAAAAAGACTAGTCTGCGCTTCACATGCTTGGCTCGGACAATAGAACCTGGTAATAGATGGGTTAACCATAATCTTAGCTTTTGGTGCGGTCATTGAATTAAGATGGTCTCCAAATGGTAACATGTGCAATACATTCACCAACACATACCATAGCACCACAGCTGTGCATGAGCAATGCAGCCTTTCACATACACATAGACCTCAGCCTTACATGTGCACGCCTAGCCTTTCATATGCAGCATAGCTTTTCAGGCACAAACAAATGTAGCCTTTCACGTGCATGCACACCAAAAATGCACATGTGCACACTCAACCTTTCAGATGCATGACAAAATAGCCTTTTGCATGCCCAACATGAAGGCCTATCATGTTTAAGGCCATTGCTGTCTTGAGTGGGATATAGAGCTCAGCAAAGTTGGAAATGGAAGAGAGGAGAATTAGACAACTGATTTAGGAAGCAAGATGTGTGAGAAAGAGACAGATGAAAGAAGAGCCTCTCGGAAGCTATGAGGGGGGATGGGCAAGAGAGAAAGTTATAGGGTCGGTGGATACAGAAGAGCAAAGTGAACATAGAAAAAAGGGGTAGCCCTTTTAAGGGTAACAAAAGTGAGCAAACAAATTATAAAAAGGAAAAATGCTGGGGTACAGGAAGCAATGATGGATCAGAGAGAAAGGGCTAACTTTTTAGTGCCATCCTGCAACCCTCCCAATATTTACAGTGAAAGACAGGCACACTCCCACACAGTCACCCTTATCTGTAGTTTCCATCAGCCAAAGTGCTCATTAAAAGTGAACTTTGGGGTCAGCCTGCAGCCTGGATCTCTGCTTTCCTCTGTATAGGCCCTATACTGTCCTGGAGCTTGGTACAAAGAATAATAAACGTGCTCACCTTCTCTGAAATTACATCGCAGTTAGCGCGACATGATTTATAAAATGAAAAGCAATTAATCATTCTTGTCCAGTGAATTGCGATGCGATACCGGTTATTTCATGCCTTGGATCATCCTGAAATGAAGAAAAGGGGATAGGATAACAATATCCCATAAAGACTGCTGGGACTGGAGGTTCATCATGAAATGGAAATGGAGGGTACCTTGTCTCTTCCAAAGACAACGGCCTTCCATTCCCCAATGCTCCTCTACCCAGGTGATCCTCCCTTGCAGATCCAAACTCGGGGTCGGGATCCAAAAGTAATGGCCCTTCCCTGGCCACCTTAGCCCAGTTTATCGGAGAGAAGGAATTGAGGACGCCCATGGGTTCCTCTCAGATGCAAAAGCTTTACAGGGTTGGGTTAGAATCGTGAGCGGCACCGGAGTGTAACGGGTGCCAGATCCGCAAGGGATCATTCTGGCAAGAGGAGAGGGCACCAATAGTGACTGTAGAAAGAAAACTTAAGTGTTGAGACTGTGCATTGTCTGCCGATGGAAGTTAGCAAAGAAAAAACAAGTTTATCGGAAGTGACAGTTTACAGCGGAGCGTGGTGCTAGATCAATCTGACATAAGTGTTTTGATGATTATGTTGCTGCAGAGCGATGAGTATGTTTGTATGTACAATGTACATCATTTTGAGTTGTTTTAGCAACAGAGTGAAATGCAAGTGTGTGTGCTGGTGTTTTAGCAGGGACCTACAGTGCTGGGTTCATTGGGTATGCGCATAAGAACGGTGACATAGTGTGGCCATGATTAAGATGCTATATCCCTGCAGGAGGTTCAATGTTATTAGCATTAATATATTCGAGGATTTTCAGGTTTGAGCTTCAATAGCAGCATGGACATTTAGGCAATGATAGTAATTCAGCGCTTTAAATGCAGTAATGAACATTTGGGCTAAAACATGCAGAGCTTAAAATGTTGTGTTTGAGCATCTGAGAATGTGGGCAAATGTTTAAGAAGCTATAACTTTTTTGAGGATTATCAGGTGTAGAGCTGCGCTACCAGGACTTTTTGCATATTTTTCAAAGATGTAAATAGTCATAATGTGGGTATTGAAGAGGAGATTCCTCTTTCCCTCTCCCTTGCTAACCTCCTCTCTACTCTCCCCTAGCTCCGCTCCAGTCTTCTGACGGGTCGCCTGGTGCACATCCAGAGCCTCAGGTCCCAGGCTCCCCCGCCAATCCTTGCACTTACCTCTGGGTCCCGCACTCTAATCACCACTACTGCACTTCTGGAATTCGTTCCACGAAAGGGGAAACATCTATGCACTTAACCCAGGGCCCTGCTGGACTGGACGCACTTGTTCCCCTCCCCCTCCCTTTCACTTCTTGTCTGCGCACTTACATTACCAGAATGCACTAGGCCTAATTCGCCAGGCCTAGTACGGTAGTTGTTTGTTTCTGTATGCTCTTCTCCCTCCCCCTTATCACCTCACTCTTTGTCATGCACTTGAACTATCTGAAACATTGTTGGCCTAGTACTGTAGTTTATGGGATGTATGTTCTTCACCCTCTCCTCCCTCCTTTCGCGTCTTCCTGCTTGTCATGCACTTGCTTTTGTTTGCTTGTTTTTTATTTATATAGCGCTCCTAACCCTAAGGTATCTGGGCGCAAGTTTACAAGATACAGTTAAAGTGCAAGTATTTAACATTACAATTAGCAACTACATACAGAGGTATGGGGACAGTTACAGTAGTACAATTTCATTGTAAGTCAAGGATACAGTAGTACAATTACATAGCGAGGGGAAAAATACAGTAGTATGATTACATTGAGAAGAGAAGGAGTGGATAGTACAAAAGACATCAAGCAGTTACAGTGCTATGGTACATTGGATTGCCTCAATTTGTCTAAAGTCTGTAACTTGGGTCATTATTATTTGGTATCGGGTAATATTATCCCCACCAAAAATATCTCCATATATATGGTCATCGGGAACGGCCATAGGTGATATTTTTAGTGGGGATAATATTTGGGATTAATGGGAGCGGGGGTGTCCCCTGCTCCCTTTAAAATAATATGCAATATCTTTGTATGGCGATATTAACACATGGAACGTATTATTATTGTGAGACTAGTCATATATATATATTTTTTTTTCGGAAAGCCCAGTACGCTGGCTTAGTTCTGACGTCTGAAGGCAGGGCATTCCGAAACGTAGAGGCTGGGACTGGAAAACTCCTACGCCCAGCTTTTTCCAGTTTGTATTTTGGTATCATCAGTTGATTGACCTGAGGTAAGTTGGGCCGATTGATTCTTAGTAAATTTACAGTTAAGGTATTCAGGGGCTTTGTTTGCTAGACACTTGTGGGTAAGTGATAACGTTTTGTAGGCAATTCTGTTCTTCACTGGAAGCCAGTAAACCTGTTGTCTGGTAGAGGTGATGTGATTGGCTTTTGGTATGTTGAGTGCCGCTCTTAATGCATTATTCTGTAATACTTGTAGTTTATTTCGTTTATACAGGCTGGTGCCGATATATAGGGCATTGCAATAGTGCAGTTCCGCCAATAAAAGTGCTCTAGCCAAGATGATACAGCTGTCGGGGGACAGGAATGGTCTGCAGGCAGTGATACGTTTTGCTATATATGCAACCGAGGAAGCTGTAGCATTTATTTGTTCAGTTAGGGAGAGTGTCGAGTCAATGTAGATCCCTAGCGTTTTTACAACTTTTGCTACTTTGATGGTATTATTATCAGTGATAAAGGATTTGAATTGTTCAGGTAATTTGTTCGGTTTTGCGAACCGATCAGTAGCAGTTCAGTTTTGTCTTCATTTAGGCAGAGGCCATGAATGGCCATCCATGCCTGAATGGCTTAGTAGATTTCGTTCAGAAGATTTCGTTCAGAAGTTTGCGTCGGTGTCGTAGGAGCCTGATAGGGGGATGAGTATTTGGGTGTCATCTGCATAGTTGGTGTAGGTGACACCCAAACTATCAAGGTAGTCAAAAAGTGGCTTTGTACAGACATTGTACAAAGTAGGTGAGACACAGGAGCCTCGGGGAATTCCACATGGGACTGGAGCTGGGTCGGCTGTTGCTGTTGGTGCAAATACTCGCATTGTCCCATTTGAGAGGAAGGATTTAATCCATGTGGCTTTGGCGGAAAAGTGTACTGCTGAAGTCAAGTGTTTGCATAGGACATTATGGTTGACCGGGTCAAAGACCGCAGATGGGTCTAGTCAGCCTACCAGTTAACGTGCGTATCTAGCCCTTTTACGCATGTAAATATGGCAAATACGGACCATTTAATTTTGTACTGCGTACCGTGTACGCTTTGCTTTATTCATTAAAAAAACATACTTTCCACCACTAGATGGCAATGTAGCATTTCTTTTGTCAGCAGCATAGTCTTCTTATGCATGATGGTGAATTTCCAACTGAAAGACCAAATCTGTGACAGCTAAGCGAGCAACACAATAAAGCACGCACCCTTTTAAAATGTGTTCATACCCATAACGTATGTGTTGGATAAGTTTTACTCTCTTGCAGAGAAGAAAACTAATTTTTACTCTTGAAATTGCATTTACGCTCTAATTTGAAAAATCATGCATAAAATACTCCCACCTCAAAATCTTATCTGGAGCACTGGGTCTAGTAGAAGGAGAGCTATGTTACCGTTGTCCCTTAACTCATCCATTTGTATTTTCAAGTAAATAAGAGCCGTTTCTGTGCCCTAACCTGGTCTAAAACCAGACTGCGAAAGCCAAGGAGGTTGTTTGATTTGAGATGATTTTTAAGTTGGAGGTATGCAGCCCTGTCCAATATTTTAAGAAGGAAGGGTACCGTAGTTATGGCCCAATAGTTAGTAGGAATATTTGGTCTAGTGTGGGTTTCTTTAGAAGAGGGCAGACCCATGCATCCTTGAGATTAGTGGGGACTGTGCTAGTTTCAAAAGATGGCTTTATTAGAGAGGTGATGTAAGGTGTGACCTCCGCTGCCAAATCTTTGATTAGACTGGCTGGGCATATGTCCCCCTGACATATTGAAGGTTTGAGGCTCTCAATTATTTTTATCACTTTAGGTGCAGCGACTGGGGCAAACTGAAATGGGTAGGCTGATTCGTCATGATGTCAGTATGCTCAAAGTGATGAGTGTCTGATGACACACATTTTTTTGTTCTCAATTTTGGTTTGAAGGAGCGAGATTTTCCAACAAAGCTTTTTGGATATTCATCATTAGTGCAATGTTCCTGTGGGGTCACTGAAGTTTCTAATTCCCTATGGATAGTAAATCATTTTTTGGTACCTGATTTAGCATAGCTAGTTCTCTCGTTCTAGGTATCACTTTTCGCTTGGTGGATGGCGTTTTTGTAATTGTTTGACGCAGTGACAAATTTCTTTCTCTTTGTTGGTGGGGGATGTTTTTTTTTTTTTCCACAGCCCTTCCGATGCTCTATTGGTGTTAAAAAGTTTTTTTTAGATTTGTAGTATACCAGGTATTTAGGTGAGCTGATTTTACCCACTTATATAGGGTGGCCACTTTGTCTATAGCCTGAGGGAGAGTTTGGTTGTACACATCTACCATCTCTGCAGGGTTTACGTTTTGTGGGCTGATAATAGGGTTACGTAGAGGGGGTATCCTTTCTGCTGTGATATTGCGCTTATTTCTGGTAATGGTCTGGGTATGAAGAAGGCTGGTCCTGGATAGTGAAAGTGATCATGTGGTGATCCGAACAAGCACAAGGCGTGTTAGATAGTATCTTAATGTCACAGTTAAGATCTGCGATCCAATCAAGGGTTCTGCATTTGTTATGCATTGGGTTCATGATACGATTTAGGAAACCTAGTTCAGTAATTGTATTGGCTAATGCTAGGGCATTATTATCTTTCGGGACATGCCACCTAATAAGATAATTTTTTATGCTGGTTTAGCATTGTTGGAGGATACTGGTCCTGGAGGTATATTTACGAGATGTACAGTCAATGTAGACGTAGCTGTAAGGGGTATTTTCACAGTGAGGAGTTCTCCTGAGGTAAAAGATTGGTAGGTAGGTACTTCTCTTACAACCAATTGTTTTTTAGTGATAAATGCTACTACGCCTCCTCTCGCGTTTTCTCTGTCTGTTCTGAGGATCATATAGTCATCTGGAATGGCCAATGATGGAGCCGGGCCGGCTGCTGCATGTAGCCAGGTTTCCGATATCGCTAAGATATCCAGGTTATTAGTCAAGATGAGGTCAGCAATGTCCAGTGCATGAGCAGTAAGCAATCTCGCATTAATGTGCGCACACCTGATAAGTGATAACTCAGACTTGTGTATGCTGGAGTTGGGATGAGTAGAGACAGGTTTGTTTGAGGTGTTAGTTAAGCATCACGATTTGTTGAGTTTGTCTTTTAAGGTTCTGGGTTTGGAAGGATTCTTACAAGTCCCCAAGGAGTTCTTGGTATAAGACAAATTGTTTCCGTGGGTGTCAAAGGTCATTGTAGTTTGTGATCTTAGTCTGAGATTCCTTATGATAGGCTGGCAAGGTATGTTAGGTGTGGGTCGAGAAACACATTTCAGAATCCACTGGTTGGGGTAAGTATTGAGTTCAGATTAGGTGTAGTCTCTGGTGTATGAGAAGCTACGTTCTTGAACTGTAGGTAAGAACTCAGTTGGTTGTACTGATTTGGCAGGATGAAGTGATTTGGGCATGCTTAAGCTTTTCCCCAATAGCTGTAGGCTTGTCATGAATTGGGTCAGTCATGATGGAAGCTTATCGTTTCTAAGGCTAGTGGACTAACCTAACAGTGACTTAAGTTAAGCTAAGTTATTTAATTGTTTTACAAAGTGGGGTAGGATAAGAGCATGCGCCGAGTAAATGGCAGTGCCGTAACACCTAGGGAACTGCACATGCGTCTGTGAGAGCTGCCGTAGTGAGCATCAACCAAGTGATGTATTAACAATCTATTAACTGATCTCTAGGCGAATAACATGGCTACTAAGAACCAGAAGCTCTAGAACATAACAGGTGATTTATTTACACTTTTGTAGGTACTACAGTGGTATGCAGTAGTAATGCTGTGCTTATTTAAAAGAGACTATGGGCAGGTACAAGGGCTACTGGGAGCTAAAGCTCTCAAGCAGAGCAACACAGGTATGCAATTTTAATCCAAGGTAATTGTTGGTGCAAGTCTCTGTACGATTGTCTGAGGATAGCTCAGAGGCAACGTGCTCGCCTTGGAAGCAAGACAACGTGGAGCATTACAGGTTCGATCCCCGGGTCCACGCTTAGAAAGCTCTGGGTATTAAGCGCGTTATAAATAACCTATCATAATCATATTCACTGCACCAGTGGTAGTTGGTTCCCCATATATCACTAGTAGTAATGCCTCTGGCCTAGTATGCTAGTCATTTTTGTTAGATCATCAGAAACTTCAAGGCCTAAGAATGACTTTATTCCCCTGTTCCCTTCCCACCTTGAAGCGCTTTGAAGCACTTGACTGTGTATAAGCGGTTTACAAATTTACAATATTGTATTTAACATTGTGTGATGAATATTGGAAATGTGTACTAGTGTGTAGAGTGTGGGTGACTGCACCAGGGCATCTGTGTCGGGTATTGTTGAGCGACCCTGTGCTCTTTGAAGTCCACCTGTGTGTATGTGGAAACTATGGTATTTTGTCTTGAGTGAAGTAGTCATGGGTGTCTGGATCTGCTGTGAAAGTATGGGTGCAGTATGTACAGTGCGCCACAGCTCTATAAAAAGGTGTGCAGATATGTACCCACACTCAAAGGTGTGGGAGGTAGTTACAGGAGAATCATTGAAGTGTATACATTTCAACCTGAGTAGAAAGGGGGGTATACCCTCTGTGAGGATCCTGAGTTACACCTCTCGTTAAAAAGGTATTTATTGTGTGAGAGAGGTGTGTGTGTGTTTTGTTTTCAGCATCACGTGATGGGTTCAAAGGAGGAGTGTTCGATGCGTGGGGGTGCCTTACATGAGGGTAAGGACATATGGCCTCCACTTGGCCCTGTGGAGGGTTCTGCGCTGCCCCATCTCTATTCACAAGTTCTTTGAGCGGCCAGGGCTGTAATGATGTGTGTGGGTGCTTGCTTGGGGATGGTTGGTTTGGACTAGGTAAGGAAAGGAGATGTGATGTGCTTGGTTGGGATGTGGTGAGAGCTGGAAATGAAGGGAGACATGTTGTAATGTGCTTGTGATGGATGCATGGGACTTATGATGTAAGAGAAAATTCTGAGAGAATGTTGTGGTAGGAGTGTGGGAATGTTATGTGTAAAGGTTCTACATCTTGGCAATTGAAGAGCCTCTGCCTGGGTGATGGGTGCCAGTGGGCTACTATGAGACCTCTTAATGTATCTTGATTTAAGTACAATAAAGCAACCTACTGGTAACTAACTTGAAGTGCCTGCAGACCTGCTTTACATCAGACATAATTGAGTTGTCGTGTTTGGCGAACCAGAAGTTGGAATCACCCTGGGGCATCCTATTCAAGGATTTTTATTATCTTCACTTACCGTCTGACCTTTTTTGGTAGCTTCAAAGAAAATAACAAACTAAAATAATGAAAATTAACTCTAATTGCTAAGTTCCCTATTCTAAAATTCAAATATTCAAGGAAAAGTTATTCTTGTCAGGATGAATCAAAACAAAGTTCCAATTACTATACTAGCCGACCACATTTAAGCAAAACTAACACACACAAATCTAAAGGGTTTAACAACTAAAAAGATG